>NW_028258324.1:61372500-61997500 GCF_053883595.1 Heterocephalus glaber
CCAATGGGAGGCCAGCTTGGGCTGCCGGGGCTGCAGGATGCAGAAAGAGAGGAGCAGCAGCCTGCACTGACACAGGCTGGCCAGCCATGGACACATGAGTCCCTGCGGACCAAAAGATGGTCCAGAGGACTGTCAGTGTCAGACGTCTGGAAAGACATCTCCTGGAGGGTAGTATATTAGTCTCCTTGGCTCCACCAGTACCCAGAGGAGCTGAAGGGTAGGGTGGCACCTATGTGGCATCCTTGTGCAATCTGCATTACATTGCAGGGTCATTTAACAGAAACGAAGCGCATTTATGATGGCTTGCAGTTTAAGAAGCCTGTTCGTGGCTTTTTCTCCTCTTTTGATACCAACAATTATGCTGTGAGGCAGGTGGCACTTCTCATTTTACAGATGAAAACTTGAAACACTGAGAGACGGTGACTTAGCAGGGCCACACAGCCTCTATCAGCGGCGGAGTTGACCCAGACCTCTTTCCCCTATCACAGCTGCCACTTCATGTCCGGGAGGCACTTAGGCGGACCCATGATTTCCCTGACTAGGGGCCCCGCCAGACTCAGGGAAAGGCAGGGAAGCAGAGGAAAGTGGGTGAAGCCCAGGACACTCGCCACAGGCAGGATCCGAGTGTGACTATGGTTAATTCAGGCCTGATGCCGGGAGCGCGCTTTCTCAGAGAAGGGATCTCGAGAGGGACGGATTACGAATTCATGACAAAGCTAAGCCGACCCATCCCTTGCTTTTCGTATGAGCGTGAGTTACTGTGACAATGCAGATGGTGGCAGGGATGAGGAGGGACAGTGTGAGTAGCCGTGTGATAGGGAAAGCTCCACGGGCAGGTGAGTGACATGGGTGTTCTCCATATGCCACCGGTCCTGGACTGAATCTATCAGCAAGATAGATTCTCCTGCATTTCCTTCCCCATCTCTGTGGTGCCTTCGGTTGGGTGCTTGTGGAGAGACCTGAGGAAAAGGGACCTCTGGATGGCAGTGAATACAGCCAAGGGCCCACCAGGAGAAGGGGTGCAGGGCCTCTCAGTCCGGCCAGGCCAAGCTCTGGGGAGCTGGCCCCATTTTTATGTTTCAAGGGGACCCTCTTCCCCCACCAAATGCATCACATACAGGAAGGTCGTGTTTGCTAACCACCTTGGGAGAGAAACAGCCAGGTTGAAGGTCTTTTATTTTTTAAATTTAAAAATTTTTAAAAGATGTTATGAAACAAGTAATCACAAACAATTTGCTTCCAGACCTTTGCTATGTTGTCTAGCATCACCCTGAAAAGTCATGCCAGTGCACAGGGGCAAGTGGGTCCCAGGAAGCCTTTGGGTCCCAGACAGCTTCAGAAGGACTGGAGGATCTGGAGGACCCTGGATCAGAGCTCCAAGGCCTTGGGCTCCAGATGTTGAACACTCCCAGAGGAGGATTCTCGAGGCTGCCCCCAGAGACCCTCTTGCTTCAGCGGGCTCCACACTGGAGCTGGAAGTGAGGAGACCAGCGCCAACCTGTGCTCACCACTGTCTCTGCAGGACCTGGTCATCGCCTCCTTCTGTAGCTGGAAGCAGCTGCCATTGTCCTCCTTTTAGGGGAAAAGGAAGATAGCAGTGTCCCAACCCCCAGAGGCAGCAGAAAACAGTGGAATTAGAGCTGAGCTCTGCTTGCCTGGCTCCTCTGAGCTGTGCCCCAGGCAGAGGCAGCTCTGAGTGGACCAGGACAGCACCAGTTCCTTCCTGGCTGCAGGCAGGACAATTCTATGAGCAAGGCCCAGGCCTATCAAGTTAGGACACAGAATCAGGGGCACTGAAGTTAAGGAAGCACTGGTGTGGGGCCTTATATTAGCCCCAGGAAAGACAGAATGAGCCATTGGAAAAGGACCCCTGCTTTGGAAAGCCAAGGCTTAGATTCCAATCCTGATGGTTAGTTGTGCAGTTTGGCATAACTTGCTTAACCTTCTGGCTCTTAGTTCTCTTATCTACAAAACAAGACTAATAATAGCACACTTGTTTTGAGCGAGTAGCTGTGAGGGGTAAATGAGATAATGAGAGCAAAGTAAGCGTTCAATAAATATTGGTATTACCGAGTATTCTTTATAAAAGTGTGAAATACACATAGTGCCTCCTCTTAACAATACAGTCTCCAACTTTTCCCAAAACAGACTTCAGGCTTTCACATGATTGTTTTCAGAATTTCTCTTCTCCCTCTTTTTGAAAATACGACTGCATTTGCCAATGCTCAGTGCCAGCTCTTTTGCATAAGTCTCCAAAAATCAACTATGCTGTGCTATGAGCTTATTGTCATTCAGTAACCAGGAAATGCATTCCCTCTGAATACATGGAAGTAGCAAAGGGCCTGGGAGTGTGATGAGGGGAGAGCTTCCAACCACTCCCGCGTCCTATGTCATGGAATACACACTGCATGTTATTCTATGTGTCATTAGCATCTACACTGTGAAGTGCTACAGGAGATATATTGGGACAGTCACCATCCCTGTCCCCGGGGAGTGCACAATTTAGGGGTAAAAACAGAGAACAAGGCAAAGGTGCCTCCAAGGAAAGATGCCATCTCAGGGAGGAGGGCGGTCACCTGCCGTGAGGACAGCTGGGTTTGCATGCTGAGTGTCCCTGTGTGTTAAAGGCTGGACCCTGAGGCAGTACCTTCGGCGGGGGCGCTCTACGGGAGGTCCTGGGATCCCGGGAAGCAGCCATGGAAGTGCATCATGGAGTCCTGGCCTCTTCCTGCTCTCTGCTCCCTGGCTGCTGAGATGAGTGGTTTTCTCCACCACACCCTCCCACCCCGCCGTGCTGCCTCTCCTCAGGCCCAAAGTGACGGAGCCAACAGATCATAGACTGGAACAGCCAAGGCCAAGGTCCCAAATCAAGTTTTTTCTTTGTAAGTTCATTATCTCAGGTTATTTTGTTAGAGTGACAGAAACCTGACTAATACAGGCAGAATGGAGAAGGAGGAATTCGGACAACTGACTCAACTTTTCTGGAATGTGGATAACTTTGTTAACTTTGGACCAGGCTAGAAAGAGTGAGTACAGTTTGATAGAGATCTAGAAAGAGAAAGGGCAATTAGGAGCTCAGGGGGAAATATATAGGGCATGACAAGCACCGGTCTGGTTGGAGGTTATGAATTATGTGAGGGGAAAACATGTATGGCGGTGCTCACCTGTCATCTTAGCACTCTGGAAGGCTGAGGCAGGAGGATTGCAAGTTAGAACCCAATCTAGGCAATTTAGAGACTCAGTGAGACCTTGTCTCAAAAGAAAAAAATTTTAAAAGGGCTGAGAATGTAGCTCAGTGCTGAGGCCCTGAGTTCAATCTCCAGTACAAAAGAAGAAAGGAAGGGCTTAGGTGGGTACCCACTGTACAACAGCAAGCTGTGTTTGACTTCAGTGCGGAAGTCAAACCAGAATTTCCAACAGAGGAGGAGCAGGAGCACAACCCAGAGGCGCTGTGTCAGACAACACAGCGGAGCTGGAGATGGGAAAGGGGGTGCAGGTGTGCCAGGTGGGCCGGTGAGAGAGATGGGGTGGGAATTGGAGTAGCCAGAGTTACTACAGGCAGGCGTCCAGGACAAATAGCTTATCGAATGAGCCTCATGAGTTCCCACACAAGATCTGCCATGTGGGACCTTGCTTAGCCTCTATGGGCCTCGGGCCTCCTAGCCGGGAAGCAAAGAGGTTGGCCCAAAAGTCCTTTCTAAATGTCCTTGCAGCCGTGGCCCCCTCTGTGTCCATCTGACATGTGGTCCTTGCTTTTCTAGCTAGCAAGGCCAGGACTGCAAGACACTGTCTAGCACTTGTCCCCGCAGCCCCAGGCATGTTCTCAAGGGCAGGTGGCTTTTCTCTTGTGAAGGCTTGCAAACGTGCCCGGCCAATCACATCCATTGTTTGCTTTGACTTCGCCAATCTTGCCAAAACAAACGATGCCAAAATAAAGAAACAGATCAATGGGGCAAAATAATGAAGTCCAAGAACACCTAAGTATGTTCTTTCATTACAAAGGTGACATTTCACATCAATGAGGAAAGGATAAACAGGCTTGGGGTAAATGGCAATGTAGGAAAAAGTAATGCTCCATTTCCCTCTGTCTTTGGACCAATATTCACTGCAGATGACCTCGGAGGGAAATACAAAAACTGACCATAAGACCAAGTAGGCTGTTAGTGTTGTCTTGAGACAAGAAACACCTTTCTTAGCATGGTACTGGGGACATGAACAATAAAGGAAGGGATTGATAAGTTTGGCCCTATAAATATTAAAACTCTGTACCCCAGAGACACTAGAACCAGTTGCTAATGTTGAATCTCCTGTCTTTGGTGTTTCTGAGAAGGGAAGGGGAGGGCCTGGAAAGGGAGGGAAGGGAAGCCATTTCTAATCCTCTCAGCATGACATGGTGAACTCGAAGATGAAGAAAGTGAGAGCCCCAGTTTCAGGGAAGCCACAGAAGGAAAGAAGTGGTGCCAGAGGAATGGGGCTGTCACGGAGGGGACATGAAAGAGTTTCTGAGGGGACCATGGGTTCCCACACTCCTGGGCCCTCTTCCCTGAGGAGGAGGAGTCTGAAGGCCTAGTTGGTCTCCTCTGTCCCACTGCCCCTGAGCTATGGAGCTATCAGTCTGACAGGAATGAGGGCTCCCCTCAGTCACTGTCCTTGGGCCCTTCCCCGCTGGGAGCCTGCGAGCTTGTCTTTCCTGTTCTGTGTTCCTACCTGGGCATCACAGGGGAGAGATTTAATGTCACACTGCCTTCCACAGCCCATGGCTGCATTCCAGGCCTCAGTGCCCACAGAAACATGACTCAGCCAGCGGTAGGGGATCATGGGCTGTGAGCCTCACAGAGCTCCTTGACAAGGGGACTGAAGGCTTGGCCTGTCCCTCTGGGAGGCTAAGACAGGGCCCCAGAAGTGGTAAGCTCCCATTATGGTCTCTTCTCAACCCTAGGCAGTGGTGGAGACTTTGGGGGGCTGCTGAACCCCGCACTGCACCTCTGCAGCTCATTCGCTTGGGCAGTGACCCCAGCCCAAGATGAAGAATTTTGGAGATGACAGATGATGTGAGACTAATATGGTTCCTGGGCAAAGAATTCAAGTTTTGTCCATGGTGGAATTCCCACACACCAGAGTTCATCATCAGGAAACTGAGGAACATGATCCCTTTCTCCACCACAGCGTCTCTCCCAAACCCAGGGTTCCCCACCCTTGGTGAGGCTACCCTTTGGGCCAGGTGATGCTTTGGGCCAGGCAGTCCTGTGCACTGCAGGGTGTTAGCAGCGTCCAGGCCTCTATACACGAGACACCAGTAGAACACCTTTCCTCCTCAACTTCGACAGCCGAGAGTGTCTCTCCATGTTTCCAGAATGGTCCTTCAAACACCATTGCTCCAATGTCATCTCCAACTCTCTCTTCCACTCTGCCACACTGCCCCGGATGAAGCCCTCTCCCCTGCTCAGGTCTAGAGCGCCTCCCTGCTCTGCAGCCACAGGGAGAAGAAGGTCTAGACTGTCTCTCAGAAACACAAGGATCTTGCCAGGAGCACACAAAGTTCTCAGCCCCCTCTTTATTCCTGCTGATGGAGGCAGGGAGGGCGGAAGGGGTGGTCTAATAAGGCCTGATATTTATTACTCAGTGCCCCGCACAACCTTGCTCTAAGTCACGTGCTTTTCCATCCCACTGTTCCCTCTACTTGCCTGGACCTGACCCCTTCCTTCTTTCCCTTCATGAGCCAGCATCTCTCCCTTCCCACATGCGTGGCACTCTAACCTAACAACACACTTATGTGTTCTACCCCTTGGTGTGCTAAAAGCAGTGGGGGAGTGGTGGGGCAAGCCATAGCCTACACTGGAGTGCAGTGTAAGAAGTCACCCGGGAGGGTGCTTCTCAGAGACATGCATGAAGAATGCTGCTCATTTTAGCACACAGCATATCCAGAACCCTCTGGAAAGATGCTCAAATTACTCCTGGGCACCTGGCCCATTTTTCTTCAATCCCACTCCAAGAATAGGTCTTTCCCCAAAATCCCTCTTTCCCACCTACTCTTTAAAAGCATGGGGCCAGAGGTGTGGTTCACCCAAAGCAAATGTATTTTCATTTCTAGTTCTTCTAGTTTAGTCTCATTTCTGGCTCCATTTGGTACCCTTGTCCCACCCTCCTTTTTAATCTCTTCTTTAAATTATGTACCTGTGGCCATTAATCCTGATTTGTCATCTTCACTGGATTAAGAAACACCTAGCAGATCTCAGGTGTGGCTGGGTGGGTCACGGAGGCAGGACCTCGGGTACTATGTCTGGTTCCTCACTCCTTCCTTTCTGGCACTGTTCTTGGTCACCATGAATGAAGCAGCTCTGCTCCACCACACCTTTCCACAATGTTCTTGTCTTGGAGCCAGCTGACCATGGACTGAATCCTCCCAATCTGTGAGTTAAATCCGACCTCTCCTCCTTTAAGCTGTGGATGCCTGGTATCGTGTCTAGCCATGAGGAACATGACCAATACAGTGTCCTCATTATAGTTTATGTATTAATACTTTCTGGTACAAAACAAAGTAGAACAAAAAGATGGATGTTGATAAAACACCTCTTTCTCTCTCGTATGCATTTTCATGTCTTGTCCTTCCTAAAGTACAGTGGACCCCTGGAAGCAGCAATCATATCAGATTCATTTTCCAGCTTACCTTCCCTGGTCCCCAACCCCCACCCCAGCATTCAGCCCCATTCTCGTTACAATGGATACTACCCAGGGTTTGAAGCTCTGTGGATGGGTGGTTGGTTCTCATAGGCACAAAAAGTATTCTTTCCTTCCTTCTTTACTCTTTCTTCCTCCCTCTTTCCTCCCTTCCCTTCTTCCTGCCTTTCTTCTTAGAGCCTTCTCTTTTCTCTCACTCTGACAAGAAGCAAATGAACACAAAGAATGATAAATACACACTCTGGAAGGCTGAGGCAGGAGGATGACAAGTTTGAGCCCAGCCTGGGCAACTTAGCAAGACCCTGTCTCAAATTTTTAAAAACTATATTAATAAGGGCTGGAGATGGAGCTCAATGTGAGAGTTTCAAGTTTCATCTCCAGTGCTGAAATTTTTTAAAAAAGGATAAAGCCACAAAGGAGGAAGCAGGTGCCCTTTACAGATAGTCACGGACAGACCTTCCCTGAAGTCACATCTTAGGAGCCGACACTTAAACCCCTTCACACAGATAAGGCAAGAATCTACCATCTGAAGGGCAGCTCCAGCCAAGGGAGGGAAAGCCAAGGCCATCCTGGGCAGAATCCCAAGGCCCTCATGGTGGCACCAGCCTTGTTCAGGAAATTATGCTCCAACCTGGTCACCTCTCGCTCTTCCCTCTGAAGCCACCCTGCCTCGTCATCTGGAGCCAGCAATCCTCATGATCTGCTTCTCCTGCTGCGTCATGCATTACATGGAGAATGTCAAACGCTGTGCTTGGTGAGGATTTACTGAGCGAGTGGACTGCACTTGAGCCTCCCACAGAGGCCACAAGCTACAGAGAGCATCATTAGCGCTCTCACAGGTGACAATCGTAAATTGGACATAATGTCCTATTTTACAGATAAAAAGTTAAGCGGCTCTCCTAAGGAGACTCAATTTGTAAATGTCACAGCCAGCATTCAAACCTGGAACTTTCAGAGATGGATGTGGTGACACACGCCTGCCACCTCAGTGCTCTCAGAGCCTGAGGCAGGAGGACGCAAGTTCGAGCCCAGCCTGGGCAACTTAGCAACTTAGTGAGACCTTGTCTCAAAAAACAAAAACAAACGAACAAACAAAAAAAGCTAGAACTTTCTTACCCTTTCTGGCTCCAAACACTATGCACTTTCCACTGCGCCTGTGTGGCCCTGGCCCCTCACAGTACTCTCCATCCTATCATCATTGTCCTTGCCGTCTCCTGTGTGTACAGCAGGTAAACAACAGGTGCCAGAAGTTGCAGAAATAAGTATGGACCAAACCAGCACTCCAAAGAATTTTACACAATAGCCTAGGGACAGACATTGAGGATCACAACCCCAGGAAGCAAAGCAGAATGAACCCATCTGGCATGACAAGAAATTAAATGTAAAGGGGGAGAACCCAACAAAAAGAAAAAGTCATGGCAATAACAAGTCAATACGTTTCAGTTATAATCATCAATGTTAATGGTCTCAATTCACCAATCAAAAGAAATAGACTGGCAGAATGGGTCAAGAAGCAAGATCCAACAATATGCTGTATACAAGAAACACACTTCATTCAAAAGGAAACTCATAGACTGAAAGTTAAAGGGTGGAAAACAATACTCCATGCGACAGGAACCCGAAAAAAAGCAGGAGTAGCTATCCTCTTTGCAGATCAAGTAGATTTCAAACCAACACTGATTAAGAGAGACGAAGAAGAATACTGCAGCCTTGTAAAGGGAAGAATCCAAGAGGAAGAGTTGACAATCATAAATATCTATGCACCAAACACTAGTGCACCCAACTATATAAAACAAATACTAACGGACATGAAAAGTCATATATGCACTAATACAATTGTAGTGGGGGACCTCAACACCCCACTGTCACAAATAGATACATCAACTAGACTAAAAATAAGTAATGAAATACTAGAACTCAATCGAACTCTTGAACAAATGAACTTAACAGATGTTTACAGAGTCTTCCACCCCACAAAATCAGAATACACATTCTTCTCAGCTCCACATGGGTCATTCTCCAAAATAGACCACATACTCACACACAGAACATGTTTAAGTAAGTGCAAAGGAATGGAAGTTATCCCCTGTATATTATCAGACCATAGTGCGACGAAATTGGAGATCGATAGCAAAAGAAACTCAAAAAATTTCATAAACATGTGGAAATTGAACAACACACTTCTGAATAACCAATGGGTCACAGAGGAAATTAAAGAAGAAATCAGACAGTTCCTTCAATTAAATGACAATGACAATACAACATATTGGAATCTATGGGACACAATGAAAGCAGTCTTACGAGGGAAATTCATAGCAGTGAATATGCATATTAGGAAAACAGAACGAGCCCAATTAAACAACCTGATGCTGAACCTCAAGCTTCTAGAAAAAGAAGAGCAGGACAACCCCAAAGTTCATACAAGGGAGGAAATCATAAAGATCAGAGGAGAAATCAATGCAATGGAGACCAAGAAAACGATACAAAAAAATCAATGAAGCCAAGAGTTGGTTCTTCAAAACAATCAACAAAATTGACAAACCTTTAGCCAACCTTGTCAGAAAAAGGAAACAAAAGGCCCAAATCCATGCAATTAGGAATGAAAAGGGTGAAATTACAACAGACCCAGCAGAAATGCAGAGGATCCTCAATACCTACTTCCAGAACCTATATGCCAATAAGATGGACAACACAGAAGAAATGGACAGATTCCTAGATACATATGAATTACCAAAGTTGAACGAAGAAGACCTAAAAACTCTGAACAACCCAATATCAACCAATGAAATTGAAAATGTAATTAAAAACTTATCAACTAAGAAAAGCCCAATCCCTGATGGCTTCACTGCTGAATTCTACAAGACATTTAGAGAAGAACTGCTGCCACTACTGTTTAAACTCTTCAATGAAATTGAAAGGGAAGCAATACTCCCAAATTCATTCCTGGAAGCAAGCATCACCTTGATCCCCAAAGCAGAGAAAGACCCAACTGAAAAAGAGAACTATAGGCCAATCTCACTAACGAACATAGATGCAAAAATCCTTAATAAGATAAAGGCAAACAGAATGCAGAAGATCATCAAGAAGATCATACACCCTGATCAAGTGGGATTCATCCCAGGGATGCAGGGATGGTTCAATATATGAAAATCAATCAATGTAATACACTATATCAATAGAGCCAAGGGCAAAAACCATATGATTATCTCCATAGATGCAGAAAAAGCATTTGACAAAATCCAACGTGCATTTATGATAAAAACCCTACAAAAAATTGGGATAGATCGTCTCTACCTCAAACTGATAGAAACCATCTATGAAAAACCAACAGCCAATATCATACTAAATGGTCAAAAACTGAAATCCTTCACACTCAAATCAGGAACAAGACAAGGATGTCCACTATCACCACTCTTGTTCAATATAGTTCTGGAAACATTAGCCACGGCAATTAGGCAAGAGAAAGAAATAAAAGGAATAAAGATAGGAAATGAAGAAGTCAAATAGTCATTATTTGCAGATGACGTGATCCTCTATATAGAAGACCCCAAGAACTCCACCAAAAGTCTTCTAGACTTAATAACCAAATTCAGTCAAGTAGCTGGTTACAAGGTCAACACACAAAAATCAATAGCTTTCCTCTACACCAATGACAGACTCACTGAGAGAGAAATAGGGCAAATAATTCCTTTCACAATAGCATCTAAAAAACTGAAATACCTAGGAATCATCCTAATGAAAGAAATCAAAGACCTCCTCTCTGAAAACTATGGCACTCTGAAAAGAGAGATTGAAGATGATATCAGAAAATGGACAGACATCCCCAGCTCCTGGGTAGGAAGGATTAATATAGTGAAAATGGCCATACTTCCAAAACTGCTATATAGATTTAATGCAATTCCAGTTGAGATCCCAGCAGCATACTTCATAGACCTTGAGGAAACAATCCAAAAATTCATTTGGAACAAGAAGAGAACCAGAATAGCAAAAGCAATTCTAGGTAACAGAGACATGGCAGGGGGTATCACAATCCCCAACCTGCAACTATACTACAAAGCTACTGTGATAAAAACAGCATGGTACTGGCAAAGAAACAGACTTGAGGGCCAGTGGAACAGATTAGAAGATGCAGAAACAACGCCAGACACACTCAGCCATCTCATCTTATATAAAGGAGCCAAACACCCTCACTGGAGGAAAGATAGCCTCTTTAATAAATGGTGCTGGAAAAATTGGGCTTCAACTTGCCAAAGATTCAAATTAGACCTGTATCTCTCACCATGCACTAAACTAAAATCAAAATGGATTAAAGATCTAAATATTAAAATAGAAACTCTGAACCAGTTGGAACAGAGGTTAGGTAGAACTCTTGAAGACATCGGTGTAGGAAAAGATTTTATGAACAAAACCTCAGTTGCCCATGAACTAGCACAATCAACAAATGGGATCTCTTCTTATTAAAAGGCTTCTGCACAGCAAGAGAAACCACCAGCAGTGTGAAGAGACAACCCACAATGTGGGAAACAATCTTCACCTGCTCTTCCTCAGACAAAGGTCTACTATCTAGAATCTATAAAGAACTTAAAAAGATCAGACCTCCCAAATTTAAAGACCCAATCCAAAAATGGGCATCTGAAATGAACAGACATTTCTCAGACAAAGAAGTAGAAAAAGCAAATAAATACATGAAAAAAGGTTCAACATCACTGGTCATTCGAGAGATGCAAATGAAAACAATGCTGAGATTCCACTTCACTCCAGAAAGAATGGCTGCTATCATGAAATCAACCAATAACAAATGCTGGCGGGGCTGTGGGGAAAGAGGAACCCTGCTCCACTGCTGGTGGGAGTGTAGACTGGTGCGACCACTGTGGAAATCAGTATGGAGATACCTCAAAGAGCTAGGACTGGAAGTCCCATTTGACCCCGCTATTCCACTGCTGGGGATCTTCCCCAAAGAATTAAAAGAATCATACCACAGTGATATATGTCTGCCCATGTTCATAGCAGCACAGTTTGTAATAGCTAAAACTTGGAAACAGCCCAAATGCCCATCAACTGGAGACTGGATAAAGAAAACGTGGTTTTTTTTAATAAAGTGTAGTACTATTGAGCCTTAAAAAATGAGAAATTAGAGACATTTATAGCTAAGTGGATGCACATTGAGGCGATACTCTTAAGTGAAATAAATAGGACACACATGTACAGATACCAAATAGTTTCTCTGGTGTGAGAAACTGAAGTGTAAATAAGGACTAAATGTATAATAGGTAATGTGAAATAGGAAGAAAAGGGGCAAAGGGGAAGGAAGTGAGAGGGCTAGGGGAAAGGATAGAAGGGAATGGGATTAATATGAGAAAATGGAAAACTAGGAACAAAATCTTTGTAAATAGGGAGGACTGGAGGGGTTGAAGGGAGGGCTGGGCAAGGGTGAAAAATAAGAACCAAGAGAGATTATGTAAAGGTGCAAATTTCCAATGATGAATGTCATTATATTGTATACCTAAAATGTACCAATGATTAGAATGTATAATCGAAAATGTAAAATAGGAAGAAAATGTCCAAAGGGGTAGGGGTAGTGGGAGGGGCAGGGGAAAGGAAAGAAGGGAAAGGAAAAATGATGAGAAATGGAAAAAATGGAAATAAAGTCTTTGTAAATAGGGAAGGGTGGAGGGCATGAAGGGAGGGCTAGGAATGGGGAAAAAATAAGAACCAAGATGCATTATGGAAAGGTACAATTCCCAATGAGAAATGGAATTGTGCTGTATACCTACAATGTACCAATAAAAGAATTTAATTTAAAAAAAAAGAAATAAGTATGGACCATCTTTTCAGGTACAGTTTGTTTGGTGATTCATGAACATACTGAAATCAACCCTGACATAGAAGAGAGGGCAGGATAAGCCGAAGTATTTAGGGTAAAAACGAAACACACACAGGATTCTGCCACAAGCTTAGAGGATCTTCCTTCTCCCCTGCCCTTGAGACTCTGGGGAAGTGCTAAGACCTGGGAAGAGTGAGCAGGTGAAGGTGCTGAGGGCTGCAGGTGGCCCCAGACCACTCCTCCCTGACTCCTCCAGGCAGTCTGGGCTAGGATCCATGGAGAGAGACTACTTCCTGCAATAGGAAGCTGGGGTGGTGGAGCGGCTTTCCCATCTCTTATCTTGGTTCTGGGTAGCTTCCTTATTTCAAGTTTCCCTCCTCTTGGAAATTTCTGGAAAATTTAATTTTTGCAAAGTTTTTTGTCAAAGAACACTCATCTCATAGAGAACTGAGCTCCTTCTTTCTCAGCCTCAGTACCTCTCTCCCAAGAGGTGCAGGGAGTTGGCTTTGCGTGATCAGCAGGTCTAGGCCTCCCCTGTTCTCTCCCCTCCCCCGTCACAGGGAGGGCAATAGCTGACAGCGACATCCTGGTCCCCACCTTGGAGGCTCTGAGGTGCTTGGGACAGTGGCCACTTCAGGAGGGGAGAGTTAAAAGCCACCCCCGGGGTCCAGTGTGCACCAACCCAAGAATAACTATCTAGTCCCGGGCCCATGTCCAGGAGCCCCAGCACTTTGAAGAGCAGTTTCAGATAGATTTGAGCTGCAAAATTGCCATCATTTCATTCCTGCTGATTAAGAAAATTCAGAGAAAAACCTCTGCTAAAAGCCTGAGGTGAAAAGGTTCCACTATTGATGGATGAACTTAGAAGAAAGAGGCTTTGATTTGTGTGAAGTCATCCTTGGGGGTGGCTTTTTTCCTTGCCTCTCTGAGAGAGGCTGAAACCATCAGAAATGAATTAGATTCTAGCAGGGAAGGTTGATGGAATGTAGGTACCAGGGAAGAGTGGCTGAAACTGCAAAAGAGAAGGCCGCGGCTGGCTCCCCTCCTGAGCATTTTCTATGCTTTTCGCAGATATTTCTGCAATAGCATTGAATCCATTTATCCTCACCCTTCCCCTGCCACTGCCTAAATCCAGGCCTGGCCCCTTCCTGCTGCAGTGGAAGTCTCCTAACTAATCTCCCTGCCATGACTCTTCCCTTCGCCCGCTGCTCTTTGCATTATATCCTGAGAGATCTTTCTAGAACAGGCATTTGGCCCCATCCCTCTCCAGCTTTAAAAGCTCACAGTGTCTGCTTTCCTACTGCATTTAAAACAAAACCTGACTTCCTGAATGCAATTCATGAAGCTGCTCATGATCCAGCACAGGCCTAGCTCTCAATTTCCCTATAAACCCCGCCTTCCACACTCTCCATGCCAAAGCCAAGCAGAATGATTCACAGTTTTCCAAACATGCAGTGCCCTCCCGTGTCCCTGCACCACTGTCTGGAAGGCCATGTGTGTCTGCAATGTCCTCCCATCCCTGAATTCCACTGGTTTCCCACTCCAGGCTAAGCCAACCTCCCCCTGTTCCCATAGCACTGGGGCAGAGACCTCGCCTCTGCTCTTACTCTGTGTTCCGAGCATGTCTTTGCTTGTCTGCGTTACACTGTGCCATCTTGGACATCACCACTGCACCTAACACACTTGGGTGCTTATCATGGTCGGCAATGAATGGAGTCAAAAGAACTCCCAGAATCCCATGTCTACTCCAACAAAATGGGCAACTGGAGAAGCTGATTTGCGTGGGCCTCAATATTTTCTAACATGTAACCTCAGTGGGACATAACTTTCCCTATGTTAAGAAATCTCATGAAAAACTGTCAAGAACTTGCCCAATAGCCAGCAGTAACAAAGATAAACAAAGAAACAAAGCCCAGAACAGAACTTCCAAGGCGAATGCTCTTCCTTCCTCTCTGCTTCTACTGCATGGGGTGTTTTTAGTGAACCTCTTCATTCTCCCCAGAACCACTGTCACCTGGATGTGAGCCTTTAATGCCATCACACTAGAGGCACCTGGTGGGCAGGAATCTGCTCCTGACCTTGGATGGGGCAGGTGTCTGGGAAATCCTGTCCAGTTTTGAATTACCATGAGTCTAGGATTTAAGGACATATTCTGAAATGTTTGTGTTGGAACCAAAAATGAAAACTTTCACCTCTAAAGAAGATGTTGCATTATTTTCCTGGAATAAGACAAGATATAAATAAATGAAGTGGCAGAGAACACAAATATACACAAAAAAGAATAAATACACTGGATCCTCAAGTTACAACCAGCCTGACATATGAACAATTTGTGTTATGACAGGAATTCTATTTTTTAACTTATGAACAAAGTCTTGAGTTACATCCCAATCGGCCACTTGTGCTTCCAGATGGTTTCAGATACAGATTTAACCCTTAAAGCATTCTGGAAGGAAAGTGACAGCATCCTTTCCTGTGTGGGGTTAAGTGAGAAATCCTGGGCCAATGTCTCTCTAAGGACACTGAGATCTGCCTGTACACAGGAGAGAGACTTTGAAGGCTATGTAGAGGAGCCTGAGCCTTCAAGTGACCAATTTGAGTAACAACCAGCCCTCGGGAATGAATTGAGTTCATAAGTCAAAGGTCCTCTGTACAGACATGAAAAATATTTGGTGAAACCTACCAACTCTCACCTACACATTTGTTCCTTCATTTACCCCCAATCTATTCCTTAATCCAGCAATCACCCTGTTTAATAAATGAATGAGCCTGGCTCTGGGCTTGGGGTGAGCAGTGAGACGGAGACAACCCTGACCTCAAGGCCCGAGGTTCTAATGGGAAACACATTCAGCAAATGGTTCCAAGTGTTGCCAGGAAAATGACCAGGTGTATGTTGTGTGCCTATGGCAGAGGTGACGCTCCTGCACAAAGTCAATGAAAGGGGCCTCTGAATGTTTACTGAGGGAATAGACAAGGGCTGCTGACTGCATATTATGCCATTAACCAAGGAGGATTTATCTGAAAGCTTTCCTTGGGAGCATCAACTTTAAATTTATTTGATTTCCAAAGCCTTTCTCAGACCACT
Organism: Heterocephalus glaber; assembly: GCF_053883595.1. Taxonomy (NCBI): domain Eukaryota; kingdom Metazoa; phylum Chordata; class Mammalia; order Rodentia; family Bathyergidae; genus Heterocephalus; species Heterocephalus glaber. Next base: position 61,388,088 of record NW_028258324.1, read on the forward strand.
GAAATAAAAACAAAGACACAAGTATGTGTGGCATTGGTCAGGTCCTGAAGACTGGACAGACTGGTCACTGGTATAAAAAGAAGCACTCTTGGCCACAGGTTCGAGTGTCCTGAGACACAGTCCTGTGCTTCCAGAGACAGGAATGGCATTTCCATCATTCCCATGTGCCCCTCCCTGAGAAAAAAGACATCACATCTTCGTGCCATGGAAGAGGATTCAGATTGAGCTGCAACTGTAGTGCCTCTCTTGCCTGACAAGCCTGCTGTCTCTTTGTTGACAAGCCCTGGCACAGTGTGCCTTCTCCAGTGACCCCCAGAGAGCCCTGAGTGACACGTGCCTGGTCAATGTCACAGAAGGACTCAGGTGCACATGAGATGGGCAGAGCTAGGGCAGGCAGGCCCTGGGATGTCACTGTGGCCTTGGCTGGGGCTCACTGTGCTAGCAGCATGAGTCACCTGGAAGACAGCATCTCCACGCCTCTTGGGCTGGGTCTTTTACGACGCTTGACAGCACTTGGATCCTGTGACAGGCAGGACAGCACCAGCCATCACTCCCCATTCTTCCTGTAAAGGCCTTAGCAGGGCCAGAAACCAGAGGTGCCTTGGAAAGCTTCGATGACTCTGCCTTCCAGCTAGGGAATTGGCTGGGTGTCCTGGTGCTGAAGAAAGGATTCAGGGCATGGGCAGGGAGACCTGGGTCTAAATCCAGATCTGCCTTTTCCCTGTGACTGCACTCTCCTCGTCTGTAACCCAGGAGTCCATCAGCTCTAACTCGGGGGCTTCCAGTCACCCAAAGTTTTGACAAAGAGTGATTGATTGATAGTGTCTGTGATTTAAAAGATCTCATGAAAATTTACACTTCTTTTCTTTCTTTCTTTCTTTCTTTTTGCAGTACTAGGAACTGAACTCAGAGCCTTTACCCTGAGCTACATCATCTTCGCACTTTTTTTTTTGAGAAAAAGTCTGTCTGTCTCTAAGCTGCCTGTTTTGGGGCTGGAACTTGTGATCCTTCTGCCTCAGCCTCCCACAGTGCTGGGATTACAGGTATGCAGCATCGTCTCCAGCTTATCTTTCTTAACAAAAAGCACTGATTTAACCACACAGCCAAATCCCACCACATCCACTAGCACGCTACAGATCCCAGTATCGGGGTTCTTGCATGGGTTACAAATGCCTGACTGCAGTCATACTTTTCTTTAACACATGATGGGAAATGAACTCATTTTAGCTTAACGTATTTTTTTATATGCAAACTCATTCCAAATCTGAGGCCAGGAGCAAGGCTGTCTTTTGAGTGTTTTGGTGGCAAACACAGGGGCGGCCCCATGGGACCCAGTGACCCCCAGTACTGAGGTTCTAAGGTGAGCAAGAGACCCACTTCCCTCCTTCCTCCTGCACCTGCCACAGCAGTAAGAGCAGCCCTCTGCCCTAGGGTCAGACCTCGAGCCACTTTAGACAGAGCCCGGGCCACCCGTGTGCTCAGAAAAAGGCTAAAGCGATGATTTGGGGTGATGATCCCCGTTTGCCCAGAGTATCTCTTGATAACCAACAACGATTCACTTTTAACATCATTCCGAGTTCCTGTTCCACAAAAAAATGTCTATTTCTGCCTATCCAACAACACACTATCAATTGCTGGATTTGCTATGGGGAGAGAAGAGGGGCAGAAGTACAGGTGCTCAGAACCATGGTTCTCCAAAGTTTATCTATCACATGCACATACACATTGAATCACAATCTACTCCAACATACAGGCTGACCCCTCTGGCTCTCTCTTTCTGCCTTGAATCCTTTCTTTCGGGCTTGAATAAGAGCATTTGCTAGGCTTAGTGCCTGATACCAGGCAAAGACATTAAGGATCATCAAATGCCCCCTTCTTCCAAGTGGACCCAGAGCTCGGGGTCCTGCTGCTCTAACCCCGCATGCTCAAGGGAGGGTAGGCATGGACTTGCAGGGCCGAGGCACACTCTGTGCTGTTCCATCCGATCTCCCCCAGGAAGCTAAAAGTGGAACTTCAGAGCTGGGTGAGAACTCAAGGATGAATGAGGCAGGTAAAGTTAGGCCATCAAACGTAGGAATTCATCTTTTAGTGTGGTATTTTTAGAAGCTGCACATCCAAAGTAACCCAGCCCCCCACTGCCTTCATTACAACCGCGCTGAGAGAGCCAGCGTTTGCTCAGTATCTGTGATGGACAAAGCGGCTTTCACTTCCATTATCTGATTTGAGCCTCATAATCATCTGCAACGTAGAAGCAGCAGGCTTCTTCCCTCTCCCATCCCTTTTGAAGATGAGAAAACCATGGCCCTGGGAGGAGGTGTGTCTTGTCCAAGGCCACCTGCAAGGGAGTCGCAGACACAGGACTTGAACCCAGGCCCCACCTGCAGCCCAGAAAAGAAAGCCATTGCCTTCCCAAAGCACCCTTGGGAATGGCGAGGGGTGGGACAAAGCCTCCTGGGAGCACACCCTTGGTTCATGCTAGGGACAGAAAGCAGAGGCCCTATACCCAGAAGGTGGCAGGGGGCGCTGATGGTCCTCATTGGTCCATGGGAAGCCAGTGCTTTTCTGATTGGCTTACTTCGTCCATTGCATTTGAGCTAAATCTCTAAGGCAGGTTTGTCACAGACCTTGGCACCCATTAATGATGAGGCTTCTCTGCTCATGGCTGGCTGGGATCTGGTAACTAGAAGCCCAGAGCTGGGGTCTCCCCCCACGAGCTCAGGCCTTCTGCTCTAGCTTTTCACCATTTTCTGCCACACACTTCCATGTATCCTTGACTACAAGTGACTTCTTTAACTGGTGGTCACAGTTGGAACACAACTGGCTAATTTCTATTGGCTTCTGAGCATGGATTCCATGGCCTCTGTGTAATCCTTCCCATTCACAGAACCATGGTGTGTAAGCACTGGAAGGGCTTGGACAGTCCCATTTCACAGCTGGGGACACTGAGGTGCTGAGAGGAAAATCAGTTTGCCCATGGCCACACCAGTACCAGCCTCAACAACAACCACAGCACCCTGCCTTCACCTCTGAACATTTCTCTGGATTCCCCACTGGTCTCCCCCTGTTGGAGTCAACCCGAAATCCCTTAGCGCACGTCCAGCGCTGAGGCTACTGATGCCCAAGATGTTGGTAAATAAAAGCAGATATTTTAATACAAAGCAGGCAGAAGACTCTTGTTTGCTACCAAATTGGAGCCGCATTTGCGGCCAGCCTGGACTCACAATCTCAAAAAGATGCCTGTGCTTTTCTACCTTGGTATTAGCTGCCGCCCGGCCAGCTGCCCAAAGGAGAGTCCGAAAGATAACTACTTGCTAAATGAACAAATTCCCAGAAGTGCTCTATTGCAGGGCTGTCTCTGCATCATCCAGGTTAATGCGGATAATGAAGGTTGCCTGCTAATCTCTGGACGATCCTCTGGCAGCAGGTGGTTGAATCATGGGCCCCGCCCCCCAGAGGAAGTGGGGCGTGGTTGGAGGAGGCGGGTCACTGAGGCTGTGACCGGGAAGGGTCCAGCTCCTGCCTTGGCTCCTCCCTTCTGTGTGCTTCCTGGCCACCGACCTGACCAGCCCTGCTCCGTTTTAATGTCCTTCCCCTCTGCCTGAGCAGCCCTCTTCCACTGTGCCTTCCTGCCTTGGAGCCAGCCAACTAAGGACTAAAAACTTGAGCCAAAATAAACTTCTTTCAGTTGTGGGTGTCGGTATTTTGTCCCTCCTTGGCTTCCTTAGATCTCAAAACACATCCCAGCCTCCTTGCTCTGGTTTGCAGAATTTTCCCAGCTTGGCCTCTTTGGCCTCCAGCCACCTCTTAGCCCTCAGCTACTCCCGCCTGTGCACAGTGTTTCCACAACTCGCAGGCCAATGTGAACTCTTACTGCCAGGGCATCGAACTCCATGCAAGTCCTCCTTGATCACCAGCACTCCCTTCCCTAGGGCCTAGTCTAGCTTGAAGACCCTGCCCAGACACCACGAGAGTGGGACACTCAGTGCCTTTCCTCACAACCACCTCCCTTCCCAGCATTTGCACAGGGAGCCCACAGAGGTTCCAGAGCCTCCTGGTCCACCCCATTGGGCCTTCCCCATGAAGTCTGCTGTTCACTTGCTTAACTGCCTGTTTCCTCATTGCACTGGAAGACTCTTGAGACCTGGATTCTCTCCTTTCCATTATGTATGTCCCATAGCTGGCACAGCTCTCAGCATGCAGCAGGAATGAGCTCAATAGGTGTTGGTTGAATTGTTTCATTCATGAACAGAACAGCTGCAGTGAGATCGATCCCAGGCCTTCAAGTCAGGGGTAACATTGAAAAAGCAGGTGAGGAGGGAAGAAAAGTCCTTGGCAGGAAGTCATGGGATCAGAGCTCCTTGTAAACTGAGGCAGATCACTCCTCTCCAAACAAAACTTCAGTTTTCCCACATATAAAACCTCTAATCTAAATTTCAGTGTCCTTTGTTACCTCCCAAGATTTTTGGTGGTGGTGCCTCCAGTGCACGTTTTCTTTAAGAACTCTTCTTCTTCTGAGTTGCGTGTCAGAAATGTCAGAGGACCCTCATGTCAAGAAGGATGTTTGTAAAGTCCAAAATAGTGTCAAGGACATAATTAAGAACAGGAGCTGCCCCTTGCAACAGCATTTAGACTTTAGAGCCTAATTGTCAATACCTCCCCTGACCTCTCCCTGGATCTCAGGGGCCCTGCCTTTATGTCCCCCTAATTGGCATCCCAGGGCCTCTCTGCAACAACTTTACTTGCAGAACTAATAAGTTTGCTGAATTCCAAAGATTGGGGTGGGACAAAGCATGGCTCAGACTCAGGCCCTGAGAAGAATTGGAAGAGATGTCATGCCATGAATGATCATTAAGTGTCTAGAAATATACTACAAAGCTCCGGAGTCCAAGGCCTGGGTCCCAAGATCCTGGGCTACAAGGCAGGGCAATGGGAGTAGGCTCCAAATTCCTGCCAGGGTCTATGGGTGCATTTATGAATCAAGCACTGCCTGGTGACTAAATGAGCACTGTCCCGCAATTACACGTAGTTTTTCAAATGTCCATAGAGATGCCATGGTGACTAATAAAGTGGGCATTCATTTAAAAGTGGCTCTAAATTCACACCAGGCTTCATGCACTCCATGGCTCAGTGGACATTATTGGTGGACACAATTCCAAGAGTGCCCACTCCAGGCAGACGAGCCTGAGTCCCTTTTGTCACTGTGCTAGATATTGTAGGTATTTGTCATGATTTGGGAGGGTTTTGTTTGTTTTTTAGCTTTAAAAAGACTTATACTGAAACCTGTTAGGAGCCACTGGATAATCAAGATAAGAAGCATGATAGAAAAATACAGTTAATGTATGAATTCTTAAAATTATTACAGTAGGGCCGGGGGTTTAGCTCAGTGGTGCTGTCGCCTGCCTCAAAAGCTCAAGGTCCTGAGTTCGACTCCTGGTACCAAAAAAAAATTATTACAGTAAAAGATAAATTGCCATTAATCTCTCTCAAAATACTCCTGTCACTTCTAATACACTTATCTCATTGTTCTTGTCACTTCCTGAAGCAGTTCTGAAAGTCCTCTTTCTTGGAGTGTCTAGTTGTATTGCTGTAGCTGCCTCAAGGTTCTAAATCGATTAAAAATATTTACCTTTCATGGTCATTTTGACTTTGAGGAAGGGCCAGAAGTTGCATAGTCCCAAATCCCATAAATAAGGTGAATAAGCACACATTGTCATGTTTTTATTTGACAAAAATTGTTGCAAACAGTTGATCAATAAAGGGTGATCAAAAACTACAGTGAATGTTTAAATTTAAAATGTTTAAATTTTTAAAAAACTGAAAGTAAAAGCTACATTGCCATTAATCTCCCTCAAAATATTCTCCCTCATTCCTAATATACTTGTACCATCATTCCTGGCAATGTGTCTTTTTACTGTAATAGTTTTTTTTTTTAATTTAAACATTTATCATATTTTTCAATCATCCCTTGCATTTAATAAAATGGTAGCTTCATGTTTTATAGCCCTTTGCAATTAAAAAAAAATGGGGGCTTTCCCATCATTGGCTCAAAAAATGACCTTGCAGGGAAATGGAGCTCAGAGGCTAAGGGGCAGCCGGGGCAACCAGCCTTGGCCCTGGGTCTTGAGTGGCATCCTGTGCAGTGGCATGAATTTGCAGGGGACGTAGCTCTCCTCTCTCCCTCTGGAGATGGGGTGGCTCAGATGAATGACATCTTGATGACATAGGGCCCTCAAATAGGACCAGAGGGTCATCAAGCCAGGTTAGTTACTGTAAGAATCACAAAGGCAGTGAAGAGCTGCTTGCATTTAAAAAGTCACAGGAGCTGAGGACCCTGCCTGAGAAATTGTAGGCTGGGCTCCCCTAGTATGACTCTATTGTCTCCATTTTTAAAGTAGGAATAAAATGGCAGGGGCAAGTGAAAGGTGGTTTCTGCTAAGTAATTTGAAGTGTGTCTTTTGTGGTCTTAGGTTGAGGTCTGAAGTTGGAGGATTATGGAAGATGGTTGAGATCATCAGAAGAGCACCGATGACATGATGTGCACTCACACAATGGAATCGGACGCAGAGGCTAAAACCATTCAGATTTTATTTATTGATAGAGAATTGACCAAAGCCAGGCAGAGGATAGCACTTACTGTATGGTGTTTTATCATTTACCTAAAACTACATAGCCCTGTCAGATGCCTGGGAGAGTGACAGTCACCAAACATCCATTCATCTCAGCCACTAAGGGGACTGAGCCTGACCGGGTGGGAGGTGGAGTCCAGGGCCTGGTGTGGCCAGGCACGTGCTAGCTGGCAGAGGATGCATGAAGCTCTTTGCTTTTCTGAGGCTTGGTTTCTTTACCTGCAAAACTGGACTCATAGGCTGCCTCCTGTGAGGATCAAATGCGTTGATGTTTACAGATGTGCTCAGTAGACTCCAAAATGGTCTTAAGAGTTGGAGAATTGGCCAGACCACAGAGGCTTTGGAGTTAGGCAAGGATCTGAATGTAACCCTGTCACAAACTGACTGTGTGACTTTGGGAGAGTCTCCTGCAGCCATTTCCGGGCTATAAAATGGGTGATTCTTCTGCTCTTTGTCCTGTCCACCATGCAGGACCCCTCCTGGTGCCTCCCATGCAGAACTCTGATCAGTGCAAGCTGCAGGGAAGCAGGCTCAAGTGCAACCTTCCCAGGAGCATTTGTGCAGATGTCGTGGGGGTGGGGACGCCCTGTGGCTGGAACCCCATGTCCCTGCCTTGTTTATATTTGTGTGCCCCCAAAGCCTAAAACCAGCTGTGTGAATCACTTGCAAACAGAGCCAAAACTGTTTTCTTACATCAAGGGAGCCCAAGGCATCCAACCACACCTCAGGATGGTGCACTAAAAATATCCTTCCAGTGCTATTTTTAAGTCCCCCAAGGGCTGCTGACCACAGCCACAAAAGCGGTTTCCTCACTGCAGTGCAGAAAAGCACCAAGCCAGACGAGATTCCCAGCAGGCCTGGCTCTGCTCCGGAGCTGGAGTTCACCCCACACTGTCCTCCCTGACCACAGGAATTCTCAGCTTTGTCCCTCTCTGGGTCCTACTGTTCTGGGACCCCTGTGCCCAGTGCATGCCCCTTTCCAGACCAGCAGTCTGAATCACCAGCTCAGGGGTGTCTGCCCTGCACCAACATTGCATAGTCATCCTCATTTTCAAATTTTCAAAGCATTTCCACATCCATTACCTTCTCCAGGCCCTTCTGCTAAATGGGTGTTATTATCTCTGTTCCAGAGAGGAAATGAAAGGAATATTAGTGCCCTTATCACTGCTGTGCAATAGAAGGCAAATGAACTGTTCTGGGGCATGAAAGGTGGGATGACCTTGATCACCCCACACTGGCCCAGCATCTTCCTTCTCCTACACAGCTGGCTGTATCCCCTACACTCACCACTAAGTTGCACATCCATTTGACAAGCATTCCTGAGCACTCGCCCTGAGCCAGATCCTTTCTGTGCTAGGCTCAGAGATAAATGGCATCATCCCTGTCCCAGAGAGGTGACAGTGCCAAGACAAGACCTCCGCATACAGGGCACAGGGAGGCTTCTGAAAGGGGTCATCAATTTGGAGGTCCAGAGCTGAGTAAGAGGCAGAAGAGGAGCATTCTAGACCAAAGGAGCAGCCAGGCCAGCTGGAGATGCAAGAGGGCCCGAGTTTTGGGGGCTGGAATGTGGGTCCCAGCAGGTATGGGCAGCCAGGCAGGGTACAGGGGGAAGTGCAGTGGCTTCCTGAGCCAGGGAGAGTCCCAGAGGATTGCAGGAGAGGACAACGCCATCAAAGCTGGGCTTTGGGAGCTCTCAGCTGGTGGCTGTGTGGGGGATGGAGAACCAGGCTGCAGAGAAGGAGGCCAGCAGGCAGGTCCTTACCACAGCTCAGGTGAGACAGAGCAGAGTAAGGAGGATGCAAAAGAAGGGTCCATTGTAGCAATACAGGTAAGGAGCCCAGAGGTAGGCTGTACACAAGTGTATGTGTCAGCTTTCTGGTTGCCCGGACACAACAAATACCTAATGACTTAAAGGAGGAGGAGTTTAATTTGGCTCATGTCTTAAGAGGGTTCAGTCCATGGTCAGCTGGCTCCAAGGCAGGAACATCATGAAGGATGGATGTGGAGGAGCAAAGCTGTCCAGTTCATGGTGGAGGAAGCACAGCAGGTAAACAGTGACAAAGAGTGACCAGATATGTACCCAAGGTCACACCTCCAAGACACATCCAGGAGCGTGCTCCACTAATCTGCTAGGTGTTTCTTAACCTAACGAGTTTGCTGTGTCAGAATTAATGGTCACAGCAAATCCCAGGGCTCAGTGAACAGCTGGCTGAATGGGGCAGAAGAAAGGATGAGTTCAGGCAAGCCCAGGTTGGCACCCAAGTGAAGACAAGGACACCAGGAGACAGTATTGTCTCAGGAACCAAAGGAGCAGGGCAGGGTGTTGGTAAGGAGGCCCTCCAGGTAGGGCAGGGATGGAGAGCATCTGGTTTGTCATTGGGTCCTTTATGGGTGACATGGGCCAGTGCAGACTTCTGGGTTGGGGGTTGCCAGAGGCAGAGTGGACCAGACTCTAAGAAGCTAGGAAGGGGAGACGGGAAGCCATCCTGGGGCAGCTCTGTTGGGAAAAGTTGCTGTGGATGGAGGCAGAGGGAGGAGCTAGAGAGGAGAGGGGGAGAGGGGGTGTGACTTGCAGATCCGATGGTGCTTCTGCTTCGAGGGCAAGGAGTCAAAGAGAAGGTGACAAGCCCTGAGTTCCCACAGGAAGCTGTGGGGCTGGGCTCAGTGTCCAGCAGTGAGATCGGCCCTAGGAGGAGGGATGCTTCCTCCCCAATGGACCTGAGACTGTGTCACCTGTCTTCCTCGGAGCCCAGCACCTGCGCAGGCTCCAACCCCTCCTCCAGCTTGCCTTGTCTGCACCCCCTCATGTCCTGGGCCTACTGCCCAGGACACCGCTGTCTCCCCACTCCTCACCCCCAGGACTCCGCCACCAACTGTTAAGTAGACTGACTGCCATGGAGCCAGAGGCTCGGAGTGTGTCTCAAGCCCTGGGTTCTAAATATTTGGTAACTCCTTAGTGACTGTTTCTTGCACAAATCCATACATAATTCACATGGATTATGTGCATAAACATAAACACATTTTGATACGTGAGTGCCCCTCGATGCATGCCCACCTCATCTGCATTTTCAGGATCTCCCAGCAGTGCCCGGCTCAGTCCTGGGACCTGCTGTCAGGGCCGGCCCACCCGAATTTCCCAAGGCGTGCACTTCAGTTTAGGAAAGGTCACAGTGACCTTCGCGGTCTGGAACTAGAGCTCTTCTCCCCAGCAATTAAAGGAGGGAACATTTGCCTTCCCACGTGGACTTTCTGCTCCATGCTGCTCCCTTTGTGACTTCTAAGAAGGTGACAGGAAGGGACGCCTTTCCAGTGCTTTCCTCATTCTCAATTTGGTTCAAGAAACATCTGGCAAAATCAGTGACTCAGTCACAACTCACAATTTTTATTTCCTCATTTGCAAGAGCTATAAAAGAAAAGCCAACAAAGCAAACACTCTAACATTTTTAGTTTACTAACTCTTGTTTCCACTAATAAATGTTAGGGAATATTTGCCAAAAAAGAAAATCTAATTCGGTACATTTTAATGAACTTATTAAATGAAATTTTCTCACACACAGTTGCTTCCTTCAAAAGCTTCTTAAATCTTTTTTTTTTTTTTTTTTTTTTTTTGAGACAGGGTCTCTCTATGTAGCCCAGGCTGGCCTTGAATTCATAGTGATCCTCCTGCCTCAGCCTCCTGAGTGCTGGGACTACAGGTATGTGCCATCACACCCAGCCTAAAAGCTTCTTAATCCTTAATTATAGGTAAAGATAATTACATGGGTGATGGTAATATGCTATGGTGAAATAATGCTTTTTTCACCTTGTAGGAGGCCCTTGGTTGGGGGGAGAGACATTGTCCCTCCCGTGTATGTGAGACTGTAGAAGGACCCCACTGCCCATTGGATATTGAAGCACCCCATGCACTGCAGGATGGGGTTAACACTGTGAAGACTGGAGCTGGATCAGCTTTTGGCTGAATTTCTCCAACCAGCTGCAGACAAGATCCCTGAAGTATGGTCTTCCGGGCTGTATTTCTTAGAGTTAGGGCCACTGGCTCTGGAACATATCTGCTGATTGGAGGGTATTAGGGCTCCCCAGCCCCGCTCTGGTCTCCTGATCATAAATCTGCCCTGACCTTGTGGATCCCCCTTGCAATTAAAGTGTCCCCAGGCCTCCTGGTGGCCACTGTCCTGCCTGTGTGACTCCTCTGATCCTGACAGCTTAGACAGGTGGAGGATTCTCTCTCTGAGAATATAAGGATCAAAGCCCAGTGGAGACTCCCTGAGACTGTCCAGACTGCTCATGGGCCCAGCTGTCCCCACCTGGGGAGTAGACCTGCCTCTGTCTGACCTACAGCCTCCGCTCACAGAAAGTGGCCAGGCGCTCACCAGTACTAAGTTACAAACTGGTGTCCTGACTTTGACAGAGGACAGAGGTATTTGTAGCTTTGTTTTACTAAGGAGGAAACAGGGCTTACAGAAATCATGCAACTAGCCAGCGAGGGGGTGTGGCCCAGGCCCCAACCAGTGGGCCAGGCCCAGGCTTTTCAGGTCTTCTTAGGTAAGGGGAAGAGTAGCGTAAATAACCACTCCTCTAATTTAAACTATGTGTAAACTGAAATCCTGAGCTTATTCTTTTAAATGCTATTTAATTATATATGGCTTCTTCCTCAGGGCCTGCCCACAGAATTTCTGTTTTCCCACATCGTCCTCTTCCATGACAGGACACATAGATTATGGATTATCAGACTGTGGGAGTTGCAGTTCCTGGTGATGCCCTGTTTGATTTTGTAGTCCATCCTCCCTTCCTAAGAATCTTCTCCTGGAGAAATGGAGGTGTGTCTCTGCAAATGAAACTGTAACACACTCCGTTTCCGTGAAATCTGGGAGACAACAAAATATTCTGGGGGGTCTTGGATCTTGCATCTTGGGTCAGGGGTCTAGAAGGAACCTGGATTAAGCAGGAAAGGTTTTCCGCTGGCTGAGTGCTCAGTTTGTGGAGGTGGCGTGACCGCTCAGAGCCACTGCACTCGGGGACAGGATGAGAAGGTAGCAGTAGTTGGACCAGAGGTCATGGCTATCACCTTTGGTTTTAAAAAAAGAGATTGTGGGGCCAGGGATTTAACTCAGTGGCACCACACCTGCCTCACAAGCACAAGGTCCTAAGTTCAATCCCTGGTACCGGGAAAAAAAGAAATAAATAAATTTTAAAAGAGATTATTCCCTAAAATAAATAAATAAATAAAATTCCACAGAAGGGGGAAGTAGAGACTTCTTCAAATAACACCTGGAGAAGAGGAGGTAGCAGCATCACCCAGCAATCTGATCCCCAAACAGAAAGTGCAGCTTGGGACAGCCCATAGCAAAACTGATTACTTTATTCCAAAACTGAGTACTTTATTCTTAGAAAACCAGTGACATTTCCATTTCCTTCGAATGGAGCCAGCGCACGTACTGAGATGGACAGATGCCAAAGAGAAAAAGGCTCCTAACTCATGGGGGGTGGGGGGAAGGAACACAGGAGGTACTGCAACCTACTTAAGTGCTTTTTATCTCAAAATAAGTAAATATAATTGATAACTCATCTTGTTGTTTGCTTTGGGCTATTCTGAGGAAGAGGGAGGAGGAGGAGGAGAGAGAAGAAGTAGAAAATATAAGGGAAAGGGTAAATAATTAAAGAAATTGATCTATAAAAATTACAAATCTACCCTCAAACTTTTAGAAAGGCTGGAGAAGGGGTTGTTGAGAAAAATAAAATGAATTGCCTGAGGAGGGGAAAACATAGAAGACACGGGCAAGACAAGAAAAGAGAGAGAGGGAGCAAAAGAAAGAAAAGATCATCAAAAATGAAATAATTACTTTCTATAATCATAAAAGAGCTGCTTTTAAAAACATATTTAGAGCACATGCTTATAATCTCAACACTCAAGAAGCTGAGGCAGGAGGATAACTGTGAGTTCAAGGCCAGCCTGGGCTACATGGTGAGTACAAGGCCAGCCTGAACTATATAAAGACCCTGTCTTAAAAACTCAAAACAAAACAAAAAAAAAGATATTTAGTTTAAGAAACCGAGCTACTTGATTTCTTTCCATATTTCTACTGATACTTTCCTAAAAAAATTTATCAATTTAGCTCCAAATTTATCCCAGACTGCCTCATACTCCTGTGCCCTGTCATTCCTGTTATGTCAAATCTTGAAGGAATCCCATCCTCTTGATGCTATTTATTGGTGTGTGAACCATGAACCAGGTAAACAATGAGCCTTTCCGTCCCTGGAAGGAGGTTGGGAAACTCCACCCACAGTCCTGTGGGAACAGTGAGGAAGCTGACTGTCTGCCCCTGGGACACAGTGGAAAGAGACACCAAAGGAAACCGGAAAGCCAGGCTCCAGCCCCAGGACACGCATGTCCATTCCGTGCAGACACCAAGACCAAGAGAGCAACATCAAAGCAAGCTCAGAAACAGTGATCCCAAAGGAGATCACAAGGACATTGCCATGTCCCCAGACAGGTGTGAGCTCCCAGAGGCAGTTCCTGCTGAACTTGAGCTTACCCAGGCAATCAGAGCACACAGATCAGAAAACCAGCCTCAGTTTCCCTGTATTGGCAGCCACAGAAAGTGAAAGAATAACCTGTAGGGGAGTTTGATAAGCTTAGAAGATTAAAGGGGTATGGCAAGTGTGGCCGATGTGTTCAGTTGGTTTGGCTATGAGAAGGACCAGAAACATGGCAGGATCTGAGAAGGTGCCAGAGAGGAAATGAGCTTAGGATGGAAGACTGAATGCTGGTAGGAAAGCCTGACTACACTGGGAGGCAGGGATGGTAGCTATAGAAAGCCAAGTCCTAGAGCAGGTAACAGAGGGAAAGCGGGTGGGAAGGGCACAGAGCATGGGGCCAGGAGTTCACTGTTGCAGCAGCAGGGCTACTTGGTCCAGCAGCACCTGAGCTACTGAGCTGGTACACACTGAGGCGTGGTGCTAGCTTCAGGAGGGGACAATGAGGGTGTCTGTTGTAACGGCTTCTATTAAAGACATGTGAGACAAGGTCAATGAGGGAAAATGATCTAGTTTGAGGAAACAGAACAAAGTATGCCACTGTGCCCTTGGAGAGGAACGGCCAGCCCTCCAAACCTTCCGAGGACTTTCAGAGGGAGGTGTGACTATGAGTGCAGCCAGGAAGTGGAGTAGAGAATCCGGGGCATCTTCAAGTGACCAATTACAATCCCTGCTCAAGGTCTGGCAAGCATGGCTGCCACATAGGTGGGGACAGGGCAAACTGGCCACTTCATGAAGGACCCCAGACACCAGTCTCTCAAAGTCCACTCTTGCCATGGCCTCAGCTTCTCCACAAGGAAGAGTGCAGACTCCTTGCTGGAGGGGTCATGTGCCTGGCTGCACAGGTGGAGGGAGAAGGCCAAGTCTCACTGTTCTTTATGTAGACAGCACTGCATCCTGTTCACTCCCACATGGCACCCCACTACTCTCCACTGGATCTAGTGGCCTAAGATCAAATCCTTTCTGTTTAATTTATTTGGAGAAGATACTGCCATTCTCCTGCAGGTGCTGGGGAGGAAGACCTGGGGTAGGAGGAGTGGAAGCTCCTGACTATACAAAGGACGAGGGGCAGGTTGAGCCACTGACTCTAACGCGACACCCCTCTTCACATGCTGAGCTGCACCCAGACCTCTGCAGGTCAGGGAAGGGGCCAGGCCTTGGGGGTGGCTCAGGCCAATTGAGCTTGAGCTGGGACTTCTGCAGCCTGCTCTAGAGGGGGGCTGCATGGGCTCCTGCGTGGCACTTACTACGTCTAACGTGCGCTTCACTGAAAGATTATGAACAATTTGCTCTCCCTACTTAGGTCTTTACTTAGAAAATAGGATACAGATGAGAACGCTGTTGGAGAACTCCACACCCATACCCCATTTCTGCGAAAGCTGTCCAAACTTGGGCTGAATCCTGGCCCTGTCGCTTCCTAGATGTGTGACCTTGCACAAGCTGCTTAACCTTTCCAACCCTCACTTGACTTACTTTAAAACGGGCAGTGATAGCACCCCCAGTCACCGAGTTGCTATAAGGACCAGGAGAGGTAATGCAGATAAGGTACTTAGGAAACATTCTGTGTGACAATGAGAAGGGTGATAATAATAGAACTGGTGTTAAGAGCTCCCCGGAACACCCAAAGACAGTTCTCCTCTCCTTGCCTCAGTAAAACTGCTCACCTGTAAAATGGGAATTCTGCTGCAACTCCTACTTGGTCTTTCTCCAGTTGTCCCTTGAGGATCACAGGAACTAAGCAGCAGTTCCCAATTCCAGATCTTGAAAGAGTTATCACCACGTGACAAAATCTATACTATCTGGGTACCAGTGAGAAAAATACTAACACAGCACATGTTTTACAAATCAAATTACTCCCTGCTTTATAAGACTATCTTCTATTCTGATTTCATGTCATTTCTAATCCATGTGTATAAAAAATCCCTCCTCCTATGAAAGCAGGGTGCCGATGGCTGGAAGTTTGTTTCTGATGGCCTGAAGTTGTCAGCCTTAAATTGATCCCTTGTGCTTTTGAAATCTTAGTGATCTCTGAAGTAAAAAAAAAAAAAATCTATAAAGAAATTCTCCCAGTAAAGAATTTTGAAAGTTTGTCACCTGTAAGGTCATTCACAGAAACAACAAAAATAACAGCACTTGGGCCGGGAATTTAGCTCAGTGGTTCCACCGCCTGCCTCACAAGTGCAAGGTCCTGAGTTCGATCCCCAGTACCAAAAAAGAAAGAATAACAGCACTATATATTGAGCCTCTATTGCCTGCTAGGCACAGCTGAGTGGACACACACATTTCCTCCGTTCTCCATAGCAGTGCAGCAGGGTAGGTGTGGTCCACCCGTTTCACAGATGAAGAAACTGAGACTTACAAAGAATAAGCCGGGCTCATTATTCATTGGAGAGTTTAATATCAAGCCTGCCAGTCTCAAACCTCATGTTCCTCCCGGCCCACGCAGAAGGATTCCCATGCAGGCCCCGACAGCCACCAGGATTTCACCGCTGTTAAAGGTAACCACACCCATTTGGGCTTGTGCACAAATCACTTCTCTCTCTCTCTCTCTCTCTCTCTCTCTCTCTGGCCTAGCATCCAAATGGGAAATTGGGTTGAAGTCAGAGTTAGTCACCTTTTTGTTACTATGACAACATACCTGTCATAAACAACTTAAAAGAGGAAAGACTTATTTGGGCTCGCAGATTTCAAGGTCTCAGTCCATGGTTGGCCAGCTCCATTGGTTTTAGGCCCTTGATGAGGCAGAAACATCATGGCAAGAGGGTGTGGAAGAGGAAAGCTGCTCACTTCATGGCAGCCAGGAAACAGAGAGGGCTGGAAAAGAGCCAGACAGAGAAAAGGGACCAGAGATAAGAATATCCTGCCCCAGGTTACCCCTCCAGTGAGCCACTTCCTCTAACCAGGCCCCCTTCTGATAGCACATTTAGCTATGAACTCATCATGGATTCATCTGCCTATGAGGTTAACATCCACTATGGTCCAGTCACCTTCCAAAAGCCTCAACTCTGAACACGTGAGCCTTTGGGGGACATGTTTATGGAAACTGTAACATGGGGTCAGGCTGAAAACAGATGGAGAGTTAAGCAGGGTGGTTTCCTGGGAAATAAAATTAGCCTGAAGAAGCCATCCTAGCTGATGCTCTATGACCCGGCGCCTTTTGGCTGTTTCTGAAACTGCCCAGAAGTGCACAGACCGCTGCCTGGACACAGAGGTGCCATGAAAAGGCCTCTTTGTGTCTTTGGCCAACCAGATTCACTCCATCTGCTTCTCAGTCAGCCAGGTCCTCCCTTTCTGCTACTCTTGGGGAGTTGTGGGTCCCAGAGGCCCCCCTGGAGCTCTTCCCTCTCCCTCCTACCCCCATCCTGTAACAGGCACAATGCTATGCAGAGCACCTTTGCTCTTACCTCTCAGATGGGGAAACTGAGGCACATTGAAGCTAAGAAGCTGGCTCAGAGTCACACAGGCTGTAAGGGGCAGAAGAAGAATGCACCCCCCCCCCAGCCAGGGCTGCCTGACTTGGGTCTGGGCCTCCCATTGTAACACTGTAGTACTCCCTGAAGAATAAGAAAGGAGACCCCAAACTGCAGCAGCTCCCAGCCTCCTTCACATGAGCTATGCCCTCCCTGGGTGCTATGGCAACTGCATGAACCCATCATGCCCTGGGCCCTTCACTAAGGGACAATTCCACCCAATGATCAACCTGAACATTGTGCCTGGGAATAGACTTACAGCCCATGTATCCAAGGTATAATAATTCTGGTAGTGGCAATGTTTTGGTTCTAAATTTACCCTTTCCCTTTGCACTTGGAGGTCAAATGCTTCCTCATTCTCTCTTCAGCCCTTTTAAAATTTGTCCTTATAGAAGAAAATTTAACACCTTATAAGTTCCACATAGTTGATTTTTGTTGTAGGATTTAATATTCATGGCTGGACATTCTAAGTTTCCCATTGTCTTCTCTTTTTCACTATTATTTTAAAGGGCAACAAAATGATGCATGCACTTGATTAAAAATAAGAACCTATAAGAGATTATTAGATAAAGCTCCACCCCTCCCAGCCCAGCTCCAGTCCCCGAAGGCAACCATTGAACCCATGTTGTAGTTAGTGATGGGAGGTTAGTTGATTGCCTATTAGTTGTCTCCATCCCTCTAACCAAATAGCTTGCACTATTAATTCCTTTTTAAAATTCTTAACATGACTTTTATCTCTCATTATTCTGCTGTGCAATTCAACTTTAAATGCAAATGTGAGCACGTTTAGCTAGAAAGTGGAATCAGCCAAGTGCACTGTTCACACTTCAAATGTGCGTTTCCTCCCTAACAGAGGCGAGGCAGGGCTGCAGGAAAGTAACTCAACTGATTTTGTTGTTTTCTCTGTTTTATTTTCTTTTTTATTAGTTCATGTTAGTTATGCAGCAGGTTTCATTTTGGCTTATTTGTACATGTGTATAGCATACTTTATCCTTCTACTTTCAGGCCACCTTTGTCAGATTTCACCTCTTAGGGAAAACATGTGACACTTGTCTTTCTGAGTCTGGTTTATTTTGCTTAAGAATGATCTCCAGTTCCATCCATTTTCTTGCTAATGACATTATTTCAGCCTTGTTCATGACTGAATAATACTCCATTGTGTATATATAGGAGGTAATTGACAAATACAGTGAATGTTCAAATTTTTAAAAAATTTACAGTAAAAGACACATTGTTGTTCTTCTGCCTCAGGATACTACCCCTTGCTTCAAGCACACTCATTCCATTGCTCTTGACACTTTATGAAGCAGTTCTGGAAGTCTTCTTGCCATAATGTTTTTTCAAGATTTTAAAAATAGAGTGAATGCTGCTGTGGACTCATAGAGACATCACAGAGGGTCCTAGCCCAATTTATTCCCAAGTAAAAATGACCATGAGAGGTAAATGTTTTGAATCAATTCAGGACATCGAGGCAGCCGTGATATTGCAACTAAAGACACTCATGAAAGAGCATTTCCAGAACTGCTTCAGAAAGTGACAAGAATGTGGGAATTGATTCTGGAGAGGAAAAGAATCTTGTTATCTTGCAAAGCAGAAGCTGCTACACCACGTTTAATCAAGGGAGGAACACTCCAGGCCCCATTCCTTCCCAACCATGACAACTGTGCCCTGTGGACTCCCACCTTCTTGACATGAAGTTCTGGGATGAATCCTAAGATTTTTCTGCCCTGCAGATGCCAGAAATGGGAATTCTCTGTCCTCTGAACTTTCACACTCGCCTTGCATTGGCCACTAGTCACCTTCATCCTCTCCCTGTGTGTCCGGTGCATGGACGACATTCTCGGCAGCCATGGGAGTGCATAGTCCTGAGGATCCCACGCACTCCAGCCCTTCAAACCCTTGACACTGCACCCGTCAGTGTCTGCTTTCCACCAGTGCTACACCCCAGTCCCCCCAACCCCCTGCAAGTCTTAGTGACTGGACAATCCCATGCTTCCGGGGGCTACCATGACTCTGCTCCCCCAATTCCGCACTCCAGCCGGGACCCAGTCCACATTCTCATTTCAGAGGCAGACAACTCACTGTGCCAACTGCCTTAGGTTGGGTTCCCCAGAAAACAGCTTGTGAGATGGGGAGTTGTGAGCGAGGGTGCAGGGTGAGGGAGCAGGGAGCGGGACTGGGCAGCAGAGGCCTCAGCCAGTGGCCTTTCAGAGTCACCCTACATTGAGACAAAGGGGGCAACATCAAGCAGTCGGGAGGATATTGCCCTTGAGGAGGTGTGTGACCTTGGGCAGGGCAGCTTCTCTCAGCCTGGGGCAATGCTGAGGGGCAGTGGGGAGAGGGTCTGGGGTTGGGATGAGAAGGGTTTGAGCATGGCGTGCACACAGCCCAGGCAGCCTCAGTCCCCTGCTGTCTGGACTAACCATGCCTTTCCCTTTCAAAGTGTGCCAGTTCGAGCCACACATGTCACCAACATCCCATTACTGAGCCAAGGCCGTAACTCCGCATGGGAAGGGCACTGCACAAGTAGATCCTCCTCCTGCCCTGTCCCCTCAGTCTAGTTAGCTCCTCCATTTTCCCACGGACTCCGTTGTTAAAGAGCCGCATGGCCAGGGATTTAGCTCAGTGGTTCTGTCGCCTGCCTGGCAAGTGCAAGGTCCCGAGTTCGATCCCTGGTACTAAAAAAAAAAAAGAGCTTCATGGTTACAGGCATCCCAGGATCTGTCACCACCTGGGATAGAAGGACACATAGGTCTGGAATGCAAGCCAAGCAGTAAGTTCTGGTTGGCGTGGGCCCTGCCCCACCTTTCCCAGCCGCTGTCCAATTGTCAGCAGCCCAATGCTCACAGTCCCCACATCCTCTCTGTCCCACAGCCTCCCAGGCTCTGTGAAACCCAGCAAAGGCAGCTCCTCCCCCTGCCCGATGCAGCCCTGAGCCCTCTCCCACACCGCTGTCCACACACTGAGGGCAGATCAGTGCTTCCCTCTTCATTGCCTGTGGCTTGGTGGCCCTCAGTTTCTTCCTGAACTGACTTGCAGCGGGGAAGTGGAGTTAGCCAGAATAATCACCCAGCAGGCTGGATGTGTAGGTGCACACCTATAATCCTAGCACTCAGAAGGCTGGGGCAGGAGGACTGCTGCAAGTTCAAGGCCAGCCTGGACTATACAGCAAGGTCCTCTCTCAAACAAACAAATAATAAACAAACAAACAAACAAACAAATAAATAAATAATGAGGGCCCCAGCACAGGAGGGGAGTGCTGTAGTCTGCCTGGTGAATGCCCCCAGAGGGCCGGAGTGTGAAGGCTCAGTCCGTGGGTGGCTCTGCTGGAAAGTGCTGGGATCTTTCTGAGGTCCAGCAGCCAGGAGGGATGTCCCTCATGTGGAACCCTGGCCTCTTGTTTCTTTCGCTTCCTGGCCACAAGGTGGGCAGTTGGCTCTGCCCTCTGCCATTCCTGTCTTGCACCCCTGCCAGAGACTCAGAGAAATCAGCCTGCCCAGCCAAGGACCAAGACTGTCAACCATGAACCAAAATATACCTTTTCTCATCACACATTAACATCGCAGGCATTTTGTTATAGTGACGGGAGTAAAAGGAGTTCATGATGAGCAGCCATTTCCTGGGCTTTGTTTTCCCTCTGATACCAGAGGCCGAGTCCAGGGAGTGAGGATCCTGGGGAGGCATCCACTCCCACCCCACCAGCAATGGGTACCGGGTAGGAAACTGTCCCCCACAGCCACCCTCATCCTGCAGCAGGGGCCCAGTGCTCTGGCTGTGCCTAGGGGCCCTGTGTGCCTTGATCCTGGGAGGAGTCTGGGTCTGCTCCTGCATGTGGAAGAATCCCAGAGGAAACCTGGAGGTCCCAGCCCATCCACTGCAGCCTCAGGCTGCCTCTGGAGACCTTTCCTCCCTTCCCTTCCTTTCTCTTCCTGTCCCGATGATAAAGAGACTGTCAGACAGACAGATAAAGAGACAAGCTGGCATTCTCAGGACTCTCTCTGGGACTTACATTTTCCCTGTAGGCTAAATGAAGACGCCATCTCTTCTCCACCTCTTGAGCACCCTGCGTGTCCCGGGTCCCCGCAGGAGCACCGTGAGGTGGGCAGGCAGCTTTCTCACACCTGTGCAATGAAGCAGCGGCCAGCCCCTTTCTGCCCAAGCCACCAACTTCCCCAGACTTAAAAAAAAAGTTGAGTTTCTCTCTTCATTTTTGAGTTCCTTACCCTTCAATAAGCAAAAAGCATTATAATCAGTGTCTTGTTTCTCAATAAAAATGGAAAGTTATCACCACATCCAGATGACCCTTTGGTTAACGAAACACTCGATGCCCAAGGATGGGGGAAGGCAGAATTACTTTCCGCGTGTCTGCCAGATGTGCGAGTGCCCCCAGGGGCTAAGCCGGATGTGCTGAATCCTGTTGCACCCAATGGCCACTACAGCCCGATGGGGAAGGTGAGCACATTCCCTGATGCCCAGCTTTCAGATAAATCCAGGTGCAGGCTGGGCAGTGGCACCCTGGGGGCAGAGGCTGTTCTGTACACTTTGACATCTTCTATGGCATCAGCTCCCTGAACGTGATGAGGCTTCTAAAGATCTGCTGAAAGAGTAAAGTCACCAAGATCCTAGAGCTAGTTAGATTTCTGGGCTCCTAATCAAATGTTCTCTCCACTAATCCAAGCTCCCTTTGCCTGAGTGAGCCAAAGGCCATGAAAACAACAAACAGATTTTACTAACTGCACAACTGCAAAGATAAACAAGCCAGGCACATAAAAGAAAACAAGTTTTAAGGAAAATGAGCAGGCCTCAGAAATCTACATGCTACGTATCCTCTGACTGCCTCATCTATCACATATTAAAAGGAACAGACAGATTATGATGGGGCCAACCACAGGAAGGGATGGTCCATATTTTTACCAAAAATCCATTTGCTCCATGGTCCTCCAGCCTGGGCACATGGTGTCATCATGGGCAACACCAGCACATCCTACATCCTTCATCCTCCTCAACACCGTGGGTCCTACCTCGTGATCCCCACCCTGGCTCTCAAAGGTGACTGGGTACAAGTATCCTGGGGTCAGAGCAAGCCCATCACCCACTGTGGGAAACAAATTGGATCAATGCGTGGTGCCAAGGGCTTGGAGCTGTTGTGGGCTTGGAGCTGTTGCAACTCAAAGCCCAGCCCAGAGCTGCCGAGCTGTATTACACCATCTGTCACCTGTTTCTTCAGTCACTCACTTGGGTGCATGCTGGAGCTGCTCCGAGACTTATAGATGTTTGCTGAGTTTTAATTGCTCGCAGGGCTCCCCTGATCCAAGATTTGGCCTGTGGAAATAAGCTAGAGCCTCCTGCCCTCCAGCCTCCGGAGAAAGGAAAAGGCTTGGAACTACCTCTAACGTCAACTGTTTGAGGACATGTGCCTATTGGGAAACTCACCTGTAATGATCTGCAGCAGCACCCAGTGCATTACATTAGCAAACCCTTTTGCCTTCATCCTGTCACTCAACATTAATACCAACCCTCTGAGGGCTGGCTCGTTGACTCAATCCATTAACACCCTCATACATGGTGTACTCACTGTATTCTATGAACTGCTCTAGGCACTACTGCTCAACAAATCATGGTATCATTAGGAACAAATCACTCCAAGATGGGAGCTTTGCTAATGTCATTTTACAAATATGGAAACCAAAGCTCAGAGACACTAAGTAACTTGCTCAAGCTGAACAGCTTTAGTGGCTGCCTGAGTGAACTCACGCCATCTCAGAGTAAGTGCATAAAAGAAACCAGAACTCAAATGATCCGGATTACATCCCCTGTCCTGCTTTGCCTGTTGATGATGCAAATCTGGAGGGCAGGGTGGGAAGAGGAAAAGTTTTGTATGACATCAAAGGATCAGCAAGCCCTTTCAGATAGGAGCCCCAGCCCTGTAGAAAGTCTCCAACAAGCTCTTTTGGGTGCATTTAATGCACACAGAGCCCATCTTGGGCTGAGTGACCCTCAAAGTGACACAGGCTCCAACAAGGAAATCCCCTTGGTTCCTTGAGGGGACTGATTTTGAGTCCCAGTTTCAGGCTTGAGCAAAAGTCACTTATCCTTTTGGGGCCTCAGCTCCCTCATTTTAAAACGAAAGAAATAATACTTATTTTGCAGGATTCTTGTATGGCTTGGAGATCATGGCAAAGAATAAGTGGTCAATGGACTAAAATGTGTAACAGATATTGAGAAATGGGAAGAAAGTGTTCAAATGGGAAGGGGAACAAGGGTGGAGGGAGAGAGAAAAAGGAAGAAAGGTACAAGAAAAAAGAAAATAGAATAAGTGCTCATTAAAGGGTTCTGGTGAAGGTGGAGATAGTGCTAGCAACAATTCTTAATCCTCCCCTTCACATTTTTTAATGTAAAGATAAACAATAAAACAGAAAGCACATGAAGAACTAAACAGCTATTGCAATAGCTTAACCTTGGCCGTAAAATATTCAAAATGCTCGGCTAGGCTTGGAGACCACATTCTACTATTGCAAATATTATAGAAATATTATAGAACTCAATATAATGAAATATTTCACAACTACATGACAACTCCTCACTGGAATAAAGTAAACAGGAAACCCGTGAGTATGGGGTACACACTATTAAAGAGGTAGCCACCTTCCCTGGACCTAGTGACAGCATGTATAGTGAACCCCAGAAGTTAGGTGGAGCAATAAGCAAGGCCCACCTCAAGTATTCAAAGCCAGGAAACTCAAATCACACAGTCTAGTTAGTTTCTTGTGCTCAGTACAAATATATCTGGAACATACCAACCCCCTCCACTGTATTACAGCAAAATTATAATCCCCTACCTTTCCTCAATCAGAAGAAATAATTTAGACACCCTGAAAATTTTTATCCTGTCTTATTGCTTTGGCTTGCCATTTCTCCATCTCTCAGTTCTAGGTTCAGGCAGCTAAAATCTGAGTTTTCCCATTTTGCCCCAAGGTTCTGTGCAGAGCAGAGCAGCAGCTATCCCTTGGCACTGTAGGGCTCCAGCTCCACTAAAACTTTAACACACCTGGGTCTCTGCACTCGGGCACCTGCAAGCAGTAGGAAGAAACAGAACTGTGTACACTACACTGCAGTGACCGTTTAGATGCCCCAAGAGGGGATGTGAGGAAGGAGAAGTACTTAGTTTACCTAGAGACAAAGCGAGGCACTTGATTTGGAACTCAACGATGAGAATTTCAAGATTGGAAGTTGGGCAGGGGAATCTGCCTGTCTTAGACAGAGTCTGCTGCAGAATTGTCAAGACTCTGGAGACCGAGAAACCCACACACTTGGTACTTAATTATTGGGAAGCAGAGAGGGAAGACTCAGAGAGTGGGAGGCTAGGTCCTCTATCTGCAGTCACTGTGTGACCACAGGCTGGGAAGTGACAGGCAACACATTCTGTCTTCCTGCCTGGATAATCTTCCTCCTCCTCTTGTTGACCAGTGAAGATCTGCTGATGTAAGAAGCTCTGAGGGCCCCAGCCAGAGATGGAAGCCTGGTGCCAGCATCCTACTGTTGGAGTGGTTCCTACTGTGTGGGTTTCGGCCCCAACTGTCAGCCAGAGCCAGGTGCAGAGAGGACAGAGCTGGTTCTGATGCCCACAACATGCTACATTAGAGAGCACCTGGTGAATTATGTGTCCATTAACTACGAAGCCCCAGGCTTCATGACTTGCTCATTTTCTAAATCAGAAATAATAACAGTAACAGCTCACCATCTTCTCCTGCTGCTGGAGAGAGCGAGTGTTTCATCTGTCATTAAACAATTACAGCCCCTTCCCTGACAGCCACAGGACATCGGGTGTTTGCAAAATCTGTGCTTCCATCCCAACCCACCCAGCCAGGACCTGACCACATGTATTGCTTAGTTCTTATCAAGGAGCATTGGCCCCCTGGTCAGCTCAGGAGGGAAGCTGAAAGTTCCAGGGCAGAATGCCTCAGGGAGGGACCAGATGTCCCCGAGTTAGTGCCAGGAGGGCCCCCTGGAAGAGGTCCCTGATAATCCCTCCTGGTGGCAGTCTTCCCCATTCTGATCTGCCCTGCCCTTCCAGCCTTGCCCTTTCTGGGCCTGGCCACGTTGCCAGCTGGCTGGCAGGGAGAGAGGTGACGCAGAGGTGAGCATGTCTTTCACAGGGCAGGAACAGAGCTCCTCTCTGGGTGTCTCACCCTGCTCTGGGCCTCCTACTCTGAACCCCAAATGCAGTGTGTGTTTGCTGCATGGTGCTGATTCACCCCAACCGCTGGGACGGCCTTCCGGGGCAGGGTAACAATTTCCAAACAATGCTTTTCCCCAGAGGATGAAATGCATGAAGCAGGAAGAGACCCATCCTTCCTGACTTGTGGGATGACAGGCCCTGGTGTCATCGACACACAGAGAACAGCCACGATGGAGAATCCACACCGTCCATCAGGACCAAGCACCCAGGGCCTCTGGTAAACTCGCCCACCTTCTTTTTTTTTTTCAGGTGTGCAATGAATATAAGTGTAATAGTATAGATCAACAGGGGAAAAGAAATAAGCAGAAGCCAATATTTGATTTTCATCCTTATCACTTTTTCTAGGGTCCCTCTAACTTGATGTCAACTTACAATTTTCAAGGAAATTCCTATTCCACTCCCATTTTATCATAAATAGACTGAATAGTTTTTCTGTTTGTATGGTAAAACAGGAAAGACTGTTACATTTGAATGGAAAAGGCACTCCATTTGTGACCAGTGTCACACAAAATCACATTCCCATCAGAAAACACAAACATCAACATCACAAAACTAAAACTATATGGGAGATCAATACCATTCACTAAATATGCAAGCTACTTCAGTCTCCCCCAAAAGGACCAATACTTCAAAAAACCATAAAGAAAACCCCTGTCCATTTCCAAGTAACCTAAGTAGAAGGGACAGCAAGATGCTATGCCTGCTACTTTACCCCTCCCCTGGCCCTTCACTACTTAGAAAACTGCCTGCTCTCCACAGAGACTGAAAATCACCCTCATTTCTTCTCGGGGGGGAGAACAAATTCACTGACACCTTTGAGCAATATCCCATTTCTCAGGAACCCTGGCTCTATACCTAGTTCTGCTTCCAAAGGTTCTTCATATAGTTCTGGGTAAGGCTTGGGATCTGTTCCATTAAGATGGGCCATAGGAACTAGGAGTTCCATCTTGCTGGTTTCAGCATGAGCCCTTGGACCCCACAGGAACTCATAGAGAGCAGGATCACTGTTAGGAATCTGCCGGTACATCAGGTACTCTTCCCGTACTAAATCCTCAGTGATGAATTTCCAGGCTTCCTCAAAATGAATATGCTCAGAGTGAGCTAACATGTCCCATCTTTTCACTTTTTCAGTTAGGTCCTCCTCACTGATAAGGTTGCCCACTATGAAGATTAGAGACAGGACGAATATAATGATACCGATTTTGAGAATGATTCTTTCCTCATTGCCATCTAGTGTCCCACTGTATGTAAGACCCAAAATGGGGACTAGCTCATATGTATTGCCAGAGTAATTCGCTTTCCTGATTTTAATGCCAAAGCCCAGATACGTGGACTCACAAGAGTTCCCAAAAGTTCAGAGGGAAGTTGTTATGGTTATCTCGGGGGAAACATGCAGCATTTCTTTCATGGTGACCTGCTCCTTCTTTTGATACTTGTGGAACAGAAATGACACCAACTTACATAACTTGGCATTTAGGAGCATATTTTGCATGATGTGAGAGAAGCGTGCATCCTGCGAGGAGCTTGAACTCTCACAGGATTGACTCCTTTGACTGGAAGCTGTGAGGACAGCAAGAACTTGTTGAAGATCAGAAGACTTCAGATCTCCAGTGCTGGAAAATAGAGTGCTGAGCAATAGCAATTCAGCTGCTCCAAGAATCCAAACCCAGATTTTGAAAAATCACAACTGAGAATTCTCCACTGCACCATGCAAGGCTAGCAACAGAGGCAGGGATGGGTTATTTTCAGAGTCTCAACCTGGAATGTGGCCTTCTCTCTCACCCTCAGCCTCGCTCACCTTCTTTGAGAGCAGCCCAATCCAGGCTGAGATGGGGTTCCTAATATGCCGGCAGAGCTCTGGCATCCCAAGGCTAAGGGCTCAGCCCCTCGTTCTTGGCATTCCACCCATTTTTTTCTATTTTCTTTTTCTTATATATGCCTGGGTTCCTGACATACTCTTATGAATGGCCCTCTTTTAATTAACTAATTAGTTAATTGAATATCATTTATTTTATTATCTTTGATTTTGATTAGTACATGTCTGTTTATCTACCTTTTATTTTGCTCTTTATTTATACTTTGGGTTTCTCATGTATGAGAAACCGTGTGTTAGTTAAGCATGTGTGTCTGATTTATTTCACCTGACATTATGGACTCCATGTGCATCCATTTTCCTACACATGAGTCAAGTTTATCCTTCTTTATGGCAGGGTAGGACTCCACTGTGTATAAATAACACATTTTCTTTATCCATGCATCTACTGAGCTATTTCAAAGAACCAGAGAGCACTGACAATAACATATATTTGACTATGTGTTTCTGCTCCACTAGCCCTGTCTCTCTCCACCTAAGGCAATCATTTGTCTACTGTTGTCTTGGTTTTTTAAAATATGTTTTTACATAAGTTTTATTTATATTTAATAGTAAACAATATTCTCCTGGATCTTAATTTTTTATGCAGTGAGTTATACACGGGCATACACTGTATATTATGTCTGTTATGTGGCATATATATTTACCATATTTAATAGTGTGTAGCTATGGTCTATTCATTTTTGCTGCCATTACATGGCAATGTCATACTTTATATATATCCAATATTCTGTACAGAGCACTGTTGGTTCTGAATTTTTGCTGATAGGAGCATTACTAGGGGAACGTGGTTGAATGAGTTTCCAGGTATGAACACGAAAGCATTTTTCTTATACGTACTCCTCGTGATGAGATTGCCAGGTCATGAGACTTACAAGTGTGCCACTTTATGTCCATGCTCCATGACTTCCAGAAATGCCTGTACGTCTCCACTTCCACCAGGAAAGCACAGGCGATCCGGTTAATGGACGTTTTCTCCCACACTCGGTCTCATCAGGCCTCTCAACACTGGCCATCAAATGAGTGCACATAGCAGTGGAAATTCGTTGCTACAATAATTTTACAAAGCACTCTGGAAATATCCATTAAAATTTTAAAAGATTTGATCTTTAAGCCAGGAGTATTACTTTTGAACATCCATTCTACTAAAAAAATTGTTAAAGCAAATACATATTAATGAAGTTTAAGATATTTGTTGCATTTCCTTATGTATTAGCAAAAGTTCAAAACAATCTGAACATCTAGCAGTAGGTAATTGGCTGAAAAAATCGTGGAAGATTCATGCACAGACTAAAATGCAATCGTGAAAAACAAAACCGAGTCCGGTATAAGTGTGACGGCTTGGGTAATACTTGCTGTATGTTGTGAGGTAAAAAGACAAGTGATGGAGTAACCAGTGTGCTGTGATCACACATTAGCTGTTCTGCAAGAGTGGGAATGGATGCTGTGGTTGCTTGGCTTTGTTTGCATGTGCAAAAGGGAAGGTGTGATTATCTCAGAAGAGTGGGATGCGGAGGAGGGAAGGTAGCAGTGCTGAGCAGGTAGCAAGCAGCCGGGTCCCTGCAGCAGCCTCTTGTCTCTCGCCCTGTTTGCTATTGTTCAGAGCCTCCAAGTTCCCACACAATAAAATCGAAACCCCTCAACCCAACATTCACTGCCTGTCCAGAGCCGCCCGACCTACATCTCTCCTACTCACCTGCATGGTAAGATGCTTAGTCAATTGTACCTGACTCTTCTCTGAACATTCCTTGGGCTTTTGTTTTTAAGGTTTTTTGTTGTTTTTTTTTTTTTTGTACTGGTGATCGAACTCGGGTCCTTGCGCTTGCACAGCAGGCGGCGAAACCACTGAGCTAAATCCCCGGCCCCCCTTGGGCTTTTTTTTTAACCTCCTCTCCTTTGCTCATCCTCTTTACCTGGAGCCTCCACCTAACACCCAGCCTGAAAATTGTGTCCATTCTTCAAGATCTGGTCAAAAGTTTGAAGCTGCCATAGAACCCCCAGAAACAAAGCTGAGCACCCTAGCCCGAGGAGGAGGAAGCAGGGCGGGGACTGGTGCCCAGCACGCGAGGTCCCCAACATTCTCTCCGGGTACAGCCTCCCGATCACCCTGCTCCCACCAAATCTGGTCCCTTTCTATCTCAGGCCTCAAAGTCCCAGAAGACAGAAAGAATCCTAGTGACCCAGCTCTGATCAAACGTCCCCACCATTTCAAAACTAAAGTTAATTTTTCCTGGTGGAATTCTGAATCAACAGAGAATAGAACAAAAGATTAAAGTAAGTGGAGATTCAAAGAGCACCTGCATTACGGATGAAGCTTTTACGGGAGAATTTGCTTCCAAATGCGGAACCCAGAGGCAGAAACAGCTGCGCACAGTGGAGCTGGACTCTGAGCTCCCGGCAGACAGCTGGTCCTGATGGGAAGAGAGAAGAATTGAATGACACCTGCCAGGAGTTTCTTCCCGATGACAAGGGAAAGCTACCCTTCCCTGCATGGAAGGACACATCATGACCTTGGTCAGAGGCAGCATCTTCTCACCAGAGCCATAGGGAGCAGGTGAGCCAGGTCCCTAAACGAAGGGGTAATGGAAACTGGGCAGAAAGACAACACATGTCCCCTGCATCAGCCTTTGTCCCAGCTTGTTGTGCTAGACAGTGGGACATCACGCTCCCCTCCACATCCACCTTTCAAAGAGCAGGTGCCCTTGGCAGGGGCCACTCCAGCCAACCCTCACCCTTCACTGGGCCCCATCTGTGCCTCTGCACAGGGCCCACAGGCTTATGTTCCATCACAGCATGGCAGGACTGACACCACACAGATGAGAAACAGGCCTAGGAGTGGCCCAAGGTGGCGAAGGCCTGAGGCTCCCTCTCCAAGCTTTTCCTTCCTGTTCCCTGCTGTGCATACCTGGGCAGGTGCTGTGGGAATCGGCACAGGAGCCTCTGTGGGGGCAGGGAGAGACGCTGTTCAGCTTCCCTCCCCTCAGTGAGAGGCCGCGGCCTTCCTTGATTGCTGCCCTGTCCCCAGGAGGATGTCCCAGCCCTGCAAGGTCCTCACCAGCCAATCTTGACCCACCAGAATCCTCCTCAGGCAGCTCCTCGGCAAGAACACACCACGGCTGCTTTACAGGAACCTACTTCAGGGGGGAGTCGCAGGCAGAATCCCTGACCTTCTGATCCCTGAAAACATCCCCTAGGCCTCTGAACCCAAAGAGGCTTCTGGTGGATGAGCAGGAGCCTGGAGATTGTCAGAAAGCAGGTAGCCCATGGTGGAGATTCTGTAGCCTGAAAGGGGGGAGCAGTGGTTACTGCTGACAGGAGAAAACCAGCCCAAAGCTTCCAGGGATGGATGAGGTCTGAATGGGATCAGAGAGCTTAAAGGGCGGTTGCAGCCCGAGGCTCGAGGGCATCCTGACTTGGGCCACATGGGTCAATGGTGAATATTCGAAGTTTGCTAAATGTTTCTGGGTCTCAGTTTCTTCTGTCGGTTAGTGTGTTCAGCACCCACCTCCACAGGGCATTGCAACCCCACCCTATCCTTCTTGTAACCTACATACACCTACCTACCGGTCCCCACTC
The DNA here is from genome assembly GCF_053883595.1 of Heterocephalus glaber. Taxonomy (NCBI): domain Eukaryota; kingdom Metazoa; phylum Chordata; class Mammalia; order Rodentia; family Bathyergidae; genus Heterocephalus; species Heterocephalus glaber. Next base: position 61,418,406 of record NW_028258324.1, read on the forward strand.
CCCCAAGCTCAGGGTCCCACTCAGGACTGGGCACTGACTGCATTCCTGGCTCCCTTTCCAAATTCTCATTCCCAAAAGATGAAAAGTCCTGAGTTTTTTCAGAAAAATAAGAGTTCTCATTGCTCAGAAACAAAGCAGAGCCAACTTGCTTTACCCATGGAGGGGCTGGAGGGCCTGATATCCCCAAGTATCCTGCTTGGGCCTGCAAGGAAAAACAAGGACAACAAAGGGATGGGGATCCAATCATGATCCAGTGACCCTGTAGCAGGGAGGAGGATAGCCCCAGGGCTCTGAGGGGTCTGGCTCTAGGAGCCCCCTCCTTCTCTGGTCTTCAGTTTCCCAGTCTTGGGAATGACTGGGTGAGAAAAGATGACATTTGATGATCACAAGCATTGTCATGTCAGGAGGTACCACCTCTCAGCTCTCGAGAGCTGGTGGCTGTGGCATCGCAGTGCTGGCTGTAGTTGCAACTCCAGCAGCCCTGGTAAAATATTTCTCTTCGGCAATGTTCCTGTGATACGTCATTTCCATGCTCGCGTGAAGCGCATTTGTGCTTTTGCTGCAGGAGGGACCACAGAGTGAATTACTTCTTTCTCTAACCTCTCACCACCCTGGGAGAGTTGGTTCATTTCATAGAGGTGAGCAATTTACTCCTAGAAGTTCACCGTGAGCCTCACCAGGCCTCTAAAGCTTTGGAAAATTACCCAAACCTCCTCCCTGCCCCCAAGCACACAGAACAGAACACTTCAAGGTTGTTTGGCTGATTGTTAGGTCCCTGCGGAGCATTTACCAAACGTCTTCTGGGTACAGAACTCTGCACGAGGCACCTGGCAGATGTGGAAGACAGATGTGCCCATCCTCCCGCGACTCACAAACCTGGGAGACAAACTGAGCCCCAGATCGAGGTCAGTAGACCTTCCTGGAGGCCCTGGGCCAGCTCTTTAGTCTCCATTTCTTCAGCTGAATGATGCAAGTCCTTGGTTATTCATCCTTGAGATCTTTCTCTTCTGCCTTTTAAAAGGCTGAAAATAAATGGACAATTCCAACACCTGAGGGAAAGGGCCTGCCGGGCTCCCCCAAAGCCAGGTCCTCACTGCACCTCAACCCCTTCCACGAGCATCTGCCCAGGATGCTGAAGGAGAAGGGACCCGCCCAGCGTGACTCGGGGACCACGAAGTGGGGAGACTCAGACTGGACTCGGGTCTGCTGCCCACCAGGCTTATGTGTAATAGTTCCATTCACAGGTGCCTCCAACAGAGACTTATTTATTCCCGTGTGCCAGGCCCTAGATGAGGGACCAGACCTAGGAAGATGGAAGGGGGCCTTCAAGGAGTTTTCAGTTGCACAAGTGAAGCAGAACTGTGAGCCATCATTCCAGGGGGTGTCTTCAGTGCACCAGGTTGGAGCTTCCAGAGCATCCTGGAGACCCAGAAGGCTTCGGGAGAAGGTGACCTCTGGGTGTGACCTGGTGCACTGGGAAGGGCATGGTGGTCATCTAGGGAGATCCAAAGAGAATACGGCATGAGAAAGTGTGAACAGGAGTCCAGCCTCAGGGGACAGGGACATCCCGGCCATCAACCTCAGGGAGTCAGGAGTAGGGGCAGGGGGCTCAGACGGAGGCCAGCTCTGACCAGGAGTTCCAAAATGCAAACCTCTCCTCCAGATCTTGCCTGCGTGCTATCAAGCCCATCTCTTCCGCACCCCACCACACTCTCCTGTGAAATCCCTCACAGTGGATCCGAACCAGCCCACAGCCTGTCATCTCCTGGCACCCATCTGTTTTCACTTGGGGTCAAATTTCCAAAGTGCAAACCAAGTCACTTAACCTCCTGACTCTTCAGTGCCCCCAGAGAAGAGTTCACTAGCCTGAACTTGGCAGCATGGAGCCCACGATGTGGCCTTGGTTGAGCTCCAGAAAGCAGAAGCCCAGGCATCAGGTGTCCACCCTGTTGCTCCTCACCCTCTTCTGGGCTTCTGAGGCCACCTGGATGGAGGGGTCCCCTAGTCAGGGGCTCCAGCTCAGGACAGGGAAGCTAAATGGTCTACACTTCAGGCTTCCTATAAGCCCTGCAGGGAGCAGACTGCTGGCTCTCAGGTCAGAGGAGTCAGGTGTAGAAGGGGAAAGATCCATCAGGCCTGCAGATGCTGCTTCCCAGCTCCCTGTGCCCTGAAGCAGACAGCTAGGAGAAAGCACTCACTGTACCCTGGAATTTGGTCAGCATCCCTAGCAGTGAAAAATCTCTCCTTGATTGAAGAAGAAGACTGAATTAAAAAAAAAAAGTCTGTACACTCTCTTTCTTCCTCAATCTACACAGTGTCTGGGAAATATCAGCCATTTTCATGGCTCCAACTAAGACATAGATATTTACACTTGAAATAGCTGATCCATTCCACTCTCTATCTCTATTCTAGACTCTCCTCATGATTTCTGAGAATAGCGGAAAAATAAGGCAAGGATACTTATCACATTTATATTAAGAAACAATCCGTGGCAAGGAATTGTTCTGTACTGTATGTGTTAGACATTTTGAGTGTACACTGCTTCATGCATTCAGAGTTCTGGGTTGTAAGCAACAGAAATAGACTCCAGAAAAAGAAAATGGGTTCATTCAAAGGGTATCAGAATTTCCCAGAAGGATGGAGAAGCAAAGAGGAAGGAATAGGGGGAAAGACGAGGAGAAGAAGGGGAAAAAAAAGAAGGAAGGCAGAGGAGAAAGAAGAGGAAGAGAATGAAGAAGGAGGAGCAGCAGGAGAAAGAGAAACAGGAATGGAAGAGAAGGGTTTGCAGTAGCTAGGAAGCAGCCAGAACCCCAGTAAAACCACAGTACAGGACTAACCTGGGGAAGATGCTGCTGCTCTGCCACTGAACACTGGGCATAGCAGCTGCCACAGTCAATATCTTTAGGGTAGGGCATTATAAACACATAGCACATTTGATGCAACAACCTCCAAAGCCATCAGAATTCTCCCCAGGCCTCATTTCTGTAGCTCATTTTAGGGGTGCCTTTCCTCTATTCACAAGACATCTGGGAGCCCTGGCCCAAGAGTCATGCTTGAATTCCCCCTCTTGGCTTTTTCTTTTCCACCTCACATCCAACCCAAGACAGATCCCAGCTGACTCTGCCCTCCTAAGCTGCCCAGATTTCTTCGGTCTGTGTCATCTCTCCCTCCCTGGCCTTACTTCAAGCTCTCATTTGCTTTCTCCTAGACTATCCTGCTAGGTGTCCTCTGCAGTTCCCTAGAGCCACATGCTGCGACAGAGATGTGACTTCAGATTCCAGCTGTGGCCGACTAGCTTGTATCAGACCAACCCTCCAGCCAGTAAGAACCAGAAAATTGGACAAAACAAATTGCATTTTAAAAATCCATTTGAAGTTACTGGAGAGCTACTGAGACCAAAAATGTGAAGGACCAAGATACTGGAGAGAACAGAAATATGAAGCGGTAGCCTGACATCCAACCGCTCTTTAGGGCTTTGCCCTTTTCTAAACAACAGTCTAAAATTTGAGAAATAGAGCAGAGCATTCACCACTCTCATAAGGCCAGACAGAAAAAAGTTGAAATGCAGGTCTATTGATCCAAAAGCATTCCTAGTCTAACTGTTGGCCAGAAATGAGTTTCCTTTCAAAGGGAGATTACATCATCCAGTGTCTCCAATAATCTCAGTACCAGAAATGTCCATTTTCTGCAATGATAGACATGTTCTATAACCAACACTGCCCAGTAAGCAGGCTCTAGCCGTACAGCATTACCTGCTAGCCACTTAGAATGTGGCTAGCAGGCCTGAGGAACTGAATTTTTAATTTCAGGCTATTTTATTTAAAAATAGCTACAGGTGGCTAACAGTTACTGGGTTGCACAACGCTGCCTTATGCAATGTCTGACTTGCAATTACGAATTACCAAGGATACCAGGAGGCAAGATAAAATAACTGAAACCAAAAAAGGAAAGACATAAATAGATGCAAAAGAGATCCAAATATTGACATTATCAGACAGTTCTTTAAATCAGAGAGATCTTGACTTCTTGTATGAATTACAAGTAGGTTTGGTTGAATATTATAAAAACCCAAAACAATAATAATTTAAACAACGTAAGCGTGTTTATTTCTCACATAAAAGAAAAGATGACATAGTGTTGGTGGCTTCTCCTTTTTTCTACCATTTTCAGTTTTGGCTTTCATCTTTAAGGTGATTTTAGTCCCAAAGGGTCACAGGAACTCAAATCATCATGTCCAAGTTGCAACCAAAATTAGAGAAATGTAGAACAGCAAAAGGGATCTCTCCTCTGTAACTCATCTTCTGTTAAGTGTCCTTCCTAGAAATTCTGCACTACACCTTGGTTACTCCTATGGCTCCCTCTTAGGTGCATGATAAGCTGAGGAAAGCAGGTTTTTTTCTTCCAGAAAGTAAAAGGCCCTGCAGAGTTCCATAAGAAGAAAAGGGAAGACAGACATTAGAGTAGATAACTATCCATTTCTGCTGCACTGTCCTGATTAAAGATTTTCAACAACTCCCCATTGCTAGGCGTGTAAGGCCCTTGCTAATTTGCCCCTTCCTCTAATCCTAGCTCCATCACCTGACCCTCTCTGCAGATATTGCACACCATTACCAGCCCTAGTGACTGATCCGTTCTAAAATACAGACTCAAGCCTCTGGGCCTCGCTTCTGCTCATTTATTAGCCTGAAATGCCCTTTCTCTGACAAGCCTGGCTGGTTTTCAAAGCTTAATTCAAAGGTCATCTCTTTTGCATTACCTTTTCCAGAGCTGTGCTCTCAGTCAGAGCCAAACCCTTTCACTGGCTCTCAGCCCTGGGTGCGTACCTGCCTTGCTTTTGCATTGAATTGCAATTAGTGGTTTAGTCTCCATGCCATCTTCCTAAGTTACGAGCCTCTCCAAATCAGGAACATAACTTGTTCTTTGCCTTTATTCCCCTTGAGTTTACTAGGGTCTGCCACATGGTAGGTACCTGGTCCAGTTTTGTTGAGTGGATAAATGAAAGAATAAAGAATACATGCAGCCAGTTAATAAATCTCAAATGCTTTCACTATCTGCTTTCTTTAACTCTAACTGTAGACAGTGCAGCCTTTACACACAAGGTATTTGACCTTGCAAATTCTTTTTGTTACACCAGAAATTTTTTCTATATTGCGAAAAATAGGTGGACTGAGCAGGGTAATTACTTGTACACAAATGATTTGATACGACAGTGTAGCATCAGCTCAGGAGCAAAAACGGTTACAGGTAGCAGTCATAAGGAATTATTTCCATTCTGCAATGCAAACAAAGCATCACCTTGTTGCTCAGTAGCATGAAATCCCCACCAAATCGCCCTTCTTACCCGCATACCGCAAATAGAGCCATAGTCATTGGCTCCTGGGAGCATAAGGTCCCTGGCAAAAGAGGACACAGTGATCCAGGTGAGCAGGATGCGTATCACACTAAGTGCTCCCTGTTTAAAATGATACCTATTACAGTAGATATGAAGAGGAAGGAGTGAGTGATATCAGCAACAGTAGTAAGAAAAGACTTCTGGGGGCAGGAAAACCTCTGAGCTGGGTTTGAAGGACAAACCCAACTGGGGCAGGCAGAACCATGATTATCAAAATGTGAAACAGAGTGAGTGGGAGGCAAGTGAGCTCAGGCACAACTTTGGATATCACTGAATGGCTCAGCAAGAAGGTTTTGCCCTGTTCTCCCCTCTCTGGCTTCCTCGGGTAACCTGAAGAGAGAGAGCATTGGTGTCTCTCAGGTGGCAATATTCCTTTCACATGCACAGGGCCAGTCTCCGCCCAGGCCCTAGACAGCCAAAGCTATTGAGCTAAAATGATAGGGTTTTGTTTTTTACTGTTCATCTGTAAGGTATCACCTATTTCTAGCAAGGGATTCTGGCTTCTATTACATAGTGGCACCTTTAAGATTGATCAACTTAAGAGTAAGGAAAGAATCAATTTAAAGAAAACTAGTAAATGAAAAAAAGAAAATAGTGCATGTGGTCTGTGGGTGCATGGAAAATGGTAAGTGGCACTTAGCAGACTGGCGTTTGGGAAGCAGAGTGACACAGGGCCCCAGGGCAGGTCCTGGGGGAGGCTGGCGGCTGCAACACGGAGGACCCCTCCCCAAGCCTAGTGTTTCTTCTCCTGGCAGAGGAGATCTTGTGCTTCTCAGCACACCCTCATGCTGTTTCCTGAGCCACATGTGTCACCTTCCTGCTTGCCCTGGGTGCACTTCAGGCTCTGAGGCCTGGGCCTGGGACATGGGGAGGCCTGATAGAAGGAAGGAAGGGAAGGGAAGGGAGTCGCAGAGGCAGGGCCTGCTGATGAGCAGCTTTCAGTCATGACACGGGGACCCAGAGCAGCCACAGCCAGTCAGTGCCACAGGCCCCAGTGCCCAGCAGCCTGTCGCCAAGCAGCCCGTGGTGGAGCACATCACACTGGGGCCTGGGACCCTACTGCACTACCCTGGGCCTCCCTGGCCTGCCTGGATAGAGACAGAGCCAAGGCAAACATGTCCTGCACATCATCACTCAGGGCCACAGCCCTCCACCCTGCCCTCATATGCACACATGACTCAGTTTCCCCTTCCTGTCTCTTTTGTACTGAGGAATGGCAATCTAAAGCAATCCCTATGTCCTACAGACTAACAAAGTAGTGAAGGGGTGGCAGGAGTGGGGGGAGGCAGGGAGAATGTGTTCTGTGTAAGCCACCAGCGTGACATTTCTGAGCCTGGCTGTGTTTCCGGCTGATCTGCCCCGAGCTAGCAGGTGAAGCGCTCCAGGTGGAGGCTCCGGGTCTCAGCAACCGATGCCATCAATCTAGACCCTGCTGGCAGCCTGGCTTCCCTTGAAAAACATTTCAAGAAGAAAAGGTTACAACCGTTTGTTTCTCCCTGTGAAAGAATTCACAAAGGTTGGGCTCAGTGGCACACGCCTATAATCCCAGCACTCTAGGAGGCTGAGGTAGAAGGATCACAAGTTCAAGCCCAGCCTGGGCAACTTAGTGACCTAGGGAGACCCTTTCTCAAAATAAGAAAAGAAAAAAAGGGCTGAGGATATAGCTCAGTGGGGAGATCCTGGGTTCGATTCCCAGTACCTCAAAGACAAACAAAAAGCCAAAAGCCCAGGCTGCAGGTCCCCAAAAGATGGCTGCTCCAAAACCTCCCAGAACAAGCTCTCCAGGCCAAGTAAGACTTTCCAAACCAAATCCTCCAGATCTGAGTCCATCCCTCAAGGTCCCCGAGTCACCCACATCTATCTACTCACAAAGCAGAGCAGTGCACAAGAACATAAGGTCTAGGGTTGGAGAGAATTGCTGGGGCTTGAATCTTGGCCTTCCCACTTGCTAGCTGTGTGACCTGGGCCTTCTACTTAACATCTCTGAAACTTTCTCAAAGGTAAACAGGTTTCATGAATAACAATACACAATGACATTGCCATAAAAAAAAGAATGAAATCGGGCCAGGGATTTAGCTCAGTGGTTCCTCCGTCTGCCTCAGAAGTGCAAGGTCCTGAGTTTGATCCCCAGTACCAGAAAAAAAAAGGAAAAGAAAAATAATAGGTCTGTCTCTCTCATAAAGTTCTTGGGAAAATCAAATAATAAGCACAGAATGCTCAGTGTGGTACCTGGCAGAAGTGGTTGATAAAAATTGGTCATAATGGCGTCATAATGGCAATGACATATAAAATAGTCCTGAAACACAATCGTGTCAGTTGGGTTTTGCTTGGCTTGCCATGTCACTGTTAAACCACTCCAAAGCCTGGCTGTTGAAAACAGAAATTCTGAAGGCCATCTGGGCTCCCCCAAGTGCTCCTTCCCTGGGGGTCTCCAGTGGCTGGAGTCAACGTGATGGTTATTTGTGATCTGTCAACTTGACTGGAGTACTGCCTGGCTCATTGGTAAAATCTGAGTGTGTCTGTGGATGATTGACGTGTAGGCCAGCCAACTGAGGAGGAAGACCCACCCCAGATCTGGGAGGCACCAGCCAATAGGCTTGTACCCTGGATGAATAGAAAGGGAAAGAAGAAGGAAGTCTGCCCTTTCTGTGGAGGAGCTCTGGTCTTCGCTGTTGCCTGTGAATGTTGGTCTCCAGTACCTGCAGGCTTCTGACACAGTTTTCTGCTTTCTGAGACAGACTCGAACCGTGACTCTATAGTGAGCTTCCAGGCCTCTGACCTTCAACTGCTACTGGATCCCCTGGCTCTCCAGAGCACAGACAGCTGTTTTGGATTCTTCCGGGTATGACCCAGCAAACGCCATTAGGACCTTCTGATTCTGATCCTGTGAGCTTACCTCATAAATTACAGTAACCATACGTGTATTTTACACTGACTCTGCTCCTTCTGCTGGAGCCTCTGCTGGGCAGGGATACCCAAATGGCTTCCTCCTTCACACATCCTGGGCCTCTGCTGGGACAGCTGAGCAGCCAGGGAAAGACCAGGCACCTTCAGCCAGGTGGCCTCTTCCTGCCACCAGCTTGGGTGTCCTCCCAGCATGGCAGACCCTGAGAGGTGAACCTTGTCACACACAGTTGGGTCTCCCAGAGTGAGCATTCTCAGAGACAGAAAAGCTGCTAGCATCGTATAGCCCATCACCAGAAGTCAACCGCCACACTCTGGTGGCACAAGGCCAGCCCAGGTTCCACAAAAAGGGCAGAGGCATGGGGACATAAATAGACACGAGCTTCCTGGGGCCACTGTGGAGACCCGCCATCACTGTGGCATGGGATTCAGTGCTGAGAAGCCCTCTGGACTCCAAACGAGAGGCTCTGGTTTAAGCCCTCTAAGTCACTACCACTCCAGACCCCCATTTGCTTATCTGCAAATGGAGATAAGGATGCATGCTCCCTCGGTTGTGGTGCAAACAAATGTCACCACCTGCGGAAGGTTCTAGCACAGTACCTGCTGCAAAAGCTCACAAAAGCTCCCCTCTCCCTTCAAAGCCGGGAGAGACCCTCCCCCTGACATTCTTAGTCTTCCTCCTTGCAGGGGCCACCTGAGCCTAGACTACCATCCACCATCCCTGAGCTCTGCGTGTGTGTTCCAGCAACTTTACTTCAGGTCAACACCTGCAAGATTCGAGGCTGGCACTGAATAAATAATGCATTATTCAGAAGCAAAGTTGTCACCTCGTGCTGCGTTGCCAGCCTCCTTCTGAATGGAGTTTGTGCTAAATCTGGAATGAGTTATTTCAATTTTTTTTTAAAAAAGTTAAGCTATCTGAGCTAAGAAACTTCAGAAACATTCTTATTTTCTTTTGACCTCTATGCTTCGGAACCTGCCAGGAACCACACACATACTCATTTGGGATTTAACATGAATTACCAAATAGCTGGAGAGAAATCAAGGTGACAAATTACTGACAACGGTTCTTAATGTGGTGCTCTGGGCACCAGAGAAAGCCACTTAGCCTCTCAGTGGTGAGCTGTGTTACTTCCGTGTGGCTCTGGGCCTACCTGGGTGGGAAGGGGGCAGAGAAATCAGCAGACACCATGTCTGCCTGGAGCTCCCAGATGGCAGGGGCCCAGGTGCCAGCCGTGTCTGTACCCTCCTCGTCCCAGCTCTTTCACAGACTGGCAGGAAGGGACCAATCCGCCAACGTATACGTTGCGGTCTAAGAAGGAGATGGCCGAGAACCTGGGACAGCAACCCTCTTTGGGAAGGTGTCCCTGACCCTTGTCACTCTCCCGTGGTTGGTAAGAAGATGTAGAGTTAGGTGGAAAGAGCTCGACCCAGGAATCAGCTCTGGCTCTGGTCTTACTCACCTGCAAATCTTCTTTCCCAGGGCTCAGCTTACAAACCACACAGGGTAAATGCCACATGTCACACTCATCCTGTAGCCACATACCCCCTTGTCCTCCGGACAGCCCATGCCTACTGACCTCCCTAACACATCTAAAGCTTGTCACCCACATGGCAAAGCTACCATCCTACACCTTCTTGCACCCAGGCACCAAGACGGGGAACTGAACTCCATCCTTCTCCACACTCACATCCACACCGGCCTCTGCCACCAGGTTCCTCCTCCCTTGGGACCAAGGTCCAGGAAAAGGAGGAGAGCACGGGGTGGCACTGACCAGCTGTAGTCCCAAGACCCATCCTTTTGGAGCTGGATGGAATGAAAGCTTGCAGAAGTGTTTTTCTGTTCTAAGAGGCATGACTGAGCATTACAGTGACACATGGCCATGAATCCTCTCAAAATCCTCCCCCTCACACCTACACACTAATCCCATTGCTCTTGCCACTTTCTGAAGCAGTTCTGGAAGTCCTCTTTCCTGAGTGTCTTTTTGTGGCTTCCTCAATGTCTGAATCCATATAAAATGTTTATAGCAATTTTGGTCAAATAGAAACATTACACTGTGTCCTCGCCCACATTATTCTCACCGGATCTGGCACCGTGCAACTTTTGGCTCTTCTCCAAAGTCAAAATGATCATGGAAGAGAAATGTGAATCGATTCAGGACACCAGGGCAGCCAGGACAGCACAACTAAAGACACTCAGGAAAGAGGACTCCAGAACTGCTTCAGAAAGTGGCAAGGACAATGGGATGAGTGTGTTCAAAGAGAGGGGAGAATTTTGAGGGGGATTCATGGCAATGTGTCTTTTACTGTAACAAATTTCTTAAGTTTAAACATTCACACCTCAGGCAGGCTACTGCCTGCCGGCACTGGGAGGTGTCACAAAGCCTCCTAGGACCCAGGAGGTCAAGGTGGTCTTCCCAGTCCCCTGACCACATCCCAGGCTCTTCTGAGCCAGCCAGCTGCTTCCCACCCATATTTGTTGCCCAGGGAAGACAGTTGCTATGGGGGCATGGTTCTCCCTGCGTTTTATGAGTTTACTGACCCCCGGGTCACATTTCATGATAATTGTCATCATTAATCACCACCATCTTGACGATAATTATACCTCACATGCAGGGTGCAGGGACTTCTGCACACCGGATCTCCAGGTGAGCCAGAGCAGTGCAGGACAGGCCGAGGAGGAAGGATGGAAGCTGACGTTTATGGAGACCTTGTCATCCTCCAGGGAGGTGCTTGGGGTTATAATTTAATCCTCGCCACAGTTACAACAGATCTCACGCTCACCACAACCCTCTGTGACACCACCTCCCTCTGACAGATGGGAGACTGAGCCCACAGAATATCCAGGGCCAGGGGAGGTCACAAAAGAACAGATTCTCCCAGAGCGCTGTTAAAATGTCCCAGGTCTGGACACTGCAGAGATCCCTGCCCTTCTCCAATCAGTGTTGCCCTGACTTCCCTTTAAGGAAGTACCCTTCCAGATCCACTTCAAATTCCAATTCCTTTTTTTTTTTTTCCTTAGTTTTTTGAGACAGGGTCTCACTAGTCCAGGCTGACCTTAAGCTCACGGTGCATTTCAGCCTGGCCTTGAACCTGTAGTGATTCTCCTGTCTCAGCCTCCCAAGTGCTGGGATTACAGACATGCTCCACTACATCTGGCACCCAATTCCAAGTCCTAACCTTGGTGATCTCAATTCACCCTGGAGGAAACAGCACTGAGCATGAATTCCTCCTTATGTAGAGCTGCGGCACCACCGAGCCCCTCTGTGCAGCAGCTTGGCTTTCATCCTGGTGAGCCCCTGCCTTAGAATCAGAGGCCGTGGGTCTGTGACCTGGAGCTGAGTGACTGGGGACATCTCCTTCCCTTAGCTCCCCACTCCCACCCCAGCATTCTCTTGGGCCCCTGAGCCTTAAACCAAAGAAAGATCAGGCACTGCCCCTCTGTGCCCCAGGTCCAGTCCAGCTCCAACTCTGGCTGGGCATCCCCGGCCTGGGACTGCTGATCCTCCCCAGAGCCACACCATGCCCTTCCCACCCCCTCCCACACTCTTCCCTTCCTTCCAGCAACTACTCCCTCCAGCTTCTTGCTGGACCCCGGCCCTGTGAACGTGTGGATGGGTAGGTGGATGGGTGAATACTGAATGGGCCAGTAGTGTCACAGCAGTGTCTTAGGACCTGCAGCTTTGCTCCCTGCTGCTCTAACCCCTAAAGCTCTTCTCCAGGCCCCTGGCTCTGGCAACACAGGCCTGGCTGTGACACAACTTATTCTCTACCATGGGCCAGCTCCAGCTGCCTGTCCCTCAGTCAGACTCCTTATTGAATTCCCAGGATCCCTGTGGCCCAGCCATCTACCCTCTCCCTTCCCTGCTCTGCACTGTGGGGAGAAGCAGTCCAGAGTGGGCCTCCCTTGCACAGCTTCTGCCTCTGCCTGTCTTCTCTCCCACATGGGCAGAGCCCTGTCCAGATCCCCTCCTGAGGCTGCACTGAGCTCTCTTTCCTCCCCCGCCTTCCATTTCACCCTCCTTGAGGAAGTCACAGGCTGTAACCTAAGGGATGAAACATGACTGGCACCTTCAGTGGTCAGTGCCCTTTGTCCATCTCTCCCTAGTGGGCTGCTTTCCCAGAATGCCAGGTAATAAAAACACATCTTGCTATCCTCCAAAGACGTGCATTATCTCAGTTCTCCGTTACAGACTCGAGCCCCAGTTGACCCCAGCTTGCACACACAGTAAAAGCATTACCCTGTTGGGAGCACAGTACAGAGATGGATGGTACTTACTGTCCTCCGAACTAGTCTCTGGGCCTGTGTGTTCTGCCCGTGGCTGTGATGGGACAGTCACCTCCCTGGTCACCAGCTCTCCTAAAAACTGAGCTCTTGCAAACCTGAGTCTTGGGCTCCAACCAGGATTCTGTGTTCTGTTTTCTGACAAAGATATAGGTGAGATCACAGGCAGCAGAACTCTGTGATTCCTAAACAACATAAAAAACATCCTGCAATTTTCCTCCTAGGACAAGAACAGCCAGAAGAGCTCACACAGTTATGGCTTAGAACAGCCCTGAGAGAACTGAGTGGATTGGGAGTCACTGGGCCAAGAGCATCCAAAGCATCATTAGACACACACAGCCCTGAAAGACAGGCTCCAGGACATTGCTGGAGGAAGGAAGGCATGCAGACAATTTAGGGTTTTAGTGCTTTTGAGTTGTTTTGATTTTTACAAGCATGTTTTGTGTTTATGATTAAAACACACAGTCCGACAAATGCCTCTCCTTTAAGCACAGAATCAGCAAAGTGTCAGGTCTCCAGGAGCTTTAGAGCCCTTGGTGATCGCCTGGCCCAGCCCTCTCCCTGTGGTCACAGAGGAGGAACTGAGCTTTCAAAGGCAAGAGACTTGGCCAGGGTCACAGAGCTCAAAGTCCTACACCCAGACAGAAGCCATGGAATGCAGTTCCCAGGCACATTCATTTATAAAACTAACTGGTCAATAGCTCATCCAGTTGGAATATGGTTGGGGCTGGGGATTTAGCTCAGTGGTTCCGCAACCTGCCTCAAAAGCACAAGGTCCCAAGTTCAATCCCCGATACTAAAAACAAAAAAAAAGAAAGAAAGAAAACAGTTGGAATATGATTGACACCAGCAAGTGTGATCTAAAATTTCCTTAAGAAAACAAAGAAGAGGCAATTCGGATTGTGCTAAAAGACTAAGTATGACTATTCTGGAGATGGGCTTGTTACAGCTCAAGAATTGAGTGAGAAAATGTAGAGAGAACACAATGGGGGAAAGGCTGCAATGAAAGAGCGGTATCTCCCTGTCTATACACCTACCAATATTTCTACTGTCTCTTACCTGTTTCTTGGGAGAGAGAGAAAGAAATCAAGTGAAAGAAATGAGATCACATGACAAAAGGGAGGGGAGAAATGGGAGGATGGCAGGTGGGATGGGTCACACAATTTTATGGCTTCTCCTTTCTCAAGTTCCAGGGAGAAAAACCTAACTGGCGAAAAGATGGAGAACAAAAAAAAAGAAATGGGTCCCTGTTTTAGTTAGGGTCTTGGCAAGGGAATACATTAATTACAGGACACATAATTTATAGAATTATTTTATTATAATTACCCAAAAAGTCAAATACAGAGGAGTGTGAGATTAACTGCACACTAGAGGCCCAAAGAATCTAGCCAAGAGCCTGGATCCCATAGCAGTCCTGCACAAGTCCAGATGAAGGCCTAAAGTCCAAGGCAATGTCCTCCACAAGTCCCGCCAGTGGCCTAGAGCCCACAGCAATGTCTCATGCTTGTCTGTATTGAGGATCTGCACTTGGAAGGCCCAGAGGCCAGTGGTAGAAGCCAGAAAACCTATGCTGGCGGGATGAAGGATTTGTGCCACCAAGCTGAGGGGTGCACATTGGAGCCAGGAAGTGATGCTGCTCCTCTGACAAAAACAGCAGCCATTCCCAGCAATAGCAAGGCCCTGAGCTCCTCCTCCAATGAGAACAGCCAAGTTTGCATCAGGAAAACCATCCTCAGCAAACTTCTCCTAGAAAATAAATAGCCCATGATCTTCCCTTCCAGTTCTCTTTTTATGCCTATTGGTAACAATCCTCAGGTGGCTCTTCCACGCCCAGACCACACTGATTCAGTTCAGCTGGCCATTATAAGTTGACCATTAGTTAATCCACTACAGTCCCCAAAGGTCCTTTGAAAACCAGAAAAGGACACACTGGCAGGTCAGAAGGCTGGAAGCAGTCCTCTTTATGAGCTGGATGCTGTGGCTCACATGTGCTTTGTCATCCAAGGATCCATGTGTCCCTAGCAAGGCTTGATCCCCAGTGTAATAATGCAGGCGCTGATAGAAACTTGAAGAGGCAGGGCCTACTGGAAAGTCTGTAGGTCAATGGAGTCACTTCATTTGGGAGAGATTAAGGTGGTTCTGAGAAGAGCAAGTTGTAAGAGAAAGCCTGACCCCTGAATCTCTCACTTCTTGTAATAGGATGTGATTGCTTCCTCCCACAAACTCCTACCAGTGCATCCACCATGATGCAACACAGCCCAGAAGCCCCTCACCAGAACTGAGAGGATGCAGGCAACACACCATCGAACCTCCACATCTTCGCTAAAGAAACCTTTCATCTTCATAAATAGCTTGCCTCAGTTTTTTCAGTATAGCGATGAAAAGCTGACTGATACATCAGAGTAAATGAGGAAGATACAGGACTTTCTTTTTCTATTTTCCAGTTTCAAATGCCTGCCTCCCTAGAACATCACCAAAGCAATCTATTGATAAGAAAAAAAAAAGTGAATTTAATCTTGCTAAACTAAGGAAGAGTGCTACTTGGAGAAAGGCTTAGTAACTACAGGAGGGAGTCAGATAAATCACAATGCTGTACTTACTGAGCTCTTGAAGTCTGATTGCAGATGGGTCTTGCCAGTGGGAGGCTCTGGGAGAGCCTCTTTGGTATTTCCTTGGTTTCTCCCCGTGGTCCCCAGTGGCAGCCATGGCAGGAAGGAACACTTCCTCAGACAAAGGTACCCAAATACAGGAAAGAGCAATTATTTGGTTTATTTTTATGAATGAAGAAAATACTCTCAGGAGCCCTCACAGGCTTCCTCTTGCATCCCATTTGGCTAAAGTAGAGCTTCATTCCCTTGCTCAACCAATCACTGACAAAAGAAAAGAAAGAAATTAACATAACTGGCTTAAATTAATCATCATGACCTGGGGGTGGGGCTGTAAAACACAAGGGCAAAATTGGGCACATTACCAAGGACAAAGGAGAGCTACTGAGTGGGTGAGATACCAAACAACTTCCAAGCTCAATTCCAACTGATTCTATTTCTAATTCTCTTTCCAGTTTGAGAATCCTAATTTGTACAAGTAGCCACTCCATTCTTCAGAACCGCTCTTTTGGACTTGTGGCCCAGTTTCCCTCTCCCAGCCCATCTCCGAGGCTGCAGTTCTGATGAGTGGCTAGGCCCAGCCAGTAAAGGCAGGAAGCTCCTTGCAATTTCCCTCTGTCCCTCATCTTCCCTGCAAAATAAAAAAAAGAAGAGGCTCCTGGGAAGCAAAGTAGGAGCTGGGGAAGTGGTAGCTGCGGAGAACATAGGTCCTCTGAGTGGTTCCGCTGTGGTCCAAGTCTTTCGTGGCCCAGTGAGGGACAGGCAGCCTCAGGGGCTAAGACAAGGTGGGAATGCATGAGAAGGGGTGGGGGGGTCTCTGCCATCTCCCTAGGACTCCGGAGATAACCTGCCTTATCCCAGACTAACCAGGGTAAGGCGAGGGAGGGGACGAAAAGGGGATCTGCCCTCGGAGAAGTCACAGGGGAGGCAGGCCTCACACATCACATGGAGTCCACACAGCAGCCCTCTACCCAGCACCAAGAAATGATTTAGTGCCTGCTAATTTTTCCCCAAGAGCCCAGGCTCCTGCCGTTTTGTAGGTGTGTGGTTTCATTTAACCCTGCTGTACAAGGGAAAACCAGAACCATCCAGAGATCCAGGTAGATTCAAACACATAAACAAAAGCTTAAGTGTACACACAGGTAGAAAAATATTACAAAGAATTGGCAAGCTCCACATCTGCACAGCTGGTGTCCCAGTTTGAGTCTGCAGGCTGGCAGCTGCCACAGAGGCAGGAAGAGCTGATGTCCTACTTCGAAGGCCATCAGGCAAAGTCCTTTCCTGAGCGGGGAGAGTCTGCCTTTTATTCTGCACAGGCCTTCAGTATGGGCGAGGCCTCCCACACACATTATGGGTGTGGCTTACTTCACCCAGTGTTAGGGTTTGAAGGTCTCCCTCACATCATCCCCAGACCAACCGTGTTGGGGCCCGGGGTCCTGGTGGCTGGGATCAGGCCTGAGGCCTCTGTCCTGCCTGGGTGGAAGTGGGCTCCTTAGGGAAACACCAGGACCCCTCTTGCATCCCCCCTCCTACTCTTCCTACTCTTCCTCCCTCTCCTCCTCCTCCCCTTCCCTCCCTGCCTGTCTTTGCTCTCCCACTATGGGATGCCACAGTAAGAAAACTCTCCCCAGATGCCAGCCCCTCAGTCTTGGCCTTCCTGCCCCCCCTGCAACCAGGGGTGAGTCCACTTCCATTCGTGGGACTGGCATGCAGCTCGGTGGTGAGCCACTCACCAGCCTGGCATATGCAAGGTCCTGGGTTCAATCCCCAGCACTGGAAAAATAATTCTGTCCACTATAAATTTTCCAGCCTGTGACACTCTGTTATTTCAGCACAAAATAAACAAAAGACCCCTCACCCTATCAATTTAAATGTTCTCTCCAAAAAGCACACAGAAATACCCAGAAAAATATTTCATGCATCTGGGCACCCAGTGGTCCAGGCAAGTTGATACATGGGCCTCACCTTCCTGCTTACCCACAATTCACACTGCTTACAGGGGAGCTTGGTGAGGGCCTCCCCAATGGAGCAGACCCGGAACCTGGGCCGAGAGAACCTGAGCCCTAACCATTGTACTACACCACCTGTAACATCAGACACGGAGCAGACACTCAGTATGTCTGTTGAATGAATGGATGATGCACAAAGGAACAATTTAAGCAAAGTCCCTTGAGCATAGAGAAAACAGAAGCTTTCTTCTGATTGGAAGATGAAGGAAAACTTTCTGAACTCTCACTAGGTTTCCAGTTAATAGAGCTGATAAAGAAAAAAGGGAGGGGTATGAGGCAGACAGATGCTAAAGTGGCTGTGACCCCTGCCTCTTTGCATTTGTCCCTGTGAGCGCCACAGCGATTGTGTCCTGATGCTGTGCAATGAAATACAGTGAGGCAAACAAGTGTCTCTTTCTGTTTGCTTCAGTGCTAGGGACGAAGCTTGGACGTTGCCTTATTCGATGACCCTCACCCTTGCTGCTTTTGTGTGTGTGATTGTGTGTATAAGACAGGGTCTCCCTATGTACTTCAGGCTGGCCTTGAACTCAAATTGTAGCAAACCTCCTACCTCAGCCTCCTGAGTGCTGGAATTACAGGTTTGTGCACCACACTTGGCTTGAGAAGAATATTTAATGAAGATCTCAAGTGTTGTCTCTGCCCTTGTCATAAATGAGTAGAGTGAGTCAAGAGCCTCATCGTGGGGAGAGGCTAGAGCAGGGCAGGCAGCCTGTCAGCAGTGCCACACTGGGGGAGACGTTCCCTTCCCACGAGGAGCAAGTTGCTCAGCAGTGAAAAGTGTTCTCTTTCCTTTTCTTTTCTTTTTCTTTTTTTTTTTTTTGGTCCCGGGGATCAAACTTGGGTCCTTGCGCTTGCGCAGCAGGCAGCGAAACCACTGAGCTAAAAGTGTTCTCTTTTGTTGGACTTGGATGTGACCCTCACATTCAGCCAAATGACTGTGCGGAACAGGCTCGAGGGTGGCTGCTGGTCCTGGACCACGGATCTGGAAGGAAGTTCTGTGAGGAAAGGAGGCCAGGTTAAGATGCAGAGAAAAGCTAGGGGGCAGCTCTGAAACCACAGCCCCAGAGGGCTCTAAAGCACTCTGTCTCCCAAGACCAGAGCCACAAGCAATCTTACCAATGCCCGGATGGATAAAAATACACCCAGAGGCAAAGGAAGCCGGCTTTCCACCTGTGCCAGCCACTGCCCCGGCTACAGACAAAAAGCAGCTTTAAAGGACGCCCAGGAGAATCCCATTCATTCCACAGACACCTCCCGACCACACTGACACCAGACTGGGCACAGCCACGAGGCGGGGGCCGGGGGAGGGGGGGGGCTCCTGCCCTCTAGCAGCACCAAAGGCAGTGGGGGGACAACAGCAAGACAGGGATCCACCCAGCAGGCTCAGAGCCTCATGAGGGGGGAGGGGCTGCCAGAGAGGCACCTCGAAGAGCGGGGCCAGGTGGTCACCAAGAGGACGGGGCGAGGACGATGACCCAGGTCCACCCTCACCAAGGCCCAAGATGGCACACCATGGAGAGGCGCAGTCCGGGCGAGGCTGGAGCATGCTTTGGGGCCAGATGGGATCCCACAACCTCTCTGTGAACAAGTCACCGCAGGGGGCTCTCTGGCTCCTGCCCCAGGTTGCTGTCTCTTGGAGGGGAGAAGTTTGAAGAAGAGGCAAAGATCCCCAGGAGCTGGACACCAATTTCCCAGTACACCTTCCCTCTAGGGTCCCTCCTGCAAGGGTCCCTCCTGCCAGCTCTGTCGCTGCTATTGCTCCTCTCGTCTCTCCTTGCAGTATTGGTTTCCTGCTGCCAGCGATGTGTCGGTGCCCTTCGGTAGACAGTGGGTCCTTCTGTCTTACCCCTGTCACTCAGGGACCTTCCGTTTCCTAAGACCAAGTGTGATACCCTTGTTCTGTTGTTCTCCACCCTCCCCACCCCAGCCCCTAGCTCCCTCTCAGGGTGCTGTGCACTCCCCACGTGGACCCTCCACTCCAGAGCCACGAGTCAGCCCAGCTCGTGAGAGATGGCCATATCTCTCCAGCTCCTGCTCCCTTTGCCTGCCCCGGCCCCACTGCCACACATCTAGACACCAACTTGTTAGGGATCTCCAGGGAGACAGAGACAGTAAGGTGCCTGCAAAGCTAACTGACGATCCACCTCTCCCACCCTCAGTGGAGCAGCATTTGGACCTCTTGTGAAGTTTATATAGAAAGTTTTAGCTCTCTGGGAGGCTGAGGCAGGGGGGTCACAACTTTGAGCCCAGCCAGAGCAACTTAACAACCTAGCAAGAATCTGTCTCAAAATAAAATTTTTAAAAGGAGGGGGAGGACGGGGAGTTCAATGTGAAGGTCCTGGGTTCAATTCCTAAAAAATCAGTTCAGTTTGTAGAGTTTCCAATCCAGGTTGGCACATGGCAGAAGGAGCAACAGTTCATGGCAGCAGAAGACAACAAAAGCAACAAAGGACCTTAACAGAGTCTTTCTGCCCCTTTTATCTTATCCAGGGTACTGGGATTAGAACGATGCCAAACCATTCGGTGTAGTGGTTTAGTAACCACATGCCCTGAATCCCAGCATCACACACTCTAGATCCAACCACCTCTGAAAAAGCCACCTATGACTACATGAGGCCTTGGGGGGACATCTAGACCCCAACCATAACAGCAGGAGAGAGAGTGCTGCCTGCTTCCTGCAGAAAGACTTGCCTTTGGCAGCTTCATCCCCCACCACAGCTCTCTGGGTGTCCATGCCCCAAGGGGGCTCAGAGTAGGGGCCCAGCCTGCAGCATGTGC
Organism: Heterocephalus glaber; assembly: GCF_053883595.1. NCBI lineage: Eukaryota > Metazoa > Chordata > Mammalia > Rodentia > Bathyergidae > Heterocephalus > Heterocephalus glaber. The sequence goes on from NW_028258324.1 coordinate 61,438,380, forward strand.
AGGTTGCCTCCCTAGACTACATGGCTCTGGGGGCCAGGGCCAGCTGTGAGCCCTCATGTGCACAGACCCAGGGTATTAGGAAGGGTTCTTTACAGTCCCAGCTGGGCACTCAAAACAGCCATGGCACGGGGACCTGGGGATGTGGAGGAGTAAGGGAGTGGGTACCACCCCAGGCCAGGGAAGGAGAGATGACCACAACCCTCAAGATAAGATGGGGCCAAACCACAGCCCAGCAGGCAGAGGGCAGAGGGCAGAAGGCAAGGGTTCGGGAACTGGTCACTGCACTGCAACCAGTCACCCCTGGCCCTGAGTAGGAGGGCTGGTCTGGTCCCTTTTACAAACCTCCTCAAAACTCAGAACCTTGAGACAGTAACCATTTTCTCCTTTTAATTTTTTATTTTTATTAGTACATATTCGCAGTCCATAATGATCACATTCATCATGTGGAGTTGGGACAGGTGAATCACGTATCTCAATTCTTTTCACTTCCCCTTCCTCTGCCTCCCTGACCCTCCCTCTACCTCTTGGTCCCCTTTCCATTTGCAAAAAGTCTATCTCCCTGTTTCCTATTACCTGTCTTCTATTTTTCTTTTTAATTATATATAAGAGAACCCATGCAATATTTAAGTTTCTGTGTCTGATTTATTTTACTTAACATTATGGTCTCAAGGTGCATCCATTTTTCTACAAATGACTCCAAATGGAGTAGTGCTCCAGTGTGTGTAAATACCACATTTTCTTTATCCATTCATCTGATGATGGACATAAAGGCTGCTTCCAAGATTAGCAATTGTGAGTGGTGCTGCTATAAACACAGGTGTGCGTGGGTCACTGTAGTATGACATCTTTAGCTCTTTCAGAAGATCCCTGGAATGGGAATAGCAGGGTTGAATGGAGTTTGTATTTTTGTCAAGACACTATTTTTTCACCTCTAACTCTGCAGATTCTCAAGTTAGCAATTTAAGCCAAGCTCCATTGAGTAGCTCCAGTCTGCTCTGGGCTGAGCTTGGCACAGTTCAGCAGGGCTCATTCATGAGATTACAGTTCATTCACAAGGACCAGCTAATTTTAGATGGTCATAGATGTTTAAGAAGACAGAGGCCTCTCTCAACATGGGTCACATAATCTCTAGGTCTCTAGCCTGAGCTTGTTTACAAAGAAGACAGAGTTCCAAGCTCAGCAAGCAGGAACTCTCCAGCTCTTTTCAGGCCTCTGCTATTGTGACACTTGCTTTTGTCCATGTGGCCAAAATAAGCCACATGGACATCTTCAAATCCAGATTAAAAAAATAGATCCTACCTCTTGAGGTGTTATTCTCTATGCCCTACCATAGTTTGTGTTCCAGACACACTAATTCCCACAAACAAAATATGCTCCACACACACACACAATAGGGTTTCTAAACTTGGGTCCCTTGAATCTGGACCTATTCTAGTACAAGTTGGCTTTTGCTCATACAAATGGCCATTTATTCACTCATCATTCTTCATATTGGCCATTCACCCTGGACTCAACTGTTAGATCTGCTGGGCTTCCTCAGGTGTCAGGGCTCTGCTGGGTGTCAGTGGGGACCTTCAGTTCTCCTCCACATGGGTTCTTCTCCCTGTGTATGCAATCACATGGCAGAAGCATTCTGGAAGGGATAAATCCTAATGCACAGTCACTTGGTTCAAGTCCCTACATATGCACAATAGCAGACACCTTGAGATGGGAAATTAGGACATGGCAAACTGGCTGGACAAGCAGAGACCTGTTGATCACAGAGACCTGTCAAATCACAACCAAGACACATAGTGGAATAGCTTCAGATCCCTTCACGGAGTGACTTGAATCTGACATCAAAAAAGAAGATATCTCTTGTTACCTTTGTTACTTTGTATACACCATGTTGTTTCTGATCTGCCATGCCTGTTTATCATCTCTGCCTTGGAGTCAGCTGATTATGGACTGAAATGTCTATGAACTGTAAGCCAAACTGTGTCTGGGAGGAGCAGAGCTGCCCTCAGCACAGAGGAAGTGAACCTTCCAGGCTGCCATACCACTGCCCCCAGCACCAAGGAGGTGAGACAGATGGGTGCCAGCAGCACAAATGCCCCCTGACCTCCCTGTTGAAATGAGAGGAGAGGTAAACAACTCTCAAAACCAGACTTTCAGATCACCTAAAGTAATCTCAAAAGGAAATGAGATGGAACAATCTGATATTCAACCACCTGGACTCCTTGAACTGGCAACAAAAGAGGATCTAGAAAAAAATTAAATCAGAAATAATTTCTCAGATAACAGCAGAGATTGTGCCCATGTGAGACATGATTAATAAATCTAGAGAGGACACAGATTAAAAAAATAGAGGAGCTGAGGAGCATGATGGAATCCCAACATAGGAAACAAATGGAATCCATAAAAGAGATGCAAACAGATTTCCAGGAGACTAAAAACTCCATTGAAAGTTTATGCAGCAAAATGAGCCAATGTGAGGACAGAATTTCAGGTATAGATGATAAGATTGCAATTAGTGACCAGGAAAAGAAAAATTGCTTTAAAATACTAAGGGACCACAAGAAATCAATCCAGCAGCTGCTAGACAATGCAAAGAAGAATAACATAAGACTAATCGGAGTCAATGAAGAACAGGAGTGAGTGCAGATGACATAAAAAAAAAAACTGTTCATGGAAGTGATAGCAGAAAACTTCCCAAGCAGGAGAAAAGAACTTGACATGTAGATAAGTGAGGCATATGGGACTCCAGCTAGCCTTGATCAAAAAAATCTACACATAGACATATAATAGTTAAGATTCCAGAAACCCAACAGAAGAACAAAATTCTACAAGCAGTTAAAGAAACAAATCTCATACAAAGGAAAGCCCATCAGGATCACAGCAGACTTCTCAATGCAACCCCTCAAGGCAAGAAGAGCTTGGAGTGATGTAATTCAAGCCCTAAAGGAAAACAGCCTCCAACACAGATTGATGTGCCCTGCAAAGTTATCTTTCAAATTTGATGGAGAGGGGCCAGGGATTTAGCTCAGTGGTTTCGCCACCTCTTGCACAGGCACAAGGACCCAAGTTCGATCCCTGGTACCAAAAAAAAAAAAATTGATGGAGAAATAAGATACTTTCATGACAAAGAGCACCTTAGGAATTTCAAGAATACCAAACCAGCACTCCAAAAAATTTTAGACACTATTCTAAGAAAAGACAATGAGGATCACAACCCCAGGAAGCCCAGCAGAATGAATCCATCAGGCAAGACAAGAAATTAAATGCAAAGAAGAATCCAACAAAAAGAAAAGTCATGACAATGATAAGTCAATACGTATCAGTTATAACCATCAATGTTAATGTTCCTTGTAAAGGGAACAGTCCAAGAAGAAGATATGACAATCATAAATATCTATGCATCAAACACTACTGTACCCAACTATATAAAACAAATACTAACCAACATGAAACACCAAATAAGCACTAATACAACAGTAGTGGGGGACCTTAATACCCCCCCCTCACAAACAGATAGATGAAGTACACAAAAAATAAAATACTAGAACTCAATCAAACTCTTGAACAAATTAACTTAACAGATATTTACAGAGTGTTCCACCCCACAAAATCAGAATACACATTCTTTTCAGCTGCACATGGGTCGTTCTCCAAAATAGACCACATACTCACACATAGAACATGTTTAAGTAAGTGCAAAGGAATTGAAGTTATCCTCTGTATATTATCAGACCATAGTGTGATGAAATTGGAGATCAATAGCAAAAGAAACTGCAAGAATTTCATAAACACATGGAAAGTGAACAACACACTTCTGAATAACCAATGGGTAACAGAGGAAATTCAAGAAGAAATCAGACAGCTCCTACAATTAAATGTCAATGACAATAAAACATATCAGAATCTATGGGACATGATGAAAGCAGTCTTACAAGGGAAATTCATAGCAGTGAATACTCATATTAGGAAAACAGAGTGAGCCCAATTAAACAATCTGATGCTGAACCTCAAGCTTCTACAAAAAGAAGAGCAGGACGAACCCAAAGCTCATACAAGGGAGGAGATTATAAAGATCAGAGGAGAAATCAATACAATGGAGACTAAGAGAACAATACAAACAATCAATGAAGCCAAGAGTTGATTCTTCGAAAGAATAAACAAAATTGACAAACCCTTAACCAACCTTATTAGAACAAGGAAAGAAAAGGCCCAGATCCATGCAATTAGGAGTGAAATTACAACAGACCCAGCAGAAATCCAGAGGATCATCAATACCTACTTCAAGAACCTATATGCCAATAAGGTGGAAAACACAGAAGAAATGGACAGATTCCTACATATGTATGAATTACCATATTGAACGAAGTTCAATAAAGTTGAATGAAGAAGACCTAAAAATTCTAAACAACTCAATATCAATCAATGAAATTGAAAATGTAATTTAAAACTTACCAACTAAGAAAAGCCCAGGTCCTGATGGCTTCACTGCTGAATTCTACAAGACATTTAGAGAGGAACTACTACCACTACTGTTTAAACTCTTGAATAAAATTGAAAGGGAAGCAATACTCCTGAATTCATTCCTGGAAGCAAGCATCACCTTGATCCCCAAAGCAGAGAAAGACCCAAATGAAAAAGAGAACTATAGGCCAATCTCACTAAAGAACATAGATGCAAAAATCCTTAATAAGACACTAGCAAATAGAGTACAGAAGATCATCAAGAAGATCATACACCCTGACCAAATGGAATTCATCCCAGGGATGCCGGGATGATTTCACATACGCAAATCAATCAATGTAATAACTATATCAATACAGCCAAGGACAAAAACCATATGATCATCTCCATAGATGCAGAAAAAGCATTTGACAAAATCCAACATGCATTTATGATAAAACCCTACAAAAAATTGGAATAGATGGTCTCTACCTCAATCTGATAAAAGCCATCTATGAAAATCCAACAGCCAATATCATACTAAATAGTCAAAAACTGAAATCCTTCACACTAAAATCAGGAACAAGACAAGGATGTCCACTATCACCACTCCTCTTCGATATAGTTTTGGAAACATTAGCCACAGCAATTAGACAAGAGAAAGAAATAAAGGGAATAAAGATAGGATATGAAGAAGTCAAATTGTCATTATTTGCAGATGACATGATACTCTATATAGAAGACCCCAAGAACTCCACCAAAAGTCTTCTAGACTTAATAACCAAATTCAGTAAAGTAGCTGATACAAGATCAACACACAAAAATCAATAACTTTCCTCTACACAAACAACAGGCTCACTGAGAGAGAAATAGGGCAAACAATTCCTTTCACAATAGCATCAAAAAACTGAAATACCTAGGAATCAACCTAACAAAAGAAATCAAAGACCTCTTCTCTGAAAACTATAGCACTCTGAAAAGAGAGATTGAAGATGATATCAGAAAATGGAAAGACATCCCCTGTTCCTGGGTAGGAAGGATCAACATAGTGAAAATGGCCACACTTCCAAAACTGCTATATAAATTCAATGCAATCCCAATTGAAATTCCAGCAGCATATTTCACAGACCTTGAGAAAACAAATCAAAATTCACTTGGAACAAGAAGAGACCTAGAATAGCAAAAGCAATTCTAGGCAACAGAGATATGGCAGGGTGTATCACAACCCCCAACTTGAAACTATACTACAAACTGTTGTGATAAAAACAACATGGCACTGACCAAGAAGCAGACCTGAAGACCAGTGGCACAGATTAGAAGATGCAGAAACAACGCCAGACACACTCAGCCACCTCATCTTTGACAAAGGAGCCAAACACCCTCACTGGAGGAAAGATAGCCTCTTTAATAAATGGTGCTGGAAAAATTGGGCTTCAACTTGCCAAAGATTCAAACTAGACCTGTATCTCTCACCATGCACTAAACTAAAATCAAAATGGATTAAAGATCTAAATATTAAAACAGAAATGCTGAACCACCTGGAACAGAGGTTAGGTAGAACTCTTTAAGACATTGGTGTAGGAAAAGATCTTATGAACAAAACCTCAGCTGCCCGTGAACAAGCACAAACAATCAACAAGTGGGCTCTCTTCTTACTAAAAAGCTTCTGCACAGCAAGAGAAACCACCAACAGTGTGAAGAGACAACCCACAATGTGGGAAAAAATCTTCACCTGCTATTCCTCAGACAAGGGTCTACTATCTAGAATTTATAAAGAACTTAAAAAAATCAGACCTCCCAAATTTAAAGACCTAGTCCAAAACCGGGCATCTGAAATGAACAGACATTTCTCAGACAACGAAGTGGAAATAGCAAATACACATATGAAAAAATGTTCAACATCACTGGTCATTTGAGAGATGCAAATGAAAACAACGCTGAGATTCCACCTCACCCCAGAAAGAATGGCTGCTATCAAGAAATCAACCAATAACAAATGCTGGTGGGGCTGTGGGGAAAGAGGAACCCTGCTCCACTGCTGGTGGGAGTGTAGACTGGTGCAAGCACTGTGGAAATCAGAATGGAGATACCTCAAAGAACTAGGACTGGAAGTCCCATTTGACCCAGCTATTCCCCTGCTGGGTATCTTCCCCAAAGAATTAAAAATCATACCACAGAGATATATGTGCACCCATGTTCATAGCAGCACAATTTGTAATAGCTAAAACTTGGAAGGAGCCCAATTGCCCATCAACTGGAGACTGCATAAAGAAAGTATGATTTTTTTTATAAAATGGAGTACTACTCAGCCATAAAAAATGAGAAACTAGAGAGCTAAATGGATGCACATTGAGGCGATGCTCTTAATTGAAATAAATAAGACACACATGTATAAATACCAAATAATTTCTCTAGTGTGAGAGACTGAAAGTGTAAATAAGGACTAAAAGTTATAATAGGTAATGTAAAATAGGAAGAAAAGGGGCAAAGGGGAAGGGGAAGTGGGAGGGGTAGGGGAAAGGAAAGAAGGGAGTGGAATTAAAATGAGAAAATGAAAAAATGGAAACGAAGTCTTTGTAAATAGGGAGGGATGGAGTGGATGAAGGGAGGGCAGGAGAATGGGGAAAAATAAGAATTTCCAATGATGAACGTCATTTTACTGTAAACCTAAAATGTACCAATAAAATTAATTTTTTTAAAGAAGAAGAAGATATAAAAGACAGCAGCCATGGGCCTGGTTGCCCCTGTCTTGTTCTTGCAGTGGCCTGCTCTGTGTGCAGGGCATATTTTCTCTTCTCTTTTCTTCAGAGCACTTTTTCTTCTTCTTGAGAACTTCTTTTCTTCTCCTTTTACCTTAAATTAATGTTAAACTTTTATGTTCACCCGTTGTCCCATCGAGTTCTTTGAATGAGACAAGAGCCTGGAAAGGACCACTGGGCACCTTGTCATCTGGTAACAATCTCATTGACCGGGAAGGCTTCATGGCAGAGCTCAGGGGCATGGCAGAAGAGTGGTGAAAACGACACAGCAAGGCAACACAGATGCAGGGCAGGGAGAGCCATGATCTTTGACTCTTCCCAGTTGTATGTACCAACCCTGGCCTTTCCATCTTCCTACTCATGGCTGGATCAGTCACGCATCACTACCTGACCAAGTCCCTGATATCCTAATCCAGTTCAGGGCCGGGGATTTAGCTCAGTGGTTCCGGCGCCTGCCTCGCAAGTGCAAGGTCCCGAGTTCGATCCCCGGTACCAAAAAAAAACCCACCTAATCCAGTTCAAATCCACTTTCTCCCAGGCACTTTCCCTTGTTCTCATTCCCATCCCCTTCACCCACCACACACACACACACACACACACACACACTCACACACACACACAAACATCACACAAGCTGGATGAGACGCTGAATCCCCTGCCTACTTGCATCTCAAGCCAGCTTTAAGGGATCCAGGTCTGGAGCCCCCTGGGTGGGTGTGGGGAGTGTATTTTGTGCATGGGAATTACTGTGACTGGAGCATAGACTATGGTAGGTTGCCACATATTTTCCTTTTGCCTTCATAAGTAGAATCTATGTTTTAATCCTGGATTTGGGGGTGACCAGGTGACTTACTTTGGCCGTATGGACAGAAGCAGGAATCATGAGAGCAGGGATCTGGAAAGCACTTGTTCAGGCGATAGATGTAGTGTATTTATTTGCTGGGGGTCGTTACCGGTGGTCTTGGATGGAAAAACAACCCCTGGGGTGACCCATCCTTTGTCCTTCCTCTGCTTTGTCACCAACACATGGGAAATGTCCTTTGGACCTGAGGAGGTTGGTACCAGACATGCCGGAGACCAGAGAAGCTGAAGCAACCTTGGGAGAGGTCTCACCAAGGAGGTCTTATGCCCGCAAGAAGCAGCTCATAGGGGAACAGGGGAGACAAATCAAGGAACAGAGCTTTGAACTTGTCACAATCCACCTGTGAGTAGAAGTCAGAGACACGGGGGAGAGTGTCCTCCCTTTGATTTAAAAGCAAACTTACTAAAAGCGCAGTCCAGATTCCAAATGGGGCAGCAAGTAAAAGGGTGACCCACTGCCCCCGGCACCAAGAGGCTTTGCAGGGCCTTGGTCTACTTGCACCAGAGGTCTGAGTATTAAGAATGCTTTCATTAGACTCATCCTGCACCTTGGCACACAAGAGAAACCATTCATTGGCTCACAGATAAAGAGCTCTTATAAGCCAGGTGATGCACACCTGTAATCCCAGCACTCAGAGGGACTCTAAGGCAAGAGGGTCTCTGCAAGTTCAAGGCCAGCCTGGGCTACATGAGTTCAAGGCCATAGACTTCTTATCCAGCTGGGTGGTGGCTGTCATGGCTATAGTCTCTGCAGCCTCCAGTCTTCCCTTACGCTCAGACTTGTTACCAGTCCAGCTCCCTCGGGTCCTGGGTGGTGGAACAATGCCACAGAGAGATGTGGCCTCCCCAAAGACCCACACAGGTCTCCCGCCTCTGGAACTGAGTGCCAGGCATGGGAGGATGAAGAGGGTGCTCACGTAGGTGAGCAGTGGCCTTCAGGTGGCAATTACAGGGTCCCTCCCCAGGAGCCAGGCCTGGAGGGGCGCTGATCCCCCATAACATGCCTGGGAATAAATCCCCCCAGCTCCCTTCTCCGTGGCAGAACCCTGCACATCCTACATGGCTCATCTCAAACGCCACCTTCTCTTTTCACTTGCTTGCTAAACTCCCCTACCCTCAGCAGCCTGTGCGCTCTTGGCCCCTCAGAGACATCGAACTTGATGGCTGTGCTGAGGCTCCTGCTGGAATTGTCGTCAGAGGTGAGCGCCCTGGCCTGGGCCTCCTTAGGGTCCTCCAGTTCCTTCTCTGCTCCCACCCAGCACCCAGCCTGGGGCCTGGCGCAGAAATCCCCAACCTGGCTTCCCGCTGTGCCTTTGCCTTTTCCCCAGCAGCATCGCAGACCATCTGGCCTCATCCTGGGCCAGCACCAGCACCTTCCCAATAAAGTGAGCACACCGTCCCTCTCTCCTTCCACTCCTTTTGGATGAACAGGAACCGCACCCCAGGCCTCCTTCTTGGAAATGTCATGGCCACCAGTACTGTCTCAGATAATCACCAGGGCTGGGGAAATTCACTAAACCCCAGGAGGCCCTCAGCAGATGGGGCAGTGGGTAACGAACATCCCTTCCACCTGCAAGGCTCTGCCAGTGGTCATGGCTCATATCGCGATGTCCTCCCAAGCCTCATGCGTTCATAGGTGGGGCTTTGGGGAGATGACTGGATCATGGGATGTGATACTGGATTAGCCCACTGATGAGTTTACAGCTGGGTGTGACGTTGGGAGGCGAGACCTGGTGGGAAGAGGCGGGTCACTGTGGGCGTGGCCTGGAAGGGTTTCTCTCCCTCCCCAGCTCCTCCCTTCGTCCTCTCTGCTTCCTGTCTACCACGTTGTGAGCCGCTCTCCTCGGCCAGGCCCCTCTGCCATGCCGCCCTGCCTTGGAGCCAGCCGAGTATGGACTGAAACCACCAGAAATTCTGAGCCAAAATAAGCCTTTCCTCCCGTAAGTTGTGATATAGAGTGTCGTGTCTCAGCAATGAGAAAGCGACTAAGGCAACCTCTGATCCCCCTCCTGTCCCCGGCGACCGCCATCTGACTCCCCAGCACTGGCCAGAAGTCTTTTCCTATTTTCTATCCAGTGAGCTGGGCTTTCTTAGAGCCGTCTGAGGCTTTAGGAGACATCAAACATTCACGACAAATGCTCCTTCTGAGGCTAGAAGAACTGGGATTACTACCTCAAGCTGCTCGCCTGCTTCTGATGAAAAGTCCAGTTAATGCCAGAGCATTGGCTTCTGTTTCAAGAAGGTGCCCTCCCCCAAATCCCAGGCCATGCCACATGGAAGCTCGAGAAGAAAGCCAGCTTGGTGGACATGACGGATCCTGCAGAACCTCTAGCAAGCAGGTGATTTAGAATGGATGGGAGGGAGGAAAGGACACAACCCCACCCATGTACCTAAGCCAGAGAGGCAGACCCTTGAAGACCCAGAAAGTTTTCAGCACCTGTCTTCCCATGGTTTCCCATCATCTACAGAAAAGTTAGGTTATTTGGTCCAGAATTCAGATGCTTCATGTTATGGCCCCAGTCATTCTTGGTCTCATGTCCTGCCAGATCTCTAAATCACCTGGATTTTGGTACATCTGTGCTCCCCAAGTAGATCCAGTTCACCCCACCCATGAGCCCTGGTTCCACTATGGGTACATCTCTGCTTAGGTTGTGTGTGCAGACATTTAGGCAGTGATCCAAGCTCAGTATCTATGGGACAGTGGGCAGGGGAGATGACCCAAGACAATACCAGTAGGATAATGGGGAAGGAAAGGAAGCTGTTAAAAGGCACTCTTTTTAGCAGGTTCTCATTATGGGCAGCTAAGATGTGATTCTCCTGGGAACCCCAGGAGACTGCATAGACCCCACTTCAGAATGGCCCCCACCCAAGAGTAGAGGGAGCTGGGGTATTTATCCACCCACTCCCTCAGCACCCAGGTCCAGCTACACAGCGATGGTGAATGCCAACAGATGTGGACAGTGCCCAAGAGGGCCACCACCTCCTTCCACACCCTCCCTCTCCCACCACCATTATTTTAGTTCCCTCAAATGACTCATCCGTCACACGCAATGCCATCACCTCCGAAAAGCCTTTTTAGTGTTCAGTCAAAATCAATAGCTTCTCCCTTGTGCTTCCATAGTAAACTACTGGCTGTTCCCAAACCCCTTTAGGTCTTGCCCCTCATTCAGGGGAGCAGATAAAGGCTGAGCTGACTGCTGAGCAGTGTGATGTTGGTACTCATCCTCCTGCTTTGATTTCCTTCCTTCCTGCTTCAGGCACAGGAGACTCTGTGATTTGCATACACATTGAAATTTTTAGTTCCATCAACATTAGAAGTTAGAAAATATCTCTTTAAAAGTACCACTGGCACTATTGCCTCAAGCTGTTCTTTAAAATGAAAATTTAAATAGATGTTATTTGAAGCAGTGTCTGGTAATTGCTGTGTTATAATTTAATACGAACAGTCTTATTTGCATAAAGATGTCATATCCATGGTCACATAAAGATTAGAAAAATACCTGAATCCAACTTGCTCTCTCCTCAGTACCTGGAACTCGGGAATTTGCATACATTACAGCATCTGCTCCTGCTCTGAAGAGAGAGAAGATTCTGTGCAATTACAGAAAAGGACACAGAGAAGAAGCCCGAGATCTGCAGGGTTGAGAGAAACTGCTTGTGAGAAGCAAGGTGGTTTTATGGGCCCCACGGTGAGTCCAGGCAGACAGATTTGAGGCCACCTTACTCTTCCTCAAACACAGCTTTACTGGTGTTGGTGGGAATTCCAGAAAAGAGCTTGCTGTGTCTGGTCTTACAGAGAGAAGGAAGAAGAAGAGCCCAGAGTCATGGCTCATCGATGAAGAAGTGGGCAGTACTCCTACAAGAAACTTCCACAAGACCACAAGAGGAGAGGGAGACAGCATGTGACTGAATGCATCTCTCTGTGAGCTGCCCTGCATGTGTCCCCTGCTCGGAGAGCAACCATCCACACTGTGGTGTCCCCACTTGGTGACTGTTTCTGAGAGACAGGCCCATTTGCCCCCACAGGAAACCCAGAAGCTGCCTCAGCCTGCGACATGAGCAGCGTCTGTGACTGACCACCAGGGCCACCCAGCATTGAAAGGGACAGCAGGGGCTAAGTGAGACTCCAGGGTGATGCAGAAAGTTCTCGAATGAAGGTGAAGGATGGACCCTTTGATTGGCCATATCTGAAAGGAAACCTACTTTTGTTGTTTTGTTTTATTTTGGTTTTTGTTTTTGAGATAGGTTCTTACTATGTAGCTCCAGGTGGCCTTGATCTCTCAGCGAGCCTCCTGCTTCAGCCTCCTGAGTGCTGGGATTACAAGTGTGCACTACCACACCTGGCTCTCTGAATCCAGCTTTATCTTTCATTTATCTTCTTACTCAAGGAGAGAAAATATTTTTCCCAGAGAATTATAACAGAGAATTGCATCTACCCGCTTTCCCTCGCTCAGAAATCTCTCCTGCCACTCAACACACATCTGGAAAACCACCACCCTCTGCCACATCCCCCCATCCCCAGGGAAAACCAATGAGGCCCACCCTGTGCCCTTGCTATGGCACCACCAATGCATCCACCGAGTTGCTGTGACCAGGGGACAGGTTCTGCTGAGGGGAGGCTGGGTCTGACTCATCTCCAGCCCACCTACTCCAGCCACCCAAGCCTCAGGCCTGAGCAAAGCAATATGCCAGGCGAAGGGGCACAGGCCTATAATCTCAGCACCCAGGAGGCTGAGGCAGGAGGAACACCACAAGTTTGAATTTGAGGGCAGCCTGAGCTACATAGTTGAGTTGCAGGCCAGCCTGGGCTACATAGTAAGACCCTGTTTCTGAACAACAACCACAACAGAACACCTAACATGGCTCAGACGGATTTCAGTTTGACTTCCCAAGGTGACACTCTGTGTGTGTGGGGGGGGGTGCCTAGGGAAGCTGTGTGTGCCCAGCCAGGACCTCCCCTCCTGGGCTGTGGGCCAGGCCCCAGCTGACACCCCTTGTCCCCTCGGAGCCCTGCCACAGTGTTCCTGGGCTCATGGTCCTGCTTCCAAAGAGGCAGAAGTGGGCACGATGGCCATAAGCCCCAGAAATGTGTCCAGAGCTGCACGTTGTCTCTCGGCCCATCTGCGGCCCCCCACACGCACTTCCTGGCCTGGCTGGAAGAAGCCACTGAGGACGGGGACCTAGCACTGCTGTCCTTGCTCAGCTGAGCGCGTCGGACTCTTCCCTAGATCCACACCCTCCCTCTGCCCCATTGTACTTCCTGGGCCTGTGTTCTCCCCAGGACAGCTCTGCAGGTGACCAGGGACAGCACTTTGGTCCTCTAAGTCTGTTTCCTCCAGACTAAACATCCTCAGCCCTGACACTGTTTTGCAGTCTGTCCCAAAGTGCTCTTGAAAGAGCGTGCTCTGTAAGGTGAGATAGGAACAAGCCGTCCAATGGTTCTGACCCTACCGCTTGTGCATCTCAGCAGGAACAAACACTTCCATAGCTCTCCAGGGGACAGAATTGCCTTCACACACCCACCCCAGCTGCTAGCCTGCCAATAAAAACAGACTGAAAGTTTGAGGACAGCGAGGGGTTTATGGTTTTGTAGAAAACAAGGTTCACCTTCATTTAGTTATCTTTTTTCTTTAAACACAAATGCATGTGGTAGAAGAACACTGAGTGTCCATATTTCTATGGGCAGCTTTCCTTTGAGAACTCAGGGCAGGCCCAGAAAACCAGAAAGTGAGCCAACCAGGGCATAGGCCAGTTCAGCAGCCACCAGGGAAGCAGATGGGAGGAAAATTCAGGAAAATTTCTGAAGAGGCTGTCTTAGGGAAGCACTTCTTAATCTTGTTTTCCAGAATCTTCCTTTCACAGAACACTAGGAAGTGTTCAACAGATAAATCTCTTAAAAACAAACTCTAAGAAAAGCCACTAGGATCTGTTTCTCCCTCCTTCCTCCCCTCTTTCTTTCCCTTTTTCCTCACCTTATTCCACACTTACTTGAGGTAACAAATACCTCAATGTTTTTGTGGTCTTACGCTTTTGATTGCATTAAAACCACTCATTGCTTCACAAAAGTTGGATATCTGGAGTCCAAAATCTTTGTGCAACAAAGACTTCAGGCCAAAGCTGAATTTTCAGTAATGAGATCTAACCTGTAAGCAAACCAGATATCACAGCATGAGATTAATTTCATCCCTACTAGATCCTATCAATTTTTAAATTGGTACGAAATCCTTCTTCACAGTGAATTTTATACAGGCATATCACGGAAGGTTCTATTTCTTCAGTCCTGTTTAATGAAAAGACAAAGCAAAAAACATTTTAGGGTGTAAGGATCCTCATGACATCAACTGGAATCCAGCCTGAGGTAACTTTTGAAGGGCAATAAAGTGCTGAGAACAACAGCTTTGCGTGTGTTTGCTTCTCAGCCCAGGGATGCACAGGAAATGAAAGTATACGACCATGTCACACAGGCCCTGAAGACTTTCTGGCCTTTCAAGAACACTTCCTCCTCTCCTTCCCAAACAGAGCATCGCTGGTCCCTCCCCAGGCTCATCCCCTGCTCTTTGACGTCATCTGAAGGAGGGAGCCCATTTACGAGCTGCTCCAGACTTCCGTGAGACATGCGTATTTAAGCAACTTACTACAGATGTCACAAATGTCATTTGCAGTGATCGATAGGCCAGTGACCCCAACCTGATCACTGTACATCACACGCGTGCATCGAAACATCTCACTGTACCCCATAAATAGAAATCATTACTATGTGTCCATTAAATTTTAAATATCTATATAAAATAGTACCAGAGTCTGAGGAAATGATGAGGAATGGGGGAGGTGGTGCTGCGAGGAGGATTTGATGGCGTAACCTCTCAACCCTCCATGTTCCTTCCAGAGAAGCCAGGATGCTGGATGGGACAAGGGAGTGACTCTGCTGTCCCCTCAGTGCCAATCAAGATAGTGGCATTGCGCTGTACTAGGAGTCTTTGTCTTCTTCTTGCCACACACTCACGGCACAAAACACATTTTTTAAAAAGCCAGTTTCACTCACCCACGACCTGGATGGAACGGTACAGGTTACTGACATCACAGAGCCTCCGCCTTGGAGCAGCTCCTTGCTGTCAAACTCCATGTGGCCTGTGAGGACCAGAATGACATCTGCCACACAGGGACGAGGGTGGCCTCTAGGGAAATCCCTGGTGTGAGGTAGAAGTAAGGATCTGGCTGATTACCCTCAGAAACATTTCTACTTGAAAGAAACCACTGGCAAGCCATGATTGTTCACTCCTCATAGCATAAGCATTTTTCTGTGAGTTTTCCCCCCTAAAATAAAAATCATTTTCCCTCCCCACCCTGGCATCCAGGGCCTTTACACTGAGCTGCATCCCTAGCCCTTTTTTAAATTCTGAGAGGGTCTTGCTAAGTTGCTAAACTGCCCTGGTGAGACTCAAACTTGCCATCCTCCTGCCTCAGCCTCCCTCATGCTGGGATTACAGCCATGCAACACAGCACTTGGCTTTAAAAACGAAATTCTCCTTATCGATAACATGAAATGGCCAGTTGATGTGGGCAATGAGCATTTTTGAGCAGAGAGCTTCAAGTCTCTGCCCTGTGGCTGCAAGTATCTTAAGGCTCTTGATATATACATTGTAGCTATGGCCATGCCCTCCCCAGCCAGGCCCCACTGCTGAAGCTGAAGGATTGTAGTCATCCTCTTTCGCCAGTGCTGTCACCGGAACAAGCCCCTACATGACAAGGGGCTGGTGAGATCTAACACACAGTCTTCTCCTGGCACATCACTCCCAAGGAGAAACAGAAACGTTTCAGTTTTGGTTTTGCATGAAAAGACCAAAGATAATCCATCTGCTGTAGCCCAAGTGTAACTGTTTGCTCCGCTGGCTGTGAAGCGGATCCAGCTGGTCTCAACACAATAGGTTGGGGTTACTGAGACAGCTGGCCCCAGAAAACAGGTTCCAGCCTTAAGGGTGAGGTCCAGCGGGGCGGCAGTGCCATGATCTCCCGGGTGCTTGGCCGGGGACCCAGTCCGCCACAGTCCCTGCACACGTCACTCGGGGCTGTGCACAGCTGCCCAGAGCCACCTGCCCAGGTCCTCAGGGGCAGAGTTGCTGCTCTCCGATCTCTTCCCAAGAGACCAGGGACTTCAGAAGCCACATGAAGGGCTGTGAAATGCGGAGACAAGGGACTCTGGTCTAGGGGGTCCATTCGGGGTCCTGGGACTCTGCTGCGTTCTCCGTGTGACTCCCTGACACGGGGCTGAGGGACAGGAGGGGCATGTGTCACCCCAGCCTTGAGCCTGGGGAAAGGAGGAATAGTGGGTTCCGTGGAGGCTGGATGGTCGGTGTGAAATGTGCAGAGGGTGTATGAGGAAGCCAGGTCACTGCCAGGGACTCAGCCACAAGATGTGTCATTTGCATGAAGAAAAATGCATGGACACAGGCGAGCACAGACAGTTAAACAAAAGGATCTATGCAAACACGTGAAAATGGTGGCTTTATCTGAAGAAACAGAACAGGATCAGGGGCTGGGATCATCACCTCTGGACCTGAGAAGGAGGCCATTCGCAGGGTCGCCTCTGAGAAGATGCCTCCAGCTGACTGGCAAGGTCGGTAGCTCAGGCCTCTGAACTTGGGACCAAACTTTCAAACTTTTTCCCCTTTTGGAGGATGAAAGCCAGAACCTTCACAGTGAGCTACAAACCCCATGCTTTTTATATTTTTTTTATTTTTGAGACAGGGTCTCATTAAGTCATTAAAGGCTGGGCTGCAAGTTATGGTCCTCCCACCTCAGCCTCCTAGAGCTCTGGGATTATAGACATGAGCCACCCTACCCGGCTCAAATTTCTTAAGAGAAAGAGAGACAAAAGCCTTAGCCTGGGATGAGTCAGGGTTTGGGGATTTAAGCAGCCAGGGCTTTGAGGACTGCGCTGTAGTCACCCCAGCGTGACATGTGGAACACTCGGGCTGGCGGAGAGCTGGAGGAGGAACGCTGTGGAGAGGAGGGGTCCATGGGGATCGGGGTTGGAACAAGGATGACTCGTGGTGGGCACTGTTTTGGGAAGAGGATGTAGAGAGATGGCATAAAGGAAAGAGAGGAGCCAGGCGTGGTGGGGCATGGCCTTAAGGACTAGATGTGGTCTCTTGCCCCTCCCCTCTGGCTCCCCCCTGCTTCCCGGCCACCCTAAGCTGAGCTGCTGTCCTACACCAGGCCCTTCCACCATGATGTTCCTGCCTTGGAGCCAGCGACCATGGCCTGAAACCTCCGAGACCATGAGCCAAATAACCCTCTCCTCCTTTAGTTGTCGTGCTCCAGTATTTCCTATCATGACACAAAGCTGAGAAACTCGGATCAGATCACCAGAGTCATGCAAGATGGGCCTACTGTTGCAGTGCTCTGTGATAAATACAATCCACTGCCTTATCCCTTGTCCTGCCATTTGAAGCCTTCCTCCAAGTGTATACGGCAGCAACAGCAGCACCAAGCCTGCCACACACAGGCCAGACTCCTCCCCGCCCCCAAATATGTGTCCCTCACCCCAGCCTGTGCCAGAGTTTTAAGATCCACACCCACTGCTCTTCCTGATTACAGAGTCCGGCCTTCCAAAGGTTTCGGTTTCCTGATTGTTCTGCATAAGCGATAAGACTAAGACGAAAAGGGAAGTCTCTTAGCAAGGGTAGTTCCTAGGGTCCTCATCACTGCTCCAGCCTGAGGCCTTCTTCCTCTTCGGAAATAGGAAAGATTCTACCATGCTAAGAACCACCGGCTCTGAGAAGTGGCCATCCACCAAGCGTGTGTCACCTTCCACTGTAATCGCATGGGCTTCACAGTGCAGTCCGTGTCTCCCAGACAGAAATAATGAGCATCATAAATTAAAGGCAGCTTGTGGCAAACCAGCAATTGGTGCGGCTGACAATGGAAACGTAAACAGGGTTCCAGCTCATGGATCTTTTTCAGCCTTAGACCCGAGATAATAAAGAGCCGGTGTGTGCTGCTCACTAATTACTCCCCAGCTAAATCAGAGGCCAGGCCCGCCCCTGATGCAGACCCCAGTTCCTAGGAGTCTGGGGCATCTCATGATGTACAGGAAATGGTCTGTGGATGCTGGACAGGAAGCCAGAAGCTCACAGAGCAGTCACACCGTACCGCCACTCAACATCCAGCCCGGAGACAGACTGCGTCCCTGCTGAGCCCAACAAGGGACCAGCATTGTCACCAACAGCTGTCACCCCCACGCCTCACTTACCGTGGAGGGCACAGAGGGAGGGGCTGCCGTCCCTGCTCCCCAGGTGAGGAAGTGAGTCTGGAGCCACTTTGTGCAGATTCCTTGCACCTCCTGGCCCACACCACTCCCAGTCCTCCCCTGGCTTCCCAGCTCTTTCTCTCTGACTGACTCGCTCAGGGACAATCTGACAAATCCACGCTACACACGTCCTTCAGACACAACACAGCATAGGCCCTGGGGAAACAAGAGTGACCCTCGCTAAGTCCCTGCTGTCCTCCAGCGTGTTGCCTGATAAATACCAAAACCATTGTATAAACGAGGAAACTGACCTGATGAGGGCTATAAGGAAGAACAGAACAGAGTGATGGGGTAGACGACAGCCAGGATGGACAGTGTGGGACCGGACACAGAGATCACTTTCTATTTTTTAATTTTTTATTTTCTTGTGGTCCCGGGTGAGTGTTCCACCCCTGAGTCACACCCCAGCTCAAAGAGGAGCCCCTGGAGACGGCACTGTCAAGCAGGCTTCCCTGAAACTGATACCAGAACCAACACTTTCATAGTACCTGGAGACAATGTGGAGGAAGAAAGTTTCCAGGAAGCAGATGCAGCAGGTGCAAAGGCCCTGGGGCAGGAGTAGGAACCGGCTGTCATGGCACAGGAACAGAGACATCAGTTAGGTGAAAAGTCTCCAGCAGTGGAGAGAATGAAGGTCATCACAGGGAGGGCAGGAGAAAGCCTGGGGCATCTATGGAAGATCTACAGCGTTTGCTGCCCTGCAGGAGCCTGTGAGAATACAGTGGGAGTGACTTGTTTCTGATACAAATTTATTTCCAAGGTGATTGTAAAGATGAGGGATAGTCTTAAGCCTTTCAAAGCTAAGTATAGCATCCATGCTCACCATTCATAGTTTTTCTGCACTCTCACCATCTGCCCACAGACCGATTCACTTTACGGTGTTGCAGTTATTTCTGTCAAGATGAATCCAGTGTCAGTATCCAAATAATAAATTCATTATAAAATCTCCCATCCAACTCAGGCATGGCAGCGCACCTCTGGAATCCCAGCACTGGAAAGGCTGAGGCAGGAGAACCACAGCGAGTTCAAGGCCAACCTGGGCTACACAGTGATTCAAGACCAGCCTGAGCTACATAACGAGACCCTGTCTCAAAAAACAAACCAAACAAATTCCAATCCAGCTTTCTGTTATTTTCATGATACATTCATTTTTTTCCTAAGGATAAAACAATTTTAATAGGATCTTCAGAAAGTATCAAGAGTAGAATTTTGGGCCAGGGATTTAGCTCAGTGGTTTCGCCACCTGCTGCACAAGCGCAAGGACCTGAGTTCGATCCCCGGTACCAAAAAAAAAAAAGAGTAGAATTTAAATCTCCTGTAAAGGGCAATCTAAAAATGCAGGGCTCAAGTTCCAAAGGCACCCTTACCTCACTACCGAGTACACGATGAGGCCAGGTGCAGGCCTATTTCCTTTCCATGGAGTGATTTGCCTCTCTGAACTTTAGGTCCCTTCTCTGCTCAGTGACAATGA
This sequence comes from Heterocephalus glaber, assembly GCF_053883595.1. Classification (NCBI taxonomy): domain Eukaryota; kingdom Metazoa; phylum Chordata; class Mammalia; order Rodentia; family Bathyergidae; genus Heterocephalus; species Heterocephalus glaber. The sequence continues at coordinate 61,458,217 of NW_028258324.1, forward strand.
AATAAGGTCACGTGCATATAGGGCCCATGAAACAATGCCCGGTGTGAAGCACAGGCTCAAAAATATCCGCTCCACAGCCCCAAGGCTTCAGGCAGGGCCAGGCATCCAGATATCCATCCCTCAAGGAGTGTTTACTCTCCTCTAAAGAATAATAATTTTTTTTAATTTTTATTTTTGCTAGTCCGTGTTTGCAGTATGTAATAATGGCACTCCTTGTGGGGAGTTGGTGCCGTACGCAACACATCTTAACCCTTTTTCTGGCCCTTCCCCTGTCTCCCTCCCCTCCTTCCATGTCTTGGTCCCTCTCTCATTTGCAAAAGATTGATCTCCCTCTTTTCTACTCTCTATCTTTCATTTTGCTCTTTAATTTATTTATATTTTGGGTTTCTCATATAAGAGAAACTATGTGATATTTAAGCTTGTGGTCTGATTTGTTTCACTTAACATTATGGTCTCAAGGTGCATCCATTTTCCTACAAATGACTCCAGTTTATCCTTCTTTCTGGCAGAGTAGTGCTCCACTGTGTGTAAATACCACACTTTCTTTATCCATTCCTCTGTGGATATAGGCTGCTTCCAAGGCTTAGCTATTGTGAGCTGTGCTGCTATAAACAGGAGTGTGCATGGATCACTGTCATATGATGTCTTGAACCCTTTTGGGAAGCTACCTCAGAGGGAAATAGCTAGGTTGCATGGAATAACATTATTCTTGTAGCCAAAGCTGCTCATAACTTCAGAGCGCTTGTCAAAGCATTGCCTCAAATCGTTTGTCAGGAACTTGAGAAAGGCCCTCTACTCTTCAATCTCATTTTCTCTGGAGATAAATCAGATGCCTCTCCGGTCCTTGTCATTTCATTTCAGTCATTCCTCATGCCGTGATGGAGTTTACTGTTCAGAATGTGTGCTAGGAACTGTACCAGCAGGCAGCTGTGGCACAGCAGAGACCAGGCCGGGGTGGCGGGGGGGGGGGGGGGACAGGCTCCCGGCGCCCAGGAGCTGAGGAGCTGCCAGCTCCCAGCTCTGCCACTGCCACATTGACATCACTGTAGTACTAGCCGGACTCTGTGTGGAGGCCTCCGTGGATCCCACTAATCCTTTTTCTGACCATTTGGCCAAGACGCGGCAGGAATGAACAGCGTGGTGCTTGGAATCCGAGCGCTCTGTTGAACTCAGTCTGCAGCCCCTGGACTTGGCTGGCATTAGCGGAGGAAATGCCTGGGATTCCAGGCCTGGCCAGTCCCCACCTCCTGTGGCCTGGAAGGAGGATGTCAACAGCAAGCAGCATCCTTGGCCACCCGAGTCCTCGCTTCACCCACATGGGTGAGGGAGGTGGGCTATGCTGTCTTTATGAAAGGAACTGTCGCCTTGCACTGGAAACAAATTCTCCTGAAGCTCGGGCTAGGGACCCAAGAGCAGCCATCTCTAAACCTGGCAGAGATGGACAGGAAAGGGGGAGAAGTCTCCTGACCAGGCCCGCCCCATTCTGGCCTGGTTGCCCTTTCTACACACACACACACACACACACACACACACACACACACACACAGACACGCACATGCACACATGCACATGCACATCCACACACTCTCATGCACACCCACACACTCTCATGCACACGCACCCCCTTTTCCAGTCTCATCCCCTCCCCTCCTCCAGCCCTCTGTGCATCCAACCAAAGACCACGCACAAGAGTCTGGATTTGCTTCCTCAACTTCCTATTATGCATTAAGAACACATTGTCCTCTCAAAGCCAGGGCTGAGACCTGCTATTGTCCCATGAGTCACCCCATGCCGCTGTCACCAGGAATGTAGACAGCCTACATAAGCATCCTTGCAGGGATGCTGAAAGATCCTGAAGGATGTGAAATCACAGCCATCCACTCCAGCCAGACTGGTCCTCGCCAAGCCACCAGGCTTATTGGTGGCAGTGGCACATGTCAGCCTGTGAGGCCACCAGCTTACCAAAAAGCAACTCTCCAGGGAGCACACTCCTTTGCTAAGGGTCCAGCTGTGGTCAGTGTGGGTGTCTACCTGTGAGGAGGAAGTGGGGTACTTCATGGGGCACCATGCAACATTTAGGAGTTGTGGTCTGGTGGGGGGGTGCTTCTGTAATCCTGACCTTCAGGAGGCTGAGGCAGGAGGATCACTGCACATTTGAAACCTTTATGAACTATATAGCAAGACCTTAGAAAGAAAGAAAGAAAGAAAGAAAGAAAGAAAGAAAGAAAGAAAGAAAGAAAGGAAGAAAGAAAAAAGAGGTCATGGTCTAGCTGCACACTTGGTAATATGGACAGATTTTAAAACCTTAAGGCCAAGTAAAAATGCAGAATGAGATACAAACACCCCAAGCCATTTTTTTGCTAAGCACCCAGCATGCAAGGTGCCTGGGCACCGACAGCCCTTGATCAAGCTCATATACAGACAAAGGACAGCTGCAAAGCATATTAGAATGTGTTGCCTGTATTTGGGAAAATGAGAGTAATAACGGAGTAAAACAAGAGCTGGAATTTGTAGGGACCAACGAGGACGAGGTGTCTTGAGCTGCAGCCTGTAGTCAACTTGCCGGAAGTATAAAAGGAGGAGGAAGACACAGAAATCCCTGGCCTGGCCAGGTTTAGCTTTCCAGCCTCAGCTCCCACTTGCAGCCCTCTAGGTCCTGCCCCAGGGCCACCTCCCCAGGAAGCCTCCTGCTGCCTCTCTGAGCCAGTCATCATCTCTGCCCTGCAGCGGGTCTGAGCAGTAGGCCTGGTAACCAGTGCTGATGCGCAGGCAGGAGAGGTCCCAAGGCATCCTCAAGAGTGAGACTGAGCAGGTGAGATTTTGCACCCCTGTAATCCCAGCACTCTGGGAGGCTGAGGCAGGAGCATCACAAGTTCAAGTCCAGCCAGGGGAACCTAGTGACTTGGTGAGACGCTGTCTTAAAAGGGATTGAGGGCAGTTGGAGGATGTAGCTCAGTGCAAAGGCCCTGGGTTCAGCCCCTAGTACTGCAAAAAAGAAAGAGAGAGAGAGAAAGAGAGAAGGAGAGAAAGGAGAGAAAGGAAGAAAGAAAGAAAGAAAGAAAGAAAGAAAGAAAGAAAGAAAGAAAGAAAGAAAGAAAGAAAGAAGGAAGGAAGGAAAGAAAGAAGGAAAGGAAGGAAGAAGGAAAGGAAGGAAGGGAGGGAGGGAGAAAGAAAAGGGAAAGAGTACGATTTCCCTTTTCAGGGGACCCCAGGGCAGTGGCACTGTACACCCTCATGCTTTCAAGCCACGCCTTCAAGGACCCTCTCCCAAGGACTTCCTGAAGAGAAGCGCTGTTCTCCATAGAGATGGACCACTTTCCCAGGGAAATCCTCCTGCAAATGTTTGCTGAGTGGCCAAATAAAATTACTTCCACAGCCCTCCCCTAGGTTAGGTCCGGGCCTCTTCCCGTGCCCGACAAGCCGCCTTTCCCGCCAACCGCGAGACCCAGCCTGGCTCCCTCACCCTTGAAATCCACTTCTACCCTCTCATCCTCTGGGGTCCTCTGACTCCGACACTGACTGGAAGCCGTCATCGTCTTCCCAACTCCCCCATCGCCTCACGATGCCAAATACCACATCAGAACGCACTCTGACGTCGGAAGGATGAACTTGAGTCACTGTGGGAAAATGGAAGCACCTTGAGCCCATAATGGTAAGTGAAATACATCAGATGCACAGGCTTAAATGCCACCTGGTTTACCCAAAATATAAATAAAGAGCCAAATAAAAGATAGATAATAGGAAATAAGGAGATAGAGCTTTTGCAAAAGGGAAAGGACCAAGAGATGGGGAGAGGGGGAAGGGAGGGGAAGGCTAGGGGATAAAGAAAGAATTAAAATGCATTATGCGCATGATGAATGGAATTGTTATGTACTGCAAACATGGACTGATAAAAAAAAATTAAACCACTTAGAGTCTGACAAATATAAGGATCCTAGAGTTGGAAATCTTAGAAAGTATGCAAGCTGGCTTCCTTGGCTCTGGCCTGCAAGAGTCAAGGGACAAACATTTTAGGGCGCATGGGCTGTGCCAGGATGCTTTGAGCCCTGAGGACACAACGGCTGGGACAGCGGGCAGGACCTAGGCTCACGGGCTGCTGGGTAATCAATCCACTGCTTCCTGGATGCCGAGTCCTCTACTTTTTGGCAAATTCTCTCTCCTTTCTGGACCAGTGCGATGCTGGCAGCAGAGGGAACAACTGTTGGGAGACCAGCGGCCCAGCCAGGCCGCACCAAGGCTGGCATGAAGACAGCTGCTTCTGTCCCGGGCCTGGCTCGCACCCAGTGGGGCATCTGCTGGAGATCGCAGCCCAGCCTGCTCTGTTTATCTCGAGCAGTGGCACTGCTCACCCCTTAGTGGAGTTGTTCTTAAAAAGCTCCCCCTGACTTGCGTCTGGCCTGGATGTGGTCACTAGAATTGTTCTGGAGGATAAAAAGGCTCAGAGAAGCAGATTCTGATGGGTCCCTGTGGCAGGACCCGGATGTGGGTCTGGTGACGTGCTCAGGACAAGCTGGTTTACACCTGCCTGTCACTCACTGCCTCACTCCTTTCTGAGTGGCAGCCGCCCTTCTGGAGCCCTAGGCAGAGAGCCAGGCATCTCACCCAGTCACGCCACTGCCTTGCTGTGTGGCCTTGGCTGAACGCCTTCCCTCTCTGGGCTGATATTCTCTCAGTGTTTGCTGAACCAGTGAAATTATGAATGCAAAAGAGTTTTCAAAGCACTATGAAAATGGAAAGTCCAAATGGGGCTCTATGTACTTGCCACTCATATAACTGCTCTAAAAGTAAAGTTATTCAAGTCAAGCATAGAGGCACTCGCCTCTAATCCCAGGACTCAGGGGCCTGAGGCAGGAGGATCACCATGAGTTCGAAGCCAGCCTGGGTTCCCAGAATTTGGAAAGTGAGGAGACTTCAGAGTAGCTTTCCAAAGAGGTGAGTTCAAGGTCAGCCTGAACTACACAGTAAAACCCTGTCTCAAAAATAAATAAATAGAATTAAATAAAAATAAAGTTATTCAAAAATAGACAACATGAGCTGGGCGTGGTGGTACACACCTGTAGCTCCATGAGTTTGAGGCCAGCCCCAGCTACATAGTGAGACAAGGCCTCACAATAATAAAGAAAGAAAGAAACAAATGAAGTGGGGCCCTATGGTGAGCCCTAGAAGAAGAGCTCAAGATTCTTCTAAGAGCTCAGTTTCTGTGTGAATCTGAACCTGCTTGGAACCTCATTCTCCCTGTTCTACCCGCTGCGGCCTTTGTCAGAATCAAAGAAGGTTTGGTTTTTATCTTGAAAAACTAGATAAATTCTAGAACCCAGGCCTTGTGTGAGGCCTTCCCTGACAGAGAGGCAGAGGAAGTCAGTCAGACAGGCCTGAGGGGCAGAGCCAGTGTGGCAGAGCCAGCGTGGCTCTTAGGGACACCAGGAAGACCCAGAGGAAATGGACACTGGGGCTCAGGGTGTTCAGAGTGAGCAGGAAGAGCAGGAAGGTGGGAAAAGAAAAAGAAGACAGAAAAGCAGAGGGAAGAGGGAGACGGAAGAGGAGATGGAAGAGGAGGAAGGGAAGACAGAAGAGGAAGGGGGAGCAGAACAACAATGAAAAAAAATAGGAGAAAAAGCGAAACCACAGAAGGAGAGGAGGCAGGAGGAAGAGGAGAAGCAGCAGCAAAAGCTGGAGCAGAAGCAATGGGAAAAGCTGGAAGCCAAAGCAAAAAGAGAAAAAGTCAAAGCAGAAGGAGAATTCCGAAGAACATCTCAGGGCGAGGCTGAGCACACAGGGAGAGAGGACCAGGAAGGGCCACCTGGCTGTGCTCCCGTTTGTCCTCTCAGACAGAGGTGAGCAGCGGGGAGGTTCAGGCAAGTCCAGTCGATTGTGCCCAAAATGCTGCTGGAGGTCAAGTGGGAAAAGTGCTCAGGATGAACAAGGATGAAGAAGTGGATCTAAACCAGGCACCATGTGGGGCAAAGGAGCCTCCATCCGTGCTGTCCAGGACCTCGGGATCTGGCTCGTACCTGGTTAGAAGAGGGGCAGCAATTGCTAAGGCCCAGAATTTGGGAAATGTGGAGACATCAGAGTAGCTTTCCAAAGAGGTAGAATTGTTAAAAAAAAAAAAATGCATTGAAGATAAGGATAGCTACCATAATGCATTGATGAATGTACAAGATTAAAAGATATGATCTTTGACAATGAAAAGAAAAAAGTGAAAGTGTATAGTTTGTGTATATAATCAAAGTTTAGTTGTTATCAGCTTAAAATTGACTGTGTGATGTTCTATGTAAGTCTCGTGATAACCACAAAATAAAAACCTAGAGGAGATACACAAAAGAGAAAAAGGAACCAAAGCATGCACTACAGAAAATCACCAAATCGCAAAGAAAAACAGAAAAAAAGAGAAAGAAAGGAAGAAAGAAACTACAAAAGTCAGGAAACAATTAACAATTAGTGAAATGCCAATACTGTGCTTACCTATCAGTAATTGCTTTAAATATAAATGGATTAAATTCTCCAATCAAAAGAATAGTGGCCAGGTATGGGCACATACTGCTCTAATCCCAGCTACTCAGGAGGTTGAGACAGTACTACAAGTTTGAGGCCAGCCTGGGCAACATAGTAAGACCCCATCTCAAAAAATAACAATAACAACAAATTTTAAGAACAAATACATAAAAATAGATAAGATCACATAAATACATGAAAATCAATTTAAAATGAATTAATGACTTAAACATAAAACCTGAAACTATAAAACTATGAGGAAAAAAAACGTAAGGGAAATGGAAAAGATAAAATGCAATGACTTCACAGATAAATCCTACCAATATTGTACCAGCATGTTTTGTTTTGTTTTGTTTTGTTTTGTGTTGCTGTGTTATTTGAGACAGGATTTCACTATGCAGTTATGGCTGATGTTAAACTCACTATGTAGCCCAGGCTGGTCTCAAACTCACAGTGATCCTCCTGCCTCAGCCTCCTGAGTGCTGGGGCTACAGGTGTGCACCACTATGTTTGGTTTTCTACCAACATTTAACAATAATTAATGTTAATCCTTTTCAAATTATTTGAAACTCATTTTATGAGGCCAGCATTACTCTGATTCCAAAGCCAGACAAAGGTGCTACAATAAAAAAAGACTTACAGGCCAAAATCCATAATGAGTATAGATACAAAATCTCTCAACAATATACAAGCAATCCAAATCCAACATCAAATTTAAAAGACCATGAACCATGATTAAGTGGGATTCATCCCTTGGATGTCAGGGTAGCTCGGTGTGTAAGACTCCACAGAAGCAGAGAGAACAAAGATCTTAGCCCTGTCTCCATAGATCCAGAAAAGGCATTTGGCAAAATTCAAACATCCTTTCAGGATAAAAACTTTCAACAAACTAGGTACAAAAGGGATGTACCTAACACAATAAATGCCAGATGTGACAAGCAGCTAGCAACAGACTCAGTGGAAAATAGCTGCAAGCTTTTCCCTGAGAGGAAGAACAAGACAAGGGAAACCTCTCTCCTCTCAGGCTCCACCCTAGTACAGTGCCGGAAGTCCTGGCCAGATCAATTCAGCAAGAAAAAGAGATAACGGCATCCAAACCAGAAAGAAAGAAGAAAAATTGTCTCTTTTTGAGAAATAATATGATCTTAGGTAGAGACAGCCCCAAAGGAACCCAGAGGAGCCCTACCCCCTGTTAGAACTAATGAACAAATTCAGCAAAGCTGCAAAATAACAGATCACCATGCGCAAAGCTGTTGTGTTTCTCTAAACTAATAGTGAGCCATCGGAAAAGAAATTAAGAAAGCATCCCATTTAAAGTAGCATCCAGAAGAATAAAATACATAAGAATAAACTTCATCACGGATGTGAAAGACCTGCGAACACTGTAAAACACTGAGGAAAGAAACTAAAGAAGACCTAAATGGAAAGATATCCCATATTCAGGACTGGAGGATTTAATATTGTGAAAAGGCCCATGCTACTTCAAGAGATCTATAGATTTTGGGGGGTAGGAGGGTACCAGGGATCAAACTCAGGACCTTGCATTTGTGAGGCAGGCACCAGAACCACTGAGCTAAATCCCCAGCCCAAGACCTATAGATTTAATGCAATTCCTACCAAAATTCCAATGATATTTTTTCACAGAAATAGAAAAAATTCCTAAAATTCGTATGGAAACAGAAAAGAATCCAAATAGGGCCGAGGATTTAGCTCAGTGGTTCCACTGCCTGCCTGGCAAGCGCAAGGGCCAGAGTTCGATCCCCAGTACCAAAAGGAATCCACATAGCCAAAGAAATTCTGAGTAAAAAGAGAAAAGCTAAAAGGTAGGCATGGTGGGGCATGCCTGTAATCCCAGCACTTGGGAGGCTGAGGCAGGAGGGTCGTTGGAAGTTTGGGGCCAGCCTGGCTACATAGCAAGACCCTGTCTCAAAAAAACAAAACAAAAAAAGCTTCCTGACTTTAAATTACATTGCAGATCTATAGTGATTGATACAGCATGATACTGGCAGAAATATAGACACACACACAGCCCAGTGGAATAAAGAGCCCAGCCCAGAAATAGACCTAGGCAGACAGTGCCAACAAATCTTCCACAAAGGTGCCAAAAATACACAACAGGGAAAGAACAGTCTTGTCAATAAATGGTGTTGGAGAACTGGATATCTGCATTAAAAAAAAAAGAAGAAGAAGAAAGAAATTGGACTCCTACCTTCCAAGAACACATAAAAATCAACTCAAAATTGATTAACAGTTTAAAGTTGCCTGGCATGGTGGCGCATGCCTGTAATCCCAGCACTCGGGAGGCTGAGGTAGGAGGATCGTTGCAAGTTCAGGGCCAGCCTGGCTACATAGTGAGTTCAAGGCCAACCTAGAATATACAGAGAAACCCTGTCTCAAAAAAAAATTTAAATGTAAGACCTGAAACTGTAAAACTATGAGATGAAAACCTTCTTGACATTGGTTTCAGCAATGATTGTTTTAAATATATATGACATGAAAAACACAACAAAAACAAAATAAGCAAATGGGATAGCCCCAAACTGAAAGCTTTGTAGAGCAAGGAAACATCATCAATACCAAAAGGCAACCTGCAGAATGGGAGAAAATGTTCCCAGCCATCCGCCCAGCAGGAGGTTAATATCCAAAACATACAAGGGACCCATGCAACTCAATAGCAAAACAACAATAATAATAATCCAATTTTAAAATGGCCAAAGGAAGCCAGGCGTATGGTAAATGCCTGCAATCCCAGAATTTCTGGGAGGCTGAGACAGGAGGGTTGCAAGATTGAGCCCAGCCTAGGCAACTTATCTACTTAACGAGATCCTGTCTCAACACAGAAAAATAAAGAGGGCTGGGGATGTAGCTCACTGCAAAGGCACTGGGTTCAATCCCCACTACCCCCCAAAATAATAATAAAATAAAAATGTAAATGGGCAAAGGACTTTGATAGACATTTCTCAAAAGAAGCCATGTAAGTGGCAGAAAGGTATATGAAAAGGTGACCTCACTAATAATTGGAGAAATCTAAACTGAAGCCACAAGAGGTATCATCTCTCTCCCGTCAGGATGGCTGTTACAGAAAGGTCCAAAATGAGTGCGGACGAGGGTGTGGGGAAAGGGGGATTCTGCTCACTGCTGGTGAGGAGATAAATTAGCATAGTCATTACTGAAAACCATAGGGTGCATCCTCAAGAAACTAAAACTAGTACTCAGCATATGGTCCCACAGGCCCAGATCTGGATAGACATCCAAAGGAAATGAAATCAGTACGTCCAAGAGGAATTCTCATTCACCTATTTATTGCAGCACTATTTACGGTAGCCAGATATCCAAACCACGTAAGTGTCCTCGCAGATAAATGCATGAGGAAAAGGTAGCGGAGATAGACAGGTAGCTAGGCAGTGGAATATTATTCAGCCCCTAAAAAGAAGGAAAGCCTGTCATTTACAACATGGATGAACCTGAGATGAGATGGTAAGTGAAATAAGCCAGGCACAGAAAGACAAATACTGCACAATCTCACTTATGTATGGAATCAAAAAAAGTTGAACTCATAGGAACAGAGTAGAGGAGTAACTACCAGGGTCTGGAGAAGAATAGAAAAAGAAAGGAGGTGTTGGTCAAAAGGTACAGTCTCTAGCCACTGTGTTCCTTCCCTCTGGCGTGGTAGCCCGCCCTCACACTTCTGCTACTTTTACTTGGCCCCAACTCACCTTGTTCCTTTTCCTACCTTTAATAAAACTTTGCTGCCATTGAAAAAAGATACAAAATTTCACTTATAGGATAATAAATTCTGGAGATCTAAGGAGCTGCATGACTATAGGCAATAATGACGTATCATACACTCTAAGTTTGCTGAAAATAGATCTTATATGCCTTATTGTGTGTGTGTGTGTGTGTGTGTGTGTGTGTGTGTGTGTGAGGGGAAGAGAGAGAGAGAGAGAGAGACAGGGTCTCGCTATGTAGTTCAGCCTGGCCTTGAACTCACAATGCCCCGAAATTGTGGCGTACTCCGAACTCGTGGCAATCCTCCTGCTTCAGCCTCCCAAGAGCTGGGGTTACAGGCATGCAGAACCATGCGCAGCTTTAAGTGTTTTATTTTAAAAAGGTAAGGGCCGGGGATTTAGATCAGTGGTTTCGCCGCCTGCTGCTCAAGCACAAGGACCTGAGTTCGATCCCCGGTACCAAAAATAAATACATACATAAATAAATAAATAAATAGGTAAGGATGAGAGGTGGGGATTTGTGAATGAGCTTGATTGTGATCTGCACACTGCACTTGTGTATCAAGATATTGCCTCGCACACCTTGAATAGACAGGATTTGTATTTGTCATTCATAAATCTCAATACAGGTGGACAGGAAGAGAGGAAAGGCAGGATTTGCATTCAGAGTAAAGGGACGGAGATGGAGTTTAATAAACAGAATGGGGTTAGGAGAGACACCCCTCCTAGCAAAGCGGTGCTTCAAGTCTCTCTGCTTCAGCCAGACTGGGCCCCAGTAGCTCAGCTCAGAGGAGGGCCTTTCCCAGACAGGGCAGGGGTTTCGGGAGCAGAGCAGGGCTCTGGCCTGTCGGGGAACAGTCTTGCTCCCGGGGACTGTGTTCCACCTCACTGACAAGAAGCACTTTCAAAGTGACAAGGGGACCCCAGAGGCTGCGGGACAGACCCTCCGGCCACCAGGAGGGTGGGGTGGGGAGAGGAGGCAAGGCCCAGCCAGTGCCCCTGTGGGGTCCCCAACCCCTCCAGGGGCTGCCCCTTCACGAAGTTGGCTCTGAGCTGCCTCAAGGTCCAATTAAGATGTAGCGTTCTGTGGACTTGGGATCTCCCCTGTTGCCTTCCCTTCCCCTCAGGCCACCACATGGCTAAGGTGACCTCAGGTGGCTTCTCACTGTGGCCAGTATGCACATGTGCATGCATCATGGGTGTGCAAAGAGACAATCCAGTAGAGGGGAGGAAGAAACCAAGAGGGGACCAGCAGAGCCGATGGGTACCAAGCTGTGATAGGGTGAAATTCCAGAGATGGCAGGAGCTGGGGTGACTGGGGAATTGGTGGCAAGAAAAGGACAGAAAGGAAACCGCCCCCATGGAATTGCCAGAGCAGGAAAGCTGCCTGGGTCTGGCGGATACTAACACACAGTTACTTTTTGTCTTCAGTTGCACTGCACGGCTGCCCTGATGTCCTGAATCAATTCAAAACATTGACCTCTCCTGATCATTTTGACTTTGAGGAAGAGAAGTCACGTGGTGTCAGATCTGGCGAATAAGGTAATGAGGACACAGCGTCATGTTTTTATGAGCTGCTTTTCCATCGGATGGTGGGTGGCAGCCCCACCCACTGTGGTTTTGATCACACTCACAGAACAGGTCATACAGAGCTGCTTCACAAAGTGGCGAGGGTGATGGGATGACCACGTTCAAAGTGAGGGGAGGATTTTGAGAGGGATTCATGGCAATGTGTCTTTTGCTGTTATACTTTTTTGATTTAAGCATTCGCCATATTGTGGGGTCACCCCTCTGTGTTGAAATATTAGCCAGCCACGAGGTCGGAGAAGGGGGTACCTTCTCTCGGTTCTCCAGCCTGCTCCACCTCCTCCCCCACCGCCCATGACAGCTGTCCCGGGGGATCAGGGACCCTGAGTGTGACCTTAGGTCCACAGCAGCCAAACAGATCTTCCAACGCAAACTTGCATGTGCAAGGCCCTGCTTGAGATGCCCATTGCCCTTAAAATAAAAACAGCATCTGCTATGCCATGGCTGTTGTCCCCGTGCCGGCTGCCCCTGTACTCCGGCCCTTCCAGGCCTCTCTCAGGCTTCTCACCATCTAGGGCGTGGAACAGTCGCCTGGTCCCCCATCCCTGCCACATTCTCCCCTGGCTCCCCCAGTTTGTCCCCACTCATCTCCCTCTTCGGCACAATCCTCCCCTGCCCCTATTGGCCTGCTGGTGCGAAGTGCCCATGACACCCTGTGTTTCCCTTTGTATTGTGTCCCACAACTGAAATGTATATAATTTTAATTGTTTGATTTTTGAGACAGGCTCTCACTATGTAGTTCAGGCTGTCCTTGAACTCTCTCAGTGATCCTCCTGCCTCAGCCTCACAAATGCTAGGATCACAGGTATGGACCACCACACCCAGCTTAAAACGTGTATGTTTTTGTGTGCTTCTTTATTTCATGTTCATCCTCCCTGCTTGTAACCTTAACAAGGTAAAGGACATACATCTGTTTTGTTGTCAGCTGTCCCCTCAGCCCTCCATCCAGGAGGAGGCTGGCAAGAAAGATCTTCCAACGACTGTGACTCTTCTTTAGGTGCCAAGGATTAAGAAGCCTGGAGCAGGAGAAAGACCCCAGGGGTGGGTGTCCAGAGGCCTGCATTCCCGCCCTGGTCCCCTGATCTGCACTGTGACCTGAAGCAATTCCTTCCCCTCTCGGGGCCAGGAGGCTAGGGTAGGCAGTGAGGATGTCGTGCTGCTTGGTCTCCCGTGTCTGTGGCTTCTGCTGCCGAGTGGACTGGTTCGGGGCTCCTACTTTCCCCAGTCAACCTTGGAACTAGCCGGGAAGCAGCAGAACCAGAGAGGACCAAAACCATTCCTAAAGAAACCAATTCTCTCCCTCCTTTTGTTGTTGGAACACTGATCCTGGAAAGTGACCTTCAGAACCACAGCCAAGGGGTCAGTCACTCTGTCACCTGCAGTTTAATTCTCCTTCCATTACTCCCTCCAGGAAGTGACCCTTTCCACTCTCGAAAGGGAGCCATAGAGCGGGCACGAGCCCCGACCCATGTCCCCAAGGTGCAGCGTGCGGTGCACCGGTCACCAGCAGAACACAGGCGACTCTGAGAACAGCTACACTTGTTGACACTGCACTGGGCACATTCGCTTCCAGGGTCTCCTTTTTGCCCTAGGATGTATTTCTTCCCTATTTAGCTCACTCCTTCCAGCTTCCATTCTTAGCTCTCTGGAATTAGAATGTCTGCCGCCTTTGGCTTAGAATACAAAGTAATAATTATCCTACTCTCCTCCCTGTAGCAGCCTGGGTCTTATATTTGCACACTGTTATTTCCAACAAGGTTTAAATGCAACAGAGAGAAAATAGAGGGGAAGAGCTAGGACTCTGACTCCAAGCGCTCCCTGAAAGAAGACATTTTCTATCCATAATGCTGAGGCTCCTGAAATGTGTGCTGTCCCACACATCATGTTCTACAAGCCAGAGAATCTGTACCTTGTTGAAAATAACAACCACGAACCCCCCGCAGACTTCCGGGACCCTGCCCCTGGGGAGGACACCCAGGCTCGGGGTCATCTTAGGGACTCAGAAACTGCACACCAAATAAACATGAGCGTAAATGTACGTAGCTCCCATCCAAGCCTCTGGGGGCAAGTCTTGAACCCAGAACCTGCCTCTCCTAATTATGCTTCCAAGGACCAGCCCCATCCAGATGGCCCTCTCCCCTGTTAAAATGAGCTCCAACTATTTGATCCCTGGTACCAAAAAAAAAAAAAGAGCTCCAACTAATTAGGCTTTTAAAAGCTCTTCTAGTTTGAGTAATTAATTTGCTCCTGGTAACTTGGATATAAAGCGTGAAACACAAAAGAACAATAAAATAGGGCCCAAAGAGGTGTTAGCTTCCACTCCTGGTGCATAGGTTAGAGAAACTGGGATGTGCTCTCGTGAAGATGGCAGCCATTAGAATTTAATCAGAGGACTGGCTGAGATTCTTAACATCTCCACTGTACTTTGGGGAAAACTGAGAGCAGCTTCTCTTCCCAAAAAAAGTGAGAAATCACTACTGCAAAATTCCACAGGATCCCGGCAGGAGCAGGGAGGTAGAATCAATTAGGTAGAATCAATTACTGCAGCAGCTCTTCTCTCAGCACACTCTCAGCCCTTAGCTGTCATCTCTCACGTCTGGACATTACACAAATAGCTTTTACAGCGAGGAGTGGTGGTGCATCCTGTAGTCACAGGACTTGGGAGGCTGAGGCAGGAAGTTTGAGGCCAGTCTGGGCTACATAGCAAGACCTTGCCTCAAAAAAAATTTTTACACGTGTGGCCACTGAGAGACAGCCAGGCTTAGTAACAAACTCCAGGACACACAACTATCACTGAAAAAACCAGTCAGCACCAGGATTCTAATTCCCAGCATGCAGGCTCTGAGCTGCTATCTGAAGTCACCTCTTTTTTAGGCTAATTGATATTAGCCTAACTGATATCCCCACTCTGCACCTTAGCGGGAGGGAGGCAGTGATCCGCACACACAGGTTTCTGTACATCGCCCAGTGCTGACCTCGGGCAGCCCTGCTCTCTCGAAGGGGTGTCAGGAGGGCTGGATGAGCCACACAGGGCTTTGTGGGTGCTAGCCATAGGGTGGGTGCTTCCCAGGGAGAGTTTGGGCATTCACGGCTTCCACAGTTTTGCCAGAGAATTGACCCACAGCCAAGTGAGGTGGCACACGCCTACCATCCCAGCATCAGCAGCCAGGAGGATCACTTCCAGTTCCAGGCCACAGATTCAAGGCCAGCCCGGGCTACATAGTGAGATGCTGTCTCAAAAAAAAAACCACAAAACAAAACAACAACCAAAAAGAAGACATACACATGGACACACTGATAACTTACATGTGTATTCACATACAAACATGTTCTAATTCAGTAAAAATTTTACAGAAAAACCATGCATGGGAGCCAGACGTGGTGGTGCACACCTATAGTCCAGCACTCGGGAGCCCAAGGTGAGAGGATCGCTGGAGGTCGGGAGCTCAAGCCAGCCTGGGCAACACAGTGAGATCCCCATCTAAACAAAGTTTTCAAAGTACACACAGAACCATCTTCAGCCTCCAGGGTACTGATGGTGACTTCCTTCTAGGTGCCTGTGTCCTGGGTGAGGAGTGGGGAGAAGCAGTTAGCAAATGGAGACAAATAAGAAGGCAGCATCTGCCCTCTAGGAATCCTCAGCTTGAAGCGAGATGAGGGAACGGAACACGAAAAAGTGCCAGGATGCAGAGCTGAGCAGATCTCGGTGGGAGCCCCGAGGGACCACGGAGGGGATCTTCATGTCTTTGAAAGGGAGAAGGCAGAGAGAGCCTCCAGGCAGTGCAGCCTTGGGGGCCGCCCCCAACTGTCTGCAGGGATCCCAGGGGCCAAGAGCTGACAAGCTCAACCGGGTGTGGGTTCTGGTGATCGCCTTTCAGTCACGTGGCCCAGGGGTCTCCCGTCAGTGCAGGGGGGCCCATAACGGGCATTAGGACCCGGAATTTCCTAGCCCACCCATTCCATCTTCCTGAAGCTCCCATCTCTGCTGCTTGCCTTGTGGATGAGCAGGTTCTCCTCCAAGGGTAGCTCCACCCCTATTTATCCCTCACCTGCTCCAGGGCATGGCCCCCACCCTCTCCCACATCAGAGCTCCCTCTCTGCAAAACCTTTCCTCCAGCACACACACACAATTATTTTTTCTATCTTAAAGAAAATGTTGGGCATGGTGACACATGCCAGTAATCCCAGCACTGAGGAGGCTGAGGCAGGAGGATCACCATGAGTTCCAGACCAGATTGGGCTACATAGTGAGACCCTGTCTCAAAAAGCCAAATAAGAAAAGAAAAAAGGTACCCTTGGCCTCTTTTTTCCCTCTAGGAACCACTGTGCTCCTCTCTTTATGGCTGTCCTCCTCGAAGCAAAGCTCCTCGTTGATTATTGCAACCCCTTTGAGCTACTGACCACGCTCAAGCCGAGTTCCCAGCCAGAGCTCTGAGAGAATGAGGCCCATGCTGTGACCACAGTGGCCAGTGTGGCCTTCCTCATCGGCGGCATTCGACCCAGCTGCGACTGCCTCCTCGAATGCTTTTTATCTGCACCCACTTCTCCCCTGCTTCCCTCCCATACACCCTGCCCCACCCAGGCACCTCAGGCGCATCCCAAGCAGCTGCTATGTCCCAAACTGAGCTCATGAGCTGTCCCTAAGTGCCCCCTGGCCATCCCCATCACCAGAGCGGCCACGCCATCCTTCCTTTCCTCAGCCCGAGTGATCACCCCCGACTCTGCTCGCCTGTTCCATCCAGTTTACCAGCAAACTCTGAGTGCCACCTCCGAGTTATCCGGAATCTGACCCCTCTGTCACCTCCAGGGCCACCACTGTCCTCCAAACCACCACCCTACCCCAGCCGGATTCCTGAACTGTGGCCTCCTGAGTGGTCTCTGCTTCCACCCCCGTGCCTGCCCCTGACAAAGCAGCCAGAGTGAACACTGAGTGACAAGAAAGACGAGAGCACTCCGCTTTTCCTAGGCTTTCCTTCACACTCAGGCCTCAGACTGGCCTCGAGGACCCTGCAGGGTCTGGCTGTCTCAGCTCAGCTTCTCTGGCCTCGTAAGTCTCCTCGCTGTACCTTCAGCAGAGTGGACATGGTCTGGTGTCGGGGAGTTTGCCCTTGGAGGAATACTTTCCCCCAGAAATCAGCAAGGCTCACAGCATGGACTCCTATGGACTTAATCCAGTCTCCCTTGTCCAGGATGCTGTCCCTGACCATGCCCAGCCCAGCAGAGGTCCCTGCCCGCTTTCCCACTGGACTTTCTCCACAGTCCCTGGCCCCATTCTGACACTCTATACCTTCCTGTTGTCCATCTTTGCATCCATCCACGGCAAGGTAAGCTCGCTGTGGGCAGGAATCTGACTGCTTCAGCCACTGCTGTAGCTCGGGGTTTGGAATGGTACCTGGCCCTACACAGAAACACACACATGTGACCCAGATTTTCAAAATGACCAGTGCCAAAGCCCGGGTCCCCCCAGCCTATGGCTCCAACCCACAGAACCACTTGACAGACCCAACTCCAAAAGCCCCTGCTGCAAAGCCACCTGTGCTGTGCGAGCTGGGGCTTCAGGGCCCAGTCCTGCCTTGCTCTCCAGGTGGCCGCTCTTGACTTCTTTTGAATTGAAACAACAGCTGACCCACTGCGGGTCCATTCAGGGCGCCTCCACCTGGCCTTTGTATTCACAATGAGAGGTTTGCATTCATTCAGAGTTTCATGATCTTTCCCTGCAGCCCTCTGAGTCACAGCATCAGCTCAGCCCTCATTTCCTTCTGTTTCCATGTGGACTTTGGTTCGCCAGACCCACTGGGATCGGTTCTGCCTGTGACACCAATAGGATTCCCAACCACTCAGCCTCGGGTTGCCTTGGCATCCCAAATACCCCAGTCAAGGATTTTCGATCTTGGGGACTTATGGATTTTATGAGTTCTGTCCATGAATGTATATAACTGTGTTGATTCCTAAAGATTCTTTGAAAAGTAATTTTGTAACCTATTTTCAGGTAATGGCCACTGGTCACAGACTGAATTAGATTTTTTTTTTTTTTTTGAGACAGGGTCTTGCTTTGTAGTTCAGGCTACCCTTGAGCTCCCTATGTACCCCAGGCTGGCCTCAGACTCACAGCAGTCCTCATGCCTCCACCTCCTGAGTGCTGGGATTACAGGCACATGCCACCACGCCCAGCTTGAATTAGATTTTTTGCATAAATTCACATGTAGTCAGTCTGCTTGTGTCATGGTGTCAGTCAGCCTTCCGTTACTGGGGCAAAATACCTGGGATGACCAACTTTTAGAGAAGGAGAGGTTTATGTTGGCTCACAGTTTCAGAGGTCTCTGTCCATGGTCACTGGGCCTGTGGCAGCACCGTGCATCCTGGCCAGAGCTCAAGGCAGGCCCATTCAAAGAGGGAAGAAAGGAAGTATGGGGTTCCAACATCTGCCCCCCAAGGGCACCCTCCTGGGACCGAGTTTCCCCACTTTCCACAGGTTTACCACAGCCTTCCTGGAGCCCTGCTGAACCCGAGCCTCCACACGAAGGGGGACAGTGGCCACGGACCTGTGAAACAGAGTGTGGCTTCCTGTGCCAGGTTCTGAAATGCCTCATACACCACAGAATTACTTGTGGCAGAGACTGACCAGGAAAGGATGCCACAGGCCTTTGTTCATCTAAAATGAGTGCTTTACCTGGTCAGAGCCTCGAAGTGGGGCTGTTAGCCGGGGTCACAGGGTGTGTGGTGCACACTGGATTTCTGACATGGGCTTGCAGCTGCTCAGATACGAGCAGTAAGTAATCCCTTCGACCAGCATGGGGCCTGCTGTCCGCCCACAGGCTGTTGCTTCTCAAAACCAAAGCCTAAAATTAGAGCAAATGCTTGTTTCCAAACTTGCTCTGCGTCATGTGAACATCTGAAGATTTCACCAGAGTTTAGTCACATGCCGGACATCACCTTTTTGCTTATCTTTTCCTCCCTCCTTTTACATTTTAACGTTTTTATTCATTTTTCTCAGTCGACATTAGCCTTTTGAAAGTCTCACCTGGAGGTCTAGGAGCCACATCCGGCTGGACTTCCGGAAGCCACCACCCTGGGCTCCTTTCTCAGCCCGACAAGCTGTGAGATGGTCTCGAGGCCTCACTCTGAGGAGGAAGGTCCCGATGTGCAGCAGTCCAGTTCCACCCGGGTCCCTTCCATGTTGGCTTCCTCGGACTGTCACAAAAGAGCCCCACAAGCTGGCAGGCTTCAAACAACAGAAATCAACCGAGCATGGTGGTGCATCCCTATAAGCCCAGCACTTAGGAGGCTGAGGCAGGAAGACTGCTGTGAGTTCAAGGCCAGCCTGGGCTACGTAGCACAACCCTGTCTCAAACAACAACAGAAACAGAAACCTACTCTCTCACAGTTCTGGGGGCTACAAGGCCAAACTGAAGGTGTGCATAGACCCTGCTCCCCGCAAGGACGACTCTTCCTTGGTCCTTCCTAGCTTCTGGTGGCTGCTACAACCCTGGTCACTCCTTGGTTTGTAGCTGCATCCATCTAATCTTTGCCTCCATCGTCTCACGGATTTCTTCCCTGTGTCTCTAGGTTCTTGTCTTTCTCTGAATAAGGACCTGAGTCGTTGGATTCAGGCTCCACCCAATCCAATATAACCTCATCTTAATTTGTTTACATCTGCAAAGACCCTGGCTCCAAATAAGGTCACATTCACATGCTCCACAAGGACACGAATCTGCAAACACATTCAACCAAGCACACTTGATGCATCACGTGTGGGTGTCGCTCTCTGTCCCTTGGACCCAGGCAGTGGACATTTTCATCCCAACTGAACTACAAATCTACTTAGATACCTGATCCCGTAGATTAGAAAGCCATCTGCCTATAGTTAAAAGAAGACAGTGTCACCTTTTAGGTTTTTAGACAGAGTGATAAGAAAAACAGACACAATGTTTAGATCTTTGTTCCCCACTTTTAGCCACTAAGCTGTTTCCATGCCTATTTAGAAACAGAAACCATGTAGTATTTAAAGTGCAATCAATTTATCTTTTTCTCCTAATGAAGAAGCCTCAACAGACTAACCTTTCTTCAATCAATTTTTCTGATTTAATATTGCAACATTGTAGCTGGGCATGAGGCACACAGCTGAGGCAGGAGGATCACAGTGAGTTTGAGGCCAGCCTGGGCTACATAGCCAGACCCTGTCTCAAAAAAAACAAACCTGGGGCTGGGGATTTAGCTCAGTGGTGCTGTGCCTGCCTGACAAGTGCAAGGTCCTGAGTTCAATTCCTGGTACCAAAAAAATAAATAAAATTAAATAATAATAAGACAAAACTGTAACTATTAACATAGATGGGCCCAGGAAGAGAGCCCAGGCTGACAGATTTCACAGGAATTCCTATGAGAGAATCATTTCACACCAGTCAGTTTTGCTTCATCCACAACTTTCTATTACAAAATCAGAGGCAGTTTTTAGCCAGTGCTATTGTTTGTATTGCTCTTCAATGCCAGGCCCTGGGTGCGTTCGCAGAATTAAACCATGTTAGGCTTTGAAGAATGAGAAGAGGCATTTATAAATCCCAGCTGACCAAGAGGGCCAGGTTTGGGAATCCACTATTCCCACTCCCATTTCTTCTGACATCTGAGCTGTCACTGCGGTGATGTCACAGCCCATATGTGCTTCCTTCTGTGAAATGAGGCTCATGCTCATTGGCTCCGGATCATCAGGGAGCTGGAGATGAGGCCAGGAGAGGTAAGCTTATCCTCACCCTCTGTGCGGCTCAGTGCTCAGAAAGGCAGCGGGTGGTAGGAGATCGGGGATGAGGAACCAAGCCCAGAGAGGGTGGGTGGAAGGATGCAGACTCTGGAGTTGGATGACCAGGTTCAGATCTGAGATCCGATTTGGGGGGGCGAGATACCCAACTTCTCAAAGCACATGTATAAAGCGAGGGTCACAGCGACAGCTGCCTCATGGAATCACGAAGGAGTGACTTGACGGTGAATGTGGTGAGTGCCTGCCACAGTGAGTGCTGGCCAATGCCACCCTTTACTACCCCAGTGCCGGCTCACTGAGTCTTCATGGGGTCCCATCCATGCTCACTAGGAAAGAATGAGTGGGTAGATTAGTGATGTCTGCCCAGGAGGAGGGACTCAGATGGGGGCACATGCAGCATTTTTGCTTTTTGTTTTTTGAGACAGGGTCTCACTGTGTAGTTCAGGCTGGCCTCAAACTCATAGAGATCCTCCTGCCTCAGCTTCCCAAGTGCTGGAGTTCTAGACCCCCATGCCCAGCTAAGATCCTAAACAATCTGCAGGAGAACATGTGTAAAGCTTTTGATGCACATTGCTAAACTGTGTTCTAGAAAGATGATCCCATGAGCTGCCTACCAGCTAAGTGCAGAACAGCCAGCTGGTCTACCTTCACTAGTCAGCACAAGGTGAGCCCCTTATGTTGGGGCTCAGACAATGGCAAGGAAACTGGTAGGAGCGGGGGTGCCCTCCCTGTGTTGGGCTGGGTGAAGAACATTTGATCTTCTCCCCGCTGTGTGTTCGAACCTGCCTCCTTCCCTGAGAACTAACAAGACAGCAAATGGATGAAACATGCTGAAAAAGTCAGACTCCACAGCTGGGCCTCCTCTAGTAAGAATAGTTGAAAAAGGCCACTGGGATGGAAGATGATATATGATTTAAAATTCCGTAGGTTGAAAGAGACAACCACCACCACCAAAAAGACCCTGCCTAATTTAAACTGAAAACAAAGGAGTTGGCGGAAAGACTAAAGGGTCAAAGGGCTATCTGCATGGGGCAGGGTGCACACTGCACAACTCAGGCATGGGAGAATCATTCACTTTGTTGTCTATGTGAATGGCATTAAGCAAGTGATGCAGTGCACAGCCTGTACAACTATCTGCAGCAACCCTGCTGGAGGATTCCCAGAAAGACGAAGTTGTCCTGCTGCACAAGCGCAAGGACCCGAGTTCCATCCCCGGTACCAAAAAAAAAAAAAAAAAAAGACCAGGTTGTCAGTGTTACTGTTGCTATTCAAATCTATTATAGGATCAATCCTTTGGTAAATTAAATATGTACGAATTACTCTGAAAATAAAATGCTACTTGATGTCTCAACAATGTCAATTATTGCCAGGGATTTAGCTCAGTGGTTCCACTGCCTGCCTCACAAGTGCAAACTCCTGAGTTCAATCCACAGTACAAAAAAAAAATGTCAATTATTATAAAAAGTTCCCCACCAGGCATGGTGGCACATGCTTATAATTCCAGCTACTCAGGAGGATGAGGCAGGAGGATCACCAAGTTTGAGCCTGGGAAACTTAGTGAAACTTTGTAAACTCAAAATTTTAAAAAAGGACTGAGAATGTAGCCTGTTCGTAGGTGCTTGCCCAACATGCATAGGTTTGGTCCCCAAAGTGAAACACTTGGTTTCTGCACTTGCCGCACTGTGGACAGAGACACATGCTGTGTCTCACAGCTTCGCCACAAAAGGAAGAAGATGAGTCCCAAATCCAAAACTTCCCCAGAAGGGACCCTGGGGCCCAGCCCACTCCCCCGAGTAAGAGCTGGGTCACCTATGTGCCAGGTGGACACACGGAGACCACCGCTCCCTAGGGACCACTGGAACAGGACCGGACAGTTCTCAGAAATGCGGCAGTACAGAAGCAAGGGCATGGGACAGGCAGGTGAAACAGTGGGCTTCAGATTATTGTCTATGTTTTCCTCCATCTGCTGTCCACTGGGTATTTAGTGTGATGGTGCATGCCTGTAATCCCAGCACTCGGCAGGCTGAGGCAGGAGAATCATTGCAAGTGTGAGGCTAGCCTGGGCTACAGAGTGAGACCTTATCTCAAAAAATAGAAAAAAAAATAAAAAGATACACTTTGGGAGAGCCCTTCTAGCTAGTAGATTTTCTCCAGATGGAGAAAAGATGGAGTCCATTTCTTTAAAGAAAGCAAAAATAAATAAATAAATAAATTTTTTAAGCAATCCAGAGAGCTGAGCATTCATAAAAAAAACCATCTGGTAAGTTATTTGCAAACAGTGCTTTTGTAATACAACTTAAACACCATCAAAGCCACCAGCTTCTAGGCCCAGCGTCTTGCCCGCTGGAGCCTGCACTATAAACAGGGATCCCCCTCTTCGGCCCAGGCCTTCTCCCTCTGGACTCTTCCTTTCCCAGGGCCGTTTCCCAGGTTGCCCAAAGTCCTTTCATCTGCTGTCGGATGATACCTTGTCCCCTTCGGGGTAAGGTGTAGCTGTGCCATTACTTGGTTGGCCAGCACACAGTTTGCAAAACCAACTTAATAGCAGGGAGACATCTGTTTCACCCGGCGCTGCTCTCATAAAAGGCCCCACGGGGTGAGCGGCGGGTCTGGGAGCAGCAGCGTTCACGGTGCCTCCCATCTGGGGCTGCCTGGAGGCCAGGCGACTTTAATGAGCCTAATGAAGGTTGTCTCTCCTGGGAGATCAGGATCTTTATCTCGGTCCACCCACTCAATTCCAGGTAGCCCTGAAGGGCACGGTAACTCACTCGGCGACCAGGAGCGACACAGGTGGGCCGCCGAGGCTCGACACACAGACAGATGCATAACGAATGGTTTCTTCGGGTTGCGTCATCACGCATGGCGATGGAATACCAACGTTTCCCGACTCCCAGGCTGCTCAGCAGCAAAAGCTACAATTTATGCGAAACAGTCACTGAGTCTCAGAAGACGAGCTGGGCTAAACGCTTCACCAAAATCCCTGAATGCAGAATGCAGAATTGGGCAGAGGTGGGCTTGGCCTCCCAAGCCAGTAGCGAGGCCTTCCTCTCCCTGACGTCCTCTTGGTGGCTGTGAAGAGTCCTCAGGACACGGCCCCTCACCCCAGCTGCTCTCCCTGCACCCCGCCTTCTTCACCCCCCACCTCACCCCCACACACACACTTCACTCCAGCCAACTTCTCAGATGCACTGAGGCACTGTTCATGCTCCCCTCAGGTTCCTGCGGCCCACAGTCCCATCTCTCCGGTCACAAGTCCCACCCTCCCCCTGGACTCATCAGCGCTGTCCTCTTTCCTACTAAGCAGCCCTCCCCCAGCCCTTTGTGTCCTCATTCCCATGTTTTTCTTTTTGTTTCTTTGAGACAGGGTCTCACCATGTAGTTCAGACTGGCCTTGAACTCACTGTGTAGCCCAGGCTGGCCTGGAACTCACAGTGATCCTCCTGCCTCAGCTTCCTGAGTGCTGGGATTACAGGCGTGTGGGCTGGGATTATCCAGCTGTCCTGTGGAGTTTCATTAGGTGCTCAGCGTTACTGAGAGCTCACTTACCACAGGGAATCCTGGCCAGTTTCATGCCCCTCTGAGTTTCTCTCCCCTCCCAATGCCACAGGCTACACCACGTCTCTCTCCCTCCTCAGTGCCTGGCACTGTGTCCGGCTGCTCTGGCGTGGAGAGGACGTTAAGGACAGAAACCCTGCCGGATGCCTCTGCATTGGCTGGGGCCCCTAGGCCATTGTCAGCTCCATCTGTTTTCTCATCCCTCTGCTGAAACTCAGCATCCTACTCTTAGTAGTTAAAACCCAGGCCCTCTGTTCTGTCTTTCACATCACTTTGAGTTGTAATTATGGGCTCAAAACAGCCCATAAGGTAATCACATGTTAAAGGCCCTGTCTGGACCCTGACTCCAGGGGCAGAGAGCAGGGTGCATTCACAGTGAAATCACAGATCAAGCAGACAGCGCCTCGGACTTCGGGGAGCTGCTGCACAATCACTGGAGCGAGCGCCTGCAGGGTGTTAGTTCTACCCCAGTTACTGAGAGGCCTGCGCAACCTCCTCCTGCCAGCTGGCTCTTCCATCGAAAAAGAAAGTTTGTGACCAGATGATCGTTGCTATCCCTGATAGGACCAGATTCTAAGCCAAGTCCCCACTCTGTGCCTTTATCTTCTCATCTAGAAAACAATAGTAGCCAGGGATAATTGTCCACACCTATGATCCCAGCACTGGGGAGGCTGAGGCAGAAGGATCACTGAGTTTGAGACCAGCCTGAGCTACATGAGTTGAAGGTCACCCTGAACTACATAGCAGACCCTGTCTCAAAAAACCAATAAAACATAAATCAATCAATAAATTAAATAAACAAACAAATACAAGGGTAACAGAGTACTCTAGGAGACTGAGGCAGGAGGGTCACAAGTTCAAGCCCAGCCTTGCAATTTAACAAGACCCTAATCTCAAAATTTTAAAATAAAAATAAAAAGGCTTGGGATGTAGCTTAATGTGAAGGCCCTGAGTTTAATCTCCAATACCAAAAAATATATATAGTAATTTCTATTCATGTCAGAAGGCTGTTTAAATGAAACAATAGATGTAAAAAATACCACAGTAGGCTGGAGATGTAGCTCAGTAGTAAAGCACTTGCCTTGCATGTACAAAGCCCTGGGTTTGATCCCCAGCATTTAAAAAATTACTTTTGTAAGATACCTATAAAATATTAGTGTGGTTGGGCATGGTGGTGCACACCTGTAATCCTAGCACTCTCAGGAGGCTGAGGCAGGAGGATCTCTGTGAGTTCAAAGCCAGCCTGGGCTACATAATGAGTTCAAGGCCACCTGAACTACACAGCTAGACACTGTCTCAAAAAGAAAAAAAAACGTTATGTATGCATTTATTACTATTATCATTGAAATTAATTAGCATGTTTCAAATATTTTAGAAATATTCCTGCTTAAGTTAAATAATTTGACAAGAGTGCGGACATCGGGGTGAATGTGAATTTAGGAGAGAAGCAAGGGTCCTTGCAGGGAAGCGGAGGACCTGGGACGCCTCCACGATGAGCCGACTTGGGAACCCGACCGCCTCCGCCAGCATGGATGGACACCTTGTGATTGCTCGCTCCTTCCCCAGGGTCAGGATTGGCCGCGGAAACCGGGGTCTGCCCACCTACTCCAAGGCCTGTCCCGGAAGCTCAAACAGCCTTCCGCACGAGTGCTGGACAGAATCAGAGGCACTTACGCCCGCCTGCCTCTCCAGGTGGAACATAACTAGGCCACTCTGCCATCCCGGGCCTTTTTTTCCATCTGTTATACGATGCAGCTCTTCAAAGGCCCGCCGAGGTTCAGCCGTGAGCCAGGTCTCCTTTGATGTTCAAGATCATGGCCACGCTCGGCCAGTCAGCCTCATCCGGGTCTCCACGCAGCTAACAGCTTAATTAGGAAACCTTCACGGTGTCCTTGGGAACCGGGCCACTGGGAGTGGCTGAGCCAGGGGCCGTGGGAGGAGTTCGAGTCGCCTCAGGGCCTCTGCCCAGAAGTGACTGCCGCCCACCACGCTGAGCTGCCAACCAAAGCAGCCCCTCTGCCTGTGCTTCAGCGAGCAGCAGAAACAGAGCCTGCCCGGCGGCGAGGGAAGCCTTGCAGACCGAACCGGAGGTGCAGCTGCCATTCAGTCTCCCATGGAGATGGGATGCAGGGTCTAATCCGGAGCAGCGCACCTTTTCATCAGTGTAGCTGTTTCACCCACACAGGGACACCGAGGCCGGCCCACAGGTGACTGTCCACCTGCAGAGATATGCAAACCCCGGGCTATAGAAGGTACTAATGAAGGAATAACTTTCTTCTCCCACGGCCCCAAATGCCAGAGGCAGCCAGGATCGCAGCCCGCCCACAGCAAACCAGGAGCAGTGTCCTTTTGTTTTTCTTTGTTTGATTTGGTTTTTGCCCCGGTGGAAATTGAACCCAGGGCCTTCACACTGAGCTACATCCCTTGTCCTTTTTTATTTTTTATTTTAAGGCAGGGTCTTGCTAATTCATTAAATTGCCCAGGCTAGGCTTGAACTTGTGACCCTCCTGCCTCAGCCTCCCAGAGTGCTGGTGACAAGTGTGTGCCACCTTCTCCAGTAGGACCATCCTCTTTGTATCTGAAATGTAGCCTGGTTAGAAAATAGGCATGAGGGCTGGGGATTTAGCACAGTGGTGCCACCACCGCCTGCCTGGCAGGCACAATTTCCCAAGTTCAATCCCTGGTACCAAAAAAAAAACCCAAAAGAAAACAGACATGAAAGCAAAGCCCAATGGTGCTTTTATGAAGGGATTAAGTAGCATTAATAATAATAATAGTATATTAGTGTACTATCATGGTTAAAAAAAAATCCTTGATGTTTGCAAATTAATTTAGATAAAGAATTATATTTTTCATGATTGCTAGCACAACCACACTAGTCGGTATAACCTTGAATTACTTCCATATCTGTTGCTACACACAGTAGCCACTGGGCCAAGCCCCCACAGGGCTCCTGTGTCACCGGGCCACCAGCCTGCCTTCTGGGGACCCCCCACACACACACACCAGCCCAGGCCAGCTGCCTGAGGAGTAGCCCCCGGCTGAGCCAAGCAGGCCCCAAGGCCTAGGCCCAGCCCTGTCAGGGCCGAGGTCCACACAGACTGGCAGCTTCCTGTCCTGGTCCTCTCTACACTGTGACACTGAGGACAGAGTGGCCTGCCTGTGCCCTGCACCCCAAGCTCACTGCAGCTGTCGGCTATCGGCGCCCCAGTGTGGGAACACAAGTCAGACAGCTCAATAGGAACGACACAAGATCACCTGGGCCCTGCTTGGGTGGTGAGGGAGGGGTGGGAATTCTTAGTGACTGGCACTTAAACGTGGCCCGTGCCCCTTGGCGGTGCCCCAAAGCCCAGGTCAGGGGGCTCCTCCAGCCCAGAAATAATGACACGTAACAGCCATGCGCCATCTGCACGCTTCCCTCTGCTGGATCCACGGCGAGATAATGGCCCGTCTCTGGTTTAATTAACATCTGGGCCTGCTGCTGGGAAATTCCCAAACCCACGTCTCCCTGTAATTGCAAACCTTCATTCATTCGGGCACTTTGATGACAGCCACATAATGGGAGCAGTGGCCCCAACCCCACCCACGGCCTCATGCTTGCCAGCTGCCCAAGTCCCCTCCCTGGCCCCTCCTGACATCCACTTACCCATAATCCCTCCTGGCTGTGCCTTCCCAGGCTTGCAGCACACGGGGGCCCTGGCTCCAGACCCTGCTCTGCTGTCACCCACTCTGCCACCACTAGAGACCCCAGTGAGTTCCAGAAACACACTAGATGCCCGCCTTTCTACCACATGCTGCCCAGTCACCCCTAGGTTTCCGCTCTGACGCTGAGCCGTTCCCACCACACTGGCTACCTCTGGGGTGGTATGAACACAAGAGAAGCTGGGAGATCTGGGTCTCTGTCACCTTGCAGGCTGATAGTCCCTGGGTGAGGCCACCCTGGTCCAGCATCTGGCCTTTAGAAGTGCGGGTCCTGAGGAAACACTGCCTCTCCATCCTTGAGACGTCTTAGGGAATCCAGGAAGCAGCTGGAGAGGGACACAGGCAGGGCCAGTGTAGCCGCAGCCTCCATGGGCGTCCCCATCCCTGCTGAGACACACCCCAAGCCTGGCCTCCTCCTTGAGATGTCAGCAATGACAACTCCTCACATTTGTAACGCATGCTTCCACACAAAGTGGTTTACATATGGGCTGGGAATTTAGTTCAGTGGTTCCAGTGCCTGCCTTGCAAGAGCAAGGTCCCGAGTTTGATCCCCGGTACCAAAAAAACACACACACACACACAAAGTGGTTTACATAGCCAGCCACAATGGCACCTGTATGCTCCGCACTTGGGAGGCTGAGGCAGAAAGACTGCTGCAAATTCAAGGCCAGCCTGGGCTACAGAGTGAAACCCTGTCTCAAAAAAAAAAAAAACGACATCTCTAAAAAGTGGCTTATAGTTATGATTTCCTTCGAGTTGCACCATGGCATAGGATAGTATAATTCTTGTATTAATAAATGAGGGCCCCAGAGAATTTCTCGACTATGCAAGGCCATATGGAAGCCTGGCGGAATCAGGTGTGAGCCCGGCCTCTGAATCTGAACCATATGTAGCTCCTCTTACTCCCTTGCTTTCTTCTTTTCTTTTGTCCAGTCCTTCCTTGCTTCTTTCCTTCCTTCCCTCCTGCCTCTCTTCCTTCCTTTTTCTTGATAACAACAGTTTTCAATTATTTGCAGGTTTACCACTAACGTTATCAAAGGATAACAGCTATCATAAAATAATGCTACCTCCCATTCATACCCATACTAGCAAATTTCCCAAATAACCTTCTAGGTACCACAAGTCTTTTGAAAAATGCTATTTTAAATCCTAATAGTCCTAGAATGCATTATACAGTCCTTGGATTATTTTTAAGTTAGACCAGTTTATTGTAAGTCAACATGCTAATAAAAAGAATAAAAATCCAACCACTACAGTACAATAGAGTCGCCCACACTGTAATGACCGACCACATACACAATAGTGGTCCCATAGGATCATACCACCCAGTAGGGCCGTGGCCATCTTATTTGTGTAAATACAATCTGTGGTGTCTGCACAATGACAGAGTCACCTAGCAAAGCATTTGTCAGAATGCGTCCTCATCATGAAGTGATACATGCTGTACTAGGCCTGCCTGCCCTGCACTCCCTTCAGGCCAGTATGGACTCAGTGAGTTAGAAGAGGTGCTCCTCACAGGAATGGTGACACTTCTGCTAGGTAGCCTGTGGGGCTAGGCACAGGGGAACACTCACTTGGGACCTGCACTTCTATACCCAGGTTCCCTCTATCTAAGCAGGGCCTTCCCTCTCCCCAGGGGTCTGGGCTCCCTGGTGGGGACTCAGTGGGAGAGAAAACACAGGCACCTCCCCTCCGATGGTGGCATCCACAGAGGAAGTCCAGGACCTGGATGACTGGGTCCCCGAGGAGTGGGCAGAAGGACTTTGGTGGCAAGGCTTGTATCTGCCCTGCACACTGGGGAAGAACCAGTAGCTCATCCATCCTCACAGCCTCTCAGGGTTAGAAGGACCTTTCACCCACCTCCCCAAAGGTCCACCAGCATCCAAGAGTGCTCCCTGGGGACCAGGTCTTCAACCCATGCAACTTTGGGAGACACTTATCAAAACCATAGTGACAGTCTCCCTTTCATACCTCTACCTAGGCTTTCCATCTGCAAATACAACCAGCTACAGATCAAAAATATTTTTAATGGGCTGGGGATTTAGCCCAGTGGTGCTGACCCCTGCCTCGAAAGCGCAAGGTCCTGAGTTCCAGCCCCAGTACAAAAATATAAATATATATATTTTTTTAATAAGATCAATAAAAAGTAAGAATCAGAAATAAAAATTAATACAAATAAAAGCATACAGTAAATCAACTATTCCCAGAGCATTTATATCATAATAGGTATTACAGGTTATCTACAGTAATTTAAAGTATACTAGAGGATTGCATAAGTGACACTGCAAATACTACATCACTTTATATACAGGAATTGAGCATTCTTAGATTTTGGTTTAGGGGCATTCCTAGAACCAATTCCCTTTGGTCACTAAAGGACAAGGACCACTGCACTAGACACTGCTGTTGTTGAGCATTAACAACACAATGAATAGGTGTGACTGTATTCTAATAAAAGCAGCTGTCAGGCCCTGTGTAGTCCATGAAACTTGCCCCAGAAGATGGAGGACCCACAATACGGAAGGAGCCTGGGCCCCTGAATGACTATCCAACAACCCAGGGCACTCATATTAGATACCAAGAAATAAACCTTAATTGTGTCAAGCCAGTGAAATGATGGGAATTTATTAAAGCAGCTAGTGTTTCCTTACCCTATATAACTAGATCCATCATACTCTATTCTTTCTGGTTGCCAAGTGTTGTGGTTTGGATCCAGATGTCCCCAAAGCCTCATGTGCTCATAGGTGAGGCTTTTGGAATGCGATTAGATTACAGAGGCTACCGGAGGGCCTGGTTGGAGGCAGGTCACTGGGGGCATGGCCTGGAAGGGTTTATCTCCCGCCATGGCGCCTCTCTTTCCCCTGCTTCTTGGTCACCATGCCAAGAGCAACTCTCCTCCAAGGCAGGCCCTTCTCCCAGCTGTTTCTGCCAGGGAGCTGGCTGACTGTGGACTGAAACCTCTCAAAACTGTGAGCCCAAATAACCCTCTCCTCCTTTAAGTTGCAGGTGTTAGGTATTGTGTCCCAGCCATGAGGAAGTAACTAAGACACTCAAGTACTGGATCAAGAAATGGACCAAAGAGGAAGAACATGACTATTTTTCTGAAATGGACTTTAGAAGTATAGGACAAGAGATGGGTTGGTAGTAGATATTTTAAAAGATCCCCTCCAAAAAAAAAAAAAGAAGAGCTCTGGGGAAATGTGCTTCCTCTAGAACCTAGGGCAGGCAGTTTATGCCTCCTGTCAGAGCCTTGGCAGAGACCTACTGTGATGGCTGAAGAGGAGACCAGCTCCTCTGTGCAGCCCTCCATGACTACCTGCCCTCTCCAGGGTGGGCTGGCTGCTCTTTCTCGATGTACCCTCAAAATTTCATGCACTATTTATATATCTTCTTCTTTTTTTTTTTTTTTGCAGTGCTTCCAAGGAGCTACACATGCTAAGCAAATGCTCTATCACTGAGCCCTTGCTTATAGCAAAGAGGTGCACCTCTTTTTATGTTGGATTGGTGTTACATGCTTTGGGCTTTGCCATTGTATTAAGAGCTCCATGAGAGCAAGGACTGCTTCCTGTCTCCCTGAATCCATACCTCTCCCCAGCCACTCTCTCCCTTCTTCCCACAAGCAGCACAGTGCATGCCACACTGCAGATGCTTAGAAATGTGTCCACAGGGAAGGAGAGAACCAAAAGGAGTGAAGGAAAGCTCGCACAGGTTAAGGTCAAAATTGCCTGCGTTATAGGTGGCCAGCTGTATCCTTTCTCACCCAACTGGGGCACCCTCCAAAGTGAAAGGCGACTCCACTCCAACTACGTGTGGAAATCAACCACATAAACCAGGACTGTCTCGAGCAAGCTGAAACCCACAGTCATGCTAGGCCTCTTTGGAACATGCTCTCCAGCCACACAGAGCATTCCCAAGAGGAACCAGTGGTTTTGATTAGCTTGAGAACCTTTTAAGATTAAAAACAAACAAAGGCTGGGGATTTAGCTCAGTGGTTCCACTGCCTGCCTTGCAAGAGCAAGGACCCGAGTTCGATCCCCAGTACCAAAAAAAAAAAAAGAGCCATTTATTATAAAAACAAACAAAGAAAACAGAGCACAATGGCCAGGAACGATGGTGTGATCTGCAGTTTTTCTTGGCAGAAATCTAGGAGGATCACCATAGCGCTCTCATTGAGCCGAGTTTTTACTGATCATTTTGTGCTAATGCCAACCACAACAGCCTGAGTTTATACTACAGCTCATATTCACCCTGAACCAGGCCTAGGCATGCGCACAAGACACACACACACACACACCACCATTCCATCAGCACAAGAGGACCCTAAGTATTCCTGGGTGTACCCTATGTGTGTCTCCAAGAAAAACCTCAGAGCCTCCACGTTTCTAGAAAACAATTAATCGAAAGAATCACTTTATGATTGGTACCCATTTCGGAGACACTTGACTGAGGTAAATGAAATCACAATTGCAGGTATTGCGGGAGGTTTGAAGGGCTCGTGTGGACGTGTGCTGACCATTCACCACTCTAGGAACCTGAGCTGGGCTGATAACCAGACCCCGACATAAGGAACAGGAGACAATCCAGCCCGAGAGCCCTGCTGGCTGCCCTGCCCCCATGCCACAGTGACGAACACGACTGGGCAGGAGATGGCCTGGGTCACATGAAGACACTTGCCCATCTGGAATGGACCCATCACCTTTCCGCAAAACTTGCCATTTAAACACCCACCAACAGCTCCCCGTCGTCGTTGTGTCCTCATTGTTGCACATTTCCCCCTCTCTAGCTGGAACGTGTTCCGTCGAAGATGTCCCTGCCCATGGACACACTCAAGGAGCCTGTCGTGTCATTTCACAGTCTGGACAGTTCAACAGCAGCCACTCCTTCCCCGGAATGCCTTTCATACAACTTGTATTCCTCAGCATTTAGATGTTGATCCTCAAAACAACCGAGAGAGAGTTTGGCCCCGTATTGGTATCTCCATTTGACAAATGATCTGGCTCCGAAAGGAAGCTTGCCCAATGTCAATTCTGTAGGAAAACCCAGGCTAGAACTGGGTCTCGAGTTCTTTTCTTCCTCCTGCTGAACCTAAAGACCTCCCACCCACCCTGCCATACCCCACAGCTGTTGGTTACCACAGGATGCTGGCTAGGACCTGGGCCAGAGGCGGCAGATCTGAAGCACAAGCCAGAACCTGGTTTGATCTCTGGAGTGCGAACATCTCTCAGAGGGCATGGCCACTGCTTAAAGAGATGCACTCTTCTACTGGACACCCACAACTGGTTTTCCCTAGAAGTCAGAGCCACAGGAATAAGTGGCTTCCAAAGGCTAGGATGGGATTCTCACAGGAGAATCCATGGACGAGGAGGAGGACAGGCAGCAGCTATGGATAAGGTTTTGCGGGCTCTGCAGGAGGAGCCTGTCAGTCATCTGCAAGCCCTGAGTTGAACACAGAACTGACAGTATCTCAATTTAGGACTTAGTGGCCCAGCCCACCCCCTCCTGGAACTCGTGTGACTTTGGAAACATCTCTCTGTGCAATTCAGCTGCACGGTTGGAAGCATTAAGAAAGTGACTTGCGGTGCTGGGAAAACTGGGAATATTATGGGATGCACTCCCTGCTCTAAAATATTTTTTACTGCCTACTCTAGCTTCCTTCCATCTTGGTGCCTGAAATACCCTTAGTCTTTGGCATTTATATCTCAGAGGATTTTAATATCCAAGAGTCCCCTATTAAAATGTCAATTCCCCGGAAAGGTCATGTAGATAAGAATCCATCGCCTCCTCTATAAGCTCCAGGAGACAAAGAGCAGACTTTACCAGCTGGGGGAGGAAGGAGAATCCTGAACATCACACACAGACAACTGGCCAGGGTCCCTTAGGCAGAGGGACTCCCTGTGCTACTGCAGAGGCTTCCGGAAGACACTGAGGGAAATGGAAGCCTGAGCTCTCCTTCTGGCTCCTTGATACACGCACAACTCCCTCCCCTTCTCTGGGGCTCAGTTTCCGGTCTGTAAAGTAAGGGGCTGGACCCCAGGGACCCTTCGGTTCTGTCTGCTCTCGGGGGTCTCCAGATGAGGGAAAGAAGAGGGGTTTGGGTGCAAACTAATGTACACCCAGCCCAAAGGATGCAAGGAAAAAAGAGTAGGACCTGGTTCTGGTCCCAACTTGCTGGGTGACCTTTGGCAAATTTTTTCACTTCTCTGGCCTATTGGTTCAATGACAGTGCTCATTCGAGGACCCAGCATGGCCTCAAGTGAAAAGAATCCCTAACTGGGTTTTCCTGCTGTGGCCAAGGGAATGTTGCTCCCAAGCCAGGCCTTTGAGGGTTCAGGCGCCGTAGGTCCCTGAGCTCAGGATGCTTTTCAGCCCGTGGTCAGAAGTGCCTCACTAAGGGATGGGGAAGACAGAAACACACGGCGCCCGAACTCATGCTCACTAGAGTCGCTATCATCTACCCCGCACCTGCCATCCTGCCTGGAGGACCTGGCTGGAGGGGGAAGCATCGTGGCTGCATCACACACTAGGAAGTCCAGGTCATGGTAGGGCCTGGGCCCAAGTCGCTTCTGCTCAGATTTTCTGTTGCACTACATAGTTTGAGTCTTCATCTGGCACAAGGTGGAGGATTTGAGCAACGGCCTTGGGTCTAGAATGATCGGAAATAGACTTCAATTCCATCCAAAGCCAATTGCAAAGAAACCATCCTGCTCTAGCCAGGCATGGTGGTGTGTGCCTGTAATCCCAGCACTTGAGAGGCTTAGGCAGGGGGATTGCCGTGAATTCGAGGCCAGATATTGAGTTCAAGGCCATTCTGAACTACATAGTAAAACCCTGTCCAAAAAAAAAAATTCCTGCTTGCTCTAAATCCAAATCACCTCTCCCTATACCAGGGACCTGGCATATTTTCCCTAGGTCTGGGAAGCTCCAAGGAAAATCTTGGGAACTGAAGCTACCTCGGGTAGAGCTGAGGAGGTGAACGAATCCCAAGCTTGCCTCCTCGAGAAACATACATCTTGAAAACCTTGGTTCCTCCATCTGGGTGATGACCAGAAAGTGTACCAGACTTGTTTGTTCTGACCTGTAGCAGGATCACTTCTCTACGCCTCCCTGAGCATTTTCTGGGTACCCACTAGGTGCCAGGCGCTGTAAGTGGGGTGAATCAGAGACGCCCGAGACACACACCTGTCACAGAAGAATTCAGCCAAGCAGGAAGGATACAGATGATTAATCACCATGATGCAATGCAATGGAAGGAGCTCCCCACCTCGGAGTGACCTGCTCTTCGGAGGTGGACTCTTGCCACACCAGATCTCGCGAGACCAGTGGGGGGGGGACCGCCCCTCCCCCAGCAGCAGGCAGCCAGACACCTGCCCTCTCCCCTGCCAGGAACCTGCACCTTGCTCATCCTCAGTCATCAGGGGGAGGTGGGTGCTGAGGAACAGCGCCGTAAACACCACCAGGATCTACCGGGTAGGAAGAACAGGGAAAATGAAGAATAATTCAACTGCCGCTTTCTGCTACCCTAAAGCTAAAGTCTCTAGTTGCAAGCCCTGAAAACCAGACGCTTGTGAGACCAGAGGCTGGGAGTCTGAATGCCTGGATTCTGTCCCTCCTGAGTGACCTTGAGCCGGACATCAGGCCCTTGTGACTCAGTTTCTCCATCACTAAGTGCACAGCAGGCCAGGGTGTGCCGTGGCATTGCGGGAGTGGTGCTGGCTGGTACCTGCCTTGCTTTGTTTTCCCCTTATCGTTCAGGCTGCCTGGGGTTAGGGACGTAGCTCAGTGGCACAGTGGTTGCCCAGCATTGACGAGGCTCTGGGTTCAGTCCCCGGCAGTGCCATAAAATAATTTTAATTTAAAAAGTGGGTTTTCTTTGCTTTTAGATGATTTAATGTCTGAGCAATGTTTGTGGAGAGGAAGAATGAAGTAGGACCAGGTAGGGAGGGGAGCGGAGGAATAGGCAAGGAGTGTTAACAGGAAGTAGTGGGATGAGAGGGTGGGACAGAAAGGTAGGCTGGCTCTGTGGGAGTCAGGAACAGGGACAGACATTGGGGTGCAGCTCAGCGGTAGAGAGCTCCAGCATGCGGTAGGACCTGGGTTCGATCCTCAGCACTCAGAAAGAAGCAGCTCATGTGTGTAATTACTTCACTGAGGAGGCTGAGGCAGGAGGGTCTCCATGAGTTCCAGGCCAGCTCAGACTACATAGCAAGACCCTGTCTCGAAAACACAAAAATCAAATTTGGTCCCAGGGATCAAAACCGGCTCTAGCTAACAAGCAGGCCAGACCCAGCAGTGGCTGCACACAGAAAGCTGTGTACAGAGAGCATGGGGTATCCAGGCTCGGAGGTGTCCTACCTGCCCAGAGCCCTGAACGCTTTCCCGTGTCTACTGCAGCCCCTGCCTCTGTGGTCCACCGCACAGCTTGGCCCTGCTACGCCGCCCTTCCCAGCCAATTGGAGGGGCCAGGTCTGCTTATGAAATTACTAAACCCTGTTAGAAAAGAGGGCAACTCGCTCTTCATACAATTGTCTCTGCTGATCCCGGCTGGCTCCTGTGGCGCTGGGATAGATTCTCCCAGGCTGCTCACTCTCCCCCTGCCAGCAGGGCCACCAGACAGCTCTGTCCCCCGGGGAAGGAATTGTTTCAAATCTAATTTGTTTAAAATCTGTGGTGCCGCGGAGCACGGGGCAGGGAGAGGCATGTTTTCTTTCAGCAGCAGCCGTGTGTGACGAAGGGGGCTCAAGCAAGCTGTGTTTGTGCTGACAGAAGCTGACAGATGCTGCTCTGTGGACTCACGTGGCCACCTTGGCCACCTTCCCCTGCTGCCGGAAGTCGCTCGGCGCTTCACCCCGTCAGTGCCACACCGTTGGACACGGTTTAGAGGCTGGGAAAGAATGCACGAAGTGTCTCCCTGCATTGAAAGCACCGTCGCGCTACGTAAAGGAGAAACAGGAGCCTCACTTTGCAAGAAGGAAGAGCTAAACTGGACGAGCGAAACACTCAGGTGACTTCTGGAATGTGTTTTGTCTAACTTCTTAGCTCTGCTTTGGTCACACTGCTCTCGGCCCTGGGAGTGTCAGGAGCAAGGTAGTTTTTTTGTTTTTCATTTGAAACATCTCTTCTTACTCAAGTGATATCATCCCTGAAGGCCGAGAAGTAAGGAGGTGAATCATGTATCACCTTCATCTCTCTTCTAGAATTACATCAGGCCACAGCTCTGGGGTGCGGCGGGGACAGATGCCAAAAAGCAGCAGGGAAGGGACAGAGGAGAGGGCACTGCAGGCCAGAGAGGAGAAGAGCTGCTTGTTTTCCTCCCTCCTCGTAGCCCCCTTTTCCTATTTATAATCAGGTAAGAGGAAAAACCTGACTGAGAATGAGTGGGCTTCCAGTCATTCATGGGGTTGGTTTGAACATCATTGATTTTCAAGGGTCCCAGCACAGGGGAAGGCCGACCTCAGCCTTCTCTCTGGGATGAAGGCACATACACCCACCTTCCCCAAGCGTCAGCCACATTCCCTGCAGTTTTTTGTTTTGTTTGGTTTGGATTTTTTTGTACCGGGGATCGAACTCAGGTCCTTGCACTTGCGCAGCAGGAGGCGAAACAGCTGAGCTAAATCCCCGGCCCCATACCCTGAAGTTTTATGTCTTTGTCAGTTTAGAATGGCAGGGGAACTTGCCAATGTGCAGAACTAATGGAAATCCGAAGTCTTGTCGCACAGGATGACACCCATGTAGCTGTTTGCTGACCAAGTAAGCCCAATGTTGGGGAAGGTCCCATCCATGTGGCTGGACAGGTGGGCTGCGATTTGACTTTCCTGAATAACACCTGGCCTTTTTTCTTTCTTTTGGTTTTGTTTTTTGGAGACAAGGTGTGGTTACATAGTTCAGGTTGGCCTTGAACTCACTATATAGCCCAGGCTGGCCTCAAACTCCCAGCAATCCTCCTGCCTCAGCCTCTTGAGTGCTGGGTGGCTAACCTAGCCATTTTCATTCCCACTTCCTTAGTACCTTTTCTCTTTTTAAGAGATTTAGCCCTCAACCCCTCCCACAAATGAGGAAGAAGTTCTTCCACCCTCCCTTGCTCTCTGGTTCCAGCAAATTCCAGACTCCTCGGGGTCTCAGTGCGGCCGCTCTGAACAAGCTTGTGATAAAAAGAAAACAGAGTGGCCGCGAGGGCCAGGAGTGAGCTCCACGTCTGAGACACGGGAAGAAAGGCCTGAAAGGGCAAAGGGAAGAAGAATTTGCAGAAGGCACAGTTCTGGCAGCATCTTATTACAGCTTCCAGCTGGTGGGGTGGAGCCCAACTCCAGACATCTGTTTGGAGTTTACAACAGAAACAAACACGCAGGAAGCATGAAAACCCTACAGCAACAACACATACACACACACTCCCAGACCGAGCTCCGAAAGCTCCTCTCTGCCTTGCCCTCCACACCTGCTTGGCCCAGCACGCCTGCACAGTGACACCATGACTCGTGCACCCAGGACTGGAACTCACAACTTTTCCCAGCTTGCTCTTCCTTCCCCGAAAAGCAGACAGCCCCACTCCTCAGAGAGCTCCTCCAGGACTTCCTCGGCTCTCTAGTCCCTTTCTAACACTCCTCAACTGCTTGTAAAGGAAAGGATGATGTTGTAGCTTCTTCCTCGACCAAGAGGGTAACCCACAGAACCTCAGCAGACTCAAAAGTCCTTCCCCCATAAGCACAGCTCTGAAGGTGGGAAACAACTCCCTCTGGCCTTTCCAAAAATTAAATTTTTAATTAAATCAAAGACCAGAGAAGGTTCACACTCACACAACTAAGTGAGGAACATGGAATACGCTGAGAGGTGGGTCCCAGACACAGCGCACAGAGCTGAGCGGGACCTGGGGCCGGACACACTGGCCCCTCAGCCACCTGGGCACCATGCCCTGGGCAGCATCTCCAGACACTCACCTGCTGTATGACATTCTCCTTTTTATTGTGGCCCCCCACGCGTGCAACAGAACCAGAACCCGCTACTCAAAAAATAACAAAATGTTTTATCCACATTTCCATATATACAACTGAACAACATTTTACATGTTTCTTTTGCACAGCAAAAGAGATATAAACATTCAGCTCTGAGAACACAGTTATGTACAAAAAAAAGTCAAAAATACTTCACAACAGTGCAAAAATATTCTACACAGCATCACGGAGTGAGGTCTCTGGGGCAGGAGGAAGGTGTGTGTTTCTAAAGGGAAACTCCTTTTTATTTGTTTGTTTGGTACCAGGGATCAAACTCCGATCGAACTCAGGTCCTTGCGCTTGCAGGGCAGGTGGCAGAACCACTGAGCTAAATCCCCAGCCCCAGGAAAACTCCTTTTTAAAAGATAGCAGATGTCTAACTGTAAACAAAATGCAACGTTCTTTCATAACCCACCCCCAAACAATTATTTGAGGAATTTGGCAGATTTTCAAGAGTCTGAGTCCGAGGTAAACAGCCCAAGCTCTTGCACCAAAAAGAACTGGTGGTTCGGGACGGCATTGAAGTCTTGTTGTGACAGCGATTTTTTTAAAGGACTCATCAATGACAGGGCAAGATGGCTCCCAGGGAGGGGGTCGGAGGAAGTTAAACCTCCCCTGCTGGCCCAGCTGCCTCACAAACAGGAAGCTGGCTGCCTGGCCGACTTTTCCAGTTGCTGGAGGCCTCTCCTCAACCCCATCCCAGAGGGCTTTCCTCTCCTTTAGGGTCTTCTCTTGCATCTCCCCACATCCCCTCTAGCAACCTGAGCCACCTGAATCGGAGCAGCCAGAAGTGCTGGGCCGCAGGTCGAGAAGGAAGCAGACATGGGGAACTCCTGCCCTGGGCCCCCCGGGGGGCGGGGCGCCCCGTTTCCCCTTTCCTTGGGCAGGAAGGGGAGAGGGAGGTTGCTGCGACCACGGTTGGGGTGTCACTGTCGGGTGCCGGGGGCGCACAGCAGAGGCTGCGCCGGTAGCTCAGCCAGAGTGGGGCGCGTTAGGGCTGGGGCTGGCACCGCCGTCGGTAGGCCCAACCGGGTTTTCGGCGGTGGCAGAGGTGGCGTCGGGGCCCCCGCCCTCGATGGAGCTCTCGCTGCCAGTGCTCTCGCCTGACAGCAGGCGCGTCACACGCAAGTCCGCCTGCAGGGTGCGCACGTCGTTCCCAATGCTGAGTTCGCCCAGGTCGCTAATCAGCTGCGACAGCTGGGCCTTCATGTCGGAGGAGGCACCGTCGTCTGGCAGCGGAATTGGCGTCCCGGCTCCGCCGCCCAGCGCCTCCTCGCGGCCATTCTGCACCGTGTCCAACAAGTCCCCGCAATCCAAGTGCATGGCCACCACTAGCGAGCTCCGCTCCTCGGCTCCCTCCTGGTCTGGGTCCTGCTGCGCCCTGCGGTAACCCCCTTCGTCCTCCTCTTCGTCCCCCTCCTCCAGGCAGGCCTCCAGGTGCTCCTCCTCCACCTCCTCTTGCTCCTGCTGCTCGCCGAGCAGGTCCTCAGTGATGGAGCCCAGCTTGGGCGCGCTTCGGCTGCGCTCCACCGGCGGCTTGTAGCAGCAGGGTCCGTGCAGCAGCAGCTTACGCAGTGGCACCAGAGGGATAGTGTGCGCCCCCACCAGCTCCTGCTGCTGGTGGCGCGCGTCGTCCCGCCGCTTGAGGCGCTTAAACTCCGCCAGCGCG
Organism: Heterocephalus glaber; assembly: GCF_053883595.1. Taxonomy (NCBI): domain Eukaryota; kingdom Metazoa; phylum Chordata; class Mammalia; order Rodentia; family Bathyergidae; genus Heterocephalus; species Heterocephalus glaber. Next base: position 61,498,687 of record NW_028258324.1, read on the forward strand.
TTGGCCGACGTCTGGTACAGCAGCAGGGCCATGGCCTGCGCCTTCTCTGGCTTGGACACTAGCACAGCGTGGCAGCGCAGCATCACCGCCTTGTGCTTCAGTTCGTGCCGGTATACCCAGGCGAAGACCTTGGGCAACCGCGCGTCGGCCACGCAGTAGGTGACGCGGTGCAGCAGGTAGAGGTGGCCCGGGCGGCGGAGCGCGCGCTCCTCCGCGTGCACCATGCGGATCCCTTGCGCGCTCACCGTCAGCTTCATCTTCGTACCCTGGCGGCCCGCCTCGCTCTTGCTCCAGATCTTGCCCACTGCCAGGTCGGTGCAGCCGTCGCCGCGCGCTTGGATGGTGGTGGCGTTGCCCAGGTAGAGCACGGTGTACGTGGGGTCCTCGCTGGTGATGTGCAGCTTTTTGCGCTTGGAGCGGAACATGCTGCCCACGCGGCTGAGCGCGCCTTCGGGGCAGGCGCGCGCCAGCGAGCTAAGCGCAGAGTAGTGCAGGCTCACGGCGTAGCCTTTGGGCTTGGACGCCTGCCGCGGCGGCGCCTCGGCCAGCAGCTCGAACTTGTGCCTCTTCCACGGCAGCATCTCCGGAGTGCGCCCCGGCGCGGCTGGGCGGCGCGGCCGAGCGCGCGGTGCGAGCCCCTCAGAGCCACTAGCCTCGGCCGGGCTTGTCCCGGGCAAGATCAAAAAATAGAACTCTGCTGAGAGCAGCACTGGGGGTCAGGCAGAGCAGGACAGAGAGTACTTGGGCACCCCGCAGGGAGTGGAGTCCAATTTTAAGAGAAGAAAATTTTCAGCTTCCAGTGCGCAAAGGACGGTGGGGGCACGGCAGCGCGCGCACACACAGACACCCCAGTCTCGATAAGGACGAGGGCAAAAGTCTCAGACGAGCGACAAGAAAAGAGAAAAGGGAAGGAGAGTGGAGAGGAAAATGTCTCCGAAAAAAGCCAGATGCGCGCGTGGGGATAAATAGGGGGCGTCTCCGCTGCGCAGCCAGGATGGGGCGCGGAGGTGCGAGAACTCTCAGGAGACGGCGATCGGGCCCGGGCCCGGAGCCTCCGGGTCTCTGCAGCAGCGCGCCCCGGGGCCAGGCTCCCCGCCCCCAAGGGTTGCTGGAGAGCGGGTGCCCCTGCCAGGCAGGTCCCGAGATCAGCAGCTGGCTGAGGGTGACAGAGCCCGGGTGGCCCGCGGGCCCCGCGCAGCGTCCGCGCCGCTCACCGCATCCCGCTCCGGCAGGAGCTCACTGTCCCGGCTGGTGCCGCCCGGGCAGCGCTGGGCTCCGAGGGCGGGACGCGCGCATGTCGGCTCGGGGGCGCCGCTACCTCATGGCTCCGCACCCGGGGACGCCGTGCTCCACTCCCGGCTCTCCTGATTGACTGCCCGCCTTTGCAGCGCGCCGAACCCGGTCCTGCGCGCGGTAACCGGCTCGCCAGCCTCACATCCTTGCCGTCCGGGAGTGAGAGCTCCGGTAAATATAGGCCGGCGCGAACCATTCGCGCGCGGGGACAGGGGAGGAGCAGAGGAGAAGCTCCGCTCCGGGCCGCGACGCCCGACGGATTTCTGGTCTCTTAAAGGGACCTGATTGCAGCTCTTGGTCGAGGGCGGAAAGAGACCAATCTCATCCTGCAATTATCCTAAATGTATCTGCATCTTTTTCATCTACAGTAACCACGACGATCTGGGGTTACCCCACAGCAAAAGGAACTTAGCTCTGACACCCCACCCCTAAAGCTGAAGTGCAACTCCCTGAATAAATGTGCGCCGAGATCGAAACTTCTGGGGGAGGCGGCCTAAGGTGAGATTGTAGGCTGTCATTTCCAGTGCAGAAAGGTTGGACAAATAGTGATTGTTTTCCTTGGGGGGCAGCTCAGCTGAGAATCCCTGGGTGCTATTCAATACTATTTTCAGAATTGGAGTCCATTAAAGAAAGCAAGCAGTCTGTGGTGGCAAAGCCCCCTAATCCCAGCACTTGGGAGGCTGAGGCAGGAGGATCGCCAGGAGTTCGAGGCCAGCTTGGACTACATAGTGAGGTCAAGGCCAGCCTGCACTTCGTAGTGAGACTCTGTCTCATAAAAGAAGAAGAAAAAAAGCAAGCAGAGAGGCAAAGACTTATTTTTGACCACTTTGGAGCCTGTTACCTAGAAATACACAGCAGTAGTGAAAAGCGAATGCTAAGATGATCGGGGTGAACGCTGCTGTTTACAGCCAATAAATGGGGTGCTCCCAGCTCCTAGGCCCCCAAAATACTCCTTCCTGCAGTGAGCCCCCAGAGTAGAGTAGAGCTGTTTCCTGAGGACAACACAATCCTAAATCCTGCTGTGTGAGATCAGGCCTCAGTTTACTTGGGTAGGCCTGGCACTCGGTTTTATTATATTATTGACACATCTGAGATGAGAATTCCTGGTAAAAATTCCAATGGCATTTTTTATTGGAGTGTCAGATAAAGCCTGGCTGCCCTCCCGTGGGTGTGATGATTGCATTAATCCTGCTGCTTTCAGTGCCAGTTGGGCGATGTCCTTTGGTGGCTCATTGCTGGGCTCATGAAACTGCCTGCCGGCCTCTGTGGTCATGGTGGCACAGGCCTGTAATCTCAGCACTCAGGAGGCTGAGACAGGAAGATCACCTCAAGTTTGAGGCCTGCCTGGGCTACAATAATGAGTTCAAGGCCAGCCTGCACTACATAGCAAGACCCTGTCTCAGGAGAAAAAGAAGACAACGAAAAGGGGAAGGAGGGAAGAGGGAAAAGGAAGACCACATGCTATGAGAAAGACCTGAAATACTATCAGAAACTGGGAGGCGAAAAAGTTGGTCTTGACTAAGGAAATCAGAAAAGACTTCCTGGCGTTGGTGACATTTGCAGGGTGAACAGAATTTCTCCGATCAGGAAGGACTGCTGGGCTTCTGGGTATGAAGGACGAAAAAAATCACAGAAGCATTGATAATGCGTGCACACGTGCAGGGTAGGGTGGAGTTTAATGATATAACAATAAGAGGAGAAATTTCCCCATCAGAGCTGAAGGGTTCCTGCTGATGGATTTCAGATCCTTTGCTTTCTGAAGGCCTGACCGACCCAGGGCCAGGAGGGTCTGAGAGGAAGAAGGACAGTGGCAGACGCACGGCCTCAGTGCTGCTCCCACTCTGTCACGATTTGACTGCCTTTTTAATGAGCTCGCTTCAAGCTCAGGGAGCGGGCGGGTTCTAGGCAAATGTGAACACCCTGCCGTGACTCATGGCCCAGACCTGTGCCAAGACCCAGGAGGGTAGCCCGGCCGTCTCCACCCCGCCTGGCCTGGGCCCGCCCCTGGGCCCGCCTGGCCACCCCCGCTGAAAGCTCCTGAGGGCGCCAGCTCGGAAATCAGAGACTAGGGCAGCTCCTCCACAGTACCTCTGCAAAGTCAACTGGGAAACCGCCCACGCTGCGACTACTTTGTGACGCGGCGCCATCTAGTGGTAGCAGGCAGAAGCGCCACTCGGTGGCATGGCTTCCGCTAAAACCAGCCAGGCCCGTGGACGTGCCGCCAAGTAAGTCCCAGTTGGAAGGAAACGCTGTGACCGCAAGAGTCCCACCCCAAGTTGGCATTGAGGTCAGCCTTTCATGCCACAGAGGCCTCTGAGCGGCTCCTCCCTCTCCATCACCCTCCCCCAAGATCCCACGGAATGGCCGTCAACCTCAGAGATGACAGATGAGGAATCTGGAATCTTCAACGCTTTCCGCAAGAATTCGCTGAGCGTTAGCTCGGGTGTGAGGTAGTTGCTGAGGGTGGGCGGGGGAGCAGTAAAGAAGACAGAGGTGTTTGCCTTCGCGGGATTTATAGGCCAAAGCGAGGCAGATAATCAACAACTAATAAAAGATCCGGTAGCGACAAGTCCTGGCTGCAAGAGGCAGCGTCAGCAGTGGTAAAGGGCTGCTTTAGAAACATGGCCCAAGTCGGGCGTGGTGGCGCACACCTGTGATCCCAGCACTTAGGAGGCTGAGGCAAGAGGATCGCTGTGAGTTCAATGGCATCCTGAATTACAGGGTAACCCTGTCTCAAAAAAACCCAAAACATATGGCCCAGAAGGTGTGTCACTTGGGCACAGCCTCCAATGAGACAGGGCCAGAGGCCCAGAGAGGTCATGAGCCACATGTGGCTGTTCAGCACTGAGACACACATTGGGTGGTAATATTTAGGCTGTGTTGAGTTCAATCAAATTCATTTTTTGGTTTCTTTTTTGAGACAGACTCCCTAAGTCATCTAGGCTGGCCTTGAACTCATTATGTAACCCAGGCTGGCCTCAAACTCCCAGAGATTCTCCTGCCTCGGCCTACTGAGTGCCAGAATTACAGATGTAGACCACCATGCCGCACTCCTCCTACTCACTTTTAAGAGCCAGCTCACACCTCCTGGGCCTACCCATTCGCTCCAAGCTCCCTGGTGTGGATCTCGACCTCCGCACTTGCTTTGTTAACAGCGTTTGTGTCTTTAACTCCCTGTTCCCTTGCTAGCCTGTGCTCCTGGGGCCCAGGGACGCTATTTACTCCCTCTTATGTCACCACAGCTAGCACAATGCCCGCCACCTCGTCTGTGTATGGTCAGCGTCTGCAGAAGAAACGTGGACCACGTGCATATTTTCAGTGACAGGACTTTAGCAGGCGTGGGCTGCCAGAACCAGAAGGGCCCTGCAGGATAACCTGGCTGGCCCCACTCTGGGTTTACAGAGGAGAAACACAGGCCCTGAGAGTACTGAGCGAGTAGCCGAGCTAAGGTGCAGATCCTTGTGCATGAAGCTCAATTTAGGACACTTTCCTCTTGCTAAACATAAACCCAAAGAGCAGGCATGGTGGCATACACCTATAATCCCAGCCCTCGGGAAGCTGAGGCAGGAGGATCGCCAGGAGCTCAAGGACAGCCTGGGCTACATAGCAAGACCCTGTCTCCAAAAACAAATAAATAAAATAAACACAGAGCCAAAGGCTTTTAAACACAGAAATGTATAGGACCCACGTTCTTCGCTCGTGTCCCCCATGCAGGCCTACAGTTTGGAGGTTTATAGATTCATTGGGGAACTGGGCAGGCACAGCCTTTGCCATGAGCTCACTGAGTAGCCACTCACTGGCCCTTTTGTAAAAGTCCACCTGAGCTAGATGTACACCTATCATCCCAGCATTCAGGAGGCTGAGGCAGGAGGATTTCCAGGAGTTCAAAGCCAACATGGGCTAGATAGTGAATTCAAGAGAACTACATAGCGAGACTCTGTCTCAAAAAACAAGCAAACAAACAAAAAAACCTAAATATTCTGGGACTCAGAGGGAGAGAGAACTTGTAACGAACAGTGAAGCAACAGCGCTCGCCTGGGGGGGGGCGCTGCGTGTTAAGCGTTTCAGGTGAGCAGATTGCTGCAGGCAGAGGCAGGAGTGCGGTGCAGAAGAAGGCGTGTGCAAAGGTGGCTGTGGAACATGAAGCGACGGACTGAAGCAGAGAACTCAAGGGAACTGAACACCTGTGTGTGGCAGACGCTGTGTCAAGGGAGTCTGTGCCATCTTTTCATTTTATAGAGGGAGAGGACAGGGCCTGGAGCAGAGAAGAAACTGTCCCCAGGTGCCCCCAAGCCCATGCTGTTCGTTTTTTCTGTTTTGTTTTGAGACAGCGTCCCGTTACATACCCCAAGCTGGCCTCAAACTCCTGGCACTCCTCCTGCCTCAGCCTCTCAAGTGCTGGGATTGCAGGCATGTGCCACCAGCCCCAAATGCCCATGTGCCTTGTGACTGAGCCAGGCCGGGGCCTGTCCCAGGGACCGAAATGGCAGGCAGGGCATTGCAGGCTGTGCATCCTGGAAGCTCTCGGCCCTACCTCACACTCTGGGCTGAGCAGATGTCCTTTGGTCTAAGGGCAGCAGGAGGCTGTGCCCAGAACTTGCAGAAGTGAGCGAGGAGAGAGGGGCAAGGTCGGAAAGCCACAGCTCTGGAGGTGACGCTGCGGCCTGTGTCCCCAGAAAGCTTCCCCCTGTGGCCCTTGTCGTGGGGCTCGCCCTTCCCAGGGCTGCTCACTGGAGTGGTTGGAACGAAGCCCAGCAGACACGCAGTGCTGGAAGGAAGCTGAGAAGAGAGAAGGCATGGCCTTACTGACCCGCTGTGATGGGAAACTACACGGAATAGTGTTAAATGTTTTAAATGCATTGCAGTGAAAGACCCATTGCCATGAATACCCCTCAGAATCCTCCCCTCACTTCCAAAGCACTGATCCCATTGTTCGTTCCACTTTCTGCCACAGCTCGGGAGTCCTCTTTCCTGGGTGTCTTCAGTTGCACTGCCGTGACTGCCTCGATGTTCTGAGCCCATTCAAAACGGTGACCTTTTATGATCATTTTGACTTTGGGGAAGAGCTGGAAGTCACCTGGTGCCAGATCGATGAGTGAGGTGGATGAGGACACACTGGGATGTTTTTACATGCTCCCCTTCCTTTGGACAGTGCTCGGCAACAGCATTCACCGTATTTTTTATCATACCTCATGAAGACACTCAAGAAAGAGGACTCCAGAACTGCTGCCCCTGTGACCTCAGATACTGGGTAAAACACAGGATGGCACAAAAAGGAAGGGAACCTACAGGGTCAGTTGGCTCTGCCAAGCACCTCAGTAGCCATCCACCCAATACCCACCCTCAACCTGATCCAGAACACCCTGGCGCTTCTCGCCACCTTTGCTTGAACATCTCCTATGGCAGGGATCTCACTGTCTTCCAAAGTCACACCTCACACCTTTGAACCACGAAGATGGCAACAAGATTCAGTAGTAGCAAGGGCACATGGATGACAGCATTAACCTTGGTCGATATTATGGCTCGTGTCTAGATGTCCCCCAAAGCCTCAAGGGATCATGGGGGGGCCTTTTTCAGAGGTGGCTGGATCGAGAGTGTGTGGTGCTGGGATTAAGGGTGGGTGATTACTAAATCAGTCCACTGATTGGTTTGGCTCCACCCTAATCCTGTGGCCTGGATAGAATGTAAAAGGGGCATAAAGATGCTGCTAAGGTCCCTTGCTTGCTTGCTTTGCTACCTTCTGCCCGCCATGAACTGTTTTTCCTCTTCAGTGCGTATCTGCCCTGCTGCCCTACCTTGGAGCCAACTGACTATAAACTGAAACTTCTACAAACTATAGATAAACCTTTCCCCCTTTAACTTTGGGTGTCAGGTATTTTGTCTCAACAATGAGAAAAGTTTGTTTTGTTTTGTTTTTTTGAGACAGGGTCAAACTATGTAGTTCAGGCTGGGCTTGAACTCACTATAAACGTAGCCCAGGCTGGTCAAAAACTTGCAAGAATCCTCCTGCCTCAGCCTCCAAGTGCTGGAACCACAAGCATGCACCAACACACCCAACAAAAACAAAAAACTAGACAGTCAATAATCTGTAGTCTTGCTGGGGATTTAGCAAGGTCCCGAGTTCGGTCCCTGATACCAAAAAAAAAAGGGGGGGGGCTGGGGATTTAGCTCGGTTCCACCACCTGCCTTGCAAGCTCAAGGACCCAAGTTCTAACCCTGGTACCCAAAAATAAAAAGTAAAAAATAATAATAATAATAATCTATAGTCTTAGTCTCGTCTTTAGTCTTAGTTTTAGTAGTCTTTTTTCTTTTTTTTTCTATCTTTCTTTCTTTTTTTTTTTTTTTTTTTAGTACTGGGGATCAAACTCAGGACCTCGAGCTTGCCAGGCAGGAGCTGTGCCAGAGTCTTAGTGGGTGGGAGATAATGGTTTGTTTATAGGGAGATCTCAAAAGGGTGGCACCAATAATCTCAAGCCTCAGTTTACCCCTTAGGGAAGTATGCAAATCTGGCCATTGTGACGTTAATCTTCTTTCCTAGGGCCTCCAGCCACAGTTCCCTGTGGGTTTTTTTCTTCTGCACTGACTCCCTGGAGGGCCTGGCCCTCTCTGACTGCCTGTATTTCTTCCTAAGTGAGCTGTCTGTAGTGACAGGACCGGCTGTGTGGGGTGCGGGAGGACCTGACCAGTCTTGCGGAGCCAGCCGGATAGATGCACGTTTTGGGGTGCAACACGGTGGCTGGCTTTGGCTGGGTTGCACTGTGGCTGAAGCGCCTGGGTGGGATCGCTTCTGCAGGGAGAGGGCCGGGACCCCGGTGATTCATCCCTCAGCCCCTCACTCTAGCAACAGCCATTGTGGTGGTCAGCCCTCACTCCCAAGATTGCCACTCCCTTCCTCATTAGACTTCACTGCTCTGGATCTGGGTCCCAGGACTCCTGTCTCCAGCGACTGCCATCCTCTCTGCCCTCCTCGCTAGTCCAGTGGGGTTCTCACCTGCCTGGCTTGGTGATGGAGAAAATGTGCAAATGAGTACCCTCCTTAAGCTAATGACCCTAGCATTCAGGAAGCTGAGGCAGGAGGATCAACACAAATTTGAAGCCAGCCTGAGCTACGCAGTGTGTTTCAAGCCAGTGTGGATGATAGAGACCCTGTCTCAGAAAAAAACTCGGTACCCCCACTCACTACTGAGCAATGATCTTGACTATTATCTCCTTTGCTATTTCTGCAGGATGGGAATTATGATTATCATCATTGTCCCTGTTCACCAGATAAGAAAACTGAAACTCAGTTCTTTGAGTAATGTCTCGAGGGAACATTAGACTCATCAATGCTTTGCTTATTTGTCAGCCAGGAAGATTTGCTGCTAGAGTCAAGGTCCTACTTGACAGGTCCCCTAAGTTGGACCCCCACCCAAGCAGACCCATCCATGCTCAGGAGCACTGAGATAACAAGAAGCCAGCAGCACCCTGCTCCTCCTGACACCACCCTGTTTATCAGCCAGCCACAGGACCACCACCCATGGGACTCTAAAATTTTCCACACTCTTGACCAGTGCCCCCTCCCCTACCTAAACTGCCCCATATCAACCATGCACACCCTCCCCTCAGTGCCAACGGCCTTCTCGCCCTTGGCCCATCTCCACCCAGATGGCAATAAACTCATTGCATGTTGCTTAGACTTTGCCTGCCTCAGTGGTCTCAGTCGTGCCTCCGTCTGACCTTACACTCACTATTGATTCCCCACAGTCTTGTTACATTATCGCTTTGGTTTGATCAATATATTTTGGCACTCTTAGAAATACGGTGCAGAAATTCAAAGTATTTGTTTCCTTATAACCCCTGGAAGTGATAAAATCTGGGAAAGGAAACTAGGGTGAAGCCTCGAGTTACTGGTTGGGCTTCGTGAGGCGGCAGGGTTCTCTGGCTCATCTACTGTGTTACAGTGTAAACCTTACCTTGTGTTCGTATGATCTCTAACCACTCAGCTCTGCAGAGAACACCAGAGGCTGTTGCTAATCCTATTCCACGTGTCTTTGCAACATCATTCTGAAGATTATATTTATTTATTGTTTATTTGTTTGTTTGATTGGGTTTTTTTGTCAGACAGGGTCTCACTATGTAGTTCAGTCTGGTCTTTAACTCACTATGCAGCTCAAGATGGCCTGGAACTCATGGTGATCCTCCTGCCTCAGCCTCCTGAGGGTTGGGGTGACAGGCGTGCGCCACCACACCCGACTTGTTCAGAGATTTTAGACATACTGCTAGTGGATTGGGAAATGGGAGAGATCACACTCTGGTACATTCCTTTACTAGCCTGTGAGCACTAACTTCTGGAAGCCTTGCCAACTGCCTCGGGGCTGCTGGGAATCCCTGGGGAGCTGCGCAGAGTTCACTTCAGTGAGGCAAGAGCCCCAGTGAGATGCCACACACAGAGGGCTGGTAGCAAATCCAAAGATGGGTGGATGGTGTGGCCCAACTCTGCCTGCTACTAACTTGCTATGACTGACCCCTAGCCAGTCCACTTCCGCATCTGCAGCTGCACCAGAAGGGAGTGGGCTCTTCCTGCATCAGTGTTACCCAGATTTTATCAGAAATAAACCCCCATACATGCCTGTAATCCCAGTACCCAGGAGGCTGAGGCAGGAGGATCTCATCACAAGTTCAAGGCTAGCCTGGGCTACACAGGGACTTGAAGCCCAGCTGTAATTACATAGCAAGACCCTGTCTCAAAAAAACCAAAACAGACAAAAAACGAGCCAAGACCCAAGTCCCACCTCAGACCATATGCATTACGGTCTTCCCATTGAGATTCCAGGGGGTTTATGTGCACTTTACATTTTGAGATGGACATTTAGATGGCTTCTTGATCTTTTATTTTTAGTTAACAGATAAGTAAAAATTACATATGTTCATCAAGCACAGCATGTTATGTTTCAGTGTTACATATGTGGAAGAGGAAATCAAGCCAGTTAATACATGCAATACCTTGACTTCTAAAATTTATGCTAACAATCCTCCTTCCCCAACGCCCCCAGGGATACCAAGGTTAATGACAGGGTGGGTTGAATTCTGACTGCACAAACTTGGCTCTACGATTTAGGCAAACTGCTTCCTTCTCTGAGCTCACAACAGAGGCGGTCCTCTGGATTGAGAACGTGTTTTACCAGCACACACGTATTGATAAGGTGAGGAATAAAAGCCCAGTCCTCTAAGAGTGGAGCCAGCTTGCTGTTTTCCTTCCACCCACCTCCCACCCACCCCCAGTTTTTTGAGACAGGGTCTTGCTGTGTAAGTTCAGGATAGTCTTGAACTCACTATGTAACCCAGCCCGGCCTCCAACTCACAGCGATCCTCCAGCCTCAGCTTCACGTCCGCAGGGATTACAGGCGTGTGCCACCACGCCCTGCTGCTCCTTTTCATTTTAATTATAGGAGAGTAGATACAATATTAGCTGGAATTTAGAAACATTTTTTTATTTGATTTAAATCTGCTGTCAGACCTTGTTGGCTTTCTTTACAATCTTGCCACGCCCTCTAAATAACCATTCAATTTCCCATTCAGAACTCCCATTAAATCGGGCACTTTTCTCCCCAGTTTGCCGGGAGTACATAAACAAAACGCGATTCCTTGCTGGGCTAGATCTCCGCGCAAGCCTCTCCTGCTGACACCAGGCTTCATTGAGAAAAACAAAAATACAGCCAGCTCTCCCGGAAGTCCCGCCCACCTCCAGCCAGAGAGACACCGGCATTGGACGAAAAGACGGGAAGGCGGGGCTAATACCGTGAATGTGGACGGCCATCTATTCTAGTTGTCCTGGTTTCTCCACGGACACTAGAGGCTGAAGAACAAATCTGGGATGTACCATTCTCTTAACACAATCATTCGATCTAAATTGAGACATTCGTAGGGGTATCTATAATAAAGTTCCCAGAATCATTTTTACATTTTTCCTATGATACTGGAAAACTCGAGATATATAACGAGCCCTCCGGAGCATGTGTTTCCCTTTTCCCCCTGTCAACCTCGGGTCTAAACCAGTTGGATTTGCTTACGTCACTTCCTGGAGTAGAGCCGCGAATACCGGAAGCCCCCCGCGTGAGAAGAGAGGGGCTGTGCCGCGCGGGGGATGCTATGGGCCGTAGGAAGGCGCCAGGTAATGGATCCCTGGGCCGGGCCCTTATCCGCCACCAGACTCAGCGGAGCCGTAGCCACCGTCGCACTGACTCCTGGGTGAGACAGACCGTGTTATCTTTCTTATTTCTGTCTAGTTTTAAGAGTCCCGAATGCTACAAAATTTGAGGTAAAAAGTCGCAGGGAAATTTTCCACAAGTGACGCGTTTTGCAGAGTGCGTAGGAGTTTCTGCCTGGCAGGGCAGTGGGTCCTAGCAAGGCACAGGGCACGGCACGGCACAGAGGTAGAAGCTTGAAACAAGCAGGACTGGTGTGATGACAGTCAAAAATGCCGAAATGTCCTGAATACGTTTGTCTTTTGCCCTAGAAATCTTAAGAGCTCTTTGAAGTTTTTGAGCAAGAAAGAAACAGGCTCGCGCCTGTGATCGGAGCACTCCAAAGAGAGAGGCAGGAGAATCGTGAGTTCAGGGTTGGCCAGGACTACGTGGGGAGACCAGGTCTCAAGGAAAAAAATATCGGTTTGTTCAAACAGTCGATCCCGAAGTTATTGGTTGCCAGCAGAAGTACAAAGTCACTCAGATCCCTGCTTCCCTGTTTTTTCCTCTTAAGTATTTTAGCCATTTTCCAGGTGTGGCAAGACCTAACAAGGCCTCGGGAGGGTCATGTGGGAGCCTGAAAGAGTCAGCGGTTTGACTTGTGTGTGACACTCTGGTCTTCATTCGCACCGTCTGCCCCCCAAATATTTGAGGACATTCTGAGTTCCCAGGAAGATGTGCTGAAGTTCTTTATGTCCCTGGTGCTCACCGGACAGTTTATGGGCCGCTGTCAGAGCCATGTGCATAGTCTGCGGTCTGAGCAGCCCCCGCTCCGATCTAAGTTACTCTGGACCTTAGGTCACTGGTAATTTTACTTGACTTTGAAACAACTTGTTATTAATGTGGCCCTTTGAAAATAGTGGGGAAATTGAGTGTGAATTCTAAAGATTCTAATTCTCATTCTGAGTTTGGCTGATTCTGTGACTCTGCAAACCACCTAAGCTTTGACCCTTAATTTTTTTTATTTGTTTGTATCTGTACTAAGTATATAACTTAGAATGGTGTTTGTCAAACTGAGTTACATCTTGAATCAGTTTAGTTAGTTTGCAACTTTTTTTTTTTTTTACTCCAATAGGAAGATATTAGGGTGTTATAAGTGCTCAGGTAACTTGCTTCAAGGTTCTTTGTTTCCATTTTACTGTGGTGACCAGTATTTACCCACTTGGATCGCTGTGTGTCATGCACTTTCGGGTCACTATATAAAATGTATTTCTTGTTGTGGAGCACTGACAAAAGAATTGTGACTTAACTGGCTGGCAGGGTCAGGCTGATTCACGTTCTGTGATTGTCACTTAGTTGGTAACTGTAGGCAAATTATTGTACCTATTTAAGTCTCAGTTTCCTAATCAGTAAATGGAGATACAAGAAAATGAACTTCAAAAGATTTTGGTAACTAAACGATGAAGGGAAAGTGTCCTCCTGAAATGAGAAAGTGCTCATTTAAGTGCTAATTATTAGTATGAGATTCTGAAGAGGCTAAACCACCCTCAAGACCATAGAGAGTTTGCAAAGGAGGTCGGAGCCTCTTGAGCGTCAGGAGCAGAAGAAAGCAGCTTTCCTGTTGTGCTTCGGTTCATAGTTGCACACAAGCGAACTCAACGATGGCTATGACTGGGGCCGTCTCAATCTGCAGTCGGTGACTGAACAGAGCTCCCTCGATGACTTTCTCGCAACTGCAGAACTGGCAGGAACAGAGTTCATAGCTGGTAAGTCACTTGATGCTGGTGTGTGACACTGCTCCTGTCACCTCTTGCTGCAGAGCTGTGGATGCTTGAAAGTGTTTAGGACACCGCTGAGGGCAAAATCAGGCCCTCCATGCCTCAAAGAGGGTCGCCTAAGAGCAGTAAGGTAAAGCCCGGGAGAGTTTGAGCTGTGAGGTGCCATGTTTGCTGCAGGCTTTTAGTCAGTTCTAGAGAACACTGGAGAGTGTAACTTCTTCCTATCAGGTTCAAGAAATGCAGTCTCTGAGGGAAAAAAGATCAGTAAACATTATAGTGGAGAACGTCTTTATTATTAAAAACAAGATCTTATTTCTGCTTCGGTTAGGAAATTTGAATCTATCTTTATCTAGCTATCTATATCTCTGTATTTTATTGTTGTTGTTTTTGAGACAGGGTCTTGCTGTGTAGCTCAGGCTGGTCTTGAACTCACTGTGTAGCCCAGGCTTGCCTGGAACTCACAGCGATCCTCCTGCCTCGGCCTCCCAAGTGCTGGAATTTCAAGCATTCATCACCATCCCCAGCTGTGACTACACATATATATATATGGGGGTGGGTGGGGGTTGAGACAGGGTCCCAATATGTAGTTCAGGCTGGCCTTGTATTCACTTCACAGCCCAGGCTGGCCTCAAACTCATGGCAGTCCTCTTGCCTCAGCCTCCCGAGTGCTGGGATTATAGGCATGAGCCACCACACCTGGCTTGTGACGATATTTTTAAAGGACCAGTTGACATCATGAATTTTTCCATCCATATAATCTTAGTCACTGCTTTCCTTTTCTTTCTTTCTTTTTTTTTTTTTTGTATATGGCCTAAGCACTTAGAAAAGTACCTGTCAGAGATGGTATTGTAAACTATTATTTCTATACTCCTTTATTATTATAAATGTCATGTTTAGCAAATCACTTACTGATTTTGTTCAAAATACTTTTATGACTACCAGCTACTCAGCCATTGTACTAGCTGCTCAGAATATGATGTTTAATTATAAGCTATTTCTACAAGATTTTGTTTTGGATGCTGTGAAATCTTTGAGGACAGTGTGGTCATAAAAGATAGGGTCAGGAGCCCTTTCTATCTGAAAGCAAACTGGGGCCAGGCTGCCCTCAGCATTATGGGGACGTGGAAGAGATGGCAGTGGGTTGGAGTGTGGATGCCGGGTGCAAGGAGTTTGATGGTTCGGCTTGAGAACGGGTGAAGGGATATCCACGAAGTTTCCACCAAATGGGGAAAGAAGGGACGCTGCAGGGTGGACAATGGCCTGAGGTAGAGGGTGAGGATCGAGGGGCCAAGTGTTTGCAGAGGGGGACAGAGCTGTGGGAAGGTTGGCTGGAAGGTCACGAAGCACGTATGGGGGCTGTTGGTCGAGGGCAGGTTGGGTGACCAGGGTATGGGCGGTGTGGCCCATGAGAGTCACAGGCTGTGGTCTTTCACCTTGAGGGGAGAGGCGTGGTGTCAGGGTGTTAGCACTGAAGGCAGGATTCAGGAGGGCGCTCAGCTCACCTCCCCAGTGGAATCCCCATTGTCCTGGGGCGCGGTGTGGCTGAGTGGTGAAATAGGGAGACCCAGAGCAGCAAAGGGTACAGCCTAGGCAGAGGCCTCTCTGGTTCATGCATACACTTGGCTTCTCTAGCTCTCATCTTTCTTTCTTTTTCATTTTCTTCTCTTTTTTTTTTATTTTGACACAGGGTCCACTCAGTTGCCAGGCTGGGCTCAAATTTTTTTTTTTTTTTTTTTTTTTTTTGGTACCAGGGATCGAACTGGGGACCTTGCACTTGCGAGGCAGGCAGCGGAACCACTGAGCTAAATCCCCAGCCCAACCTTCTCTTTCTTGACCTAGTCACTAGTGAGAAGTGTTCATCGTGTCTGGTATAAATCATAGCAGTATATATAGTGGTTCACCAGGTCAAACTGGAGCAAGTGTGTTCACTCACTGTTTCCTCCTCACCACTCCCATTGGCTTAAAATTATTCTTTGTGGGCCGGGGATTTAGTTCAGTGGTTCCGGCGCCTGCCTCACAAGCGCAAGGTCCTGAGTTCAATACCCGGTACCAAAAAAAAAATTATTCTTTGTATGAAAAATGAAAAGATAGATTGTGCTAAACCACACTGTTTAAAGGACTACCTTCACCACAGGGAGGTTAATAAAATCAATGCTTAAAGAAGTGGTGAGTTTCTGAAAATTTTAGTGAATATTTCTTAATTTCTCTCTCTTTGTAGAAAACTTCATTTGGAAATTATAATTTGTTCAGGGCTAGAGGAATCTAAATGAAGAAGGCTTAAATTCTGTTTTAGTCTATGTATCGTTAAGTTTTCCAAGTTTATCAAGATGATCAACATTCTGTATTTTATATTGCCTCTTAAATAAGAGTACTTTTTCTTTTCTGTAAACAGAGAAGCTAAATATTAAGTTTGTGAACCCTGAGGCCAGAACTGGACTGCTGTCTTTTGAGGAGAGCCAGAGAATTCAGAAGCTTCATGAAGAAAACAGACAGTTCTTGAGTATACCGCGGAGGTGAGCGAGCAGAATCTAGACCATGGCCGCCAAGGATGACACCGAGCTGCTTCCTTCGTCAGCTGCCACTGTCATATCCAAATTCCATATTTTATTTTGGTAACTTATACATGGAATTTTTTCCCCCTCTGTGATTGTTTCAGACCAATCTGGGACAATAAAACTAGCCCAGAAGAACTCAGACAGGCGGAGAAAGATAACTTCCTGAAATGGAGACGCCAGCTTGTCCGGTGAGCGTCCGACCCTAAGGCTTTGCCCTGAGCCCCCAGTTGGGCCTTTGGCTGCTTGCGTTGCCATCTGCCCTTGCATTCTTGAGTGCTCAGAGAGGGGAATGGTCGTGTGCTGTTCTCGGGTGCACATGGGAGCCTACGCAGACAGGATGTGGATCCTGTATGAGAGGTCAACCTGCAGGTCTTAGATACCTGAAGGATAAAACTTGAATATGGTGGACTGTGAGGTGAATAACTGATTTTTATATTATATTGACTCAGCAGGAGGTATAGAAAAATAGTTTGACAGTATTTGTGTACTTTTTTTGTTGTTTGTTTTGTTTTGTTTTGTTTTTGGCACGGGGGATCAAACTCGGGTCCTTGCACTTGCATTGCGGGCGGCGGAACCACTGAATTAAATCCCCGGCCCGAATGCATACTTATTTTTTAACGTAATGAATTTGGGCTTTTATATTACTTAAAATTATCTATTATAATCTGGCAAAGATACAAACTTCTCATTCTAAAGCCAGGCTAGAAGAGAAACAAAAGTTGTTACTGACTCCATTTGAACGAAACTTGGACTTTTGGCGTCAGCTCTGGAGGGTCATTGAGAGAAGGTGAGTAATCATTTTTCTTCTATTTTGTTGTGTAGTCCAGGCTGACCTTGAACTTACTGGGTATCCCAGGCTGGCCTCGAAATTGAGATGACCCTCCTGCCTCAACCTCATGAGAGCTGGGATCACAGGCAAGCAGCACCACGCCTGGCACCATTTTCTTTAGTGTAATGAAGAGTCTCTGGTAGTGGTATTAGATTGATTGATTGATTGATTGATTTTGGTGCCAGGGATCAAACTCAGGACCTTATGCTTGTGAGGCAGGCGCGGTGCTGCTGAGCTAAATCCCCAGCCCTTAGATTTGGATGTTGACACAGGCCCATGGGCTCATAAGAGGGCAGGGATTAAAATATACAAAAAGCTATTGAGAATTTTTTAAAGTGAAAGGGTTTTTTTTACTAGATGAGTAGATTGACAAGTATGACAATAATGAGCATCCTCTGTAATACAAACTACAGTTATGCTGTAGTTATTCCCACACAGATGCTTTGA
This sequence comes from Heterocephalus glaber, assembly GCF_053883595.1. Taxonomy (NCBI): domain Eukaryota; kingdom Metazoa; phylum Chordata; class Mammalia; order Rodentia; family Bathyergidae; genus Heterocephalus; species Heterocephalus glaber. The sequence goes on from NW_028258324.1 coordinate 61,515,752, forward strand.
GTTTCTGCTGGTCACGGGAAACGTGGGCATCAAAAGGGGTAGATAGTTGCCTGTGGCAAGCATGAATGTTACAGGAGAAGAACGGCAGCACTCACTCAGCAGGCTCTCGTGGGGTCCAGCTAACTCCCAGACACCCAGATGTATGCTGTGCAGGCCGCATTCCCGGGAACTTGGCACCCAGTAGGTGGCTAGGCCATCATGGGCCTCACTGTGGACTGTACTCCTGCTGTTTCCATGGTGTGTACCTGGGCTCATGCCCAGTCCTCAGCATCCAGCCTCCTGGACAGAAATAAAACTGGGTATGTTACTGTCTTACTTTCTTGTTGCTGGGACAGAATACCTGGCACCCATAAGTTAAAGGGAGGAAAGGTTTATTTGGTTCACAGTTTGTGGAGGTTTCAGTGCATAGTTGGCTGGCTCCCAGGCAGGGCGGGGTGGGGGGGTGTGTGGCAGAGAAACAGTTTGTGGTAGGGCAGGCAGGAAGATGCGAGCCTTCCTCCTCCCTTCCCTTTGTATTCCACCAGGCTGCAAGCCCATTGACTGCCACCTACACCCAGGGGGGACTTCCCTCACCAGTAATTCCATCACCCACACCCAGAACTATGTTAAACCCATCAGGAGACTGGTCTAGCTATCACACAGCCATGATCCAGCCACCTCACAAAAGCCCTGCCAACGAGCACATGATGCTTCAGGATAGAGCACCTAGATACAAGCTGAAACAGTTGCCCATGACATCTGTCACCCATATTAGTTTCTATAAACATTAAATGTAATTGCCATCAAGTCATTGGAGAATTTAATTCCGTTTGTAACTTACATGGTACATTATTTGCTTCCTTTTTTTTTTTTTTTTTTTTTGGAGACAGAATCACAGTATGTAGTTTAGGCTGGCCTCAAACTGGGATTACAGGCATGCCCCACCAGGCTGGGCTTTGCTCTCTATTTTAAAAATACAAAAACTTTATATTCACAGTGTCTTACTAAATTAAAAAATAAATTTTAGAGGGCCAGGGATTTAGCTCAGTGGTTTCACTGCTTGCTGCACAAGTGCAAGGACCCAATTTCGATCCGTGGTACCAAAAATTAATTAATTAATTAATTAATTTTAGAAATAATCTGAAATGTGACCTGAAATTTAACCTATTAAAAAAATCCATATGAGGGATTTTGTTTAACCCACTGAACGTGGGGAAAAGAAAACAAAGACTTGCCTATGAGTTGTGGTGAAAGCCAACCTCCCTTATAGATGTCATCTTCTCTAGTCCACCTTTTTCTCTGAACTCCTGGTTACTTACTCTTGAGTACTTTGTTCTCATTGGCCAGTTGTTTGGAATTACAGTATATCTGTATAGTAAAATGTTTAAGATCTTATATCATTAAAGAATACCATATAATAATAGAACAGAATATTTGTACAGGGGACCCTTGAGTTACAATTGGCCTGACTTGGCTTACAACTGGAATTTTAGTTTTAACTTACGAAAAAAGTCTTGAGTTACACCCCAAATGCTGGCTTCTTGTGTTTCCAGATGGTCTCTGATACAGATTTAATAAAGAGTTCTGGAAAGAACATTACCTTTCCTGTGTGGGGTTGAGAAATCCTAGGCCAGTGTCTAAAGATATTGAGATCTGCCTAGAAAAAAGTATGGCCTAGGGCTGGAAATTTAGGTCAGTGAGTGGTTCCCCTGCCTGGCTCACAAGGGCAAGGTCCCGAGTTCGATCCCCAGTACCAAAAAAAAAAGTATGGCCTAAAATTATACAGGAGAGACTTTGAAGGCAATTGGCCAACTTGAGTTACAACCAGCTCTCAGGAACGAATTGAGTTTGTAAGTCAAGGATCCACTGTACTTTGCCAAGCCACTATAAAAATTTCTCTAAAAGGAAGTAAGTTACATGTGGAAATCTCTGCCCCCTCATTCCTTGGGGGTCAGAAATGCTTCTGTAATACACTACATTAATAGAGGCATTCTCAGTGCTGCCAGTCTTATAGTAGAGGTTGAGCGGTAGCATATTTCCCTTACATTAAAAAAAAAGAGAACTCAATACCCAGTGGAATACAAAGGGGAGTAGGATTCCCTCGGTTACAGATGGAAGGGCAGTGGGCCATGTCACAGCAGAGAAAGGAGTAATTGTTAAGGACTAGGGGCGATTTTTTGTTTGTGTGTTTTTCAATTGAGACAGGGTTTTGCTGTGTAGTTGAGTCTGGCCTTAAACTCACTGTGTACCCCGACTGGCCTCAAACTTGAGGTAATCCTCCTTCCTCAGCCTTCTGAGTGTTGGGATAACAGGCTTGTGTCAGCACACCTGAGAAAACTGTAAGGTATTTTTGTTTTGTTTTGTTCTGTTCTGTTGTTTTGGTAATGCTGGGAATTGAACCCAGGGCCTACCTGTGAGCTAAACATGTGGTCCACCACTGAGCTACAACCCCAGGCCCTGGGAGTTTTTTTATTTTTATTTTTTTAGTTAGGCTTTTAAAAAAGAATGATTTAGATAAGTTGAGAATGGGAGATTTTTATTGTGTTCCATGCGATACTGAGGAGGATTTCTGATCATAAGAAGTTGATGAGTCAACTTTCTCTAATCTCACTTTCTTAGCATAGTGAGGAGGTTTTTGTCTTCTTCAAAGGTTTGTGAATTATTTTCAGGGATTTGATAAATGAGCATGCATTTATTTATTTATTTATTTATTTATTTATTTAATTTTGTGGGACAGGGTCTCACTATATAGTTCAGCCTGGTCTTGAACCCACTATGCAGCCCAGGCTGACAATCCTCCTGCCTCAGCCTCCCAAGTGCTGGGATTACAGGTATGCGCCACTACACCCAGCAAACTTTTATTTTAAATGACACTTTTTTTTTTTTTTAATGATGCTTTTTAACAAGGAACCTACAGGCTGTATTTTTTAAATCTATAAAATGTATCTGGTAAGAACACCAGGAAACCAAATAATTAAATTAAAATTCTCGGAAAAGAATATTACTATATTTATCATTGTTGCCAAGAAAATAGTACTTGAAGCCGGGCATCATGGTGCATGCCTGTAATCCCAGCACTTGGGAGGCTGAGGCAGGAGGATCTTTCCAAGTTTGAGGCCACCCGGGGCTACACAGTGAATTTAAAGCCAGCCTCAACTGCATCGCAGAACCCTGTCTCAACTGAAACACACACAAAAAATCCCCCAAGTCCTTAACCATTACTCCTTTCTGTGCTGTGACATGGCCCACTGCCCTTCTATCTGTAACCGAGGGAATCCTACTCCCCTTTGTATTCCACTGGGTATTGAGCTCTTTTTTTTTTTTTTTTTTTTTTTTTTCAAATGTAGGGGAAATATGCTACTGCTCAGCCTCTGCTGTAAAGCTGGCATGGTGCATCCATTTTCCTACAAATAACTTAAATGTAGAAAGTCGCATAGGTGCCCTCACCCTGCTCCCTCAGGGCAGATTGGGCTGGGATGTGAGGTTTGTTTTTAGCTTCCTTCTATTTCCTCCCTTGTCTCTTTCCTCTGTGTTTCTTTTCTCTGTATTCTGGCCCCTGACCTTTGTAAGAGGCCCGTCAGAGTTGGGTGACGGCCTGCCGTATAGGGGAGCTTGCCAGGGTGACTAGGGTGGCTGGCCGGGACGGGGTGTGTGTAGTAGGCATGCCTGAGGTGTCCTTCTGGGGAAGAGGCCCAGTGGGATGGTTCAAGGGGCCGGACAGGCATCTCAGGGTGGAGTGCAAGCTGCCTTTAATCCCCCAGCCACCCTCTCCCAGGCCTGGGGTCTGAGTTCTGGTGCCTCTGGGGTCCCTTTCTCCTATAGCAAAGGCTGCCCACTGCTTTAGGGTAGAGGAAGAGGCTGTGCAGGGTTGCAGTTGCCTGGTGAAAGGAACAGCAGGGCCGACCCGGGAGCAGGCAGGTTCTGGCCATGCCTCACCCTTGCTCTGTTAGACACCCCAGGTCATCTGGATCTCTGAGACACAGGCAGTCTTGCCTGTGAGACTCAGTGCCTTGCCTTCTTAGTTGCTGCTCTTCTTTCTTTCTCTTTGTTCTAGAGTTTCATCCTTTACTCCCCCTTTTGAGTCCGGAGAGGGAGCAGAGGTGGCTGTGTGCGTTCGGTCTTCATGTTGGACAGGAAGGCCCTTTGCCCTGGGTGCCCCTCAGTCAGCAGCTATTTCCTCAATGAGCTATGCTTGATGACACGTCCAGCATCAGGTGGATTGTAGTACTGCTTGCTCTTACATTCATTATATGATACCTGCCCCACCCCGTGACACAATAGGTTTCTAACTCAAGGACCGCAGTTCCTGTCACATGGAAATAGATCTGTGTTACACAGAAATGTTATTAAGAAGTGACTGGTGCCACATCTTTCACAGGAAATATTTACTGCTGTCTTCTCTGTCACAGATGTCTCCTGTTTGCTAACAGGCTGGCTGGGCCATCTGCCCCATTAATTCTAGTAGTGGCTCTCAGAGTGTTTGGGGTACACCACGCAGCAGGATGTAGGAAACTGCCAGTTCTGAGGGCAGAACACTATTCCAGCAAGACAACCCACTTCCACTGGGCCACACAGTGCATCCTGCCTCACAGCTGGCACTTTGCACCTGGGTCCAGCACTCGAAGCAAGCTGGCCAGAAGTGTCTTCCTTTCTCGCTGGCATTTCGTAGCTCTTATTCTGTCGGCATATCTGGGTCTTAGGAGTTTAGCTCATCATCCAAATTGATTCAATTAGAAAGTGAGCTAGGACCTTATGGGAGGAAATACTGGAGCCAGCGTAATTAGAAAACATAGCAGCAATTTGTCAAAACTTCACAAGTCTGTGAGTTTTTTTAAATCCCAAGATCATGCTAGGAGTTTAGCTCTTCTAAAAGCAGATGCACTTGGAGTTGTCAGGAGCCCTGCCCTCCATGGTATCATTGAGCCCTCATCTAGTAGAGTTGCGGGGTTGCCTGAGAAAAGGACGCTGGCCAACCTAGAATTGGAGGAGCCTGGTGTGGGGTGGTGACAGCTCTCGGGTTCTGTCCAGCAGTGGTCACAGCCAGCCTCGGAGCATCTCCTTAGCTGCAGAGGCTGCAGGGAGGAAGGAGTCTTGCTGTGCTGTGGGTGAGGAGCTGGCTGTTGCCTGCAGGTTTTCTCATTACCACCTTTTCATGTGATGGAAGAAGCTGGAGTCGTTCTTGCTTCAGTGCGCCAGCTAGACCTGGTATTTGGTGGCTTTGTATTTTTGCCATGAAATACATTCTTGGAGCTGACGGGTGATTGTTGGCTAACTGCAAACTGTCTTCTCTGCAGTCCTGAGTTCAAGTGAGATCTTGGCCTCTCAGTGGCAGGTAGCAGCAAGAGCTTTATTACTTTTCTTTTGAGGCCTGAATACGAGTGCAGATGAGGAACTGGGTTTTTAGTAGACGTCACCTAGGAGTGCAGTGTTTGAATATTCTTTGCCTCTCCAGGAGGGAGGCGTAGAAGTCACAGTGGGAGTTCAGCAATGAGCACCTCTTGAGGCTGCCACAGAGCGGGACCTCTGGCCAGAATGCCCGGCTTCCTTTCTGGGCTCCACTCCTCTTAGCAGGGGTGGGCAGGTTTCATAGCTGCTGTAGCCTCAGTTCAAACTGAGAAGAGCTGTGCCTGAAGGGACAGGCAGCTGTGTGGCAGGGTGCGGTGTGTAGGAGGGTTTGCTGCTCTGCCTTCAGTGTGCAGGCAGTGGTCCCTCTCCTTTCCCAGAGCCTGACTTGATCATCTCACTTGCATTTCAGTGATATTGTGGTCCAAATAGTAGATGCTCGGAACCCACTCCTGTTCCGCTGTGAGGACTTGGTAAGTACCGATTTCCATCCTTGGAACAGCGGAGAGGCCAGGGCCTTAGCACGGTTCTTGCAGGCAAGATCTGTGCTCTCCTCCCCCTCGGCCAGCAGCTTGAACAGGCCCACTGCTTAGACGGATGTCTTCTCGGATAGCTGTTTCCATCTGCAGGAAAGCACACACTTCCAAGAGTCTCTTTTAGTTTAGAAACCATTTTATTAGTACACTTTTGCCGGTTTCTAAGAGACACTAATCGAAATAGCATTGTACTTACTTTAGCATACTGTCCTAGTCAAATCACCTCTCTGCTCAATGCATCTCTGTTAAGTTCTTCTCACACCCTATTTACTACCCTTTGTGGTATTTTACAAGTGAACTAAGTTTCTAAAACTGCAAGGAATGGTAACTAAGGTGTAAGGATTACATGGAGTAACATGAAACAATTTGAATTAACAGAACACTGTACACATGTGAGGCGACCATATTTCTGTTTGAGAACTACCTATAATAAATAGTACAGGTGTTTTTTTTAATGGGTAAATAACAAAAATCTTAACAGTAAAACCTTTTTTCAGTTTACTGAAAGGATTAATTAGAATGTACCAAGATTTAAAATCTTTAAGTTAGAAAGTGATTTAAAACTGGGGGCAAAAAAACCCCCCTGTTATTGCAGATCCTCAACATATAACTAGCCCAGCTTTTTCCTTGTGTGCGAGGCCTTGGAGTGTGTTTGCCTTCCCAGGAATGTTATGTGAAAGAGCTGGACCCCGCTAAGGAGAACGTCATCCTGATCAACAAGGCAGACCTGCTGACCGCCGAGCAGCGCAGCGCCTGGGCCTCGTACTTTGAACAAGAAGGCGTGCAGGTTATTTTCTGGTCAGCTTTGACCGGAGCTGCCCAGCCAAATGGGGACTCTGAGGTAATCTGGGCCCTCTGCAGAGCGATCTCCAGGGAGGGTTTCGTGCAGATAAACGGGCTTCGTTTGCGTTCTGTTTCTTCTTGGTAGAGATTTACTTGTTTCACTTTTGGGGGGTTTTTCCAGTAAATGCTCTGATAGTAGGATGACCTGTAGAAAAGTCGATCACAGTTATTTTCTTTGTGGTTTTCAAGTAGTCTGTCATAGTGTTAGGCACTGATACGTTAAATTTTTTTTTTTTTTTAACTTTAGGCAGGAGGTTTTCTAGGAAGTTTCATAATGACCTTGTAGTTGCTTTTAAGAGAAGTTAGAACAAAAGGGTACAACTAAAGGATATAGTGACTTCTCATGGCTTGATCCAAATCTCTTCACTTTGTTTTGAAAACAAAGAAACTAACCCTAAATTAAGATATGCCGTGTTATTTACCTTTAATGCAAATTTTACAAAAACAATTTGGGGCTTATTTTATTTTGCAATAAAATAAGTATGAAAAGAAATGAGTAACAGAACTTTCAGGCTGGCCCCATTTCCCCTGCCCCGCTTCCCTTTCCTCTGCATTGGTACCGCTGAGGTTTAGCGGGAGCGGAGCTGGGTGCCCCTGTGAGTCCGGCCTTCCCTGCCAGGCTCAGCTTCTCACTGGAAGACTCTCAGTGGCCCGGGAAATTCGATTCTTTTTCTCTAATTCAGAAAGCCCTTGCCCTGCTCTGTGGTGTGAGGAGGTGGCTTCCTCTCCTTGGTTTTCTCTTTGCAGACTGCACATCTTTGGCTGTCAGATTCTGCAGAGCAGGGCTCAGACCTCTTTCCAAGTGCCGGCCTGCAGCAGCAACCTGAGGGCATCGGGAGGTGCTGGTGTAGAGTGCGTGCTGTGGAGACCCCTCTTCTCTTGATCAGGGTCCCCCCAATTCCACCCTCGGCATTTATGCCCTTTCAGAGCTATGGGATGCTGTGGGTTCCATTAGCCTATGAGTGACCACATCCTTCAAACTTTTTTTTTTAAGACTTTCATTTTTAAAATGATAGAACAGTCTACAGTGAGGACACACTGACTTCTTTACATTCACTGCTCATTTATCATAAAAGTGCTTCCAATTGTATGGCTGTCTTGTAAGCCATGTTTCTTTTTAAGTTGCCAGATGTGATCATGATGTCCCCATGTTATGTCACCTTTTCTAATGCTTGGGATGCCTATTTGACCAAGTTCACTGCACCCCTTTTTGTCACTGTCAACCACCCTAATCCTAAATGATTTAGGAGAGATACAAGGTCTGTCTCACTTTCAAATCCCAACCAGTTCACCCTAAGGTGGAATCTTTCTGTCTATGCATCATGGAGCTTTTTGACCTATCAAAGGCAGTGATAAGGGCTGGGGATGTAGCTCTGTGGTGCTGCACCTGCCTGGCAGGCGCAAGATCCTGAGTTCAATCCCTGGGGTGTGTGGGGGGGTGGATGATAAGAGAAGAGCAGGGCTGGGGCGCAGCTCAGTGGTAGAGCGCTTGCCTGACATGCGGGTTTGATCCCCAGCCACACACAAGCAGGGAGTAGCAGTTTACATGCAAAGACATGCATGTAAAATGACTCAGATGACAAATTATGCCCTTGTTTTCTGCAGAGAGAATGTTAAAATGCTTTATTGTAAATGACAAATGCTTTGTCTTATTGTGCAGCCCATTGTAAAATAGTGTATTGCCCAAAAGTCAGCATAACACTTTCCCTTGCTTTGAGATTTATTTTAAATCAGCATAGTCATCTGTGTGATTGTCTGTGAAGTTCACAAGGTGTGGAAACAGCCAAGGGCTGCAGCTCTGGCCCTGCCTGAAAGGCCTCGCCGACTGCTGTGTACATTCGCCTTTCCTGGGCTCCCTGACTTTTCTTTCCCCTGTTCGTTTTACATAACTGGCTCATTGCATGTCATCGCTCACATGAAAAGTGAGGTTACAATCTTGGGAGCTTTGGGTTTCTGTCATTTCTCCAGGAGCCAGGGAACCGCAACACTGGGGAAGCCAGCACCGCAGAGTCTGAAGACTCCAGCTCTGAGGAGGGCACAGCTCCGCCTGCTGAGGGCCACCCTCGCCCACGCAGTGAGGCCGCGGCTAGCAGCGAGGAAGACAGCAACAGCGAGTACGAGGACTGCTGGGAGGAGGAGGAGGAGGACTGGCACACGTGCTTGGAGGAGGACAGTGGTGCCGAGGAGGAGAGCCATCCTGCACAGCCGGGAGCTGAAGGCATGGAAGCCCGGCAGAGGAGGCCTCGCACCCTCAGCCACCTAGTGTCCAAGTGGGAGCTGCTGGAGTTCTTAAAGCGGCTGCACACCGGCAGGAGGGTGAAGGCCGGGCAGCTCACCGTGGGCCTGGTAAGATGCACTGCACACTGAGGGTTGCATGCATCCTGGGCAGCCACACAGGAGCCCCTAGAATAAGGCTGCTGCCCTAAGGCGTGCCCTGCCTCCTTGTTCCCCTGGTGTCGGGGATGCGGTGGCTGAGGCGGTGACGTGGAGCCCGGCTCAGAGCCAGCCGCCTGGGCTGTGCTGGTTCTGCCCTTGTTCCTGAGCTGCTCTTCAGCCTCCCTCAGTCCAGCCCTGAGCCATTCACACCATGGGGAGAGGCGGGTGACATGAGAGCTTTTCGATTTTCACGCTCCTCAGACCTGGAGTCCAGTGCTCACGGGCAGCCTGTGTGCCTCGCCAACTGACACTGCACATCCCACATGCCCATTAGGGGAGTCTCAGTGCTGTGGCCAGGCAAACTGACAGGTGCCTTTGCTGTGTGACACCCAGAGTACACAGGAGAAAGGGCGCCTCCCCACCCAGGCACCCCTCACTCCACAAGTGGCGATGGAGGTGCCCACACCCCGAGGGCTGCAGTGTGGCTCCGGGGGCCCTGTCCCTAGTAAAGGAAGTGTGAGCTGTCAAGGGATGGCTTTAGAGATCTCTCTCGGGGAGAGAGCGAAGCACGGCTGGCCGAGACTCACCCTGAGTGCTCCTTGCTCTCAAGTCTCCTCCTCTGGACAGGGGAAAGTGAGCCTCGTGTTTGTGCACTAGGAGCCATCTCTGGGTCAGGCAGCTGGGCGTGCATCCCTGTCCTGCATGGAGCGAGCTGTGGTGCACCCTGGGAGCCACACATTCCCCTCAGCTTTAAGGTGTGGCTCTCTATTGTTGCTGAAATGTGCACAGCACTAGAAAGCCCGGCTTCTCTGCGGATCTCCTTCTCCTATGGCAACACTGAGCAGCATCCCCCTTTCTGAACTCCTGCCTCTAGGAGTACAGGGGACAGTTCCTTTACACATGCAACAGACCCCCACTGACACTCACCCCATGCCAGGCCACCAAGTTGTAAAATAATGGAATGTGGTGGTCACATGTGTCCGCCTGCTGCCTGGCTCAGCCCATCCCAAGTGGAAGGCACTGTGGGACAAGCAAAAGGCCTCTACGTGGGGCAGGGGAGATGCTACCTGGAGGGCAACAGAGCCTGTGAATTGTGCAGTTTGACCACCTGCCCTGGGGGTGGGTCTGGATAAATGCAACCACCCTGCAGGAGCAAAGCAAGGTGCACACATGAGCACTGGGTCAGAGGACTGGGCCTTGGCTGGGTGCACGTGCAGACCTCTGCTTTGTTCTGGCTCTGGGCCTCTGGAAGCTGGCCTGGGACTGCTCGTGACTGCGTGTCTCTTCTAGGTGGGCTACCCTAACGTTGGCAAGAGTTCCACCATCAACACCATCATGGGCAACAAGAAAGTGTCGGTGTCCGCCACGCCCGGCCACACCAAGCACTTCCAGGTAGCCCTGCGCCCCTGCCCCCTCCACACTCTGCTCCAGGCCACCCATGGAGTGCATACACCTTCCTTCCCTTACAGACCCTCTATGTGGAGCCCGGCCTCTGCCTGTGTGACTGCCCCGGCCTGGTGATGCCGTCCTTTGTGTCCACCAAGGCAGAGATGACCTGCAGTGGAATCCTGCCTATCGACCAGATGCGAGACCATGTCCCTCCCGTGTCACTCATATCCTTCCTGGTGGTTCTGGGCCAGTGGGGGCTTTGGAGATTTCGGGCAAGCACCTTCTGGTGTTGTGTGGCGGGCTCGGGTCTGGCCCTGTAGCAAGGAGAATCTGAAGTACTGGTGACCTGCCCAGGTTTCCCGGTTAGCTGGCTCAGGACTACCGAGTTAGAACCCAGCTCTGGAGTTAGCAGCATAGCCAGTGTGGACAGAGAGGCCCAGGCTGCACACCTAGACTTCCCCCGCCATAGACTGAGGAGGCTGGGAGAGGGAGCTTGGCCTGCTGAACACCCCTGTCCTCTAGCACAGGGACAATGCCTGCTTCATGAGCAGTGGGGGCTATAATCCTGGTGACTGGCATTTATTGACCACTTGCTGTGAGTGTTTCTGACACTTGCTAGGTAGCACTTACTATTCCCAGAACATCCGTGAAGAACAAGTGCTGCCATTGTTTCTTCTGTTTCAAGCAGAGACACAGCAAAGTGAAAGCTTCCCCTCACTGAGTGAGCCGGTGTGCAGCTGCCCTGGCTGCATAGGGTGTTGTTCACAGCAGGTCTGTGTGGACACCTGGGTGTCCCCTGCCTCGAAGTCAGCAGGCCAGTCTGTTCTGTTCTGCAGGGGCCTCGAGAGAGGGGAGACTCTGTGAAACTGGCGCTCTGGCTTGTTAGCTTGTAAGTAGGGTAAAATTCCATACCCTACTCAGTTCTTAACAAATCCCAGAACTACAGTGTTCTCTTTTTCTGTAAGAAATAATGAGTAAAGCCTCGGCATGTTGGCATTCTTTTGCATTTACAGCACTATGGGAGGCTGAAGCAGGAGGATCTCAAGTTCAATTCCCCCTTGGGGAATCTAAGACCCTGTCTTAAAGTAAAAATCAAAAAGGAGGGGGAGTGGCTCAGTGCAAAGGTCCTGGGTTCCATCCCCAGTGTCAGTTTTTTTAAAGTATAAGAATTAATTCATACAAGCTAAAAAAAAAAGTAAAACAGTATATCTCTAAATTGGGATACAAAACAGTTGTTAAAAAGAGTGCACTAATTCTACGTCCCCAGCCCTTTTTATTGTTTATTTTGAGATAGTGTCTAAATCACTAAGTTACCCAGGCTGGACTCAGACTTGTAGTCCTGCCTTAGCCTCACAGAATGTTGGGACTATGGGCGTGTGCCATCACACCCACTAAACACTTAATTTCTTTTTTCTTCTCAGTACAGAGGACCTTGCACTTGCCAGGCAGGCCTGGCACCACTGAGCTACATCCCCCACAGCTTAAATTCTTTTTCTTTAATTTTTTGTGATGTTCTCACTATGTAGTTCAGGCTGGCCTTGAACTCACAGCAGTCTTCCTGCCTCAGCCTCCTGAGTGCTGGGATTACAGGTGTGTGCCACCGCACACAGCTAAATCTGGGAACATGGGTGTTACTTATGCTTTCTATGTAAATCAGCAGTAGGACATGTGCTGGGTGCTCACCGGCAGGCAGTGAGGGACTGTGGAGGATCCAGGCATAACTCAAGTGGGCCCGTCTCTCCAGCAGTGTCAGTCCAGGTGACGTGGAACCGCGCGTGGGTGACAGGCTGAAGCGGGGCACTGAGTGGCGAAGCAAAGCACAGTGAACTAAGAGATGAGATGAGGAAAAGTTGTCTTGCATAGTCGTGGGCATTAAAAACAGATGCCTGTGCTTGGTGGGTTATCTCACGGATTTGTGGTTAATTCATAATGTTGCTTCGCAAGGTAAAGGAAATCAGTTTGAGAGAATTGGTTTGGAAGTGATCTTGGATATAGAAGAAGCTGGTGGTTTCCATGAATGAGTAACTAGTCTGTATGGGGAGGCCAGCAAGCACTGAGACGGTCAGTGTCCTGGGCAGCGTGTCAGGTGCCGTGGGGACAGATCAGCTCCAGACCGTGGACACCTTAACTGGGTCACGTGTGCCAGAACATTCCGCGGCGGGTCCTGGAAGCAACCTACGGCATCAGCATTATAAAGCCCAGGGAAGACGAAGATCCTTACCGTCCTCCAACCTCAGAAGAATTGCTGACGGCTTATGGATGTGAGTTGTTTTTTATTTTAAAACATAAACAAGAAATAACAGTACAGTGAGTTAATAGAAATAGTTAATAGAATTATGGGAGGTGGGTTCTCAGAATTGATCCAGGGTAAGTATGTGCTTTAACCCTGAGCCACATCACCGGCTGCTATATTTTTGTTGTTGTTTTGGTACTGGGGATAGAACTCAAGACCTTACGATTGCCAGGAAGGCACAGTGCCACTGAGCTAAATCCCTGGCCCTGCTGTATTTTTTAATAGTATCCTCAATGAGGGCCAGGGATTTAGCTCAGTGGTTCCATCACCTGCCTCGAAAGTGCAAGGTCCCAAGTTTGATCCCTGTTACTAAAAATAGTAATAATAATATCCTCAATGCTATTTTTCATCTGGCACTACCTGGTAAAATCAGTAAGAGGAAAGGCCACTTTGTAAAACCAACCCCACCTGTACCCTTTCTGAGATCACTGTAGGTCTGTTCAGAAGGTGTCTCCGGCAGTAAATTTTAAAAAGTTTTGCCAAATTGCTCCAGTTTTACTTTGTTTTTTTTTTGGGGGGGGGGTTGTTTTCTGGTTTTTGTTGTTGTTTTTTTGGTACTGGAGATCAGACCCAGGTCCTTGCGCTTGTGCAGCAAGAGATGTCGTGTACAGGTACAAGTTCCCAATGATGAATGTGGTCATTATATATAAAATGTACCAATAAAATAGTGCTAGTGAAGTTGGGCGTCTTTGCATATATTCATTGGTTTTCTGTGTTTCTTCTGGAATCACCTTCTCTTCCTTCTACGTGTTGTGCCTGTTGTTTTTCCTAATGTTTATTTGTGGTTTCGTTAACCCTGTAAAAAGTGATAATCTTAATAGACTGTTTTCCTTTTGGGCTTGACCGGGTTTGGTGTTTTACTTGGAGAAACTTCCCTATGTCCAAAAGACAGAACTACTTTCCTGTAATATTTGTTGTTTTAGACTTTTTAGTCCACCTAAATTATTTTTGCTTATGGTATAAATTAGGATTTTAAATATTTTCTTCTAAAGTGAAAAGGCCTACACATAGCTAGTGTATAAGGGAGCTAAGTTTTGAGTCCAGCCTGTCTGCCAAAGCCCATATTCTTAACCACTGTGTTCTGCCCCATCTGGTAATTGAGTTAGTATTAAAGGGGTCTTTGTGGTCTGTTGGAGAAAATGAAAAATAATACAGATATATATGCCAGGTGTGGTGGTTCATGCCCACATTCCCATCTGTTGAGGAGACTGAGGCAGGAAGAGCACAACTTTGAAGCCAGCCTGGGCAACTTAGGTTCTGTTTCTAAATAAAAAAGAGTTACGGATGTAGCTTGGTGCTAGAGAGCCCCATGGTTCAATCCCAATACTCCTAAAAAAAAAAAAAAGCTTGCTCTATAGCTTTTGGGTTTGCTGCTAATAATATTCTACAATGGCCTCTCAGAATCAGTGTTTCAGCTCAAGGAATAGAAAACATGGAGATGTTGAGTGTGTCTTTCACAGTGTGGTGCTAGGTGGTTTTTAAGGATAGCAGGTACAACTGGATAGCCTATATCCTATGTTAGCACATGTTTTAACCAAGAGATATTCTACAATAGTGGTGAATTAATTTTGTGAAAAATAGGAGTAAACAAGCATAATTAGCATATCCATGGAAAGGACTAAGTGTGCACCACCTCGTGTGTGTGTGTGTGTCGTGACACTGTGTCTGCTAGCTAAGGTTCTTCGCCACTTCTCCCACAGACATGCGTGGATTCATGACGGCGCACGGCCAGCCAGACCAGCCTCGCTCTGCGCGCTACATCCTAAAGGACTATGTCAGGGTAAGTGAATCCTCTCTTGTATCGCTCGTGAATAAACAAATTTTCTTCGCCCACACACTACGTTCATAGCTAAATTGCCATCCTTTAGATTCTAAGGAGATAGTTTTCCATTGAGGTGGAGTTCTAACCAGGGCTGTGTTCCCCATCTAGGGGAGTTAGGCTCACATAATTACAGAGGGACTGGTGACTTTTTTTTTTTTTTGTACTGGGGATCAAACTCAGGACCTTGCGCTTGGGAGGGAGGCGATGGAACCGCCGAGCTAAATCCCTGGCCCTGGTGACATATTTTGACAGGAGCAGTGAAGCTGTCTGAACACTGTTACCACCGAGAGCTGCTGATTCTTGCACCCAGTTTTCTGTCTCCCTTTACTTGTTTCCACTGTATCACAGTCTTCCTTGCAGTGTCACCGTCTGCGAGCCTTTCCACCCATGCTTACCTGAGTACAGTAAAACTAAGGGCCGAGGTACCTTTTCAGAGCTAATGCAGGAGTGAGTCTGAATGTTTTCTGTGTATCTCTTCGCTAATACAGAACAAAGAGGCTGGGCATAGCGCAGGGGTAGAGCACATGCACCCCAGAAATAAAAACTAAAACTGAGTCTCTGAGGTCATATTCTGTCATGTTACAAGTGAGCACACTGTTTGGGGTTTCCTCATCACTAAGCTCAGCGCCAATTACATACTAATTCCCCAAGATGTGTTATGTATTAAGTTTAATTCTTTCCAAAAATCAGCATTATAGCAGTTCCTGGTGATAACTAGCTGTGAAGGTTGAACTTTTATTCCTTCCTCTTCTCAAGTCCGAATGCAGGGAGTGTAGAAATAAAAGTAGGCTGTGCCATTTGACTGCAATTCAGAAAGAATGTGATTCCTACTGTTTAGGTGAGTTAACAGGCATAGCTTTTATAGCATCTTGGTGGGAGGGGCACTTTGTACCCAGGCAGCAGCCTGACCCACATGTAAGAGGCTAAGGGTTATCTTTGGGGGGCCCCCACCCCTCGGTGCCAGAGATGGAGCCCAGGCCCTCGCACCTGCTGGCCGAGCACCCCCTCTTCTGAGCCCTGGGGACTCCTCGATGCCTGAATCCCAGCTTAATATTCCCATTGGTACAGTCAGAATTTTCAAGTTGTGTCCTGGTTTTGATTTTGGAAAATATTTAGCACAAGTGTAATCATAAGAGCAAACTGAAATGTTCTTAGGAAAGATTCAGAGTGAAACAGGGCCCAGAGAAGAATGACCCGTTCTGGTGTGAAGCTGTGGGGCGGCGAGGTCCCGCACATGGAAGGTTGAGATGGTGTGGGGAGTTAGGCCGCCGGAGTCAGCTCAGCGGGATCCACAGGCGGAAGCCTGCTCAGTGTCTCCTCTTCGGCACCTGTTGTCTCTGCAGGGTAAACTGCTGCACTGCCACCCCCCTCCCGGAACGGACCCCGTGATGTTTCAGTATCAACACCAGCAACTCCTGGAGAACAGGATGAATGGTGAAGAAACAAAAATGCAGCCGAGTAGAAACACAAAAGAGAAACAGATTGAAAACGTAGTTGACAAAACATTTTTCCATCAAGTAAGTAGTTTTTCTTTAACTTCTGATCCAACACATTCTTTCTTTTTTTTTCTTATTAAGTTTATTATATAATATGTTACAATTTTCCAGCACATTCTAACAGTACAGGTTGAGCTATTCACATACCATAAACAGAACTGACACTCACCCAGGCCACTGTAAAGTGTAAGATCCAGGAGTCCATGGCATTTCAGAGCTGTGCAGTCCACTTTAGGATCAGCCCAAAAAGAAACCTCAGACTACACCGTGAGCAGCTCAGCCTGCTTCCCCTCTCCCCAGCCCCTGCCAGCCTCTGCTCTGAGCTGTGTGCAGATTTGTAGACAGGATCAGGCGCTGTGCTCTTTGCAACTGCTCCTCCCACGTAACGCAGTGTCCTCGAGGCTCACCGAGCTGTTGCACGGGCAGCACTCAGTCCTTCTGTGGCAGGATAGCCTTGTGTGTAGATGATCCGAGTGGTGTCTGTCCATGTGTCAGTGGCTGGACATGTGTGTCGTGACTCACGAGCAGTGTGGCTGTGAGTCTGTCCACGAGCTCTTGCATGGCATGTGTTTTCATCCTCTCAGTCTGTGCCCAGCACCGGGGTTTCTGTGTGCGAGGTCACCCATGTGTGAGCTCTGAGGGAGCCAGAGAGGCTGCATCATTAACATCCCCCTAGCAGCGCAGCAGCTTTCCGATTTCTTCACACTCTTGTCAGCACTTCTGCTCTCCCATGTCTTCCCCTAAGCATCCGCATGTGTGTAAAGTCGTGTCTCGTGGTTTTGATTTCTGTGTCCCTGATCCTCCTTCAGGTGCTCATAGGTACATATGTACTTCCCTTGGAGTAGCGTCGGTTGTTTTGTTTGCTTTTTTTTGAAGTCTGGGCTGGCCTTGAACTCAACATGCAGCCCAGACTGGCCTCAAACTTTCAGCAGTCCTCCTACCTCAGCCTCCAAGTGCTCAGGTCACAGGTATGCACCACCACGCCTGACTAAATGTTGCTTACTGCTGAGTTCCAGGAGTCCTTTATATATTCTGGATGTCAAGGCCTCTTCAGATCTATGATTAGAAAGTGCCAGAGAGACAGACATCATACAGGTCTCCTGCACTTCACAGTATTAACAACTTGAATTGCAGTCTAGAGGTAGCATTGTAGAAAGCAAATTTATGTTCAGAAGAGTTAAATCATAGGGTTGTTCTTAACATGCTCCAAAAACGCTTTTAAGTGGGCTGCGGGTGTAGCTCAGCGGTAAACCAGTACTGCAGAATAGTAACAATACTAATGCTTTTAAGCGATTGCCGTACCCCAAGAGAAAGGAGGAGTTGGGCACAGCTGGAGGGTGGCCAGCTGCTTCCTTCTCTGGTGCTGCGTGGGTGCCCTGCACTGTGGGCCAGTGTGCAGCTGAGCGATGTTACCGTCCCTGTTCCACCACTCGGGGCTGAGGCCCACGACACCAACTGACTCAGCAAGGGGACTGTTTACCTGGCTTAGCTAAGATGAGCTTAGATGTGTGTGGCTCTTTCTTTGAATTATGCCCAAGTCTTTGCTAGCAGTATGCAGAACTGCAGGTCCTTCGCAGGCCTGACAGCTGGCATGCAGGACATTTAATTTGAATCCTTTCGTGCTTGCAGGAAATTTCTAAAGGCCCCATGAGTGAAGGCTGACGGCTTTCTGTTTGCTACAGTTCACAGATCTGACCGCTTTCCCATCATGCAAAGGCGGATGCTGCTTTACACTTCCCGTCCTTCTGGATTAGTTTTTTCTTTTTTTTGGTACCGAGGATCAAACTCGGGTCCTTGCGCTTGCACAGCAGGTGGCGAAACCACGGAGCTAAATCCCCGGCCCTAAGGATTCATTTTTTCTTGAGGAAACAGTTTCCTTAGTTAGTTTCTAGTTTGGGTCCCCGGAGGACACCCCGTGGCTGCCCTCTCACCACGCTTGCTCTGCTCTCCAGGAGAACGTGCAGGCGCTGACCAGAGGGGTGCAGGCCGTGATGCGGTACCAGCCAGGCAGCGGCCTGGTGACCGCAGCTACCGTGAGCGCTGAGAACTCGGCTGGGAAGCCCTGGAAGAAGCACGGCAACAGGAACAAAAAGGAGAAAAGCCGCAGACTCTACAAGCACCTGGACATGTGACCCAGACCAGCGGTGAGAGGGTGGGTGGCCAAGCAGCTGTTGGGCCGCAGACTCTCCCGGGACAGGCACCAGCGAGTGTGCACTTGGGCCGTGTGGCCACCCCGAAGCCTTGGCATCTGGGTGCAGCTCGGGACAGCCGCTCTGCACATCGAGTCAGGGAGCCCGGAAGCAGGTCCTGGGGAAGGTGGGCCCAGGAGGAAGGCAATGGTGTGTGTTTGTGCAAATGCACACGTGCTCCTGGTTTGTGAATCAGATTTTCTGAAGGGATTAGAATTAAATTCCCACTGACCTTCCTCTCGGTGTGAGTGGGTGAACTGCCAGCTGGACCGTCCACATCCCACCTCGGTCTTGCTTTGCTGAAGTTCTGCTGGGGTTCAGGGACAGCTTCTGAGGATGTGGATTAGATTAGCTGGCCCTGCCTGCACACCTCCAGCACAGCCCAATTTGACTGGGCAGAGGCCTGGGCTGCAGGTCCTTCAGAGTTCCTAGGGGCGGTGAGCTTCATCTGTAAGCCACCAGCACCACCAGGTGACCAGGGCTGTCATTTCCGGCCCTGGGCCCCTGAGCTCCTCCATGCATGGCTCCTCCCCGTCACAGGTGGCTCCGGCCTCTGCCATCACATGCCACACACTGCAGTTCTCCCGGCCCCCTGCTCCTGTGCTTCTGTAGCCTTCTCTGGGCCTCATTTTCCCCCTAACTCAGGGCTTAACTCTGGCTTATAGCGGAGGTGCTTTGGGGAAAGTACACATCCCCACAAGACCTTCTTGCAGAATCAAGAGGCCCCGAGTCCTGAAGCGCACCCAGGAATCCATAGTTGAGCACTTCTCGCTGGCAGGGTCATAAAGCCAGGCATCACAGGATGGGCCATCCCAAGGGACCATGCAGACAGGGCTTCTGTGGGGATCGCTGACTGCAGTTATCATGCCTGTCTTAAGCCATGTGCTACACTCCAACAGTCACGTGACAAAGCCATTTCCATAGACACCAGTAAGTGGCAGGCAGCTGTGTTTAGGACGTCATACCAGGGCAAATGTTACATCCTGGGAATTAAAAGATTATGTTTATTCGGTTAACAAATATTTATTCGCCAGCCACCTCGTGACAGGAAGAGCAGTGCAGCAGGGTGTGGAGGTGCATGCCTGTAATCCCAGCACTTGGGAGGCTGAGGCAGGGGGATTGCTGAAAGTTCAAAGCCTGCCTGGGCTACATAGTGAGACTGTCAGAAAAAAATGGGGAAAAGAGAGCAGTGCAGGAGGTGAACACAGCAGCACAGGGGCGACCTCTGGAGGGTGGAAGTAAGTAAGGGCGGAGTCCTGTGGGGCAGCTGAAGGGATTCCAGATGTTTCCTGAAAAATGAAGCAAGCTCTGGAGTCCTGCACTCTCAGGAGTGAATGAGCCGTGCTCGATTCTTCACATAGTAACAGGTGGCCGTTTGCTCTGCCTGTAGGTTTCCCGATCTAGACATTCTGGCAAATGCACCGTAAGGAAGGGGCTGGCCGATGATAGTGTCACCCATTCTTCAAAAGCCCTCTCAGAGGTGACCCTGTGCCCGGCCAGAAGCCCCTCGCTGACGCCCTTTTACGGCTTCTCCCTTTCCTGGATCTCCCTCCTGCCCTTGCCACCCCATGAACAGAACCCAGGTCCTTGTTGAGAGTCCAGGAGTGCAGACTCGGTCACCTGAACAGTAATCTCAGCTTCACTTTCGCTTCTGCCCCAATGTCTGCCCTGCGATTTCTTTTTTCTTTTTTGAGACAGGGTCTCTCCAGGTAGTCTGGGCTGAAGTATCCCCATTTTCATTGTGGACTCGTGCATTGCAGTCATTACCACTGTTTCAATTTTTTTCAGCATTTTCACCACCCTTTTATTTTTTATTTTATTGGTACATTTTATATATAATGATCACATTCATCATTGGGAACTTGTACCTGTACATGACATATCTTGCTGCTGACTTTTCCCCATTCCTCCTCACCCTTCAACCCCTCTTCCCCTCCTTATTTACAAAAGCTTCGTTTCCATTTTTTCCTTCTGTTCTCTTTTTTAAATCTTTTTCCCTTCCTTCCTTTCCCCCTCCCTAGCTCCCCTCCTCATTTGAGCATTTTCTCCCCACTTCCCGATGTCCAGTATGCATTTTGTTATCTCAGAGAGGCTGCCTCTGCTGTTCACCACTCTGCCATCTTCCCAGACGTCTCCACACCCCAGTAAGGCAGAACCAGCCATGCCCCTGCAGCTTGTGGATTTTCAGATCAGAAGGAAGTTAAGGTGTTTGTCAAGAAGCCAGTTTTCCTGGTCATTTGGAAAACTCGGCAGAAGGCAGAAGTCCAGGAAGTGCCACCTTTTCAAATCCCTCTTGCCTCCGTTCAGTCCGAAGTGAGACAGCCATTCCAGCTTTCCACCCTTATTACCCAGTTGCTCCCAGATAGGGTACCATATGCCTGTGATCCTAGCCACTTGGAGGCTGAGGCAGGAGGATTGCAAGGTAAAGCTTGGGTGACAGCTTGTCTCAAAACTCAAAAAATAAAAGAGCTGAGCTCAGGGTTCAGTCCTCACTACACAGAAGACCTGTTGCTGTGATGTATTGAGTGCACCAAGGCCAGCAAAGGCCGAGGCCACTGGTGTGCAGGAAGTCGCGGTGTGGAGCGAGAGTTCACACACACCACACACCCAGGTGACACTTTATGGAGACAGGATGTGCGTGAAGGTGCCCGTCTCTAGCCCTCCCCAGTGCACACAGCGTGATGAGCAGGTCAGGCTGCATCTGCAGGGCGCTGGGCGACCACGTCCCTGCCTAGCTGTCCTCCCAGATGTCTGCATGAGAGTGCTTGAGTCATCAAGAGCCACAAGCATGGGTGCTCGAATCCAGCGCTGTCGCCCAGACTGGGCTCAAACTTATGATCCTCCTGCCTCAGCCTCACAGAGTGCTGGGATTACAGGAGTGAGCCACCACCCCAGACTTGAATTTTGTGTGTCTGGACTCTCAAGGCCTTCAGAGGTGGGGCCTCACAGGAAGTGGCGCTAGGCGCATGGGGCTGGGTGGTTGAGGGTCCAACCAACACACACTTCCCAGGTGTGTCCAACGGGAGCTCTCTGGCCTGAAGCAAGTGTATCTGAACCAGCCCTGGATTCCTAGGCCAGTGAACCCTTCAGGGTTTTTCTATTTGTGTTGGGAGGGGGGGTGCTGACATTACAGCTGAAATGTCTGAAAACACATTACACTTTGCTCTCTGCGGGGAGGGAAGCTGTTTGAGATAGGCGGGCCTCGAACTCTGTGTTCCCCAGGCTGGCCTCAAACTTGTAGTGATCTTCCTGCCTCGGCCTCCTGAGTACTAGGATTACAGGCGTGTGTCACCACGCTTGGCTTAGAATTGTGATTTATTTTTTTAATGAAAAAATAAAATCATAATTCTGCCCTGCCTTGCCGGGCTTGGGGGTGCACATCTGTAATCCCAGCACTCAGGAGGCTGGAGGCTGAGACAGGAGGATCACAGTGAGTTCCAGGCCAGCCTAGACTACACAGTGAGACTGTCTCAGTTAACATAAGACCTGCTTTAAGCAAAATCACTAAAATCGATACGGAAATTAAAAATCACAGGAGCCAGGGGCAGTGGTGCACACCTATGGTCCCAGTGCACTGGGAAGCTGAGGCAGGAGGACCCCCAGTTCCAGCCCAGCCTGGCACCTTAGCTACTTAGGCCTAGTCTCAGAATAAAACAGGGTCAGGGACGTTAGCTCCATGCGAAGGCCACAGAAAATTAGAGTAATAGTTTATTTTCCAGGACACCCCCGGACACCGGAATCATGTGGCTGCGCGGCAGGAGACGGAGAAAACCGGTCCGGGCCCTCGAAGTGCGGAAAGAAGCGCAGGGCAGGGCAGTTCCAGCAGTGGTCGGGCGCAGAAAACGGGGCGCCCGGGCCAGTGGTCGTTGCATAAGGGAGGCAGGGACCCTGTGTCCCGTCCCTGCCCGACCAGACAGTAGCGGGGCAGGCCGGGGCTCCTCCGGGGCCGCACCGCCACGGGGAGACTGCTGCTCCTCGCTCCGCCGTGTGCGTGCGTCCTGCTCGCTGTGGCTCTGGGCCACCTGCTGCTGGGTCTCAGCCCTCGTACTATAAGGGGGACCCAGACTGCAACGGGGCTGGGTTCGGGTTGGGGGGGGCGGGGGGGCGGGGCGTGACCCCACCCAGGTCAGAGCGATCCTTTCTGGGGTGAAGTCGGTTGCATCTACCCAGATCCCGCATGCAGTGAGGCCTTGCTGGGGGTCGGCAGCCCAGGGGCCTGGCCAGGTGGTGCAGTGGTGGGCGCGAAACAAAGCTGTAAAACCTGGAAGCTCAGGGTGGGTGCTCGCGGGTAATCCCAGCACTCGAGAGGCTGATGTGGCAGGAGGATCGCTGAAAGTTCGAAGCCAGGCCAGGCTACATTTCAAGACCCTGTCTCAAGAAAGGAAGGAGAAAAAAAAAAAACCTTTGCACCTTAACCAGAATGGGGTTGATACGTCACAGGCTGGATGGAAGGGTTCAGGGAGGGCAGAACTCGAGAGGCACACACTGTGATGTACCCAAGTCCCATGACACTGCTAGCCTCAATTTAACTACAGCCCTTAGCTGTGAAGTGGGCGGGGTCACTATAGCCTCCCGTGTTCTTGTTTGGTTTTTTGAGACAGAATCTGCTGTGTAGCCCAGGCTGGTCCTGAACTCACTATGAAGCCCAGGCTGGCCTCAAACTTGTGGCAATCCTCCTGCCCCAGCCTTCTGAGTGCTGGATTACTGCCCTGCACCATGGCTGCCTGGCTGAATTTTTCTTTTCTTTTTTAATTTTTAGGTACTGGGGATTGAACTCAGGTCCTTGAGCTTGCACAGCAGGCGGCGAAACCACTGAGTCAAATCCCCGGTCCTGGCTGAATTTTTCATTTACACAATTAGCTCTCCTTAGCTACAGTTGCTGGGTTACTTTACAACCCTCTTGTTTCCTTTTCAGAAAGTAAAATCCAACAGTGTTGGGGGGAGAGGGGTCATTTCTCTTGAGTCAGCCACCTGGGAGGTGAGTGTTCTCGTTGCTGTCTCTCCTTCTGGGTGAGCTCCAGCTCCCGCCATGGGCCTGGTGACCACAGACTTGGGCTTCTTCTGATCTTTTCTTCCTGAGGGAGAGGGTACATTGCAAGGACGAAAAGTTGAAACTGCCCTTTTTATTGTTTTGTTTTGGTTTTTGTTTGTTTTCTTGAGACAGGGTCTCGTTATGTAGCCCAGGATGGCCTCAAACTCTTGGCAATCTTCCTGCCTCAGCCTCCCAAGTGCTGGGACCACAGGCAGGCACCAGCACGCTCAGGCTGCAGGTGCCCGTTTAGACACCTGCTTGGGCTTCCCCAGACTCCCGCTGTGTGCTGTCTACACCCGACCTGCAGCCTTCTCTACCTGAGATGCACAAAGAAACCCAGACAGGACCAGTTGGCCCTGTGTGCTGTGTGCCGCCTCCTGACCGGCCTGTGTGGCACAGCCAGTGCAGCTCCCGGTCTAGGTAAGCAGCCTGGTGGCGGCAGGGGCTCCACACAGCTCGGGCCTGGCCTCCTCCTCCTGCCTCCACTGCCACAGGTTCAGGCGATTTCCCCTCAAGCCCGTGCCCTTCCATCCGTTCCCCACGTCCACGCAGCTCCTTCAGGTGTGTGCTCAAAGCATGGAAGCGCCACCCAGCTTGTCCACCAGCTCTGCGGATCCCTTGTCCTGCTGTCCCCAAATCCCCTGTGTACTGAGAGGTGTGATCTGAGTCCCTGGGAATGCATTTCAGTACCAGAGGTCTTGAGGCCCTGGGTCCAGACACACTCGTCCCACTGCCTTGCCGCTTTCTGACACAGGTCTGGACTCCTTCCCCAGAGTCCAGTTGCACTGTCGAGCCTGCCTCCGTGTCTTGAATTGATTCAAAATGGTATCCTTTCGTGGTCATTTGGACTCGAGGGAAGAGCCAGGAGTCGCACGGCGTCAGATCTGGTGAATAAGGTGCAGAGGATGCACTGTCATGTTTTCTGAGCTGCCTTTCCACTGGATGGTGCTCGGTAGCAGCAGTAGCTGTATTTTTGGTCACAGTAGTTTTGCCCGCAGCTCATAAAGACACTCAGGAAAGAGCACTTCCAGAACTGCTCAGAAAGTGGCAAGGATGGGATGAGTGTGTGTGGAGCAAGGGGAAGGATTTTGAGGGGAATTCATGGCGGTGTCTATTACTGTAACACACTTTTATCCGTCTACACGTTCACCTTGTGTGTGATCACTTGTATGCTGAGCCCCCATCAGCTCGGCTGCATGGGTAAGCGTTTGCTGCCTGCTGCTTCCGTCACTCCCAGCAGCTCCTGACAGTAGTTGCTGCTGTTTTCGGAGCCCCGAGCCCAGCCTGGCTCATGCACATGTGGCCGAATCCTTCCCCAGTGCTGACTTGGGCTTGAGACGAGAGACAGAGCCAAGGCCTGGGACAAGCCCGTGCTGAAGCTCCTGTCCCCAGACACAAGTCCCAGGAGGGACTGTGAGTCGCTCCTGCCTGTGCCCACCCTGGGGAGATGCAGGGGGCACCTCATGGTCAAGATGCAGATTCCGAGAGTCCGGGGCCCCGCTCAGAGCAGTGTCACAGAAGCAGCACTTTGAGTCCCTGTCCCCTTAGCTGAGGGGAGAGGAAGAGGCCCCTCCCTAGTCCAGTGTTAATAGCTAGTGGGGGGTTCCCTTAGTTTTTGTTTGCTTGTTTGGTTTTTGTTTGGTTTTTTAGTTTTTTGATAGAAGGACTTGCTGTGTAGCCCAGGCTTGCCTTGAACTCCGAATGATCCTCCTGCCTCAGCCTCCCAAGTGCAGGGGTGACAGGTGTGCGCCACCTTGCCTGCCGAGTTCGCTGGTGTCAAATGCTTAGCTGCGTCCTTGGCACTGGGGACTTTCATGCATCGATTCACTGAAGCCTGGAAGCGCCCCCTGACGGGTGCCTGCCTTATCCCCCTTTACAGATGCTAAAAACCAGCCCAGAGAGGTTACGTGACCACTCGGAGGTCAAGGCCCAGGAGGTCGCAGGGCCAGGATTCAAACTGCAGTGCACGCCCTTCACCTCTGAGGTCACTGCCGTGACCGCTGGCGCCTTTACTGGCCATTAATCTCTCCAGGCGCTGGTCCGAGCACATTCCAGGGGCTTTCTCTAGAAATCTGCTTTAAAAAGAAAAAAGAAATGAAAAAGAAAAGAAAAGCTGGGCATGGTGGCACACACCAGTAATCTCAGCACTCAGGAGGCTGAGGCAGGAGGATCACCATGAGTTCGAAGCCAGTCTGGACTACACAGCAAGATCCTGTCTCAAAAAACAAAGGGATAACATCTTCCATGCCAGGCCCAGGGTCCCACACCTGTAATCCCAGCTACTCTCCGGGCTGAGGCAGGAGATGGCAAGTATGAGGGCAGACTGGGCAACTTAGCCAGACCCTGTCTCAAAATAAAATTAAAAATTAAAGGGCAGGCTGGAGTGTGGCTCAGTGGCGAGCACTTGCTAAGCGTGGACCATGCCTGAGGCCTGGGCCCCATCCCCAGCACAGCAGAATGACTGAGACACCTCTTCCTCCTCCTCGGGGCCCAGTCAGGTGGGGCGAGGCTTCCAGGAGGGGGTGCCAGCCCCGGGGCCTTGGAGGGGGCCACCTGGGGGAGCAGAGGGAGGTGAGGTGACACGGCTCTCCCCGGGCAGCTGTCTGGCGTGTGCCAGCTGCTGGCGTCTCTTGCAGGTCAGAGCACCCACAAGAGGATGCAGTGGTGGCTCCAGGCCTGCATGTTCACCCTGGCCCTGCTGCTGCGCCTGGGCCCTGGGCTGGGCGCTCTGGGCCACCTTCCCCAAGACGTGGGGTCGGGTCCCAGGGCCGTGCAGAGGCTTCTGGGAAATCTGCTGCAGGTGAAGCTGGGCTGGGGATGGGGTGGGCTTAGGGATGGGGTTAGGGTGTAGCACAGGTCGCTTGGTTGTTGGGAGGAACCTTCAAAAAGCAGAGCAGGATGCTCTAAGGCTGCTCCTGGGAGGCAGGATGGTCCCCATGGAGCCCTGAGCGCCAACTCTTGCAGGAAAACACCAACGTCCTCAGCTACCTGCTGGGGCCCATCCTGGCCCTGGGCTCCTGGGCGTCCTGGATCCTCCCACTCTGCAGAATCGTGAGGCTGGGCTGGGGCTGGCACCACAGGTAGCTGGGCAGGTCAGGGCTACTGTGGTCAGCAGAGGGTGGCCAGAGCCCAAGGCCCAGGAGTGAAGTCAGCTGAGATGCAGAGGGACAGCCACGCCCCTGAGGATGCTTATTTATTTACTTGTTTTTGTGTTTTGACACAGGGTCTCATGTAGCCCAGGCTGGCTGCAAACTTGCGGCGATCCCCCTGCCTCAGCCTCCTGAGTGCTCATAGCCCAGGCTGTTTCTTGTTTTTGAACCAGTATTTCCACTACTTGTTCTCCAGAACTGTCTCCTTGGCTTCCACATTTCCAGAATATTATCTCCCCTGGCCTGGTTCAGAATAAGTGTCCCTGCCAGAGAAGGGCTGGACCGAGCTTCCTGATCCAGTCTCCCCGCGTCCCCAAGGGACAATCAGACCCTAGCCCAGCACTGGGTGCTGAGTGGGTTGAGAGGGTGAAGACCCTGGCCTGCCCTTGACATGCTCAGTAAAAGACATCTGCCAGAGGGACGTGCCAGGGCCTCAAAGATTTAGTGGCTCCCCCTAGAGTAGAAGTGGTAAGAGGAGGTCCTCAAAAGTTAAGTTGCAGCCAGGCTCTGAGGGGTGAGTAGGAGTTTGCCTGGCAGAGGAAGCAGCTTGAGCCTAACAAGCGACATCCTTGGGGGGTGTCTGTAGGCTGAGGGCTGTCCCGCAACCTGCTAGGGGTTGAGGGGCCTGGGTTTCAGGGTCCGGCGTCTCCCCTTCCCAGCCCTCTCCTCTCTGTGCCCAGGGCCTGGAATCCATTCTCCTGCATCTGCCTGTGATCACAGTTCCCGGATGCCCTGGCCGGGCTCCTCCACGCCTCGGCCATTGTGGCCCAAGACCAGTGGCCCCAGTACCTGCTGTAGGCCATGCTGGTTCCTGACATCCATGAGCTGCGCAATGCTGGACCTCACTGTACCACCCTGCCCGGTCGCTTGCACTCTCTGTCCCTTGTGCTTGGCAGAGCTCTCTGCCAGCAGAAGCCATGGGTGGAGGCCCAGGGCAGCCACGCACATGTGCAGTTATCTGCAGTTTGGTGCTTTCCCTTTTCTTGTTTGTTTCTTCCTCACTATGTAGCCCAGGCTGGCTGAGGACTCCCAGAGATCCTCTTGCCTCAGCCTCCTGAATCCTGGGATATAGGTGTGCCCCACCACACATCTTTGCCCAGGGACAGGAACACTGCGACATCAGAGCTGAACAGCCCTATCCTCAGGTGCCCTGGGCAGGAGAGTGGGGAGGGCTGGAGGCCTGCTTCCTACCATAGCCTGGGCCTTGAGCGTCCCCCTCCTGTGTGGTGAGGACCATGCCAGGAAGAGCCCACAAGTTTGCCCTGAGGCCAGAGGGACCTGGACAGCCACGTGCTGCTGCCCTGCGCCGGGACAGAGGATGGGAGCTGGGAGGTAGGACCGGGGACCAGGAAGCTGAAGGCCTCCACCCTTTGACCAACATTTAGCAAAGTAGATGGAGTCGCCCGATAGCCACTTAGGCCATCAGGTAGTTTACTAGCAGACATAAAATGCCACACTGCATAAATCCATGCTAATTGCAGAGCAATTTTGATTTTTCTATGCGCTCTATAAAAATATATATTCCCACTTTCACGTGCTTTTTTCTTCTTTCTTGTTCTTTTTTTTGTTTTGTTTTCCTTTTCTTTTTTGTTTGCAGAACTTGGGATTGAACCCAGGGCCTTTGGACTGAACTACCTCCCAACCCTTTTTTTTTTTTTTTTAATTAATTTGAGACAAGGTCTCGCCAACTTGTTAAATTCCCCACTCTGGGCTCAAATTTTCGATCCTCCTTCCTCAGCCTCCTGATTTCAAATTCAGGCTCAGCTTGGGCAACTTAGCAACTCAACAAGGATTCAAAATAAAAAATTTACAAATGGGCTGGGGATGTAGCTCAGTACAAAAGCCTTGGGTTCGGTCCCCAGTGCTGGAGGAGGAGGGTGGGAATCTTGTTTTTAAAAAACACCTCCTGGCTTTAAAATTGTCTCCACCTGAAAGGACTCAGACTCAGCACCGCTCAGCACGGGCTATCACACCCCAAGTCACTGAGGACAGTGGTAGCCTTCATTGGCTGCATGGAGCTGGTGTGGCCACAGCAGACCCCAGGAGAGTGAGGCAGCCCTGGGAGGCTTCCCAGAGGAGGCGGTGCCGTCACTGGAGGGAACTGGGTAGAATGGACCACCAAGGCGGGTTCCCAGAGGAGCGTGTGTGCAGTGAGTCTCCCCTGCCACAGGTGGCTCTGGAAGTGGCTGTCCTTCTAGGGGATGAGTAGAAGTTCCCTTTGTAAAGCTGCATGTGGGGGCACTAGCCTGTAATCCCAGCACACAGGAGGCTGAGGCAGGAAGATTGCAAGTTCAAGCCCAGGCTGGGCAACTTAGTGACCCTGTCTCAAAATAAAAACTGCAAAACAAAATCACAGAAATGACTAGTTTCGGGCAAAGCCTGTGTGATCCTAGGGCCTGAGCTTTGTAGCAGCAGCTCTTGCGCTGGGTTGTAGCTGGGTTTTGCATGGACAAAGTCCCCAGGGCCTCAGCTGGGTGGCCGCCGCGTGGGTAGACTTGGGTCCAGTGTGGAAGGCTGCCCATCCTTGCCTTGTGGGGGCCTCGGAGGCTTTGCGGAGTACAGGGGGAGGGGTGGCGTGGAGGCTGAGCCGGGATGGGATCCTCTCCCGTCACCTGGAGGCTTCCCGCGTCACCACCACAGGAGGCCGGCAGGGGGCGCTCGCCCTCCCCCGTCCCTGCTGCGTCAAGGTCCTTGCCGGAGGAGTTTCTCGGTGGACTTCTTTGTTGTGGGGTTGGGGATGGAACCCAGGGCCTCCGGACAGAGCTACAGCCCAACATTTTTTAGTGTTAGAGTCTCACTGAGTTGCCTGGGTTGGGCTGGAACTTGAGATACCCCTGCCTCAGCCTCCTTGGTGCTGGGAGTACAGGTGTGAACCACCACACCCAGCTAATAAGTTGTCTTAAATGTAAACATTCACTGTCTGTTTTAACCGCCCGGTAACCCATCCCCGCCTGTCCTCTCCCGCACACCTGCAGATGGGCTGCGGTGCCCCGAGGTTGCCCAGCGACAGGCGAGGCCAGAGGGCCAGTCCCTGAGAAGCCGCCCCCTCCCCACCCGTGCAGGTCCCCCGGCCCAGGCGACATCCAGCAGCTCCTTCGAGGCCTCAGCTCTCACCTCGGACCTGGAGATACAGGGCCCGTGGCTGTGCGCTCCAGACGGGGCTGTCACCAATCCACAGCCCACAGCACAGGACCTCTGTTCCCAAGGTCACGAGGAGCTTCCGGTCTGACTTGGGGGGGGGGCGGCTTCCACGGGCACGCCTGTCCAGGGAGCACTGCACGTGGGAGCCCAGTCCTTTTCTTGGTGTGTTGTTTGAGACAGGGTCTCGCTGTGTAGTCCAGGCTGACCTTCAACTTGTGATGATCCTCCTGCCTCAGTCTCCCGAGGGCTAGGGTCACAGGTGTGGGCCACCACACCCGACTGGAGCTCAGTCTTCACGGCCACTTGAAGCCCGAGTCCTGCAGAAGTAAATGCATGAACAACAAACTTCAAACCCGGGTGTGGCGCACACCTGTGATCCCAGCAATCTGGGAAGCCGAGGCGGGGAGGCAGGAGGATCGTAGGTTCCAGCCCAGCCTAGGCAGGACCTCTCTTTGTTGGTTTTTTGGTTTTTGGGGGTTTTTTGGTACCGGGGATCAAACTCGGGTCCTTGCACTTGCGAGACGGGCAGCATAACCACTGAGCTAAATCCCCAGCCCCGGATCTCTCTTTGAATGGGCTGAAAATAAACCACACACACAAGGAAACAACAACAAGACACACACACACACACCGTGCCCTTTCCCAACGCCACTTGGGCTGAGCGGCAGCTCCTTTCGTGGGGTCACCAGCAGCCTCTCTTGGCAGTGGGGCCCTATGAGGGAGGGGTGGGGACACCGTGCCCAGCACCTCAGCCTCCTTCCGGGCACTGAACAAAGCGCACGTCCCCTCGTGGGCCCAAACAGCTGTCGCTTCGGGTCCCAGCAGCCTTGGCGCCCGCCGCCCCTCAGCGAGGCTTCGTCCGTGTTCGAGAACACGGGACCCGTCGCGTCCTAGAGCAGCGTCCTCGGTTTGCAGGGGAACCTGCGATCACTGCCTCCTGCGACCACGAGAGGGCGCGCGTCTTCTGCCGCAGCCGCTGTTCGTTTCAGCTCAGTTGGGGAACGCAAGCCTATCCGTTTACAGTACTTTATTGTTTGCTTGGCTTTAAATACACTTCTAGTTTGGGGATCATTTTAGATGTACAGAAAAGTTGCAGCCGTACTGTGCTGTCTACCAGGTTTCCCTGATATTCCGGCCGTGTGTAACCCAGATGTATTTAGCAACTCAGAGACGTTAGCAGGCCTTACTGTGAGGGCCTTTGCTTGTTGTGAGACCTGCTGTATAGTCCAGGCTGGCCTTGCACTCAGGGCGCCCCTCCTGCCTCGGCCTGCCGAGTGCTGGGATCACTCACAGCGATGGTGTTGATGTGATGGTCACCCCTGTCCTGTGGGGGTCACAGCGGCAGCAAGGCTCCCAGCTCTGGGTCCCCACACTGGGCCCAGCCCCCTGCTATGCGCTGGAGCATGGGAGCTACTCTGTCGCCTGCCAAGAGTCAGGCTCGGAGCCCAGCCAGCCATGTAGGAGACGCCGGGTAAAACTGGGTCCTGCTGGGCGTGGCGGCTCACACCTGCAATCCCAGCACTTGGGAAGCTGAGGCAGGAGGGTCGCCGAATCACTGTGAGTTCCAGGCCAGCCTCAGCTACATAGGGAGGCCCTATCTCAAACAAACCAAACAAACAAGAATGGGATGCAAGCCAGGCAACGTGGTGCACACTTGTAATCCCAGCTACTTGAAGGCTGAGGCAGGAGGATTGCAAGTTTAAAGCCACCCTGGGAGGCATAGTGAGACTCTGTCTCAAAAAATAAAAAGGGAGGGCCGGGGATTTAGCTCAGGGGTTTCGCCGCCTACTGCGCAAGCACAAGGACCCAAGTTCGATCCTCGGTCCAAAAAAAAAAAAGGACTGGGTGGAGAGGCTCAATGATAGAGCACTTGACTAGCAAGCAGGAGTCCCTGGCTTTCATCCCCACTACTGGAAAGAGAGAGAGAGAGAGAGAGAGAGAGAGAGAGAGAGAGAGAGAGAGAGAGAGAGAGAGGGAGGGAGGGGATGGATCGCAACATGAGAGGCCTGGGGGGTTCTCTGGGCTCCCTGGGGCTGGCCTTGGGGCCCAGACTTAGTGGGGACGGAGGAGGAGGCCTGGGGAGGTCTGTGGGTGGCAGAGTAGCCGAGGTGGTGCTGGGCACGGCCCCCAGTTGTTGATAACCGGCCTGCAGCTCCCTCCTCGGTCTGAGACCCGGGCAGCCCCGTTCGCCCGGCCTCCCTCGCCTGCCTCCGTGTAACAGGAGCGCGTTTACAGTCTTGTGCCAACACCTGAGGCCGGCTCTGGGGACTGGGACCTCCTCCACGAAGACAGTCAGGGCTCAGACCGTTTGTGCTGGCTTCCAGATGTTTGTTTTGTTTTCAGTACTGGGGGTTGAACCCAGGGCCCGCACATTGAGCTACCTCCCCATCCCCTTTTAAATTTTTTATTTTGACACAAGGTCTTACAAAGTTGGTAAATTGCCCAGGCAGGGCTTGAACCTGCGATCTTCCTGTCTCGGCTTCCCAAATTGCTGGGATTAAGGCATAGACCACCTCCCCTAGATTCCCCCAACTTTTTATTACTTAAAATGAGGGAGGTTTTTTTGGTTTGGTTTTGGTTTTTTGTTTTTGGTATCAGGGATTGAACTCAGGACCTTGTGCTTTCGAGGCAGGTGGCAAAACCACTGAGCTAAATCCCCAGCCCAAAATAAGGTTTTTTTAAAAATAAATTTTTCTCCTTTTTTGGTACCAGGTTTTAAACTCAGGTTCTTGTGCTTTGGAGTCAGGCAGTGGAACCACTGAGCTAAATCCCCTGGCCCTGAAATAAATTTTTGTTACTTAAAATGAAGTTTTGTTACTTTTTGAAAAATAAATTTTATTTTATTTTATCCCATTCCCCCCCTCAAGCCCCCCCATGTATAGAAGCTTTGTTTCTATTTTTTCCTTCTATTTTCACTTTTTTTTCGTCCCTCTCTTCCTTTCTCCCCCCTCCTCCCTTGTTCTTCCCATTTCAACACTTTCTTCCCATTTCCCAGCATCCGTTATACATTTCAGTGCTTATTTCCACTTTCGGTTTCTCACACCAGAGAAACAATGTGGCATTTACACATGTGTGTCTGATTTATTTCACTGAAGAGTATGGTCTCAAGGTCCATCCATTTAGCTATAAATATCTGAAGGTCATCCTTCTTTATGGCAGAGTAGTGCTCCGTTGTATAAAAAACTCACATCTTTATCCATTCATCAGTTGATGGGCATTTGGGTTGTTTCCAAGCTTTAGCTACTACAAATTATGCTGCTATAAACATGGGTGCACATATATCACAGTGGTATGATTCTTTTAATTCTTTCCGGAAGATACCCAGCAGGGGAATAACTGGGTCAAAAGGAACTTCTAGTTTTAGTTTCTTGAGGAATCTCCACACTGATTTCCACGGTGGTTG
Organism: Heterocephalus glaber; assembly: GCF_053883595.1. Classification (NCBI taxonomy): domain Eukaryota; kingdom Metazoa; phylum Chordata; class Mammalia; order Rodentia; family Bathyergidae; genus Heterocephalus; species Heterocephalus glaber. The sequence goes on from NW_028258324.1 coordinate 61,548,743, forward strand.
CACCAGTCTACACTCCCACCAAGAGTGGAGCAGGGCTCCCTTTTCCCCACACCCCCTCCAGCATTTGTTATTGGTTGATTTCTTGGTAGCAGCTATTCAGAAAAGTGCTATTTTGGACCAATCAGAAACCTGCCATTTTAAGTCCTTCTTTTGAATCAGGTACTGTTCTCGGGACCAATCAGAAGATGCTCTTTCTCAATCCTTCATTGCATGTGGGCACAACCAATCAAAAACCACTATTCTTGGGCCAGGGACTTAGCTCAGTGGTTCCACTGCCTGCCTCGCAAGCGCAAGAACCTGAGTTCGCTCCTCGGTACCAAAAAAAAAACCCCACTATTCTTGAGCTTTCATTTACATACAGCAGGCCACTAGGTGAGATCTTCTATAGGGCAGTTTACACATGTGAGTGTGACACCAAGTAAGTGATAGGACCACTGTCCCCGTGCCTTATGTGGATAAGCGAGAGAACCCGGGAATTCTGGGTACACAGGAGCCCTTTCCCGCCATGGTCAGGGCCATGTGAGCCTTCTCACCGGCCACTCTCACCCTGTAGAGCAAACCTCTTTTCCACCTTCTGTAAATCTACAACTCACTGCCTTTCCTGTGTGCCTGGGCCAATCCTTTGTTTGGGACCCCAAGGACCTGGAAAGAACCTAGGGGATCCACATCTGGCGACAGTGTGGGCCTGAGCCCAGCCAGCCAGTGTCTGCCTTCAGGCTGCCTGGCCTGGGCCTCTCCCTTCCCCTCTCCTCCCACAGGCCTGGGGTCTCTAAACCCTCAGCCCCAGCGGAACTCCACCCCTGATGAGCCCTTAAGCTCTAGAGCGACGCTGTTATGGGGTCGATCGAAACATTGTCCTCAGGAAGCACTGGAAAACCCTCTGCCTTCGTAGAATAGCCAAATAAATAAATAGCTAAATAGAGAGTGACAAAGATTAAATGTTACACTTTAAACTGGGCGAGGGGACCCAAGCCTGGAGCCTCGGCACTGTGGGAGGGAGAGGCAGAAGGACTGCAAGTTCAAGTCCTGCTGGCATTTTAGCCAATGAGTAAGAGGCGGTCTCAAAATAAAAAATAACTCTTTTTTAAAAGGGCTGAGGCCAGGCATGGTGGCACACACCTGTAATCCCAACACTTCGGAGGCTGAGGCAGGAGGATCGCCATGAGTTCGAGGCCTGCCTGGATTGCATAGGGAGGCCCTGTCTCAAAACGAGTGGTGAGTCCCGGGGAGTGGGACAAAGGTATTCACTGTACCCTTCTTTCCGTCCCCACGGGTTTAAAGCTTCTCCACAGACAGCTGTCCGAGTCAGGACAGGGCTGAGCAAAGCCTCTCACACCAGCCGGGCACATCCCACAGCTGGCCACCAGGACTGCTGTGACCCCACCCCAGCGCCCTGTGCTGGGGCGCCGGGCCAGAGGGCAGACAGAGTCCCGTTTGTCTGGCACTGAGAAGAAATCAACCCCTGTCTCAGGCCCGATCCGGGCCTCGCCTCGCCCCGCTTCGACTCGGTGTGTGTGTGAGTAATGGGCGGCCGGGAGGGAGCAGCCGAGGAAGTGGGCTCTGCCTGGAGTGCAGGCACAAGGAAATTCTTCCCTGAATTGCCTCTTCCTGTGGAGATAAGATAGCGCACAATAAGCCGCATGGGAATGTGGCCTCCAGCTTGGCCAGGCGGGCGTGTGACTGCCCGGGGTGGCACCTGGCGTCCCCAGGATGCCCGCAGCGTGCTCCACCTTAGACCCAGCGGCCCTGGGCAGCGGTCCCGACTCCTGCCACACACCGCTGTGGGATCTGATTCCCCCTGTCTTCTTTGGGGTTTGTTTTTTATGCAGCCCAGGTGGCCTCGAACTCCTAGCGAATCGTCCTGCCTCAGCCTCCTGAGGGCTGGGATTACAGGGTGGGGATGTCCCGCCATGCCCGGCTCTGGTCCCATATGCAGCAGGTGTTTAGACATCGGCAGGCCTGAGGGACAAAGGGCCCCGAACACGTGCTGTGCTGGTTGCAGTCGAGTGGGGAAGCAGCACGCAGTGCACAGGCGCTGGCTGTCACAGTCACTTCTCAGATGTCCTGTGTCAGGTGCAGCCGGGCGGGCAAGCGGCAGCAGAGAGAGGATGTTCTCAGAGGGAGAGGCTGGGTGTGTCAGAATTCCTTCCGGGAAATGTCTCTCCTGGGTTTCTATGGCTCTCAGACCGGCAGGGAACACTGACCATCGGAAAGAAGGAGGGGGACGTTGGGCAGTGCCCAGGAGCCAGTGAGAAATCGTCCCTGAGCACCAGGCTCAACTGCAGGACCTGTGATGAGGCTCACGCCCAGGCGGATGCCTACGTGACACTGCGCTCTCTCCCTCCCACTCTCTCCCTCTCTCCCTCTCTCTCTCTCTCACCCTCTCTCTCTTTGTGGTACTGGGGATGAACCCAGGGCCTTTGCACTGAGCTACACCCTTGCCCCTTTTTTCCTTTTTTAAAGGCAGGATCTCACCAAATCCCCATGTTCCCCAGGCTGATCCCAAACTTGTGATCCTCCTGCCTCAGCCTCCTGGAGTGTTGGGGTCAAACCCAAGGCCTTGCCCATGTCAGGTGGTGCTGTCACTGAGCCACGGCCCCAGCTCTGGGCATAGCGCTCTTGACTTAGAGTTCAGAAAACAAGTTCGGTGCCACACTATCTGTTCCTGAATTTGTGAGGGCTGAGCCTGGCAAAGACAGTGCTGTCCACAGATCGCTGGGAGGGACACGGGAAGGGCGGGGCCAGAAACCTGAATGACATCAAGCCCCGCACAGCCGCAGATGCTCCTGGCTGGCAGCCCGGACTGAGAACCCTACTGGCTTCAGGGGGCAGTGACAGCTGGCGGACAGCAACGCCTGGGGAACTGTGTCCATTTTCCAGTCCTCTTGGTCAGAAAGAGGCTGCTGTGGCTCCTAACCGCAACTAGTCCCCATCCTGGAGGAGGAAGGGTGGCCCCCGGCAGGTGGAGAAAGTGGGAGAATGAGCGGGTCAGGGACTGGAGCAGCAGCGAAGCCCCCCCTCCCCCTGGGCCAGAGGCTGACGGCCACGCACTCAGCCTCAACACAACCTCTTGCCTGCTCTACCTGGAAAGCCATTTGTGTTTCTTTTTCCATGTGTTGTGCCTACTAAGCTTGTGCTTCCTGCTGAGCCTAAGCCGTGAGGTCTGTTCTTCAAAGCCAGCCTCAGCTAGTTGTGTCGACACACACCTGTCATTCCAGCACTTGGGAGGCTGAGGCAGGAGAGTTCTGTGCCACCCTGGGCTCCATAATGAGACCCTGTCTCAAAAAAAAAAAGGAAGCTCATTGGTTTTTGCCAAAGAAGCAGCTCGAGCTACCCACCCCCCACATGGCACTGTCTGTCCTTTTCTGAGCCTCAGTTTCCAGCTGTGAGAGCAGATCGGTCCCTCCTCACCTCGGCGGCAGGGCGCTTGCCTAACCAGGCCGGGCCCTGGTTTCATCCCCCAGAACCCAGAACAAGACAAAATGAAAACAGCAACAGTCAGGCAGAACAGCACCTGCCTCTCAGGCGGTGCTAATGGGAGCCTCTCCAAGCACGGTGACCCGGACCCAGTGCCCGGTGGGTGCTGCAGGGCTGTCCCCGGTTAGAGCAAGGGCCACGTTTATTCTGAGGATGGAAAGAGCCCACTGTGGGCGGCAGGCTCCCCTGCACTGAGCTGACTGCCCCACTTCTTTCCAGTTCTTGGTGTCTTGGACAAAGAACAGGACAAAACACACAGAAAGACAGCAAAGGTGTGTGTTCTTTTCCAGATGTTGAGACAAGGTGTAACTATTTAGTCCAGGCTAGCCTTGAACTCCCAGGGATCCTCCTGTCTCAGACTCCCAAGTGCTGCGATTACACCCAGCGAAAGAGTACCTTTAGTGAAGGTGGAAAAGAGATTCACGCTACAGGGGAAGAGCAGGCGTGTGAAAAGGCTCACAGTGTCCCGAGGACCAGGGAAAGTAGCTCTTTGTACCCAAAGTTCCTGGACTGACTTCCCTGTCATGCCAATGAGGCAACAGCACAGTCGCCCCATCAAACACTCACTTGGCACAGCACCGTGTAAACTGTCCAATGGGGAAAGGAAGGCTCTGAAACATCTTTTGATTGGTTATGCCCGTTGCAAATGAAGGATTGAAAATCGCGTCTTCTGATTGGTCCTGTGCACCGCGGCAGATTCAAATGAGGGACTGAGATTCGTTTTCTGGTGGGTTTTGGGTACTGCGCTCAGGAGCCTGGAGTCATGCTGGGGCCTGCGTCCCATGTATGTCCCCTCTTCTTACGGAGTATCTCACCCAACCTGTTGGTTACTGGCTTCTTGGAGTTTTGGTGGGGAGGGGAGGTTGAGACAAGATCTCGCTTTGTAGTCCAGGCTGATCTCGAACTCATGTCGATCCTTCTGCTTAGCTCCCCGAGGGCTGGAATTACAGGCGTGTGCGGCAAGCCACAGATTTTGAGGATCTTGACACATCCGCCCAGCTAGGTGCCTGGCCTGGCCCAGCCCTAATCTCTTCTCTCATTAAACCTCTGCTAAGCACACGCCTGGCCCTCACGACATGGGGGGTTTACGGCCACCTGGAGCCAGCCGTGCACGGGGAGCCTGCGACGCCACCACCGCAGGCCAGAAAGCGCGGTGGAAACCGGCGTTGTGGGACACGGCAGCCACACAGCCCACGGCTGCAAGCGTGGCCTCGAAGCTGCTGGCTCACCGTGTCCCCGTGCCTCGGTTTCCCTGTCTGTGCTGTGGGGCGATGAGGACTTCCGCACAGAGCTGGAGTCGCTGTCACTGAGTGAACAGCCAGGCCCAGGCGTCGGGGTCGCGCTGGGCGGGTGGAGCCCAGGACGCCTCGGCGGTGCGGCCCCCTCTGCTGTGGCCGCGCCCGCCTCGCGGTGGCGCTGTGGGACGCTGCTCCCCTGCCAGTGCTGCCCGCTGTGGACCTGGAGACCCCGCCCTTTGCTGAACGCTGCTAAGGGACCCCGTGTGTCTCCGACGATGGCACTGCCCAGGCACAGCGTCGTCCAGGGACGGAGCTGGCCCAGAGGCCGGGCCAACCCCGTTCCAGCCCCACGGCGCCCGGAGGCAGAGGCTCCATCCGCCCGGAGCCTTCTGAGATCCGCCCCGGGTCCGCGCTTTCCTGGGGCCACCATGGAGTTGGAAGGTCTGGAAGGTCGGTACCTCGCTTCCCCGGGCGGTGGACTGTGCCCTTTCTTTCTGTTTTCTGAGACAGGGTCTCGCTGTATAGTCCAGGCTGACCTCCAACTCACTGCATTCCGCCTGCCTCGGCCTCCCCAGTGCTGGGATTACAGGTGTGCGCCTCCACGGCTGTCTCAAATCTCTTTTGCCAAATAATAGACGCCCTCTCTTGCTCCCAGGGCATATTTTCAGTAGGAAGAAAATCTAAAGCCAAAGCAGAAATTCCATCCGGGACGGGGGCACTCCCTTGTAATCCGGCACTTTGGGAGGCTGAGCAGGAGGATCACAGGTTCCAGCCCAGCCTGGGCAATTTAGCAAGACCCTGTCTCAGAATAGAAAGGGCTGGCATGTAACTCAGGGTGAAGACTCTGGGTTAAATCCCCAGTGCCACACACACACACACACAAAGAAAACAGCAAGAATTCCAAGATTCCAGTGGGAGAGCCCTCGTGGGAACGGAGGTAAGCCCCTTGGAATTCCAGCCGGGAGGACAATTGCTGCCGGCCACCGAGGAAGGCCTTGTGCCCGATGACCTCATGGCCCTCTGTGTCGCCAGGGCCGGACACTCCCTTCCCCTCTGCCCACCCCCACCCAGAGCGGGAAAGCGGTCCCAGCCGATAACACACCTTCCTGTGTGCTGCGCTGCCGCCCCGGAGCCGCCTGCGGGAGGCCAGCCCGGAGCGTGCCCTGTCCCTGGAGGCCCAGGAGTCTGCAGCCAGGCAGCTGCCTGCTCAGGCCTGGAAATCTGTGTGAAGCCCCTGTCTCCCACAGCTCGGGTCACATTGGTTCCCTGGTGTGTGATTTTGTTCCTCTGAGCAGTTCCACATGAGAATATTTCCACATCTCTAGGCCGGCATGGTGGTGCACACCTGTGATCCCAGCACTCTGGGAGGCTGAGGCAGGAGGATGGCGAAGTTTGAGCTTAGTGACTTAGCAGAACCCAGAGGGGGCACCGCAGAAGTCCTCTGCCCGAATTGTCGTCCTGCTCTCAGACCTTTGGTGGCTCCCCGGCTGCTCAGTCGCCCACTTGGCTAAATATTTGGGAGTGAAAACAATAGCTTTACTAAAGTGGCGGTGGGCAGCTGCTGGAAAGTCACGTGACTATCCGCGCTGTGCCAATTTGTCAAAGGCCATTTTCCTGCCACTCATCGCCTCCCGAGGCTGTGATAAGACAGGGTCTCCAGAGCACAACAATCCCTTCCTGAGATACAATTCAGAGGCCCCGGGGAGCAGAAAGAACAGCAGGCTAATTTTGGCTCTTCTGAGACTAAAGAAAAGCGCACAGGCAGCCCTGTCCTGCCCGAGGAAGCCGGGGTGGGCCCTGCGCGTCCCTCGGGGTCTCTGCCAGGATCACCCAGGGACTGGAGAACAATGGTGGGGACTGGGGCTTGTGCCTGGCTGCAGCGGCCCCACCTAGTGGGCTCCGGGGAGGAGCTAAGGGCCAGCCCGTGGGCCGTGGCTTCAAACCACACATTCTCTTACCTTCTGGCTCCTTACCATCTCCTCCCGGTGAAATGCCTGATAAATGAGGACTTGGGGACTCCAGCCTGGTGTGATGGCGAGGCCCACCAGGAGCTGGAGGCCAGCCTGGGCAATGAAACAAGACCCTGTCTCAAACAAACAGGCTGAGGCAGGAGGAGTGCGTGTTCCAGCCCAGCCTGGGCAAGTGAGTGACTTAGTGAGACCCTGTCTCAAAATTTAAAATTAAAAAGGCATGGGGATGCAGCTCAGTGCAAAGGCCCTGGGTTCAGTTCCAGTCCTGGGAAAGAAGAATCGGGGGCATCTTGCAGAGCCGGCATGGCTCTGATGCCCTCAGAGCCCAGGCACCCGAGTGCGGGGTGGGGTCGCCACGCCTGTGCTTTCCTGGGCGCTGCCCACTCTCTCCTTCCCACGGGAACTTGGGATGCACAGGACACTGCAGCCTTCCTCACCCCTGGGACAGCCCCCGGAGGGGCCGGGGCTGAGCTGTGTCCCCTCAGAGAACCCGGAGGCACCAGGCACCTGGCCTGGAGGAGGAAGTAGCTCCCACGAGGTGCAGGCGGGAGTCTCAGTTCCCCAGGATGAAGAGCCAGGTGCTCACAGTTCCGGAAGATCTGTCCTGCACATTGAGAAGACTGGTCTCTGGCTTAAGTAACCCTCACAGGGAGACAGCGCTGGTTCCAGAGCCTCACCTTGAAGGTGAGGAACCAGAAGCTCTGAGGAATAGCAGGGTGTTTTGTTTTGTTTTGTTTGAGACAGGGTCTCCCTTTGTAGCCCAGGCTGGCCTTGAACTTGTAGAGATCCTCCTGCCTCGGCATCCTGGTGCTGGGATCATAGACATACACCATCACACTTGGCTCCTTCCTGGGAAGTTAGAAACGCTCCCCACATGCAAGGGCTGGGCCAAGGAAAACTCTGATGACCAGGGGGTCAGTTCGTAGACTCTCTGCTTGGTGGCCCCTCACCCCTCCTTCATTCAGCGAGCACAGCTCCTGCCTAAGCGAAGGTGACCTCATCTACAGGTGAGGCAAGAAGGCTGAGGGGTGTCCAGGTCTTGCTCAGCACTCGGGAACTGACCGGGTCATGCTGCAGGGGGCACCACCTCCAGGAGCCCCCAGGACCCTCAGCCTATGCGGAACACTGAACCTCTGACCATGGCTAAGGTATCGAAGGCCTAGGGCTGTGATTTCCTGGGTGAGATCATTTTCCAAAAGCCACGGCTTCCCTGGGTGTGGCAGAGGACACCTGTAATCCCAGCACTGGGGAGGCTGAGTCAGGAAGATCCCTGCACTCAGGAGGCTGGAGTAGGAGGATTGCCGAGAGTTCCAGACCAGCTGGGTGTACTTAGTGAGTGCAAGACCAGCACTACACAGCAAGACTGTCTCAGAAAAGGGGCTGGGGCTGCTTTCTTCTAGACCTTCGTGTGAAACAGCACCCATGTACTTTTCAGTGTTCATAGTAGCACATGTGAAGCACAGTGAAGCAGCCTTCACCCCGCACCCCAGGACTGGGGGTCCAACCCAGGGCCTTCACACTCAGCTACATCTCCAGCCTTTTGTTATTTGATTTTTTTTTTTTTTTTTTGGTACCAGGGATCAAACTCGGGACCTTGAGCTTTTGAGGCAGGCAGTGCAACCACTGAGCTAAATCCCCGGCCCTGTTATTTGATATTTTGAGATAGGATCTCAATAAGTCGCTGTGCTCGGCCCAGCCACCCAGCCACGGGTCGTTGTCGCCAGGCAGGGGCCGCTGTCCCTGTGCAGTGTGGCTAAAGAAGCCTGTGTGTAAGGCTCAACTTCTCTCTGGCCTCGAGGGATAGAAGGACTCGAGCGTGCAAACCCTGCAGCTGCACAACTCCCTCAGCTCCCGGCCTGGGCTCTGCAGGTGCTGATTCTTCCCTGTGGGTCAGCTGGGCTGGGCTTCGGCCTCGGCTACTGAGCTCAGCACCGGTCTCCCTGGTGCTGTGGAGGTGCTTTCTAGATGGGAGCAAAGTGGCACTCGGCTGACTTTATGCGAGGGCGGTGCTCCTGGGTGATCCGTTAATTCAAGCAACTGAAGGGTCGCTTTTTTGTTTTTTGGGGTTTGCCTTTTTTTCCTGAGACAAGATCTCTCTTTGTAGATCAGCCTGGCCTTGAACTCAAGACAATCCTCCTGCCTCAGCCTCTCGAGTGTTGAAGGGTCCTGGGAGCAGAACTGGGTTTCTCCAAAGAATAAACATCCCACTTGAGTGTCAGAGCTGGACAAAACCTTTAAAATCATCTTCACCAGACCTGGATGTGGTAGTGCACGCCGGTAAGCCAGGCACTGAGGAGGCTGAAGGCAGGGGAATTGCTACTCATTCAAAGACTACCTGAATTACACAGTGAGTTCAAGACCAGCCTAAACTGCACAGCAAGACTCTGTCTCAGAAAAATAGCCAGGCATGATGGTGCTCTAACACTCAAGAGGCTAAGGCAAGAGGGTCGCTATCAGGACCAGACTGAGCTACACAACAAGACTCTGACTCAAAAATAAATAAATAAGTAAGTAAATAAGTAAATTTAAATAATCTTGTTCCCCCACTTCCCTCTCATCTTCCTTCTTCTTCCTCCCCTCTGCTTCCTTTTCTTTCTTTTCTCTTGGCAGTGGGCGGGGGCAGGGGGGGGCACAGTCTCACTCTGTCATCTAGGCTGGCCTGGAACTCACTGTGTAGCTCAGGCTGGCCTCAAATTTATGATCCTCCTGCCTCAGCCTCCTGGTGGTGGAATTACCACCACCACACCAGAGCAGCCTCCCTGTTCCCTCCTTTCCAGTTTTATAGAAAGGAGAAAATGAAAGCCCAGGGGAAATGACTGGCAGTGACAAGGCCAAGTGGAGGGAAGGTCCGGGCTGGGTCCAGCCACCCCTCAGGCCCGTGCTGCCGTCTCTGCCCAGCTCTTCAGCAAGTCCGCCTGGCGCGTCTGGAAACTTCCCAGGAAATGGAGAATGGAAACGATTAAAGCTGGACAAGTGACAGGTTCTCCAGTCTGATTTAAACACAGGGAGCCATAAAGAACTGCACCGCTGATAACATCCAGGAAAAGGAGTCGTTTCAATAAATCTCGGAGGTGGCGTCATCTAAACACAGCCCTGGGGGAGCAGACTCATCAGGAGGGAAGCAGTTCTTATAAATAGTTTTGATCTGGAGATACGGCTCGCCGCATCCTGCAGACCTCGGCTTGAAATAGAAGACTGCAGCGGCCACCGGGCGGGCATAGGATGCCACGGCTATCAGGCGGGGACAGTGCCGCCTCCACCCTGAGTCCTGGGAACCCCGCAGCCCCGGCGGCTTGCACGTGAAAGTCACCAGATTGTTGTTTTGTTTTCTGAGACAGGGTCTCGTTATGGAGCCCAGGCTGGCCTCGAACTCACAGAGATCCTCCCGCCTCAGCCTCCTGAGTGCATGCTGGGATTATAGGTGCCCGCCACCCTGTGGCAGCAGTTACATCTCGAAGTGATGCTGGGTGGCATGGTGGGGGGACCAGGTGATGCAGCCGGACACCAGGACAGAACCTGGAGTAGAAGGAGCCATGCGGGGTGCGTGGTCAGGCCATGGGGGTTACAATTTGACCCCCTCGGCCCCCAAAGTGAACACAGCTCTGAACCTTGGATGCTGCAGGGGGCGGGGCGAATGCCCAAGGTGAATTTGCAAGGGGTGGGGGCCCGAAGGGGTCTCCGACCCCACCTGCTGTGCTCTCTGCTGTGGGAACCAAACTGTGGTCCGGAGGCCTCAGGGTCAGCTGCAATCAGGCAGGGGACTGAGTTTGGGAGCTGAGCAGCTGGACTCCCTGCTTCTTAGCAGGGTGGCACACGCCCTCCTGAGACAGCGGTGCCAAGCAAAGTCTGGCTGCAAGCCCAGAGCCCTCCCTGTGGCCGGGGGGTGGTGGCGCACACCTGTAGTCCCAGCACTCAGGAGGCTGAGGCAGGAGGATTGCCGAGAGTTCACACCCTGCCTAGGCTACATAGCAAGACCCCCTTCTCTAAATGAATAACAATAAAAGCCTTTGCCCTTCACGAGGCCAAGAGCAAACCAGCATACCTGAACCTTAGACCTGCCCCTGGCAACACCGGCCTGGGAGGTGGAATTTTCTCCTCTGAGTCTCGAGTCCCTCCGGAGTTTCAGGTGCATGCAGGCCGTCAGGTGCAGAGCCCCCAAGGGCTTCTTCCTGAAGGGGGCTTGGAAAGCACTCAGATGTCACTGTCTGGGGAGAAAGTCCCCATGGCCTGGAGCTGGCCACCACCCTGGGATGGCGGAGATTCACACAGGGCCCGGGTCACCGCCCAGCCGGCAGAGGAAGGGCTGTGCGCTCAGGGCGCAAGGGTGAAGGGCTGAAAGTCCACAGTGGGAACCCCGACTTATCACCCTCCCTCTGCCCTTATTGTTGTGGTTATCAAACACGTAAAGGGTGCTCTGGGAGCACTGTCCCTCCAGAACAATGACGGTGATAACGCAACCAGAGGGGAGCGTGTCTGCCACCAGCAAGCAGCTGTGCTTTTTATTTTGAGCTATTTTTATTTTCAGCTGTGCTTTTTAAAAGTGGCCCAGCAATGGCTGCTGGGACTCAGTGGTTCTAGGGCCAGAGCCAGGTGTGGTGTTGGAGAACTGAAAAGGGTCAGGGACTCTTTATTCATTTAGTTATTTTTTCAGGTTTGTTTTGTTTTGTTTGAAACAGGGTCTCACTAGGCAGCCCAGGCTGGCCTCAAACTCCCAGAGATGCTCCTGCCTCAGCCTTCCCAGTGCTGCCTTTCTAGGAGTGCACCACCACACCTGGTTCTAGACGATCTTTAATATTCTCCCCAGCCCTATGGGTCCACTTCCCTTGGAGACTGTGAGCCAGCTGGTTCCTGCCTCCCTGAGGGAATGTAAAGGAGGGAGGCCAGGAGACCTTTGGGGTCCTCTCTCCCCATCCTGCTCTAAGCTGCATCAGCAAACAGGGTGTCTGTCAGCTGCTTGCTGTGAACCTTCAGTGACTATAGGAAAAGCAACCACAGGATGGGGCGGGGAGGGAGCCACAGACCTGTCTCCGGGCCTGGGCCATTGTGATGGCCCTGGCTGGGGCTCCCACAGATGTGAGACCGAGGTAGCACACCTGGGCTGGCCACAGCAGAGGCAGAGCTGGGAGTCTGCAGGGATGGAAGATAGCAGTGCAGCCAGAGGGAAGGAGCCAGCCTAGCATGGAGGGACCAGCCCTGGAGGGTAAGGGAGGGAATGGCGTGACAGAGCTGTCGTCCTAGCACCCAGGAGCCTGAGGCAGGAGGATCACCACAAGTTCAAGGCCAGCCTGAACCACTTAGTGAGTTCAGGGCCAGTCTGAACTACAAAGTGAGATTGTGTCTCGAAAAACAAACAAACAAAGAAACATTAATATATACAAGACATGAAGGCCAACAAACCAGACTTCAGCTATTTTTTTTCATTCCTTTGCATGAGGAGCTCATTACAGAATTATTGTCAATGGATAATTTCACTCTAACACTAAAAGGTCTGTAAACAAATGTGTTTGGGCATCAGTCAAGCTCTTTAGTACTACTGAAAAGGGGAAAAGAGGCTGGTGTGGTGGTGCATGCCTGTCATCCCAGCGCTTGGGAGGCTAGAGCAGGAGGATCATAAATTTGATCCCAGCCTGGGCAACTTGGTGACTTAGCAAGACCCAGTCTCAAGTTGAAAAAGGGCTGGGGAGGTGGCCCAGGAAAGAGCCTAGGTTCAGTCCTCAGTACCACACACACACACAAACACACACACACACACAAACACACACACACACAAATACAGGAAGATTTACTTGCATAGTGTGTTGTTTTCAAACTGAGTCTCAACCCAGTAGTAGCTCACAAAAATTAACAGTGTAAGGGGCGGGGATTTAGCTCAGTACTGCCACCACCTGCCTCGAAAGCACAAGGTCCTGAGTTTGATTCCGGTAGCAAAAAAAAAAAAAAAAAAAAAAAAATTAACAGAGGGAGGTCAGCATTTTTTGGATAAAATGACATAGAATTAAATATCAGGAATGTGTACAGCACACAGGAAGTTAGGAGTTGCACACTGCACGGGCGCATGCACACACATGAGCACCGTGTACCGTGCTGGATGTGGCAGGTCCCCTCCTTGCCTTGGGTCAGGTGTGGAGAGCAGGCCAGGTGTCAGGCACTAGCACCTGCCCTGCTTGGCCTCCATCTTCTCCTCTGGAGCTGTCCTCTCTGGCCTGGCTGCCCTCACGTAGAAAGGGACACATTTGTACTGAACCAGCCTTGCATGGCATTCGATGCCCCATGGGCCTGCTCCGTGGCAACCTGTAAGCCTGGAGACATGGAGGCCGTAATTGTGGCCGTCCGAATGAGGATGCCAGGCTGTGGGAATCATCAAGATTTCTGGTGGTGGCCCAGGGCCCTATTGTCATTGCAGGCACAGCGACTGCCTTCTCAGATGAAGAGTTAGAAATGGCAAATAAATATATGAAAAAATGTTCAGCATCACTGGTCATTCCTGAAATGCAAATGAAAACAACACTGAGCTTCCACCTCACTCCAGGAAGAATGGCTGCTATCAAGAAATCAACCAATAACAAATGCTGGCGGGACTGTGGGGAAAGAGGAACCCTGCTCCACTGCTGGTGAGAGTGCAGACTGGTGCAACCACTGTGGAAATCAGTATGGAGATACCTCAAAGAACTAGGACTGGAAGTCCCATTTGACCCAGCTATTCCTCTGCTGGGGATCTTCCCCAAAGAATTAAAAACATCATACAGAGTGATATATGTACACTAATGTTTATAGTGACACGGTTTGTAATAGCTATATCTTGCAAACAGCCAAAATGCCCATCATCCAATGAATGGATAAAGAAGATGTGGTTTTTCTATGCAACGGAGTACTACTTGGTTGTAAAAAAGGCTCAGCTTTAAAATTTATAGCTAAATGGATGGACCTTGAGACCATACTCTTAAGTGAAATAAATCACACAAATGTTTAAATATTGCATTGTTTCTCTGGTGTGAAAAACCAAAAATGGAAATAAGTACTAAAATGTATAATAAATATTGGGAAATGGAAAGAAAATGTGCAAATGAGAAGGGGAACAAGGGAGGAGGGAGAGAGAAAGGAAGGAAGGGACAAGAAAAAAAGTGAAAATAGAAGGAAAAATGGAAATAAAGCTTTTGTATATAGGGAGGGGAGGGGGCCTAAGGGAGGGGGGAGGAATGGGATAAAATAAAATTCATTTTAAAAAAGAAAGAAAAATTTGACAAATAGCTCCTCAAAAAGAAAATTGTCTGAGCATGGTGGTGCAGGCCTATCATCCCAGCCACTTGGGAAGAAGGCAAATTTGAGCCCAGGCTGGGCAATTTAGGAAGACTTTGTCTCAAAATTAAAATTGAAAGAGGCTGAGGATGTAGGTCAGAGTGGCAGAGTGCTTGCCCAGCATGGGCAAGGGCTGGAGTTCGATCCTCAGTACTATAAAAAAGAAAAAGTATTCTACACAAAACCTATTAAAAGGATAAAAAGACAATCTACAGAGTGGAAAAAAATCTTTGTAAATCATTATTGACAAATAACTAGGGGTTTTTTGTTTGTTTGTTTGTTTGTTTAGTTGATTCTGAGGCAGAGTCTCACTATGTAGCCCAGGCTGGCCTCAAACTCAGCCTCCTGCATGCTGGGATTCCTGGTCTGCTGGCCTTCTGAGCTCTGAACAGAATCTCTCATAGTCTCTGCATTCTAAGACTTCTGTAGCCAGAATCTTCAAACCTTTCAAAATTCCTCCTGCAAACTACTTCCTAGGGCATCCAAATCGCACAATCATGTACAGTCACAGTAACCACCCCACTCCTGGTACCAATTTTCCATATTAGCTTTCCCACTGCTGATACAAAATACCCAATACTTATAACAGAAAGGAAGAAAGGAGGTTTGGACTCACACTTTCAGTGGGTTCAGTCCATGGCTGGCTGCTCCTAATCAGAAACACAAACAGCACGGTAGAAGGGCCTGGTGGAGGACAGCTGCTCACCTCATGGAGACCAGGAAGGAAGGAGAGACAGATAGACAGACACAGAGGGAGAGAGGGAGACAGAGAGTCAGAGAGAACTGGGACAGGAACATATCCAGTGACCAACTCCAACCAGGCCCCACCTCCTTATAGCACTTTGAGCCATGAACTCAAGGGACCAGTCCACTGATGAGTGTGGCACCTTATGCGCCAGCTGCCTTCCCTAAACCCCCTCCTCTGAACCCGAGACATTTGGAGGACTCTGGATCTACGCCATCACAACATTATACTACACTTTTGTAAGATGTTAGCATTAGGGGAAAGGGCACAGAATTGCACATGCATCTATAAAATTTTAATTTGAATTTTTCAAAATGTAATTAAATAAAACTGCATATAAATGTTCTTAGTGAAGGGCCGGGGATTTAGCTCAGTGGTTCCGCCACCTGCCTTGCAAGTGCAAGAACCTGAGTTCGATCCCTGGTACCAAAAAATAAATAAATAAATAAATGTTCTTAGTGAATGTATTCATAATCAGAAACTGGAAATAATCCAAATGCCCATCCACTGGTAAGTGAATAAATAAGTGTGGTGCAACATCAGAATGGACTAGTATTCAGCAATGAAGAGGAATGAACCACTGGTAGGCAAAAATATGACTGCATCCCAAAAGTTTGGCAAAGGAAAGGAGTCAGGCTGAAGACTGTACGTATTATTGGATTCTATTTATATGAAATTCTTTTTAACAAGTCAAAAACCTTAAAAGTCAGATCAGAGTTACCAGAACCACAGGACAGAGGTATAGAATACCTGAAAAAAGGTTCAAGATAATTTTGAGTGATAGACATGTTCTGTCCAGAAAAACAAAAGGAAGTGTTCTATCAATACCACAATTGTGGTGGTGGTTATGTAATAGTATACATTTATTAAAATTCATCTCATTGTGCACTTAATATTGATTAATTTTATTGCATTTAAACTAGACCTTAACCAGGTGTGGTGGCCCATGCCTGGAATACTAGCACTTGGGAGGCTGAGGCAGGAGGATTGCTGTGAGTACAAGGCCGGCTTAGGCTACATAGTAAATTCAAGACCAGCCTGGACTACATAGTGAGACCCTGTTTCAAAAAATAAACAAATAAATACATTAATTAAATTAAATTAAAAATCAGGCCATAGGGGCTGGGGATTTAGCTCAGTGTTTCTGCCACCTGCCTTGAAAGCTCGAGGTCCGGAGTTCTATCCCTGTTACCAAAAAAAAGAAAAATCAGACCTTAAAAAGCTGGATGTTGTGGTACACACCTATCATCCTAGCACTCTGGGAAGCTGAGGCAGGAAGATCATAAATTTGAGCCAGCCTGAGCAACTCAGCAACTGTCTCAAAATAAAAAATGAAAAGGGCCTGAGATATAGCTCAGTGCAAAGGTCCTGGGTTTAATCTCCAGGACTGCTAAATAAATGAATGCAATCTCTGGAAGACTGACCAAGAAATGGGGCGAGTGCATTTGCACCGTTGGTTGAACTGCACAAGACGAGCTCTCTGCTGTTCAGTCCACATGCCTGGGGCCAGAAGCCGGCCTCGCTGTCCTTTCTTTTGAGCGGCCCCTTGTCTGTCTGCCCGACATGCTCTGGCTCCTTCAGTGAACATCCGGGTCATTTCCAAAGGGTTATTTTTTACAAATAATGGAGTGGTCAGCCCTTTC
Source organism: Heterocephalus glaber (assembly GCF_053883595.1). Taxonomy (NCBI): domain Eukaryota; kingdom Metazoa; phylum Chordata; class Mammalia; order Rodentia; family Bathyergidae; genus Heterocephalus; species Heterocephalus glaber. The sequence continues at coordinate 61,565,112 of NW_028258324.1, forward strand.
CTGTCCTGTATCTTTGTATCCTTGGGTCTTTCTACTGAATCCTAACAGCTTCACGGGGATGCTGTGTGGTTCCTTAGGGTTTGTGCACACTTAGCTAACAAGTGACTGAAGAACCAGTCGCCCCACGCAGTGAGGCCGGACATCGCCGCGGGTCAGCAGGGCCCTGGGTGGGCTGAGGGCTTTGTCCTAAGTGGATTTGCTCGTCCCTCGCCCCAGGCCTTGGTCCAGCTGATGTCCCCCACCCTCAGGAGCTCTGCAGCTCTGGGCCTGGATGCGAGTTGTGCTCCAAAAGCCTTCAGTCAGCCAGGGCCAGACTGCAGTGGGGACAGCGGGCACGCTACAGAGAACGAGGAGATGCGAGGTGTGGGAGTCCTAGATGCTGATGGCGATGACGGGGAAGGTGGTGTTGGTGATAAGAAGAAGAGTTAAAGTCCAGCATGGTGGTGCACGCCTGTAATCCCAGCACTGGGGAGGCTGAGGCAGGAGGATCCCCGTGAGTTCTAGGGCAGCCTGGGCTACACAGTAAGATCAAGGCCAGCCTGAACTACACAGTGAAACCCTGTCTCAAAAAAAGAAGAGTTAGACGGCATTGAGCACTCATGAGTTAGGTAGTAGTACCTTGCACATATGTATGTACAGGTGCAATAGCTACCTATAATGTTATGTATAGGATAGAAATACACATTATATAAAAATAGACAATGAATTTATATATTATAAATATTATAATATGTAATGTATAAAACATACTCTATATAAATATATGTAAATATTCTATGTGTATATATATATATTTATTCATTTTTTTGAGGCAAGGTCTCCCTATGCAGCCCAGGCTGACCTTGAACTCCTAGTGCTCTTCCTGCCTCAGCCTTCTGAGTGCTGGGATCACAAACGTGCCCAGCTCAGTTTGTATATATTTTATGTATTTTAATTTATATATATTTTAATATGTAAATATTTTAGTGTCCACATTTATATAACTATATTATGAATTTACATATAAATATACTTAATGTTTATAACTATATAATAAATTTATATGTAACTATAGAATCTATACATTCACATATACACTGCATATACACAGGTTCATTCATGGTCACATGACCCTCTGGGCAGAATCTGTCTCCGTGGTCCCCACTCTCTGGGCGCCTCTGGCCAAGCAGGGCAGGCGAGGAGGGCTTGGTTCCCCCGGCATTCCCCTGGCAGAGCAGGGCCCACCAGGCGCGATGCTCGGGCACAGTGACAGCACAGCACCGTGTCCTGGGAGTGACACCAGGGTCGGCACCTGAGGGGACAGGGGAGGGGCTGCTGGGAGAGCTGAGGAACGATTTCCTCCTGCTGAACACACACACAGGCCCACGCGCGTGCACACACAGAGCCCATTGGTGGGCCTAGACCCCCTAACCTGTCCTTTCTAATGGAGTCGGCGGACTCTTCCCTCAGAACTGATCTTGGCTCAAGATCTGGAGGCTCCGAGTTGCCTGGAGAGGGAGGAGCTGTGCCAGCTGCAGGGTCAAAGGAGTTCACAGGCCCTGAGGGTGCCAGGTGAGGCAGAGACAGCTGCGGCCAGAGAGGGTGCAGGAGGTCAGTCCCTGTCAGGGCTAGAGGGCTCTTGTAGGAGCTCCACCCTCCCTGGGATTACAAAGCCAATTCATAAAAAAGAAATGAGCGAGCCATGGTGACACATGGCTATAATCTCAGCACTCTGGGAGGCTGAGGCAGGAGGACTGCAAGTTCAAGCCCAGTTTGTGCAACTTAGTGACTCAGTGAGACTCTATCCAAAGTAAAAATTAAACAACAGCAAAGTTCTGAAGAAGCTTGTCTATGATGAAAAGAAACGAGCCACAGAGGGCAGGCGAGTGTGCCTGGTATTGAAGCCATCAGGGAGGAAGGCCACTCTCCTCCTTGCCCGGACCAGGGATTTACTTTTCTTCCTTGGTAATTCACTTTTCTTGCCCGAGAGCCTTGGTGATCTCTTGATTGCAGCTGTTTTGTCATCAGGGACTAAGGCCAGGGCTTTGCGCCCACTGGCCGAGTGCTGTGCTTTCCAGGCCCTGGAAACCTTTTTCTTCTTTTTCCTTTTGGTACTGGGGCTCGAACTCAGGACCTTGCACTTTCAAGGCAGGCGGCAGCACCACTGAGCTAAATCCCCGGCCTCCCTGGAAATCTTTTACACAAGTTCCGCAAACTGAGTCTCAGTGTGGTGTGTCAGCAAAGTGTCTCGGTTGGTGCCACTACTACATTTTATGTGCATTTCCCCTCTGCTGGACTTTCTCTCCCTACAAGATGTACCTAATTAACGCATTCCTGGGACAATCATTATATATATATATATATATTTTTTTTTTTTTTTTTTTTTTTTTTTGGTACCAAGGATTGAACTTGGGACCTTGTGCTTGTGAGGTAGGCAGCGAAACCACTGATCTAAATCCCCAGCCTCATAAGATATATTGAAATGACTGAAAGCAGTGTTTTATTTCTTCTTTTTCTTTTGATAAAGGACCATTTTATTACCCTTATTTGCTGAAAATAAGCTGTGAGTACCATTTGCGGTTTGTTTGTTTGCTTGTTTTGTTTTCAGACAGAGTCCTGCTATGTAGTCTAGGCTGGCCTTGAACTCACTAGGTAGCTCAGGCTGGCCTCAAACTTGAGGCAATCCTCCTGTCTCAGTCTCCTGAGTGTGGGGATTACAGGCATCTGCCACCACACCCCTGGTTGTGTGGTCTTTCAAGAGCTCTTAGAGAACACCTGGTGCTTCTCAGCATTTTTCACCTCTTCTACAGACGTAGTAGATCTTCTCTTTTATCAGAGTCCAGCGAGAGCATATGCTTCTGGATCCTGATCAACATCAGCAGACTCATCGAGGTGGGCGTGACCATTGTGACTCACTGGTGCTAACAGTTACACCTCAGGGTCCTCTGCTGTTTAACTTGTCCAGTTATGGCGCTGTCCTAAGGAGCAAAACACGCTACCTTCTGAGCAGCAGCCTCTAAAAGTTGATGATAAATGTCCTTAGTAGTAGGCAGGATCTGCTCTTTAATAGTAAAGGGCTTCTTAGCTTTAGCAGTATAGTCAGCCACTAAGAATGAGCTCTCAGTGCAGACACATTGGATGAAGGGTGGCCTTCAATAATCACCTCTTTTCTTCATGTTCACTTTTTTCCTTTTGAAAACCTTGTCTTTCGTTGCAGGGTACTTGGTCTCCCTGTGGCAGAGCAGCTTTGAAGGTTTTGTGGCTTTGTTGAATAATGGTTGCCACACATTTTACACAGCAGACTTGGAGAATGGGAAATGCCTAGCGCAGTGAAAACTGGGATTTAAGCAGGACTCCCGGCAGCAGCTTTCTTTGTTTTTCGTTTGTTTGTTTTGTTTTGTTTTATTTTTTGAGACAAGAGTCTTGCTATGTAGTTCAGGTTGGCTTTGGACTCAGTAGGTAGTGCAGGTTAGCCTTGAATTCATGGATGTTGATCCTCCTGCCTCAACCTTCTGAGCATTAGGATTACAGGTGTGTGCCACCACCCCTAGCAGCAGATATCTTTTTGTTGCGATCTTAGAGTCTTCTGCTGCTTCATCATCAGGTTTTTCTTCCTTTTAAAAGAAGCTCTCCAGTGCCATTTGCTCTTTGCTCATTTTGGCTGGGTTATGGTGTGGGCTTCCCAAGATGTAGCTCAGACAGTGTACAGTGGGAGAAGGAGGCATGGACAGAAGTGGTCAATAAAATCATGGGCGGACCACATGCTGCCTAAAGTTAAGTGTCAGGTTCTGACATAAAGCTACCACCAGGTGCAGATTGTTACTTTCCACTCACTGAGAAGGTTTTGATGTGAGCCTAGAAGCAACTGACTGTGGTCTCTGTGCAGTCAAAGCTTTCTGCTGATGTGAATCTGTTTGCTGCTAAAGCAACTGACTGTGGTCTCTGTGCAGTCAAAGCTTTCTGCTGATATGAATCTGTTTGCTGCTGTTCCCCAATGTTAGCCTCACTGCCTCAGCTCTACCTTGGATTGTCAGGCCTTATGTTCTCATAAGGAGCAGCACCCTGGATCCCTCACAAGTGCAGTTCACAGTAGGGGTCATTCTCCTGTGAGAATCTAATGCTCAGCTGGTCTGACTGCAGGCCAGCAGTGGGGCACCTGGAAATACAGAGGGAGGTGGGTGTGGTGGCACCTGCCTGTAATTCCAGCATTTGGGAGACTGAGGCAGGAGGATTGCTGAGTTGGAGGCCGGTCTGGGCTAGATAGCAAGACTCTGTTTCAAAAAAAAAATAAAAAAAGAAAGAAAGAAACTGTGGTACAGCCAGGACACAGTGCCTGTGGTCTACAGCTGCAGAATCCAAAAAGCCAACCCAGACAGGACCACCCTGCAGTCCCCATCTCTTGAGCACTGCTGTCTCAGCTTCTGATGACATGGCCATCAGGGATGATTACTCCCAGCAGATCAGTGGCTTTGGCTTCCAAACTGCTGACAGCTATGAGTGCCTGTGTGTCCCAGCCACACCCGGTGACACATCTGTAACTTGCCCAGCTACCTCACATCCTGTGCACCTCCTCTACGCCCTGCCATTGCCTGCCTTGGATTATCACCATGTGTGGAGAAGCTGTATGTGCCCTGAAGTTGGGGGTCCAGCCTGTGTCACCCCCGTGTTTCCTAGGTCCCTATAAGTGACACCCAACAGCTGGCAGGAGCCCCTTCCAAGGCCTATATGAAGATTTACAGACACAGGGCCATGGTCCTGACGCCCTTTGTAGTTACTGTTATGATTGGAGAAGTGTTTAAAGAGTGATTAAAGAAATAGTGGCCAGTCAAGCATGGGGGTGGCTCACCCCTGCCATCCCAGCATTCAGGAGGCTGAGGCAGGAGGATCACTGCACATTCAAGGCTAGCCTGGCTCTGTAGTGAGTTCAAGGCCATAGCGAGGCCCTGTTTCAATAAAAGACGAAGAAATGGTGATGCAAAGAGGAACGAGGGATGGTTGTGAATCCTGGGAGTTCAGCCCAGTGGGGTGGCATGGGGAGTACATGGAGTTTCCAGGAAGGGAACCTCGCAGCTGGGCGACAAGCACTGTTTATTGCGGCACCACCAAGGAGAGGAGGCCAAGAAGGAAGTCTTTTTTTTTTTTAGTACCGGGAATCAGAATCAGGTCCTTGCACTTGCGAGGCAGGCGGCGGCAGAACCACTGAGCTAAATCCCCAGCCCCCAAGAAGGAAGTCTTGAGGAGTGGTGGACAAAGGTGACCCCAACAGCTGGCAGCGGCCAAGGGTCACTGCGCTGGGAACAGGCCCCGGGCTCTGCCCTGCCTGGCAGCCTCCGTGATCCTCTGTGTCCTGCCCCAAACCGCCTGAGGATCCGTCTCCTGAAGTGAAGACGCCTGAGGATTGGTCTCTGGAAGTGGAGACACTGTGAGCTCCATCAATTTTCAGCCAGCAGAGGCGCTCCTCAGAGGCTTCAGTGCCAACCAGGACCCTGAACTCCCCATAGGTAGCCAGGAGCCATGCAGTGGTTTTGAGCGGAGGGGTGACCTGGTAACGTGGTGTTTCCCAGAGGAGCTGTACAGTAAATATGGTTTGGACTTCACCATCAAGCTACTGTTGGGTCTTTTGTTTGTTTTGTTTTGGTTCTTTGGGCCAGGGTCTCAGGATGTAGTTCAGGCTAGTGTTGAACTCAGTATGTGGCCAAGGCTGGCCTTGAACTCATGGGCGATCCTCCTGCCTCAGCCTTCTGAGTGCTGGGATCACAGCTGGTCCCACTACACCTGGCCCTATATCTGTTTTTAGAGGATTTCCTATTTATTGTTGAGCTGTAAGAGGTTGTTTTATTTTCTGGATCTAAGCCTCTTATCTTACAGTATATGATTTGCAAATATGTTCTCTCATTCCCTAGGATGTCTTCACTTTTTGTTGTTGTTGTTGTTATGGCATTGAAGAATGAATTTAGGGAGTGCTGACCTATATCCCCCCCCCCCAATACTGGCATCAAACTCGGGTCCTTGAGCTTATGAGGCAGGTGGAGGAACAACTGAGCTAAATCCCTGGCCCTCCACCCTTTTTATTTTTATATTTTGAAACAAGATCTCACTAAGTTGCCCTAAGTTTGAGGGTAGCCTCAAATTTGCTTGGCATCCTCCTGCCTCAGCCTCTCAAATGGCTGGGATTACTCTCTTCACAGTCTTTCTCTAGTGGGGTAAGAAGGTGACTCTGATTCTACCTTCTCTCTTGCTGAGTGTAATCAGTCTGAATATTTAAGTTGCTAGGGAGGAGGGCAGCACTAGACGTGACATATTTGTAGGAGCACATAATTCCTAACAAAGAAATAAATCAAGTATTTTAGAAACCCCCAAAACTAGGTACCCCTTGAAGAGATATTTGAGATTCTTAGGGTCTCAAGTCTTTTTAAAACTTGTATCTACTGACAGTCTTGACTTAATATATTTTGAGTTATGATTTTTTGTTGTTTTGAGACATGGTGTTGTTATGTATTCCAGGCTGTCCTTGAACTTGAATAGTTCTGGAGACTTCCAGCTACACCCACTGGCCTGGGGCACACAGCATGCCAGGGCAAAACCTCTGCCCTCACAGTGGGGAAGTGGAGAAGTCAGCCTCTAGAATAGCTGAGACTATAGGTGTGTGGCACTGTGCCTGGCTTCTTAGGACCCTTTCTGGGGTCCAGGCATACGTGAGGGAGGAAGCAGTGGTACAGAGAGAAGCCCCTTTCTCTTCAGACTCACAGAGATGAGGCACTGAGGCCCTGCATGGAGCCCCTGCAGAGAGAAAGTCAGGCACGATGTTCTTCCACTTTACCACACCCTCTTCCCCAACCAGGCCCTGACTCCGGCTTTGTTCTTCTGCTAGATTTGAGAAGAAAGCAGGGTTGTTTTGAAAAGTTCACAGCCACAGTGAAACCCCAGCCCTGGGTGGTGGCCTGTGGCAACAGAGGCCATGTTTACAAGGAGGTGCGTGGGGGGGTCACATGGGCATCATGTGCCCAGGTGGGCGGGGCTGCTGCTGTGCTCAGGACCCTGTGGGAGCACCCAGGCCTCCTTGGAGAAGCACTGCGTTTTGAAAGTTTCCCATGCAGACCAGTGAGGGACACTTGGCTTCCCCTCGGAGGGGAACAGACTCCACGGAGTTCAGGTTGGCTCTGAACTCGAGGCGATCCTCCTGTCTCAGCCTCCCAGGCAGGCACCACCACACCCAGCTTATCTTTCCCTAGTGTAACTCCCCTGGGGGAGCCTATGGGCCCCTCTGCAGGGGAAACTGCTGCACTGTACTTCAGTCTCCAAGGGCATTCAGAGAACAAGGTGAAACCTAGAAGAGCAGCAGGCGAGGGTGACGGGCAGAGGGCACTGGGGGCTTCCTGGAGGGAGTCATGACAGCCTGGAAGGAGGGACAGTGTGTGGACAGGAAGGCACGGAGGACCCTGAGCAGCGGGTGCTGGGCCCCCTGCTGGGCCAGGGGAGGTGCAAGGGCCCTGGGGCAAGCAGCACGCGGACTCTTGGGCCACAGGGTCCGGGCAAGAGAGGAGCAGGTGGGATCCTGAGGAACCAGCGTGGGGTCAGTAGGAGGGCAAGAGACAGGACTGGGAGACACGTTTCGGTTTCCTCTTTGGCCAGGACAGCAGTCACTGGCAGGAGGATCACAGTGAGTTCAAGGCCAGCCTGAAGTCCACAGCGAGACCTTGTCTCAGAACACTAAAAAATAAAGAATGCATTCGCGTTTCCCCACCCCATTCACAGGTGTGTGTGTGAGAGCTGCAGCCCTCCTGTCTTCCTCGATGGGCAGCGTGGGAGGAGTGCTCTACAGAGGGCGGCCCTCGATCTCTACCTTCCCGGCACCAAGGAATGGTCCCTTAGGTTCCGCTGCTCTGAGGATCTGCTCTGGAGCAGGTCAGGCCGGTCTCTGAGAAAAGGGAGACTGCTTCTCTCCTTTAGCAGAGAATGGAAGATTTCTGTTCTCAAGGGAGCAGTGGTGTTTTATTTATTTTTAAATTGGGGTATTTATTTATTTACAGGGTCTCACTATGTTCTCCAGGATGGTCTCGAACTCGAGGCAATCCTCCTGCCTCAGCCTCTTAAGGGCTGGGCTGGCAGGTGTGCTCCACCACACCTGGCTCTGGAGCAGTATCTTTGAGTCTGGAAGTGTAGGCTCAGGGTAGGAGGAAGACGTCTTCCTTGAGATAGAACCAGTAGTTCCAGTTTGAGTAGAAAAGGCAGAGCTGAGAAGCTGATCTAGAGGAAGCCCTGCGAACAGACAGACAGACCGACAGACAGTGCCCCGCGTTTCCCGAGCTTTTTGAGAAGTGCACGTCAGACTCCTCCCCCGCCACTATTTTGTTTTCTGCCGCACTGGGGTTGAACCCAGGACCTTCGTGCTGAACTCCATCCCAGCCCTTTAAAACATTTTTTATTTTTTTTGGTACTGAGGATCAAACTCGGGACCTTGCACTTGCAAGGCAGGCGCCAGAACCACTGAGCTAAATCCTTGGCCCTACATTTTAAATTTTGAGACAGGGTCTTGGTAAATTACCTAGGCTGGGCTCTAACTTGAAATCCTCATGCATCAGCCTCCCAGAGGGCTGGGATTCTAGAGGTGCACTACTACGCCCAGCTACCTCACCCAGGGGCGGGTTCGACTTCCTAGTGACTGTGCTGACCGCAGGTTCTTTGGCAGGGGACTCCCATGCTGCAGCTGGCAGCCAGTGCTGCCTTCATTTGCTGAGTCTGGTGGGCATCTGTGCTTTGAGAAAAAGGAAAAACAGGAAGGGTATTGTTTTTTCCCCCTCAAGGAAACAACAGTCTTCAGCAGAAAGATAACAGCCTCGGGCGATCCTGAGACAGTGACTCGGAGACAACCCCTACCTGAGTGTAGCAATCGCTGGCCAGTCTGACCTGTCCCTGCGCCAGGAGCCCAGTGGGGACCCAGCTGACGCCTGTAATCCCAGCCCTCGGAGGCTGAGCCAGGAGGATCGCCCTGAGTTCCAGGTTGGCCGGTGTGCATAATGAGACCCTGTCTCCAAAAGAGAAGAGGAGGGGAGGGGAGGGAAATCCATGACCACCCATTGGCTGGGTTTGTCCCCAGCTCCCTCCAGAAGCCTAGCTGCCTCTGAAAATAGGTCACAAGTGACGGTGAGCTGGCAGGAAGTTGCTGCAAAGGTCAGGGGAAGTTTCTAACGATCCACAGCAGGCTGAATGGCAGGCACTGAGTTGCTTCACTGTGCGGGATTTGAAACAGGTGCCTGGGGACGTGGCTGGAGATGCTAGGACTGGTGCGGGGTGCGAGCCCAGTGCCTTGGCCCCGAGACAGAGCCGCCGGTGCGGTGCAGTGCCTTCCCCACAGGGCCCAGCTGTATGGACCCCAGCACCCTGCGGGACGGGAGGGAGGTCTGGGAGAATTTACAGCATCAACTTCTCGGTGGTACTGGGCCTTGAACCCAGGACCTTTAGCACTGAGCTACATCCCCCTTTTAAAAATGTTTATTTTTACGTTAGGAGAGTTTTGATTAGCAATAAGGAGAAGTGAAAATTTTTATTTCGACATGAGACCTTGCTAAGCTGTCCAGGCTGGGTTGAACTTGCGATCCTCCTGCTTCAGCCTGCAGAGTGCTGGGATGACAGGCCAGCAGGTGACAGCATTAACTTTAGAAACTCAAAGCCATGTGCCCAACAGCAGAGTCCAGGCTGGGCCGAACAGTGTCTGAACTAACCCCACCGGGAAATGGCCAGGTTCTGTGAGGTCAGACATGCTGTGTGAATACAGATTATTCTGCATGTGTGTTCTTTTTTGGGGGAGCTTTGTGTGTGTGTGTGTGTGTGTGTGTGTGTGTGTTTTGTATTAAATTCTTTTATTGGTACATTGTAGGTATGCAACACAATTACATTTCTCATTGGGAATTGTACCTTTATATAATGCATCTTGGTTCTTATTTTTTCCCCATTCCTAGCCCTCCCTTCACCCCCTCCACCCTTCCCTATTTACAAAGACTTTATTTCCATTTTTTCCATTTCTCATCATTTTTTCCTTTCCCTTCTTTCCTTTCCCCTGCCCCTCCCACTACCCCTACCCCTTTGGACCTTTTCTTCCTATTTTATTGCTTTGTGTGTTTTAAAGGCTACACTTTACGCCTCAGCGCGCTCAGTGGCCCATTGTTAGAGTGCAAATGTTACAAAACAGCTACAAGTTTTCTTTTTTATACTGAGAGCTGAACCCAGAGCCTTTACACTGAGCTACAACCTCAACCCCTTTTCACTTTTTAAAAAAGTTTTCGCTAAGGGGTCCAGCTGAGCTGGGACTTGTGATCCTCCTGCCTCAGCCTCCCAGAATGCTGGGATCACAGCTGTGCACACCGATCCCCAGCTCATAAGTGTTCCCGAATTTTGTGAATCACTTGTTAAACTGCTGGGAGCTTGAGACTGGCGGTGGCAGGAGTGGTTACGTCATGAGACCGACAGGTGCCACACAGCAGGGCCAGTTTTCCAGGACACCAGGCTGTGTGCCAGCAGTGCTCCCCGCCCCCCGCCCTGGGGCCCAACTCCTGCTTGGAGAGCTCGTAAACAGCACTCAGTGTGGTGTCCCAGGGCACCATGACCTGGGGAAGGCCAGGCCCAGGGCTGGCCTCACAGCAGGGACAGAGAGATTGCAGCTGTGTTTACAGCAGAGGTGTCCATGGTGGCCCTGGGCTGCGGTTTCCAGACCTCTGACTTCCGTCTGCTCCCTGGGCTGGTTCCCGTGCCGGTGCACACATCCACACATGCACACGCACACACCTGAATATGCACACACACGGGCTGGCCTGGGCCTGTGGAGCTCAAGCTAAATAGGGACAGATGCTTCCAGAGGCACCAAAAGAGCGACAGGGAAGCAGCCTGGAGGACAAACATCCTAATCTAAGAGCCCACACCGCCCAGGGCATGGCAGGAGAGTGCCAGCACCACCCAGCCAGCAGGGTGTAAGGGAAGGGCGTGAGTGCTCTGTGTTTGTTGTTCTGTTTCTTAGGGTGACATCTTCTTAGTCTTCTTAATCACACGCAAGTCTTGTGGAGCATGAAGACGAGCGCCTGTAATCCCAGCACCTGGGAGGCTGGGGCCGGAGGATCAGGAGTTTGAAGCCAGCCTGGGCAACTTATCAAGACATTGTCCCACACGCACGCGCGCACGCACACACACTCACAACTTCTAACTTTCCGTGGATGCAACAGAAGGAATAGGAAAGAGGGCCGGACTCCGGAGGGCTCTTTGACAAATCACTTCCCGTGTGAGCCTGAGCTTCCTGTCTCTACACCGAAAGGTGAAGTGAAACAAACCGGACACACGAGCTTCAATAGCCATTGGCCTCTCTTATCTGAGAAACCCAAAGCGTAAATAAATTCAAAGGCAAAAGAAGTGGTAGCTCTTAGGAATCAGGGAGAAAGCGCTTTCGCAGTCGGGAAGGGGACCAAGAGATAGAGGGAAGGGAGTGAAGGGCGGAAGAAGACAGAATTGAGAGGTTATGCGCATGCACCAGCTCCTGGCAAGAAGCGTGGCCGTTCATCACTCAGACATGGACTAATGAAATAAAAACCAATGTCTTTTCCATAGAGTGGGATTCATCCGTCATCAGTCTGCTGCAGTGCTGTGATCTGTTATTCACTCCGTTACCCACTTACTCAGCAAGGTACTCAGACATGAGCTTCGTCCTCCGGAGGGCCTGAGGACCCGGGCGGGAGTGAGAGAGGTCCTCCTCCATGAGGAAGAGGGGTCTGGGTGCCAGAGGACGACGGGTGTGACTTCATTTGGCCACAGTGGCTGAGGGTTTGGCTCTAGAGCCAGGTGGCTTGGGCTGAAATCGGGTCCTGCTGTTTGCTAGCTCTGTGACCCTGGGTGACCTAGGTAACGTCTCTCCCTACTCTGTAAGATGGGACTCTATGCTGTTTTCAGTTTCATCCCATAACAGAGGTAACAGTATCTCCTCGCTAGGACTGCTGTACAGATTAAATGCGGTAATATATGAAAGTATCTAGAACCTTAGAAACAAACATGAAAAAGCCAGGTGTTGTGGGGCATGCCTGCAGTCCCAGCTACTTGGGAAGGTGAGGCAGGAGGATCCCAAATTTGAGACCAGCCTGGGCAACTTAGTGAGACCCTGTCTCAAAATAAAAAATGAAAAGGCCTGGAGGTGTAGCCCAGCACTCCCTGGGCAAAGTCCCCACTACTGCAAACAAAACAAAACATGTCTAGTGGAAGATGCAAACCCTGACTGTACTTACTCAAGCTTGTAAATGCAGTGGGAGAGATACAAGGTGTGGCTGTGATATACAGTGGATGTTTAAATAAACAAATACAGTATAAGACACACTGTCATTAGTCCCCCTGTAAAGTCCCCCCCCTCACTTTGAGCACACTCATCCCCTCATTCTGGCTACTTTCCGAAGCAGCTCTGGAAACCCTATTTCCTGAGTGTCTTTATAAGGTGTTATCAAAAATATGGTGACTGCTGCTGCTGAGAGCCACCCAGTAGCAAGGCAGCTTGTAAAAACACGAGCTGTGTCCTCATCCACCCTGCTCACCAGATCTGGCACCGTGTGACTTCTGGCTGTGCCCCAAAGTCAAAATCACCATGAAAGGGAAACGTTTTGAATCGACTCAGGACCCTGAGGCAGCCAGGACAGTACAACTAAAGACCCTCAGGAAAGAGGACTCCAGAGTTGCTTCAGAAAGCGGCAAGACAATGGGATGAGTGTGTCTGTAGCAATGGGGAAGATTTTGAGGGGGAGTCGTGTCTTTTACTGTAATAAAAATTTAAAAATATAAGCAGTCATGGTATTTTTCCAACACACTTCATATCCTCAGAAGTGGGATTCCTCTTGTTAGGCATGGTATAGCTGAGGCAGAGGAGTCACCACAAGTTTGAGGCCAGCCTGGGACACATAGTTCAAGGCCAGTCTGAACTGCATAGTGAGACCAGGTCTCAAAAAGAAGAAGAAGAGGAGGAGGAGGGGTCCCTAACTCAGCATGGGGCCTGGGACATGGGCCGAGAGGAGGCCGGAGATCACGAGTTCTCTCCTCTACCTGTCAGGGAACAAGGCTGCCTGATGCAGTGCCGGGGACCAGCAAGGTCTCACCACGCTGCCTGACTCAGCCTCCGCCAGCAGCGGCACCAGGAGACGAGGGACGTGGGGAGGGGCTGCTTTCTGTGCCCCTCCTCATCATCCCGGAAGTCTTCCAATGAAACAAACAGCCGTTACTTTTCCGTCCTACATGAAGGGCAAACACAGCCTTAAAACAAATCCCATTTTCCCTTCCAAATGACTGCCGTGTTTGAGCCCCGATATGGTTTGAGTCTAGATGTCCCCACCCCAAGTAGTGTGAATAAGATAAAAGTGGCAGGGAGATGCTGTTAAGGCTCCCTTGTTACCTTTGCTGCCTTATGCGTGTCATGTTGTTTTTCCTTGCGATGCCTGTTTCCCATCCCTGCCTCAGAGCCAGCCGACTATGGACTGAAACCTCATGAACTGTAAGCCAAACAAACCGCTTCCCCTCCAACCTTGGGTGTCGGGTATTTTGTCTCAGCAACAAAAGAAAAGTAACTAACACAAGCCCTTTCTGAAGAACGCTGGAGTTGCACTGGCCCTGTATCTCCAGGGTGACCAGTCTGGAGAGACAAGTTTAGAATAAGTATATTCTGACTGGATGCGGTGGCCATACCTGTCACCTTAGCACTGGGAGGCCGAGGGAGGAGGGTCTCAAGTTCGGGACCAATCCATGCTACTTAGCAAGTTCAAGGCCAGCATGGACTACACAGTGACACCCTGTCTCACCACCTCACTCCCCAAAATTGGCCGGCATGGTGGCACAGCCTGTAATCCCACTACTTGGAAAGCTGAGGCAGGAGGGTCTCAAGTCCTGGTCCTGCCAGAGCAATTTAGCAAGACCCTATCAAAAAAATGAAAAACCAGAAAGAGGGGTTGGGGTTGCAGCTCAGTGGTAAAGTGTCCTAGGTTCAATCCCCAGGACCGCAAAGGAGGAGAAGGAGAGGAGAATGAGGAGGAAGAGGAAGAAGAGGAAGGAGAAAGGAGAAGGGAAGTCATAAGAACAGAAAGAATGGCCAGGGCCAGGTTGTCTCAAGAACCGCTGCACATGCCTGCGTGCGTGCGTGCGTGCGTGTGTGTGTGTGTGTGTGTGAGAGCTAGGAGCTGGGCTGCTAACAGTCAGCTCTGAGAGGCAAAAAAGGAAGGGCAGAACGAGCAGGCTGTGCAGATTCTGGGACGGGAAGGAACACTGTGCACTTGAGGAACCGAAAGGAAACGGCCTGGGGCTGGAACCCGGCAAGGTGGGGAGAGTCTGGGGTGAGAGGGAGCCAGCGTAGGCCAAAGAAGTTCCTTTTTTTTGTAACGGAGATGGAGCTCAGGTCCTTGCACTTGTGAGGCAGGTGGCGGAACCACTGGGCTAAACCCCCAGCCCTTAAAATTTTTGATTTTGAGACAGGGTCTTGCTAAGTTGCCCAGGCTGGGCTCAAACTTGCAAGCCTTTTGCCTCAGACTTCTCCAGTGCTGGGATCACAGGAGTGTGTCACCACGCCCCTCTGGGCCAGGACAGTTGGGCGAGTGAGTGCCTGTGGGAGGGAGCCTAGGGAGTAGAGATTCCAGAAGGTGTGAGCTCCAGGTGTCCCAGGGAGCCCGAGAAATCCGAGAGATAAGGCCCCAGGGTGCTTGCAGGGTGAAGGAGAGGGAGGTCATGGTCACTCTTGCCCAGAGGGTGGAGTGAGGAGCCTGCGATGGAGGAGGAGTGGCGAGGAGTCTTCGGTCGCCAAGTGCTGAGAAAGCAGGAGCAGCGAGCAGGAAGAGAGTGCAGCCTAAGAGGTTTGCAGTTGGGGAGCACTGGCAGAGAGCGGCTTAGTTTGAGGTCAGCCTGGGTACACGGTGAGTTCAAGGCCAACCTGAAGGACATAGTGAGACCCTGTCTCAAAATTTTAAAAAGAAACGTTTTTTGGGTTTTTTGTTTGTTTTTTGAGACAGAATCTTGCTAATGTAGTTCAGGCTGGCCTTAAACTCACTATGTAGCCCACGATGGCCTTGAAGTCGAGGTGATCCTCCTGCTTCAGCCTCCCAGAGTGCGGGGATCATAGGTGTGCACCATCACCACAGGCTAGGGGAGGAGATTTGGGGGCCCAGAACCAACCAGATTGCTTTCTTAGTTTGCCCTATATATCCACAGCCCTTATCTCACTTAATCCTTCCAGCACTGTGGGATTGGGGACAAATGGTGAGGTTTAAACAGAAGGGTGAGCTCAGGGCCTGGGATTGGCAGTTGGGATGCAGCCGGCAGTGCACAACAGGCCATATGAGGCAATACCATGCAACTGTCCCAGCCCACGCAGCTTGGGTTGCCAGGGGTGGTGAGTTTGCAACCTCACCCATGAGCTTGTTGGGCAGTGGTTAGATGTTAGCAGGGTGGTGTGTGTGTGTGTTCAGAACAGCACGTCTTGCCAGTGGAGTAGGGACACAAAAACATCCACATATAATACACTTAGAATCATTCCTTAGGTCTCAAACCCAAAGCTGCTGGGGTAGTGGTGCACGCCTGTAATCCCAGTACTGGGAGGCTGGGGCAGGAGGATCGCTGTGAATTTGAGGTCAGCTTGGGCCACAGAATGAGTTCAAAGCTGAAATACAAAGCGAGACCCTATCTCAAAAAAACCAAGCCAAACAAAACCAAACCCAAACAAAGCAACCAAAGCCATCCTGAGGTAGGATAGCAGAAATTATAAAAATATAAATTAAAAATAGGCAAAAAGGAGACAAGAAAATTGGGCTATTTTATTTTTTGAGACACAGTCTCACTACATAGTCCAGGTTGGCCTTGAACTCACTGTGTAGCCCAGGCTGACCTCAAATGCTTGACGATCTTCATGTCTTAACCTCCTGAGTGCTGGAAATTGCACTTTTAGGTAGGTGCACCACCGTGCCTGGCGGAAATTACGACTTTAAAAGGAACTGCGGCTCAGGACACAGAAGTTGCTCAAGGCTTTCCCTGTCCAGCAAACACACTCAAGGAATGGTTGTTAAGAGACACAGGAAGCCTGGAAACCGGGCTGGAAACCTGTCCTTTCACCTGGGAATTGTGCTTCCTCCACCCTCAGGGAAGCAGCAGAATACCTGGAAAGGGCTTGCATTCTGACAAGCTGCTGGCTGGGTGACCTGACAGACAGAGCCACACTCTTGCCAGCTGTCTGGAAGACGCTCTGAGACCCCATAAATGCACCCAGCTCCGGCTCACAAGGTGCCCCTCTCTCTCCCGGGGTGGTTTCTTTGAGAGTGCCCCTTTGCATTTCCACCTGTGAACCTTTTTGGTCCTCATACTGACCCGTGCTGAAAATTCTTTTTCTGCATCATGAATCAGTGGACCTGTAAATGTTCTTTGCTTAGGGTGGGTTAAGTTCCTCATCTCAGCTTCGGGAAAGTCTTCAGTACCAGTGTGCAGGCCACGCTGCAGAGCACGATGACATCTTCAGGCCACACGGCGTTGCCCCCCACCCCGGCCAACTCCAGAACAAGGCACACATGTTCCGGCCACCTCGCCCTGCAGCCCATTAGGAAAGGAAGTGTTCTTTAGAGGCCCTCCTGCTGTGGGGTGGGACCTGGTTTAAGTACTTATACTTTGTTTTTTGAGACAGGGTCTCGCTATGTAGTTCAGACTGGCCTTGAACTCACTATGTAGCCCAGGCTGGCCTCAAAGTGATCCTCCTGCCTGCCTCAGCCTCCCGAGTGCTGGATTACAGGCATGTGCCACCACGCCCAGCGAAACGGAGATCTGGACGATTTTTTCCTTTTGCACAGCAAGAACCGTAAATTGCACCTCCTCCCGCCAAAAGGAGCCGCTCTCAGTAACCTCGCCAGACACCCACTCTGGGAGCTCCTTTGCCTAGCGAGCGGGCAGCTCAGGGTTAGGGTGGGCGGGATAGGACCGTAGCCCCGCCCTCTTCACCGCCTTCCACCACGCCCCCGCGACGTCGCTCCGCGCCCTCCGGCCTCGGCGCCGGGCTGCGGCCGTCACGTGACCTCACTTCCGGCGCGGGAGTCCCGAGCTGGCCGCGCGCTGTCTACCGGCCTGCCCGTTCTCCCCGCAGCGTGACGGGCGCCGCGGCCGAGGGGAGGGGGGTTCGCCCGGTCGCCGGCAGCGGAGGCCGTTGTAGAGCGAAGCCCGCCCCCCTCCCCGCTGCCCCGCCGCCCGCCCCGGCCCTCGCCCCGCGCGGCGCGGACGCCCCTGGCCCGCCACGGCCCGACCCGCCGCCTCCCTCTCCTCAGCCCGGCCGCGGCGCGCGGCGTTGGCAGCGGAGCCTCGAACCCGAGCGACCCGCGGCCGCCCGCCCGCCCGGTATGGGGCTGGGCTGAGGCAAGGACAGCGGCTATCGGGCCCCCGCAGCCCGCGGCTGCCCCGTCGGGACCGCCGAGGAGACTCTCGGCCGGCGAGAGAGGTACGCGGGAGGCCGGAGGGTGGATCGGGCCGTGGGGACCCGGGAGCCCGCGGCAGGGCAGGTCGGGGAGCCCCGAGAGTCCGGACGGCGGGGCGGGGGCAGGGTCCACGTGGGGGGCGTGGAGGCCCGGGAGGGCGCGGGTGCGGACACCGGGGCGCGAGCGCTGATTCAGCTACGCTCTGGAAGTCCCCGAGGTAGGTGATCGCAGGTGGCGTCGCCTGGGCCCACGATAGGTTTGTGGGGTGATCGCAAGTGGGGTGTCGCTACGGCCCGCGATGGGTTTGTGCGGTGCTGACTGTAAATAATCGAGTTCATCCAGCACCGCCGAGCTGTAGGGCGCTTTGCAGATCGCCTCATTTTACGGAGAAACTAAGGCCCGGGGAGGAAAGGCTGACTCAGTTAAGGACTTTGGTAGTGAGGATTAGACGAACCGAGAGCCCTAAACTCTTAACTTACTTATTTTTCTGGCCACTTTGCTTTTGTGGGTGGTTGTTTTGTTTTTTTTGTTTTTTTTGAGATAGTTGCTATGTAGTTCAGGCTGGCTTTGAACTATGTAGCCCAGGCTGGTCTCCAGCTCACAGCGTTCCTGCTGCCTCAGTCTCCCCCGTGCTGGGATTGCAAGCATGTGCCACTGTGCCTGTCTGGCCCTTTTCTTCTCATTCTCTTTACAGAGTGAGACTGTGGTGGAAATGTGACAACTGGGTTTTACAAAATTTGGTAGGGATGGAGATAGAATTGAGAGGGAGGGAATAGGACTGAGAATTGTCAGTAACTCAGTTTGAGGCTTCTCAGTTTGAGGATTTGGAAAGCTTTTGTGACAGGTGTTCATTGTTTTCTCTTTCCCTAGATCTGACAGAAACATCCAAGGATCTTGGTGTCTGGACATAGGAGGTATGGATCACTCACATAATTAACTACTTATCACCACTGTCCTGGAGCTATATTTAGTGGTTATATTAGTGCATTATGAGTGGATGTGGATGGAGTTGTAAACCTAGAAGCAGAAACTGGCATTTAGTTCATGATTCTGAACTAAGTGGGTAGAACATACTTGAGTATGGAATGGCTATTTTTGATCTATGAGGCAGAAAGTTAGCATTCAAAAAATCTCAGAAATGCAGGGTCTTTCAAGATGAACAATGTCTTCTAAAGGGTTTGTTGCTAAAGTGAAGCTGTTCATTTGAGGGACCAGTCAGTATGTAATTGAAAGACTCTATCTTTGGTTAGAACTCAGCCTTTTTGTCAAAGTGCATGCACTGATTTCATTTTACTGGACTGATTCGGTTTTACTGGACCGGATCATATGCCGCATTCTTTTCTCTAGAAAGGATTGTTGTCTTCCCAGAATAGGCGACTGTTGCCAAAATAGATGTATGTGGGCATTCCATCTTGGTTGAACAACCCCTTTTTAAAGTCCTTCACTTCCTGGAAGTTGTTTGAAATAGTGAGCCTGTTAATAATGATTGTCATAGAAGATAACCTTTGCTACTGTCCTTTTTAGGAGAAAATTATCCACCATTAGATCAGGCTGAGGGTGGACCAGTTAAGATTTTAAACATTGATAGAATGGCAGTGTCTGTTTTTAGTCAGGGGACTGTGTAGGAAAAGCACACCGTGTGACTCAAGTTATAAATGAATAAAAGTATTAAGCAGCAGTTTATTTTGAGAAGAAAGTTGATAAACTTTAAATTGATGCTGTATTGTGTTGTATATGGGAGGAGCAGTTTTCTTCATCCAGGTCAACCAGTAAGCGTTGTTCAGGCTGCTTGTAATGAAAGTTTTAGTTTACACCTGGCTTGAAAGAAATAGGATAGGAAGGACACAAGTAGGAAAGTAGTGTCGTAGTGATGAGAACAAATGTCTGTGTGCCTGACAGTATCTGCTGGAGAGCTGTTTGCTCTGCTTCTCAGATGCGGCAGCTAAAATACTTCAGCTGTTTAGTCAGCCCTTAGTTGTCTGATTCAGGCAACATGACTTTCCCATCCACGTCATGTTTCAGGTATTCTTAATGTGTTGTGGGACATGTGTTGACAGCTGTAGAAGATTGTATGGAAAGAGCTGGACTTGGGAGTCAGACCTGACTTCAAAATCTGATTTTCTTTTTTTTTTAATTTTTGATTTTATTAACCTTTGTGTTTTTTTGAGATGCTGAGAATTGAACCCAAGGCCTTTGTACTGAGCTACATTCCCAGCTCTTTTTAGATTCTTGAGACAGACCCCTGCTAAGCTGCCCAGATTGGGCTCAAACTTTTGGTCCACCAGCCTCAGCCTCCCAGAGAGCTGGCATACAGGTGCGCTTACACTGCACCTGTCCACTCGGAACTAACTTTTCCAGTGCTAATAGTCGTTGAATGAGGTTATTGCATACTACGCTCTGAATTACATTCTTGACAGGAATTATCTCCCTTAAAGTTCACTTTCCAGATGGGGAACTGAGATTCCATAAACCTAGAGATAGTAATTTGTATGTTATAGATAGTAATATGGAGCTTGGATTCCCCGGCTGTCTTTAGAGTCTTATCTGTAAGTTGCCAAAGTGCCCTGAATTCTTTTCTTGGCAGATTAATAAAGAATGCTAACACTTCGAGGGACTTGAGGATTATCTGAGGCACAGGTGAAGGAAGGAACACTGCTAGGGCTGGGGTGTGGCTCAGGGGCCAGAGCTTGCCTCCCTAGTGTGGGCAAGGGCCTGGGTCTGGTCCCGAGCACCTCCCCAGAAAGGAATGCTTGTCCTGTGTGTACTGTTTTCCGTTCTGGGTACTGAATTTAGTTGTGCCTGATAGTTTTGTGACCACTGTGAACATGAGGTGTTTTTTTTTTTTTTTTTTGTACCGGGGATCCAACTCTGGGACCTTGTGCTTTCGAGGCAGGCAGCCACTGAGCCAAATCCCGGCTCATGAGGTTTTAAAAATAAGAATAAACTTTATTCCTAAAATAACTAGTAATGTTTGGAGACCTGCCCAGAATGGCATTGCTGTAGCTGCAGGACCTACTCCATGACCAGATCCTCAGGCCTTCTGTGACAGTGTCGTCTGTGTTTCAGTACTCCAGGTGATGGCGAAATCAGAACTTTATTCTTGGAAACTACAGCAGAGTGGTTGTAAATTTCTAAAATCTTGGATGACAGAGCTAAAATTTCAAAGATGGCCTTGATAGTATGTTTGATCTGAAGTGGATTTTGTTTGCTAGTGTACTTGGTGACCTAGACTAATCATGAGACCTTGTGTGTGGACAGATCGTAGACTAGACAAGAGTCAGCAGCTTAGCGCT
This sequence comes from Heterocephalus glaber, assembly GCF_053883595.1. Lineage (NCBI taxonomy): Eukaryota > Metazoa > Chordata > Mammalia > Rodentia > Bathyergidae > Heterocephalus > Heterocephalus glaber. Next base: position 61,585,828 of record NW_028258324.1, read on the forward strand.
TAGGAAAGAACACAGTCTTTAAACTCTACCAGCAGTCCCCAGGTGTGCTAAAAGAAGGTCATCTGGTGTTGACATTGGTGAAGGTGAGGTACCTGGTTGTCACCCGAAGAATTCAAGTGACAGGCTATGTTCTGAGTACTGTAGTCTACCCCATCCATGCTTCACTATCTGCAGTTTCATTGCCGCTGTGGTTCAAAATTATTAAATGGAAAATTCTAGAAATAATTCGTGTTAAGTTTGGTGCTCTTCTGAGTAACAGTGTAAAATCGCACGCTGTGTTCCCCTCTCTGGCCTGGGATGCGAATGGTCACTATGTCCCACCTATCTGCTCAGCGTGTGCTGCTTGCCCCTTAGTAGCTGTGTTGTCATGTTTCTGTACTCGAATTTGGATAACCCTTCTTTTACTTCTCGATGGCCCAGAAGCGCACCAGTAATGATGTGACAACAGAAATCTGCAGGTGCTCCCTTTGAAAGTACTGTAAGATCACAGAACTTTCAATACAGTATATTGTTAACTTGCTCTGTTTTTATTGTTGTTACTGTATTTTGCCTAATGTATAAACTGAACTTTATTACAGGTATGTAGGTATAGGAAAAAGTGTATAATAGGGTAATGGTATGACCAATAATAATGGTATTATCCACAGTTTGGGGTACTCCTTTGGGACCTCGGTCTGTATCCTCCATGGTGAAGGGATTGGTCTATGCTGTATCTTGTCTGGCTAAATTTGGACCCAGGGCAACTGATAGGACTTAGCTTTTGGTTTTGGAACTTTAAATTGAAGCTTACTGGCTTATGTGTGGAGAGGGGAACTCTGTAATGTTCAAAACCATATTGCAGAATAACCCACCTACCAGATAACATGCAAGAAGCAAGGAAATAATTCTTAGATTCTTATTTGGTCTTCATATTTTGAGAGATAAATAAAGAGAAATTGGTGCAGATTTTAGTTAAGATTTAGATTTTTAAAACTTAAGGATTCTGGGCTTATTGAGAAAAGTAGGCATTTATAAAGATAAAACCTGTAAAGTTAACAATAGCTTGTAAAATAACTGTAAAATATATATGAGTTTGAAACACTTGCATTGGTAAGATTGACAATGGAGGTAATGTAGCTAGGCACTTGAGGTGTCCACCAATCAGGAGGCTGAGGCAAGATGATTGCTAGAGCCAGGAGTTTGAGGCCAGCCTGGGCAATATAGCAAGACCTGTCTCACAAAAACAAAACAAGACAATTTAGAGGTTATATAAAATGTCATGAATAAATAATTGGTAAGTAGAAAAATGTGATCTCTTGGGATGTTTAAAAAATGATTTTTTATGGTAATATATAAAAAGCGAGAGAAAAATGGAATGGAAGAAAGAGCTGTCCAAACAATCAGCTGTAGACTGAAGTTCTGCAGAGAGGTTGCCCTAGCCCTGGGCCTGGTAGCATCTTAGAGTTAGCTCCGGGCCTAGGATCCCAGATGGTAAAACATTAGCCCAGTGGATGGGAGACTGCAGCATTCCTCCTTCAGTCAAAATTGTCTCTCTCGTTGACTCTTTGTTGTGCTGACTCTGGATCTTGCTTTAAAATGATCAAGTGGCACTCAGAGTTTGGATAGGAATGAAGTTGAATTTCTGCGAAAGTGGGAGTCAAGTGAGTTAACTCTTTCCAGCAAAGTGAGTTAACTGTAAAGTAGGACTTCCTGATTAGGTAGAAAGGGATTTGCTGATGTCTAGAGAACCTTTTTTCAGAAATTTTACATAAATGTATTGTTGGGTGGTAAGGTGAAAGACAATCCGCCTTGGTAACAGCAAGCTAGATTAATTGACCCTTTTATTTTATTTAGTTCTTATTTTATTTCCCAAGGGAGTTGGGCATTGAAATAAAGAGATGTGAGAATGGAAAAAAGAATAGTGCTGAAAGGTAACAGATTGAGAGTAGTCATAGCAGCATGTTAGTGAAGAGTCTGGGGTCAGAATCCGCATCTTTTTGTTTGGGTGTTCTTGTCACCTTTGCCTTTATTTTGTATTTTAGTAATGATGCCTCTCAAAACTCAGTGCTTTTCTACTGAGAACCAGTGTTTTCACACTACTGGGGATGGAACGTGGGGACTTGGCATGCTGGACAACAGCCCTCTGCCACTTACATAACTACATCTCTAGCCCTTAATTTTATTTTCTTGTTTTAAGACAGGGTCTTGCAGGGCCGGGGATTTAGCTCAGTGGTTCCACCGCCTGCCTGGCAAGCACAAGGTCCGGCATTCGATCCCTGGTACCAAAAAAGAAAGACTGGGTCTTGCTAAGTTGCCCAAGTGGCCTTGAACTTGCCATCCTCCTGCCTCAGTCTCCTCAGTAGCTGGGATTACAGACCCCTGTTTTATCACCAGCTCTCTGAGTAGGCATCCCTGTCTGCACCTCTGGGTTCTCAGAGGCCCGGTGGCTGCTCCAGGCCACACAGACGAGAGGAACACAGGGAGCCTGTGTCCCACATCTCATTCCCTGACCTCTTGCTTGTTCCTGGGCCTCCCCAGGGTGCTGACCCTTGTAGGGCCATATGCCTGGGTCCTTAGGGCAGGGACCATGGACAGCAGCTGTCCCTGACCCCTTTCTGCTAGGTGACTGTGGCCTGCAGGTCTCCCTGGGCCACAGGGCTGTGGAGCTCTGCTGATAGCGCAGGCTCATGAATGACATAGCCGCACTCTGGGTCCAGAATTCCAAGCCCGGCCCACCGCTGTGGATGTGGATTTGAGACTCAGCCTGGAGTCGCCTGGAACTTTGACAGGATCTGGTGGGGCAGGAGGAGACCGAGGTAGCGAGGTCCGTGGATTTCTTGGGTGAAGATCCACGGTTCCGGTGCCTCAGGGAGCAGCCGGGGAGGGGCTTGGTTGTGGAGAGCTGGCCAGGCTTGAGTGAAGTCTGGGTTTGAGCCCAGCACCACCTCCAAAGAACAAAAAGATCCAAGAGAAAGGTGGGGGTGCTCAGGGTGGACTCCAGAGCTGTCACCCTGTCCCAACCCTCTGGCCTCTGTAAAGATGAGCCCCCTCCTGCCCTGCTGTGAGCCCTAAATACTCCTTAGACTAGACGTGTTCCCTGTCTTCACTCTCTATCTTCGACTCTGTGGTCCTTTCTTTTTTGTTGTTATTCGCCCCGCCCCAGTCTGGCTATGTAGTTCAGGCTGTCCTTGAACTCATTGTGCTGGGATTACAGGCATGCTGGGATTATAGGCGTGCATCACCACAGTGGCTTTTAAGGATTATATTTGCCTTATATTTGTGTAAAGTACTGATTCCAGAGTGCTTGGGATGCACTCTGTGGTAGAGCCCAGGCACATGGCTCTGGGTTTCACGCCCAACATGGTGCAAAACATAACAATTACTGAAATGTTTCTATATTTTTTAAAAATGTTATTTTATTTCGTTATTTACTTTTGTTTCTATCAAGGCGATTAATCTTTTGACTGCCGAGAAAGGGGGATGGCGAGGGCTAAAGAAAAAAGACAGCAAAGACTTTCGTGATTTTAAGTGTCCTGGGGCCTGGAGGTCACTGCCTCAGCGGTGGGGGAGGAGGGCGTGTAAGACCCAGACACTCCGACCCTGCCACTGTTTACTGGCTTGGTTCATAGGGTATTGGGTGACTCAGAGGGTGGGGTAGTCCTGAATTCCTGAGGGTCTCAGCTGACATGCTCTTGGCTCAGAGCATCACAAATTCCTGGGACCATGGAGGCCACAGAATGGCTCCCAATGTGTTTCTGCGTTAAAAAAAAAAAAAGACTTTATATACTTTATGCTTTAGGATTGAGTTTTTCAAATATGGGTCACTAGTTTTTCCTACATGAAAAGATTTTTCAATTATAGATTTTACCTTAGTGTCTATTTGGATTCTATTTGTTTTGGTACCTGGGATCAAACTCGAGATCTTGTGCTTTTGAGGCAGGCGCTGGAACCACTGAGCTAAATCCCCGGCCCTCTTCCCCGGCCCTCTATTTGGATTCTTTTTTGTTGTTGTTGTTGAAAACAGTTTTAATTTCCTTGTCTTTCCAGAACTCCTAACAGTTCAGCCCATCTTTCAGAGGTCAAAGCACCTTGAGGGCAGCAACTTCAGATGAATAAAAGGAAAAAGAGGCCAAAATCTCCTTGCTCACCTTGGATAGAGGTCACCATGGCGGAGAGCCTATTTGTCTTGCTCTGAAGTCTTCTGGCCCGCCCTTAATTCACAGTCTATTCTACACTGGCTATCATCCCAGGGTTATGGTGACAAGTACCTCTAGTGTCTAGGATCTTCTCCCTTCTATGTAGAAATGAATTTTCTTTGCGACAGCTACCAACTCTCTCTACTCTCTTATTCCTTTTGCATGTCACCTTTGAACTCTAGGACATTTTAAAAAGAGTGTTTAGTTAGACTCTCTAGATTGGCTTTTTTTTTTCTTTTCATTATTGAGGATTGAAGCTAGGACCTTCACACTGAACTACACCCTCAGCTGTTTTTTTATTTTGAAACAGGGTTTTGCTCAGTCACTAAATTGTCCAAACTGGGTTCAAATTTGTGATCCTCCTGTCTCGGATTTCCAGAGTGTTTGAATTACAGGCACGTGCCACCATGACCGGCTAGGATTAGGGTTAATTTTACTCTCAGACTTCTAGAAAATTCCAGTAAATTGTAGTCTCTTTAAAACAGTTGTATGTGGGATAAGGAAGGTGAGTTCCATCCTAATCATAAAACACTTAGAAATTAAATGTTAAAATCATCAGATTTGTTCTTTAAATCTGATTCTATGGTATAAAATAAAGGTTTACTAAACAAGTTAGTGTCAATTAGTCCAAATCTTTAGGATAAACAATATAGATTATCTCAGTAGTTTAGGGATCATTGCTGTTCAATAAATAATTAAAACTTTGAAAGAAGTCATGAAGTAAATTAAAGTATGTTCAGTAGATTTTGATGTATAAATGTGCAGTTTTAGTCTTAACTACAGCTGGTTAACAGTCTACGCTAAATATAGAAACTAAGCCTAAGGATTAGAAACATCAGTTCGACAGAGTATGACTGTATGTGTTGAATTTAATAAAAATTTGAGTTTTGTAATTTGTATGCATTTTGCTTTCTATTTTTCCAGTAAAATTCTTTTTTTGTGTTTTCCACAAGTACTCATCTAGGATGACTTGGAAACAAAAACCACAAAACAAAACAGCAATAACCAAAAACAGATCCTTTACCACAGAGATTTTGAGAGGCACTGATGTAGATTACAGCACATTTTCAGTACTTCAATTCTGAGATACCCTAATTCTGTGCCACGTTCCAAGATTTAAAACTGGACATGCTTTTATATAAAAATTTTTTAGGACTGATTTAATCAGTATATAATTGAAAGAGCTTTAGATCTGTAATAAAAATCCAAATTTGGGGAAGGGCAAACTTTAAAACAGGAGCCAAGTAGGGATTATATAAAATTCTTCATGAAATCAACGCTCATTTTCCCAAAACGTTTTCTATAGAGGAGGAGGTCAGAAACCCAGATCCACACATCCAAAAAGCAGAGGAAAATTTAAGTTGATACTTCCTTTTGGTTCCTACAGTCACCTCTTTGCTTTAAAATAAGCTCCAGCACAAAACCCCTGTCGCCAAACTGTAACTCCAGGGCAAGGTCTCCGCTTGAGCTGCTCTATTTGGATTCTTAATAAATTTATTTGACAAATGGAATTTGTCTGTGTTTACAGGGTACCATGTGATACTTTATTTGTGTACGTATTCCCTCAATATCAGAGTGAACATTTTCTCAGACGTTTATTATTTCTATGTGAAAACATTATCAGTGTCTTGTAGCTTTTTTGGTGTGTACTGTCATGGTCTCTGACTGCCCTACTGTGCAGTAGACACCAGAGCTTGTGTCTCTTGTTCATCTGACCCCTGAGCTGCCGTACCCCCTGCTGTCCACATCCCCTGGAAAACACTATTCTCAACCTCTGTGAGATTGACCACCTTGTTTTTTTGGTGGTAGCAGAGATTGAACCCAGTGCCTTTTGCACTGAGCTACATCCCCAGGAACTCTTTTTAAAATTTTTTGACCAGATCTCACTAACTTGCTAAGTTGCCCTGGAAGGGGCTCAGACTTGGAATCCTCCTGCCTCAGCCTCCCAGAGTTCTGGGATTACAGGTGTGTGCCACCACGCCCAGCTGAGATTGACTTTCGGTTTCACATAGGAGTGGGTTCACACAGTATTTGTCTTTCTGTCCCTATCTTATTCATGGATATAATGATCTGCAGTTACATCTCTGTTGTCACAGGTGACACGATTTGGTTTTTTAAATGGCAGAATAGTATTCTGTTACGAATTCATGTTATGGTTTTTTTCTCTGTCAGCTGGTGGATGCATAGGTCATTTCCATTTCTTGGCTATTGTGAGTAATCCTGCAGCACAGCATGCAGATGACCCTGCCATACTGATTTCATTTCCTCTGGGTGCATGCCAGTAGTGGGATTGCTGATTTTTAGGGTAGTTCTATTTTTATTTAAGAAACCTATGTGCTGTTGTTTGTAATGGAATCCTAATTTCCATTCCCACCATTGGGTGTGAGAGTTTTCTTTGTTCACATTGTTGCCCCATGACTCGCCATTTTGTTTGGTGTGTGTCTACTTACCTGTCTACCCTACTAGACTTAGTTCTTTTTTTGTTGTTGCTTTTTGGTACTGGGGATCAAACTCAGGACCTTTTGCTTTCGAAGCAGGTGGCAGAACCACTGAGCTAAATTCCCGGCCCAGACTTAGCTCTTTGAGATTAGAAATTACATTTTTGTGGGCTGGGGATTAAGCTCAGTGGTTCTGCCTCCTGCTTCGCAAGCAAAAGGTCCTGGGTTCGATCCCCGGTACCAGAAAAAAAAGATTACATTTTTGGGGCCAGGCCTGGTGGCACGTAATGTAATCCCAGCACTCCAGAGGCTGAGGCAGGAGCATCACCGAGAGTTGAAGGCCAACCTGGGCTACATAGCCCAAGATCAGCCTGAACTACATAGCAAGTCCTTGTCTCAAAAAAAACAAAAGACAAAAAGGAAAAGAAAAGAAATTGTAATCACTAGATTTTAGCCCAGTAATTGACACCTGCTAAGGAATAAAATCTTTATGAAATCAGAAGTAGTAATAAACTAGTCATATTTTACTTGAATGCTAATTCAGTATTTGTAGATTTATTTAAAAATATTAACATACTTGACCAACATCTTCGTTTGTTCATCTAATTTGCCTTTGTCTAATTAAGCAGCATTTTGAGCTTGGATGTCAAGGGCTGCTTGGCTACAGTAAAGGCACTGTTTCACGTTCATTGCTGAGCATGTTGGTGAGGCTCTGTCTGCATGCAGAGGTAGCCCTCTGGTTTTTAAGTAAAACATGCTGTGTGGCCTGGGAACAGGTACTCTGCAGGCTTGTAGTGCCCTCTCTGTGCCAGCTGCAGAGCAGGGTGGAGGTAGGAGGGCTGCAGTGCCCGCTGGTCTGCTCAGGTCTGTCAGCTTGTTTGTTTTTGTTTGTTGAGCCTTGTCTGTGTAGTTCAACTGGCTTTGAACTCAGCAGTGAGCCTCCTCCCTCAGCTGTTGGAATTGCAGCCGAGGGCTACCGCCTGGCTTTGAGCAGCTGCGCCTCATGTGTGCCTTCACTCCTGAGCAGATTGACTGTCACCCAGTGGAAGAAGCTGGGGTGGGGCCTGTGTAAATATTTCAGGAGTCACCAGGAGTCTAGGTAGAGGGTGGGAGAGGTGAGGGTTGACAGCCGTGGAGTGTGCCCAGGACGGAACCTACCTGGTTTGAAGTGTCACCCAGAGAAGGGAGGGTTCTACTGCTCCTAACCTGGTCTGGCCTGTGTCCTCATTCAGCTGTGCTGCGGGGTTTCCAGCCTTAGGGCCCTCTGTCTGTGTTCAGTGTCACGGATGAGGGCTCTGCCATGTGAAGATGTGAAAGGGACAGTCAGAGGGATCTTAGTGGCTTGGTCTTGCTCTGAAAGGACAAGTGTGAGCTCGCCGGGCAGACTGAAGTTAGGGAGGGAGGGTGTTCTTGGCAGAGGAATATGGTATGTGAAGGTGTGGAGTCAGGAGAGCGTGCTGTGTGAGGAACTGCGGTCTTCGTCCTCGGGGTGGGATGGGAGGTTGGAAGAGGTGACGGTGCCTGTTGTGAGTGGAGATTGCGGGGATGGTCCATGGTACACCACTTGCTTTGACTGTCTTTGGAGCCCGACTGGCCTCCCTTCCACCCCAGTGGTAAGGAAAGACATGGTCTTGGACAATGTGAGACTTCCAAATGTTGCTGGAGAAAGGCTTCTTAACTTTGTTCTCTTAGTATATCTTCTATTTATGCAACCAAAGGCTGTTCTTTGAAAATTTATTTTGAAGGTATTCTTACCAGCAGCAGGAAGCTATTGAATTAAAACAATTTATATTTGTGTCATTGTTTTCTTGTACTGGGGATTGAACCGAGGGCCTCCACATGAAGCTACATTCCAACCCTTTATTTTTTTGACATGAAGACAAAGTCTCCTTAAGTTTTGCTAAGTTGCAGGCTGGACTTGAACTTGTAGTCTCTTGCCTCAGACTCCAGAGTGAAGACGGCACAGGCCTGCACCGCCACGTCTGGCTAAACATACGGAACTCTAAGCTTCTGGCAAACATGTATCGTTGTTAGTTGAATCTGTGGATCTGGAGCTTGTGAGAGGTCATCACTAAAGATGATGGTTGCCACCATAGATACTTGAGTGCTGTCCTTTTCCCTGTGAGATTGTGAGGAAGAGGAGCCTGAAGTAGTCAGAGGAGCCAGTGGTTAATAACCTGGATCCTTGTCCCATGACCCAGGGAGGCCTGGTGTGACCTGCTGTTCAGGAGAGCGTGGGAGGTGTACCAACAGGGGATTTGTGGTGCATCTTTGGGACCTTGTTATGGTTGGGGTCTAGAAGTCCCCCCAAAGCCTCATGTGGTCATGTGGTCATAGGATTGATCTAGAGTGTGAAGCTGAAATTGATTCACGGTGCAATGTTAGGCTCAAGGGCACTAGGATTAAGGGTGTGAGTGCTACCTGCCCAAAGTAGTCTAGATAAGGTAAAAGGCCTAGGGAAGTTGTTCCAAAATGGCGGCCTAGAGACTTTGTTCCTTGGGATTGAGTTCACAGCACTCAGTGATCCAGGCGCTGGACCCCTACAGCCAAGAGAGAAGGAAGCCTGGCGACTGCTCCAGCTGGCAGCAGACCTTGGCATCATCCTGGAGGTGCTGGTTTTAGGCGCATGCAGTATGCAAGAGTTGTGGGGTCAGGAAGACTTCCACCCAAATTTCAGAAGAAGACCTGGGAGGCCAGGCAGGGTGCCCCTGGGAGGGCAGTGTGTGAAGCTGTGAGTGTGAAGCCAAAGGTGCAGTGGGGGCCACAGAAGATTGAAGCCAGGAGCGTGGATCATCTGAGGAAAACTGCAAAGAGGGAGCAGAGCTGGCCAAGAGAAAAGCCATGGGAGCTACAACCACTAGAAATACCATAGGGGCGGAGCCACCCAAGCCCTTTGGAGCTCACAGTTTGCCACAGATTGCCTCGAATTGTGGAAGTGGAACTGTGGGATTTGATGTTTGGCCTGCTGGATTTTGGACTTTGGTCTCATTCCTTTGTATCCTCCTGTTTGTACCTTTTGGAATGGTAATGTCTATCTTGTGCCATTGAGTGTTGGAAGTGTTAACCTTTTCAGTTGTATAGGGATTTGCTGCTAAGAGTTTGCCTTAAATCTCAGAGGAGACTTTGGACTTGGACTTTTCAGCAGTGCTGAAACTGTTAGAATTTTGGCAACTCTTAGAGATGGACTAAATGCCTTTTGCATAGCAGGATGTGCATAAGTCTTTGTGGGGGGCCAGGGGCAGAATGTTATGGTTTGGGTTTAGATGTCCCCCCAGAGCCTCATGTGGTCATAGGACTGATCTAGAGAGTGTGAAGCTGGAATGGATTTATGGTGCAATGCTAGCCTCAAGGGCACTAGGATTAAGGGTGTGAATGCTGCCCCACCCTAAGTAGTCTGAATAAGATAAAAGGGGCAGAGAGACACTCAACCTCTCTCATTGCCATTGCTGCCTTGTGCATGCCATATTGTTTCTCCTCTGCGATGCCTGTTTGCTGTCCCTGCCTTGGAGCCAGCTGATTTGGACTGAAACCTCTTATGAACTGTAAGCCAAATAAACCCCTTCCTTCCCTTCCAACTTTTATTGGGTATTTTATCTCAGCAATGAGAGAAAAGTAACTAACACAGATCTGATTACTATTTTTCATATGAAAATGTACTTCAGCTAGATTTGGTGCAACTGGCTTTCAAATGAATTTTTAGAAAATAACCCCTTGAGGGCCGGGGATGTAGCTTAGTTGTGCCATGCTTGCCTGCCTGGAAAGCGCAAGGTCCTGAGATCAGTCCCTGGTAAACGCCCCCCCCCCCCCAAAAAAAAACCCCAGAAAATAACCCCTTGAAAGAGGATGTGGCCTGTTTGTCGTTCCTTAATTTGTTGGTAAGGCATTTTTTTTCTTTTGGTACCGGGGATTGAACTCCGGGTCCTTGCGCTTGCGCAGCAGGCAGCGAAACCACTGAGCTAAATCCCTGGCCCTAGGCATTTTAATGTAGTTATCCCTGCCTGATTTTCTAGAGCAGTGGTGGTGGACCTATGGCAGGCATACCACAGTGGGCATTCAAAGCCCTCTCTCTCTATTGGCACGGTGGCCAAGCATGGGCTATTGAGGTTTAATTGCAGTGTTGGCACTTCGAAGTAAAATAAGTGGGTTTTGGGTTGCTGTTTGGGCACTCGATCTCCACAAGGTATGCCATCACTGATCTAGAGAAATGAAAAATGCTAATCTTGGTTCAGTGGAAGTGATTTTTTTTCGTTTCTAAAAAAGATGATATTGTTCAAAAACCACTGATAAAGTCCCTGTAAAAGTAGCTAAATGACCCTGTGCACCCGTCAGTTTGTTATTGTAGGCTTGTAGTGCCCAAATACTTTTTAAAAAAATCCTGGATGACCGTGGGAAGGCTTATCCTCTTCAAAGCAGTTGATGCTGCTGTGTCTCAGAGGTGCTGTTGGATGTGACTGTTCAGAGCTTTGCTCTGCTCCTGTGCTGAGCCAATATGGGCAGGTTTCAGATTAGGAAAAGGAGCACAGCAGGGAAAGCCACATGACCCGGAGTTATACTTATCAGTTTGGAGGATTGTACGTTTGACAGAATCGTTTCCTGGTGGTTTTGTGCTTCTTTGTGGTTGCATCTTCAAATTATGTCTGAAGGAAGAGTGAGATACCAGCAACACATAGTACAGATCATGCATAGAGCCAGATCTGCTTGGATGTAAGTGATGTAATAATCCTGAAGTGAGGTGTCTGGCTGAGTAAAAGAAAACAATTTAGATTTTCTGTTAGCAAGGGAAATGAGCCTTTCTGGGGTTTGTACCTGTCTTCTCAGCACTTTGGAGACTTGGAAGTGCTTTATAATGCCCCGGCACGTGTTCTCCTGTGTTTCCTTCTCTTCCCTGTGTTTAGCTCCTGGTCCTGTCCTGCCCTACCCCTCCTCTCACTCCACTGCTTGGTGTGGCGCTCTTCTGCATGCTGCCCCTTCTGGTCCAGGGTACAGCTGGAATGTAATCTGTTAGTATATTTGACAGTTTAGACTCCGTATTGTATTCCCGCAGTGCATGGCAACTTAGGTGCCCGTGATTGAGCAGTGAGACCAGCTCTGAGCAAAGAGTGTGCATGCAGTGACCCTAGCATCAAACAGGAAGGGGTCCTTGGAGTGGCATCTGAATTTTACCTACAGGAAAAGGTGAAAAATCTGAGTCTGAGAATTAATGAATGTTTAGGTTTCAAAGACTGAATTGTCCAGTGAAATGTCAAGCAAGTTATTAGGGTTTTTAATTAATAACATTACAGTTTTAAATAGTCACTAATTTGCATTGAAATGGAAGAAATATTTACATGTTACTCAACAAAAATACTTTGCTTCTGAACAAGAGTAGTTTTTACTTTTTTTCCCATTACTACAAACACTAAGGCAGGATACATGTTCTGTGCATTTGGAATTATGAGTAGGTAAGGTACATATATCCTGGACTTTTAAAATTAGAATTATTAGATCAAAGTATATATAGATTTTAAATGTAAATATACTGTTACTTGGTTTTTCCAAAAGGTAGTATAGATTTACTTTTTTTTTTTCCCTTTTTTTGAGACAAGGCAGACTAGTTCAGGCAGCCTTGAATTCACTGTGTAGCCCGGGCTGGCAGTCCTCCTGCCTCAGCCTCCTGATTGCTGATAGAGTCACTGTTTAACAGGGATATATAAGAATGCTCATTCATTGTCTCGTTTTGGCCAGTTCAATGGGAAGTATGGTTTTACCAGGTAATTTTACACTGTAAATACACCCTCTTGTCCTCTAGCAAATTCATGTGCTCTTTGCTACTGTTTTCCCTTCCGCTGCTCCATAATATTGTAAGATCCCTGAATTGCAGTTTCAGACAGTTGTAAATTTGGGATTAATCTTTATAAAGAGAGTAGTAATGTTCCTCCCCTTCCCCCATTATCATTTGTGCTGTATTTATTGCTTATTTTTCTGCTGAGGCACATGAATACAGAGGCTCTTTTATTTTAAAATTTATTTTTATTTTTATTTTTGTTTTTGTTACCGGGGATTGAACTTGGGACCTTGCGCATGTGAGGCAGGCAGCGGAACCACTGAGCTAAATCCCTGGCCCTATTTTTTGTTTTTTTGAGACAGGGTCTGGCTATGTGGTTTAGACTGCCCTTGAACTCACTATGTACCCCAGGCTGGCCTCAAACTCGAAGTGATCCTCCTGCCTCAGTCTCTTGAGTGCTGGGATTACAGGCATGCGCCACCATGTATGGGCCAGGCTCTTTTAAAAAGACAGCTTCTTTTCATATCAGATCTTCAGTATTACGAAGAAATCATAATGTATAATTTCTCATCTTTAATCACTTGATCACTTTAACTGCAGTTGCTGCATTAAAACCAAATGATAAATAAGTTAAAGAGAAGAATAATGGTAGAATTTTTGGAGTAGGGGAAGAGGGAGAGTAGGGAGGACCTACTAGAGAAGGATTGGATTTTGAGCATATAACAGTTTAATAGAGAAGATGTTAACTGTCAGTCTTTTTCCTTACCAGTGCTGGATCGCCCCCTAGGGGAGAAAAGGCGAAAGTGCGACAGTAGGCCCTGGCCCAAGCCCATACTGTGTGGGCCAAAGCTTGCACAGTTGGAATCTCTGGTGGGCGTTATTCCGCTTGCCTCAGGGTAGTGAAGTTGAAACCCAGACAGGTGAAGCAACTTGCATAATAAATAGTTTGTGCCGGACTCCTTGTAAAAGTTTTGAACAAATTAAAGCTGATGCATGAGTTTGTGCTGTTTTTGTTTTAGAGTGAGGGGGAGATTGTATGTCCTATTTTTGTTTGTTTGTTTGTTTGTTTGTTTTTTGGGTACCAGGGATCAAACTCGGGACCTTGCTCTTGCGCAGCAGGCGCGGGAACCACTGAGCTAAATCCCCGGCCCTGTATGTCCTATTTTTAATATAGTAATGAAACTGGCATACGTGTTCACCTCATCCTTAGAGGTGAATTAGCTTGATAAGAAGGTTTGCTGCTACTTACTCTGTAATGTGGGCCAACACTTCCTCAGCTGGGCTAAAGTGCAGAGGAGATATGTGAATCTACTCAGCAGTAGCTTAATAGAAATGTGCTCGCCAAGGGGTGGCTCCAGTAGGACTGTCTTCTTCTCCCTGACATAAACTGATGAGTGTGAGATCGGGCACAGAGAGGGTGCCCCGTGCTGTGGATGGGTGTTCAGGTACTTGGCACAGCCAACTGGTACCGAGCCTTCCTTGGTGGTGCATTCACCAAGCACTTAGCGTCTCCCTGCCTCCTGCCCCAGCTCGGAGGTAGCCATTGGCACCACCTTACTGATGGATTTGGCTTTCTGTGACATTAGCAGTTGGTGGCAGTTTTCTTGGTAGGCCACTTTGGTTCTGCTAGTTCTAACTGTTGGGTCTGTAGGACGGGTCTGTTTCATCGCCTGCTGCCACACTTTTCATAGCAGATGATGAGGTTCGAAATCTGCCTCGCCATTATAACACTTTCGTAACCCTTAACCTGGAAGGTGCAATTTCAAAAAGTCATAACGATTTAAGGAAGGTATGAACATTTTAGGACCAAAATAGCTCAGAAAGTTAAAAATGTAAGTTTGCATTTCAAAGGTACAAACTTTTACTAGGATATGTATCAATGATTTTTATACTTTTTTAAAAAAAGAGTAAAATGGGCTGGGGATTTAGCTCAGTGGTTCCGGTGCCTGCCTCGCAAGCGCAAGGTCCTGAGTTCAATCCCCGGTACCAAAAAAAAAAAAAAAAAGTAAAATGTAGATATCATTGGTCAGTCCACAGATAATTTTCCCCTTTTTGCTAACCAAAAATCTACTAGTTTGGGGCCAGGGATGTAGCTCAGTGGTTCTGGCGCCTGCCTTGCAAGTGCAAGGTCCCATACCAAAACAAAACAAAAAACCAAACCCAAACTGTTTTGTCTTATGATGACAGGTTTACTGTGTAGGGTGGTAAATGGGGTGTCTGTATGCGAAAAGGTTACTTTCCTTTTTAAATGGAAGTGATAAACAGGTATGCAAGAATGGTAGTGCAGGCTAAACTTTATATTGATCTCAACATGCATAATTACGTTATCTTTCCAAATTCTAACTTGTTTTAACTATCATATTGTTTTGTAACATACAAAAAAGTGTAACTATACAAAGACTTCACTTCACAAATGTAAATAGTTTTGGTTTGGTGTGTATTGGATACAATGGTCTTCCTTAAGCCTAAATACAAAGACAAAAGCATGCATTATAAGAGAAAGTCCAAGATGGGAAGTGATAAAATGGGTATCGAGTGGAGCTTTGTTAAAATTTCGCTGGTATCCTTGTAAAATTTCCATGTATTCATTAAATCATATTATGTCATTCTTATTGTTAGGTGCTGACTTGTAGTTTTAAGCCGTGCCCTCATAGACTTGTCACAGTGTTTAGGATAGTTGGAAGATGCAAGTTTTCTTTCCACTCTTTGGATGTAAATATTTGAATAGCTACTGGTTGAGGTTGTTGATTGAGTAGTTTTATATGTATTAGTGCATACATTATTTCAGTTGTAAATGTGAGTTATAGAAGGTCATGATCTTAGTTGCTGTGGATGCTACAGATTTGAAAATTTAAAAATGTTTTTTTTCCCATTAAGTTTATTGGTACATTTTAGGTATAGAATACAGTTACAGTCATCATTGGGATCTTGTACCTTTGCATGATGTATCTTGGATGAAAATAATAAAATGTTGAGCTTGTTAACTGGTATTGATAATTCAGAATCTTTGAATATCCTTTGTATGGTCCTTTTTTTTTTTTTTTTGGTGCTGGTAATTGAACCTAGGGTCTTTGCGCTGAGCAATATCCCCAGCTTTTTTTTTTTCAATTTTTTTTTTTTTTTTTTTTGGTACTGGGGATCGAACTCGGGAACTTGTGCTTGTGAGGCAGGCACCAGAACCACTGAGCTAAATCCCCAGCCCTATTTTTTTTTTTTAATTTTTAATTTTGAGGTCGGTCTCCCTAAATTTCCCAGGCTGAGTTTGAACTTGTGATCCTCCTCCCTCAGCCTCCCAGAGTGCTAAGATTATAGATGTGCACCAACCCCACTTCTTTGTATGGCCTCTAAAAATGAGTTCATCAAATTTTTATTTAACAGTGGTAGGTATGGCTAATTCATGACAAAATGCTATCTAGAACTATAAAACAAACTGGGATGATTCCTTCTGTCATTGAACAATACAAAGTTATCCCAAAAGTCTAGGTAGTTTTAAATTTAAAAATTCCTGAAGTGTGTGTGTTACAAGTGTAAAAGATCCATTGGAAAATGTAATTGCTCTAATTTCTTTAGTACTTAGTTTTGTGAACTTGTAATTTTTCCTTTTTTATTTCAATCTGGCTAGAGATGGCAAATAGACTGAAGTAAAGCATTAAATAATGTATCATTCAAAATTGCTTTGCTTGAAGTTTTATGTGAGCTGCAGATCATTTTTCTAAATTGCCTTGCGAAGTTAACTACTTAGGAACTCTAGGCAACACATAGATTTTTTTCTTTTTTATAAAACCTGAACTCTGCAGTTAACTGTTAGAGAAGTGCACAAGAAGCTCAGGAGGGAGACAGATGCGTGGTTTGGGGACTGCTGTGCCAGCTCACTTAGGGAATGGGATCTGACAGATCTTTAGCCAAGGCTGAAAACTGCACTTAAAATTGTTCTTAGTGCCTGACCTGGAAGGAAGAAGTAAATTTCCAAACACAAGCATTGCATGTGTTGGAGTGGCATCTGCTCCCGATAGCTTCATATTGTCCAGCACTGCTTTTTTATTCAGGGGCAGTGATTCTGGTTCATTGTAATTTTAAGGAAGGGTTTGGCTAAGCACAATGGCCCTTGAGCTCCTTGCTTCCTAGATAACATCAAGGCTTGGCCTGCACTGTGGAATTGGAATTCAGTGAGCTAGCGAGAGGCCAGTCATTCACACTCGGGCTCTGGGGAGCAGCAGTGGGGCGGCAGAGCATGGATGTCCTCTGCACCTCCTGAAAATTGGTGCATCCTAAAATACTAATTTTGTGTCTTAATCATTTGAATACAGTTAAAACAGAACCAGTCAGAACTGTTTGGCATAAAATTGTCATCTCGGAATGGATTTTTGTGCTTACTTTTATTTTTATTCTTATTAAGAGCCAACTTTCAAAAACCGGTTAAGATTAGCAGTTGAGAGGAAGAATATTAAGTGCTGTGGGTAAGAAATTTTCTTTATTTTCTGTGATATAGAAATTGATTTAAAAATATGTACTCCAGCAAACCACCAGAGTTACTATATTCTTCTGTCAAGTTTTAGAAGTTTGCTGTTAATGCCTCAATTGTTTTAATGTTATATATGGTAGGTATTTAACAAGAATCTTGCTAGGCCTAGGCAGTGCATCTAAGATATTTTTATATAGTTCTTTATCCTTATGGAATTATTGAAATAATGCTAAAGGCTTTCTTTTATGTGTGTTTTAAAAATTTAAATATTACCTTTACATTATTCATGTTTTAAATGTAAGCACTATTTGCATTTGTCTTGTTGGAGTTTTCTAAAAGTTTATGTGAAGGGTGAATTCTAGGTAATATCCTATTAGAAGTATAATGTGTTTAAAGTGAATAATAATTGGTTTTTAGAGAAACTTTTTGTAGCATTTTTTTCTTAAAATTTGGTAAGATTTAACAATTAAGACATTTAAAAACAACTAAATTGAGAATAAACAGTTGTAAAAAGGCTAACATAACATGATCAGTAATTTAGAAAAGAACAAAAATAATTTATAGACAGTAGACTATCTATCTGATAGCTCATTTAAAAGTAACTGGAGTCTGGGCCGGGGACTTAGCTCAGTGGTTCCGCCGCCTGCCCTGCAAGCGCAAGGACCCAGGTTCGATCCATGGTACTAAAAAAAAAAAAAAGTAACTGGAGTCTTACTTGCTAAGTATTTTAAGTGTAGTACATGGGATGGGATTGTAGTTATGTGGAGCTAAGGAGAACTTGTTCAAGAAATTTTAAAGAAAATTTTTAATTATTAAGTACATGGCCTAAATGAAAATATTGAATTTTAGTAGCAACTCCTTTTCTAAAACTTTAAAACGCATGCTTGGTTATCTGTTAATAATTCTGCATTGAGCAGTTACGATTTACAGAGATGGGGAGTGCATTTATACTTGTAGGCAATGGGTAAGAGATGGCAAAGAACCAGACTCAAGAGCCAGCAACAAAAGTTAGTGAACTGAGTCTCTGGGAGCCGGGTGGGTGATGCACGTCTATAATCCCAGCACTCTGGAAGGCTGAGGCAGGAGATGGCACGTTCAAGCCCAACCTGGACAATTTAGCGACTTAATGAGACCCTGCCTTTAAAAGAAGGGCTTGGATGGGCCGGGGATTTAGCTCAGTGGTTCCGCCACCTGCCTCACAAGTGCAAGGATCTGAGTTTGATCCCTGGTACCAACAAAAAATCAAAAACAAAAGAAGGCCTTGGGAGGTAGTTCACTGGGAAGCCCTGGGTCCAGTACCCAGTACTGGGGGGTGGGGGGTGGCATAAGAGCAATGGGTCCTCAAGATTTATGGCCTTTTGTGCCAGGAATGAGTGTCTTCTGAAAATGTCCTCTCTGAAAGCTTCAGATGGTGGCTCTCAGTTACAGAACTGCTCTCCATGTGGACAGTTGCCGTGTGTTAAAATGCAGAAAGGTTGGTGTAATGAGTTGTGTGCCTCCTCACTCAGCTTTAACTCTGTCAGCAGTTAGCAGCTTATGGCTGCCCCCCACCCCCCAGAAGTGACGATGCGGGGTTTTTTTTTCAATTAAAAAGTTTTTATGTGGGAGAACTTCAGACCTGCAGAAAAGCTGGTGTGTGGGGTGTTATTAATTTCCTTTGTTACCCTCCTGACCCTGTAGGATCTATGTGAAGTCTCCCTTCTCACTCTCCTGTTACTAATTTACATCTTTCCCCCCTGAGCTCTTCGTGATGTGTCTGGCTAGCGATTTTTCACTCTTGGAGAACCAGTTTATGGTTTTGTTGGCTTTTTTCTTCTTTTTGTTTCATCAGTTTCTTCTTGGATCCTCTTTCCCTTTATTTCTTTTCTTTTTCTTTTTTTTTTTTTTGGTGCCGGGGATCGAACTCAGGACCTTGTGCTTGTGAGGCAGGCGGTGGAACCACTGAGCTAAATCCCCGGCTCTGGATCCTCTTTCCCTTTAATAGTTCTGTTTCCCTGGTGTTTGCTCTGGAAGCTGAGAGTGTGCTGCTCTTTCTCTGCAGAGCTGGATGGCTGCTGTGGGCTTTCTCTGAGTGACCTCTTGGCGGCTTCCCATGCAGTTTTTGTGTGTTGCATCTTCATTTTAGTTCAGTTTCCTACTTTAATTTCTTTAATCCATAGATTTTAGAAGTATATCTTATTTCCAAATATTTAGGGATTTTCTCCTTGTATTTCTGTTAACTGTATCTAATTTAATTCCATCATGTTAAGAACTTTGTTTTTATGACTTCATAGTTTTGTAGGGTTTGTTTGGTTGCTGTTGGGGTTTTTTTTTTTTGTTTTTTTGAGACAGGCTCTCACTATGTAGTCCAGGCTGGCCTTGAGCTCACTGTATAGCCCAGGCTGGCCTGGGATTTGCTATCTTCCTGCCTCAGCTTTCTGAGTGGTGGAATTACATGCCAGGTTTTGGTGACTGCTTTTTATGCACGTTGAGAGAACGTCTGTCCTGAGGTTGTGTGGAGTGTTCTGTATGCACCAGGTCCACTTGATTTAGTGTTCTTCAGGTCTTCTGCTTTTGTAATCTACTTGTCTGTTAATTTTTGAGAGGATTAGTAAACAGAAGTCTCTGATAATTGTGAATTTCTGTCTCCTTTCATTTTCATGTGATGTTTTTGTTTTGTTTTGTTTTTTGCTTCATATGTTGAAGGTCTTAAGTGCATACATGTTTGGGGTTGTTATTTTATCTTCATGAAGTGACCCTCTTGTCATTTTGAAATGACTTTATACTTTCTCCAGTTTTATTTTGAATAGTGTTTTTATTTTTATTTTTTCAGCACTGGGAATAGAGCTCAGGACCTTGTGCGTGCCAGGCAGGTTCAGCGCCACTGAACTACATCCCTGGCCCTTGAAAAGTGTTTTCACGACACCTTTTCCTTCTTCTGACTTTTAGCCTTGTTGTCCCTTGATATTTAAAATGAATTTCTGGAGCCTCTATGATGCCCCATGCCTATTATCCCAGCACTCTGGGTGGCAGAGGCAGGAGGATCCTAAGTTCAAGCCCAGCCAGGGCAGTTTAGAGACTTAACAATGCCCTGCCTTAAAATTAAACAAAAACTGGTGGGGTCATAGCTCAGTATAAAGGCCCTGGATTCAATCCTCAGCAACCCCCTCATCCCCAAGGAATTGAGGAAAATTGGTCCCTGGCAGGCAGCATGCAGTCAGGTTGTATATTTTGAAAATGCAGTCATAGTCTCTGCCTTTGAAGGTTTTTTGTTTTGCTTTGTTTTTAGACAAGACCCCTGTCATCCCGGCTGGTCTTGAACCACCCTCTGTCCTCCATCTCCTGAGTGCTAGTGTCACAAGTGTGCACCACCACACCCAGCTTCACTGCTGTGTGTAGATCATTTATATCTGAGGTGCTAGCGATGCTGTTAGGTTTCAGCCAGTCAGCCAGTCAGCTTGTTACTTTTTACTTCTTTGTCTCACCTCTTTCTTTTTTCTTTTGGTCAGTTAAATCAGTCTCTCTCTCCCTCTCCCCCCTACTCTCTTCTCTCCCCTCCCCCCATACTAGGCTAATTGGGGATTTCTTTATGGTTCCATTTGATCACCTGTATTAGTTTTGTAGCTATAGGTCTGATTTTAATGCCCAGTTTAAAGTGTACATCTTTTAATTTACTAATCTACTTTTAAGTGATATTAATCCCGTTCAATTGTTCTGTAAGAGTTTTGCAACAGTATGCTTGTTCCTCCCTGTTTTTTGAGACTGGATCTTGCTATGTAGTCCAGGGTGGCCTCACTCAATACAGTTCTCCTGCCTCAGCTTCCTGAGTGTTGGGACTACAGGTGTGCACCACCACACCTGGCTCCCTGTTTTGTGTATGCGTGCTATTGTTTTCATTTATATTTACTCCTATTTCTGGTGTTCTTCATTCCTTTGTGGACTCCATATTTTCATTTGGTATTATTTTTTTCCTTCTATGAAGGATTTCCTTTAACTTTTTTTCTTGTAGCTTACAGTAGGTCTGCTGCTGCTAACTGCCCATCCCCCAGCTTTTGTGCTTGAAAAATCTTTATTCAGTATTAGGAGGCAGTTTTGCAGGGTGTAGAGTTCTCTCAGTAGTTTCTTTCTCTTGGGTCTTCAAAGATGTTGCTACTACATCTTTTCTTTTGCATTCTTTTGGCAAGAACTCTGTCACTCTTAGTCTCTTATTTTGTTAGGATGTCTGTTTTAATTTCTAGTTGAATTTAGGATTTTTTTAATGACTTCTTAGGATAAGTTTGATGACATTCCTTGCTGACATTTTATTTCCTTCCCTTTTCTGCCATACTGGAGATCAGACTCAGGGCCTCATGCATTTGGTGGAGACAGGGGCATGGTTTATAGTCCAGGCTGGCCTTGAACTCACTATGTGGCCCACATTGACCTAACTTGGCTCCATCCTCCTGTCTCTGCCTTCTAAGTGCTAGGATTACAGGAGGTTGCCACCCTGCCCAGCTGTTTTCAAGTTTGTTTTTTTGGCACTTGGGATTGAACTGAGGACCTTGTGGTTGCAAGGTAGGCATCGTGCCACTGAGCTAAATCCCTGGCCCTGTTTTCAGATTTTTTTTTTTTTTTGGTACAGGGGATTGAACTTGGGTCCTTGCGCTTGCGCAGCAGGCAGTGGAACCACTGAGCTAAATCCCTGGCCCCTTTTTCAGGATTTTAACATCATTATTTTGGGGGTACTGAAGATTGAACCCAAGAGTGCTCTACCACTGAGCTCCATCCCTAGCTCACTTTCTTTTTGCATAGTTTTTACAACTGTGTCTTCAAGGTCATTAATTTTATTCTGCAGTATCTTCTTGTGTTAATCTCATCTGAGGTATTTTCCATTTCTGAAAATTGAACTTTTTATTTTAAATTTGATATCTTTTAGGTTTCCATTTAACATGCAATCTTGCTTTTTGAGCATGTGTAATACAGTTAGAGTAGCTGTTCTAACATGCTTCTTTACCAGTTCTATTATCTGTGTCAGTCTCATTTTCTATTTCAGTTTCTCATTCTG
Organism: Heterocephalus glaber; assembly: GCF_053883595.1. Classification (NCBI taxonomy): domain Eukaryota; kingdom Metazoa; phylum Chordata; class Mammalia; order Rodentia; family Bathyergidae; genus Heterocephalus; species Heterocephalus glaber. The sequence continues at coordinate 61,607,690 of NW_028258324.1, forward strand.
GGTTGTATTTTCTTGCTTTTTGCATGCCTGTTATGTTTTAATTAGATGCTAGACACCCTCAGTTATTGGGTATTAGGTACTTTGTATTATAGTAAATGTTTCAGACTTTGTTCTGTGAGTTGAAAATGACTTTCAGTGTTTTCTTTTTAAAAATTTGGTTTCAGGTCTCCCTTTTGGCTTTATTTGACAGGATCAGAGTAGTTTTTGTTTGGGGCTGGTTTTATTCCCCTACTGAAGCCTTCTAAGTATTCTCGATTCCTTGTGACAAACGGGGCTCTGGTTGGTGGGATTGGCACTACCCCAGCCCTCTGTGAACCTTGCGTGTGTCCCCTTTAATCATTTTGGGTGGTGTTTCCTGGCCCGTGATCATTTCTTGCTGCTGCTGGTCAGGATTTAGCTGAATACCCGAGGGGGCCGCCGTGCAATTGTGGATCTGTACACATCTCTTGGTGCACTGGCCTCAGACACCTTGCTTCGATGCCTCCCTGCACTCCCAGCTTTGTCTCCGCTTGGGGGGAGAGCTGGCTTCCCCTGGAGCCCCTCCCCTTACCCCTTGCAGGCAAACGCCTTTTAGGCACTGAACTGGAAAAACTGTGAACTTGTCTAGTTTGCTTCATAACTCTGTTGGCACTTTCCTTCACTACTCACTATCCAGTTCCTTGAAAACCACAATGTATTTTGCCTGTTTGAGGTGGTTTGAGGAAGGTGGCAGATCTGATCCCTCTTTACTCCATGTTGGTTGGGAGTACAAATCTCTTCATATAAAAATTTGAAGTAATCTCTATCCCCAGGAAGCATATAGATGGTGGAAAGGAAGATAACAATTGGATGACTTCAGTGAGCCCAGAGTCATAATCCTGGGGTTCGTTTCAGAGCCCAAGGAAGAATCAATAAAGGTTATGGGCCTTCGCCTCATGCACTTCTTTCTGGGGTTGGTGTGGGGCGCAGGGCCACTGCCTTACCTTTTAGGTGAGCATGGGCACAGTTGGATTGTGCACTCTACATACTCAGGCAGCACCTGCTGATCTTTTTCACATGGGAAGAGGTGGAGCTTCATGCATTTTTCCATGGTTTACTGCAGTGGCAGCAGGTGTAATTCTTGACTAACTGCCACTTCAATTTATATTGATTTTCTGGGTCATTATTACTACAGTGGAACAACTCTTGGAGTGTGCTTTAGGGCCCAAACACTGCCCTAGACTGAGAAAAAATTGATACTACATTGCATGGTAATGTGGCTTGTTTTGGAGAAGTTGGACGGGCTAACCTTAAAATTTCTGCTGTTCTGGGCTGGGGATTTAGCTCAGTGGTTTCGCTGCCTGCTGTGTAAGCGCAAGGACCCGAGTTTGATCCCTGGTACCAAAAAAAAAAAAAAAAAAAATTTCTGCTGTTCCATAGTGACACTGAGTCCATTATTTTTAGTGGTTATATGGTTGATGGTAAAACATCAAGAGATTTCAGTAGTCTTGTGTATGAGATTAGTTTAAAATCCTGCATTTGGCTCTTTGGCTTTGCACTTATTACATAAAAATAGCTACTGCTGTCTTAGCAACAGTGTGTATATTAGTTAATGTATTGAGCAAGTTTTTTGAGTGCCTATCAAGTCACACCACTGTACACTGGATAAATGAGCAGGAGTACAGGATCTGAAATGAAGAAGGTAGCTATGTTCTGTGGAGGTCTGCCTGTCTTACTTCATTGCTGGGACAAAATACCTGACACCCAAAGTTAAAGGAGGAAAAGTTTATTTTGGCTCACAGTTTGTAGAGGTTTCATTCCAGGGCAGAGCAGCATGGCAGAGGAGAAACAGTTCATGGTGTGGTAGGCAGGAAACTGAGCCTCCTTCCTTTCCCTTTTTATTCCATCTAGGCTACAATCCTATTAGTTGGTGTCACCTACACCCAGGGTGGGTCTGTCTTCACTAAATCCACCATCCACACTCAGAACTAGGCTAAGCCAATCAGTAGACTAATCCAGTATCACACACCCATGATCCAGTCACTCCCAAAAGCCCCACCTGTAAGCACATGAGGCTTTGGGGGGTAGCTTGCTTAGATGCAAACCGTAACATCAGCCAATGCAGTGACTCTAAAGCTTTTGGGATCTAGATCTTTAATGCTCTTTAAAATTTCTGTGGATGCTAAAGAGCATTTGCTTGTGTGGATTTTATATATACTGGTGCCGTATTATTGGTTAGTATTGATATTTTAGGCATGGTTGTTCTTTGATATCTGGGAGATAGCTTCTAGGACTCGTGTCAGATAACCAGAATTGGAGGATATTTAAGTCCCTTTTTTAAAATGGTGTAGTATTTGCATTTAACCTAGTGTATATCTTCCCATATACTTTAAATGACTTCTGGATTACTTACAACACAAATGCTATGTAAATAGTTGTTACACTGTATTTTTTTTTCCATTTAGTTTATTGGTACGTTTTAGATATACAGTACAGTTACATTCATCATTGGGATCTTGTACCTTTACGTGATGTATCTTGGTTCCCATTTTTTCCCCATTCCCTTGCTCTCCCTTCACCCCCTCCACCCTTCCCTATTTACAAAGACTTTGTTTCCATGTTTTTTCTTTTTTATACTATATTTTAAGGGAATAATGATCAAAATAAAAGTCTGTACATATTCATTACAAATGTTAACTTTCTTTTGGCTCATGGTTGATTGAACTAGTGGACACAGAACACTGGCTGTAATTAGTGTAGCTTATCTACCAATCATTGATTACAAAAACAGTAGCATCTTGTTCAACGCTGGGTAGAGGATTGCTGGTGGGTTAAATGGAAATATGTATTGATTGAATCAAGGTTTCTTGGTATTGTGAAAAACTTGGAGAAATTGAGCTTTATTTGCTTTCAGCCACTTCTGATTCTAGAAGAGACTGAGCCCCACAGCTGCCCTAGCAGCCTCCATGCTTTGCAAACTGGATTTCCCCAGCTGGCCTGGCAGTGCAATCTACTCTGAAGTGTCATTGCAGTGCAAGTCCTAAGCGCTTCACCTTCCTTTCTTTGAAAACAAGAGATTATTAAATCAGTCAGACAAACTAATAAACTTACTACATGTTGAGGAACATTTCCCTGAAAATACCTATTTTTTTTTTTCCAGTTTACCATTTTAAAAAGTACTTTATACAGTATCATCAATCTCTTATCTAGGCATTTGACAGCACACAAAGTTCATTTGGGAACTGAGCGTAATAGTTTTTAGAGGAGGTACAGAGTTTATGCAAACGTTTTAAATATGACCAATTAGTTATTCGGGAATATAGTGAAAACAAATTTTCTTTTTGGTACCAGGGTTCGAACTCGGGACCTTGTGCTTGAGAAGCAGGAGGCTGAAGCATTGAGCTAAATCCCCAGCCCAATATAGTGAAATATTTTAAAGTAGAAGTGCAGTACAGTAAAGCAGTAGCTTTAATGACTGAATGAGAGAATTACACAAAAGAATCTGGAAATATTTCTTGAAGAAAATAAGATACAAGGCCAGGTGCAGTGGCCCAGAGGCTGAGGCAAGAACATCACCTGAACCCAGGAGTTCGAGGATTGCCTGGGCAACATGGCAAGACCCTGGCTCAAAAAAGTTTTTTTTAAAAAGAAAGGATATAAATTTATACATTTTTCACCACTTCTTTTCTGTTTATCATTTCAGTATTTTAGTTCTATCTTACATCACGTTTTTGGTAGGTGCTGTTAACATCAGAGGTGAAAGTGACACTGCACTGTCATGAATCATCTTTTTTGACCATCTCGTAGCTTCATTCCCAGGAGTAGCATCATCTGAAAGAAAATACCTATTTTATAAAAAAATAATTAGTAAAAGTGTCATTTTGCAAATCTATTTATTGTATAGCCAGACGTCTAGTATTTGACATACAGAATAAAAGGGAGCTGGGTGTAGTGGCTCATGCCTATAATCTCAGCACTCAGGAGGCTGAGGCAGCAGGATTGCCACTAGTTCGAGTTCAAGTCCAGCCTGAACTACAGAGCAAAACCCTGTCCCCCCCTGCCCCCAAAAAAGGAAAACTATGTCAGTGGGCTCAGTGAGTTTTCTCCCTTGACAAGCTTCGTATGTAGTCTGAAACAGTTGGAAAGGTGCCTTGTGGACTTGGAGGTAGCTGGGGTCAGTTTTGTGCTCTCCAGTGGGAGCATACGTGCTCTAGCGACTTGAGTTGTGGCCATGGATTGCCGGTGTTGAACAATGCTCAGTAAGTCTTTGTTGGATAATGAATTTAATAATCTCTGAGAGGCTTTTGGGCTGATTTCACTTCCAGTACACAGGAAGAGTTGTATGATATATTATAGCTCAAGGTGGTTGAACTAGGCTCTTCTCTGAATCTGGGGAATAAAAACACATGCTTTTATACTAGCCCCTCTGATAATTTAAGTTGTTCAAGGCCGCTGCTGGTAGAAGTTAATGTAATCTGAGTTTCATGGTAGTAATGCAGGTTCAGGAATTGTCATGCCATTGAAACTGTCCTTAGAACCAGCTAGCACTTGGTGCCTGTCTCGAAACCGCAAGGTCCCCAGTTCAATCCCCGGTACCAAAAAAAAAAAAAAAGAAAGAAAAAGAACCAGCTAGCACTTTGATTACTATTTAAAATACCAGTTGAAGGGCTGGGGATTTAGCTCAGTGGCACAGTGCCTGACTTGGAAGCACAAGGTCCTGAGTTCGATCTCTGGTATCAAACAAGAAAACAAACAAAACAAGAAATACCACTTGAACTTTGATACATATACCATAAAAGCTGTGCCATCAGCAGGTGTTCGTTGCTTCAGAGGAAATCAGATTTAATCAGAATACTTTAGAACACTTTGTGTAATAGTCAGTTGACAGGATTTAAAATGATTCACTGTTACCCATTTCTTTCTTTCTTCAGTTATCTTCAGCTGTTGTGAAGGACAAGACCTTCCAAACCACTGCAGATATGGACAAAGAAGAAAAGAAGACTATCAACCAAGGTCAAGAAGATGAAATGGTAACCAGCTTGCATAATTTAGCCAGGGAGTGTGAAAAACTTTCATTATAGTTTTTTGGGGGGAGTAGTTTCCCTCATCCTGTGCAGACAAGTTATTCATTGCTTATTTGAAATGTAAATTTAATGAGGCATTTGTCTTGTATATCTGGTGAGGTGATGGGAACTTTTCATTTGGCTTGTGTGGGCAAAGCGGTCAATTTTAGTGGTATTGGGACAATTAGTAAATCACTTGGACAAAAATAAATTAAAAACCTATCCTATGTAAATGCAGTGTTAAATTCTGGATTGTGTCTTGCAACAGAAATAAGATGTTAGTGAAAAAACTGGTGAAATCCTAACGCCGAGTTTAACTAATAGCAATGCAGCAATGTTGACCTTTTGGTTTTAACAGATGTACCAAGAGGCTCCCAATAGAGGAAACTGAACGCAGGGTGTCCAGGAACTCTAATATTTCTGTAGCTTTTCTATAAATTTGAATTTATTCTAAAATAGTTTACTGAAACCTGCCTCATGACAGTGTAAATTCTGGAAGAATTTAAAAGGTACAGTATATAAGAATGAAATTAGAAATATTATAAGAAGATAAACTGAAAATATCGTGTCAGTGGGAAAAAAATAAATGTGAGCATACTGTGTCAGGAAAGATACTTAGTAAAAATATCCAGTATAAAATCATAAATATAAATACCAACAAATATAACTACTTAAAAATATAGTTTTGACCACAGTCTTGTCCGAAACAAAATGTAAAGGTTAATTATAGATTGAGAAGACATTTACAGCTTCTGCAACCCATCTTGGAAACATGTTCTGAGTTTATCTGTGTGTGCTGCACTGACTAACCCTGTGGTGACCGTGTCTTGGCAGGAGGTTTATGGCTATAACTTATGTCGCTGGAAGCTCGCCATTGTGTCTGTGGGTGTGATCTGCACTGGCGGGTTCCTGCTCCTCCTCCTCTACTGGATGCCAGAGTGGCGTGTGAAAGCGACCTGTGTCAGAGCTGCGGTCAAGGACTGCGAAGTGGTGCTGCTGAGGACAACTGTACGTCTGTGTGTTCTTGGAGCTGGATTATTCCCCGAGTGAAATGCTTTTGTGTACACTTTGTTCAGAATACTAAGTGAACACTAAGTGAACAGCACGCACTGCCCGGATGTAATGAGTGTTGATTCTAGTGTCTCCAGGTGTCTGTGTTTGACTTGATAGTTACTATAGTGGTGGAAATCACAGGGATCTTGGAGATGGGTGGGCCTTCCTTGTATGGCTCCCAATCCCTTAAGTTCAGACCTGTCACTGGCCAGGCCACCTGTGTGTCTACTATGTGGTGCTGCCATATCTAAGACTATTTTTTTTCTTAGCATCTTAAACAAATTTTTATTAGTATTAATAAAATATACTTGCAATATATAATAAAATTCATTGGTATATACACATCACATCTTTATCCTTCTAAGACTTTTTTTGAAGTCCTAATTGCAAACATTTTATGAGATTTTTGTATCTGCTCTTAGCATATAGATAGCAAATGAAGGAATTATTCATGATTTTTTGTTTTGTTTTGTTTTGTTTTGTTTGAGACAGGCTTTCACCATGTAGTAGTTCAGGCTGGCTTTGAACTCATGGTGATCCTCCTGCTCGGCCTTCCGAGTGCTGGGATTACAGGTGTGCACCAACACGCCAAGCCTCATGATCTTTTATGGATTATATTGTTTGTATTGGTTAAATGGGAAGTACTTCTTGAGTTTGTTCTTGTTTAACATTTAGTGAGTAGGGAATGATGCTTTCTCCATTAGAGATGAGTATGTAAAGAATGGAAATTAAAAATATAGCTAGTTATATACTTAATTGACTCTTCTCTCTCTGTCTTTTAAGGATGAATTCAGAATGTGGTTTTGTGCAAAAATTCGCTTGCTTTCTTTGGAGAGTCACTCATTTTCGAATCCAAAGTCCATAGTTAATAAGGTTTGCAATGGCCATGCAGTTCATTTAACTGAGAATACAGCTGGAGAGAATCAGCATGAGCTGAGTAAACACTCACAGACTCATTCACAGCAGGTATTTACTCTAGTGTCAAAGTGTCTAAAAAACAGAATTGTTAACATTTTCTGCCATCCTAAGTTTTATAATTTTGTTGCAGTTATTGCTTGAGGTAAATTTATGTGTGTAGTACTATTACTAAACACAAGTTTACTTGTTAGAGTAAGTAGATTACATGCTAAACCAAGTGGTGATAAGCGCTTTGATGTAACATTTTTGTATGTTCTACAGATGCGTTATTTCACCCACCATAGTGTAAAGTATTTCTGGGATGATACCATTCACAATTTTGATTTCTTAAAGTAAGTATCTTTCTTTTTCTTGGACTATATTCTGAAAATGTAGGTAGAAAAGAATCCATTCTAGTGTTACATAAAATTGAAGAGGTTTTATTGTACAATTTTTATTCATTTGTTCATTAAAAACCACCATTATGTGAAGACTAATATGACCATCTAAAAATAAATACTATCTACAAATTGTACCCTGGCAAAATTTACTTAAAAGTTACAAGCTGTATGATGCAAAAATCCTGATTCTGAGTTCTTTTTTACCTGGACATGAAAACATAGTCTGTTTTAACTTAGATAGGTTTTGTGTGTGTGGTGTTGGAGATCAAATCTAGGGCCTCTAGCATGCTAAGCAGGTACTCTACCACTGAACTGCACCCCCAGGCCCTGTGTTTTAACTTTCAGTATCTGAATTACTGCTTCCTAATTTCTTGACAGTCCCATCTAATTGTACTGGTGTATGAAGAATCAAGAAATAATTTAATTTACTGTGTGGATAAAGAATGAGACATTATTGAATGTCTAAAGCCTTTGGGTAGGAACATTGGAGTAATCTTTTATAACTTTTTGCAGAGAGTTCAAGCAGTATTACCAAATTAGGATTAATTTTTTTTTTTTTTTCAAGAAATGGGGTCTTAGTATATTACCCAGGCCAGCCCTTAACTGTTGGGCTCATGCGATCTTTCTGCTTTGCCTCTCAAGAATTCCATTTTTATTGCTGCTGTTAAAGTGATTGTTATAATCACTCATATGTCAGCTTTAGAGTGCCAATGGAGTTCTTAATTCTAGCAGTTAAAAGAGTCATGAATTGTTAAGATAGCAGTGCCTTCATTTTTCTTCAGACACACTGAAGAATTGGAATATTCTGGAATGGGCCTGGGCATTTTCAGATGTCTAGTTCTAAATTCCTGATTAAGTGGGAACCATTGTTTTAAAGAAAATTGCTAATGGGCTGTCATTTTGTTGAAAAATTTGTTCCTGGTCCTTGCTCCCTTCTGAACAAGTCATCAACTTCAGTGGGAAAAAATATCAAACATATTTGTTGTGGTCTCTGTAAGCCGTAGAAACTTGTAGTAATGAATCATAGAGCTTAGCTTTTCTAGCTGAAAAATGTAAGAAAGTATTGGAATGAAATACGTATAGATTCTGTTTTACAGTTCTATAACCAGTATCAGTTAAAATAAGAATGCTTAAGACATTTGGCGGAAAGGCAGATACGTTAGTTGGGTCCCAGTTAGGGTGGTTAGAGGTGCCTGGCATTGTCTGTGACTCACGAATTCGGTGCTTCTCACCTCGGTCTGCCATGGCTCAGGGAAGGATTAGGACTGCTGCCTTGTGGAGACGGGTGCAAATGAATAGAGTTTTTTCTTGTGAAGCTAAAAGTGTAAAGGAGAAACTATGTAGATAAGAAGTAAAATTTTTTTGTCTTTAGTTTGGAGTTGTCGAGTTAATTGTGTTTTACCATAAAATGTTAGTTTAATTATTGACTCTTACAACTCTGGCATAGCCTTATAGGAGATTGATACTACCTACACTTGAGTATGTAGAACCATCTTACCATGAATGCATTGGAAACTTAGTTGTCATGTTTGAGACTTAGACCATTCATTACTGTTTATCTTAAGAATCTGAGATTTTAAAATTCTCATTCATTCTTTCTAAATTTTTATTATGAGTTTCTAAGAAGTTTGTAAGGAAGTTACATTTCTAAAATCAGGCATATAGAGAAATGAGGCATTAAGATATTTGGATTTTTAAAACTTTGTTTAAAGTAAAAACTTTGGATTTATTTAGGGGACTGGATGAAGGTGTTTCTTGTACGTCAATTTATGAAAAGCATAGTGCAGGACTGACAAAGGGGATGCATGCCTACAGGTAACTTTTATCCAACTAAAGTTAGATCTGTTCTCAAAGTTCCTAAACCCAGATGTATGTGTAGTCATCCCATTACTGTGTAGTACCTATTAACAGGTTTTAAATATTACAGATGATGAGTTGAGAACTACTGATATTTTACTCAAATAAAAATGTCTCCAGTTTATTTTTTTTGGTACAGGAGATCAAACTCGGGTCCTTGCGCTTGCAAGGCAGGCGGCGGAACCACTGAGCTAAATCCCCGGCCCCTAAAATGTCTCCAGTTTAATAATCATAAAAATGTTAAAGCTAATATTGAAGTGGATATTTCTGAAATTCCACACTGTTTCATCACTTTGAATGTTCAGTCTCCCATAGTTTAATATCTCTGAAATTGGGATGTTGTATATAGTTAGTGGAGTATCATTATTTGTTTGACAAAAAATCTTTTTGATCATACATAAAATAGTGGTATGTCTTATAAACTAAAAACATCTTTGATTTTTTTGAGATATATTGGGACTGTAGGGATGAACTTAGATTTACCACAATGAAAATTTGTAAATTAGGAGTCACATATTTTTGTTGTTATTCTTTGTTAAAGCATAAAAGTCTGCCGGTGTATTAGATATTTTAAAGATAAATGCCAGTTTTGGATTAAATTAGAATTTTTCTTGTAGTATTTCTGTAGCTTGTTCTTGAAGGGTACAACAAAAGAATCCATTTAGACTTACGTTCTATAAAAAGCAGAAATTATTATATCATAATAGGTACAGTGATGAGGAATTAACTTTCTTTTCCTTTTTAGCAGTACTGGGGATTGAACCTAGGGTGTTCGCACTAGATCCCCAGCACATTTTTTATTTTTTAAATTGCCCAGGCTAGGCTTGACCTTGAGATCCTCCTGTGCCAGGCAGCAGCACTACCACACTCAGCTAAGGAATGTTTTAAAAGCATATTTTCCCTTAAAGTCAAATGTACAATGTTCTGAAATAAATACTCTTAGTACAGTATTCTTAGAAAAGTAGTACATGAATTCCTCACATTTACTTCTCTTTCAAAGTTTTCAAACTTTGTTAAGGCCTATTTTGTTCACAAATGGAGCAGACAGCCTTCTGCTTATGTGGTTATTATTGACTGGTGGGAAAGATACGTGTCACCCGCTAAAGGTATGAGACAGAATGAAATAAAATAAACAGTATGGTTATCCATTGTTGATTTCTTCAATTTAAATTGTATAGATAGAGACAAGTTTTAAGTGTAGAACAGAAGTTTTTAGAAGCATGAATTTAAAAGTGTCCCATGGTATGAACTTAACTAAATGCCTTTCCTAAGTTATGCTACTGTTAAATTATATATTGTAACATTATTATTATTGTATTTTCCTGTTATAGAAAATTGCTTTATGGAATAAATGAAATTACTGTGAAAGTGCCTTCTGTTTTTAAGCTTCTAATTAAAGAGGTAAGAGTTGTATATAGTTCAGCATTTGGTAGCAATAGATTTGTCAGTTTGGGAAGTCATGGTTAATGAGATAGTCTTGGTTTTCTGTTTCCTAACTTCTCTTTGCTTGCTATTTTACTTTGAGGGTAAGAGTAGAGAAAAACTTTACTCTGAGAAAATTTTGGGTATGAATTTTATTTCATCTAATTTTATTTTTATTGACACCCCCCCCACCCCACCCCTTAAAAATGTATGTTTTCCCATGGTGTGTTTTGGTGCTTTATTGGACAGTGAGCGGCAGAACACGAAGGTTAGAGTACGGAGCCTGGCGTGATGACTGACTTGAGGGAACAGCGCGGTACTAGTTCAGTGCCAGAGAAGTGATGAAGGTTTCTAAACACAAAAGGAAGAGAGCAAGTGACTTTGCCTAGCGACAAAAGCTGGCCAGTCTTTGTTCTGGTTTTTGGCTATCAGTCAGATTAAGTGTAATTGTAATGGGTGAATACTTCTAGTAGAAATAAGATCGGTTTCTTTAGTGTGGCCATCTAATATTGCTTACAGCTGGATCAGAGTGGATGATGAGGAACTGGGAAAGCCTGATTTGTAGTATGGTCCCATCAGTTTCACTTTGGTCTTTTTTCTTTTTTTTTCCCCAGAGCTGGGGATTGAACCCATGGCCTTGAACATGCAAGAGTGTGCAATCCCAAACACATGCACACACACATGCACATGTACACGCACAGACACTGCCATCCTAGTAGCCAGCTTTGATCTTCAGAAACCTTCTGTGGCTGGGTTTGGTGCCCATGCCTGTAATTCCAGCATTCTGGGTGAGAGCTCACAAGTTCAAGGGCAGCCCAGACAACTTAGCGACTTAGTGAGACTCTGCCTCAAAAAGTAAAAGGCTGGGGACACAGGTCAGTGTGAAGGCCCTGGATTCAATCCCCAGTACCCCCTACCCAAGCACCTTTCTCTGTTGCTCTTTTATTTATAAAATTAGAAAAGTTTTTTTTGTAAATATTTCATTAGTTTTGAGGTAAAATGGTACTGTTATCAAAATGCTTTGAAAAAGTATAAAAGCATCAGTTTTAAGACTTCAGGGGGACGATACCAGAGATGTAATTAGCATGTGTGAGGCCCTGGGTTTAGTCTCAGTTTCTGCCTCTCCTCTCTCCAAATAAACTTTTAAAAAAGACATTGGGAGTTTCTTAATAAAGTTGATGAAGTAAAATGAAACTTGGGTTAAGTTTTTTTGTCAGGGCTCCTTTATCTTTTTTTTTTTTTTGGTCCCTGGGATTGAACTCGGGACCTTGTGCTTTCGAGGCAGGTGGCGGCACCTCTGAGCTAAATCCCCGACCCAGGGCTCCCTTATCTTACTTTCGTTCAAGATTTAGTCCTTAATACTTTTCATTGAGAAAGCAAGCAGTTTGGTCCATTTTCTCACAGTTGTTTTTCCTTTGCAACTCAGTGAACTTTTTTTTTTTTTTCAGTGAACTTTTGACATACAGGCACATTTCTGTTTTGAGTTCATAAGTAAGCATTTGTCCTGTTTGGTATCTTTTATTAACCCAGAGCATAGTAATTATCAGAAATGAATACACTTTATTCCTAAGGCAGAACAGCTAAATTTACACACTTCAGCTTGTTCTAGCTGAATCTGTGCTTAAGTTTGGTGTGAATCTACATGGATATAGATACTTTAAATCTGAGTTAGCCAAATTCTAGTAGTTCACTGATAGATGAGAATACTAACACACTGTCCTGCTCTTCAGAGAGCAGTGCATGTTGTCCTAGGTTCCTTTAGAGCTTATCCTATGTGTAGCTGGTTGGTTACTTTTCAAGTGGAAATGTGAAGAATCTGCATAGTTGTAAATATCTCATTTAATTTGACTTCAAATCTTGTATATTTTTTAGGTTCTGAACCCATTTTACATTTTCCAGCTGTTTAGTGTTATATTGTGGAGCACTGATGAATACTATTACTATGCTTTAGCCATTGTGATTATGTCCCTGGTGTCCATTGTAACCTCACTGTGTTCCATTAGAAAGGTAAGTCAATCTATTACGGGTGTCACACTGTGTTCATGTTCTGTAATATCATGTGAGGTGTGTAGAGTAGTGATTGGCACAGAGTGAACACTCAGGACCAGTCGTGTTTTACCTGCCTGTGTGTAGACTTCCGTCTCTTCCTGCTACTGTTGTTGGAGACAATGCTGTTGAGAGTCAGCTCACTGCCTGCTTAGAAGCTGGCACAGACTACAGCACAGAGACGCTGGTTGACTGTTTCCAGGGCTTTCTCTTAAGTTGCTTCTCACTCTGTTTTGAGCTAGAACAGTGAATAATCCTTTTGACTCTTGATAATGTATAAAGGCAAAGCGATGGGCACTTACTATATTTTCTAGCACCTGGCATTTCAGGGTCTGAGTGGGTTCATGTGGCTTGTTTTTTCCTTTTTCAGCAATATGTTATGTTGCATGACATGGTGGCAACTCACAGTACCGTGAGAGTTTCAGTTTGCAGAGTAAATGAAGGTAAGTACGTCGGTGAGTATTCAAAGTGTAAACCAAAACCCCCAGACCATTAAGTGCTGATGTGTGAAGTGAGCCCAGTGTATTTGTTTATACACATACACACATAGACACACTCGCATACACTCATTTAAGAACTGAAAGTGCATGTTTGCATTCCCAGGTTTTGATCAAAATCATTCATTTATATAAAATTGTATTTTTCTTTCTGGCTTCCTTTCTTTGTCTGTCTTTCTGTCTTTATTTTTTTGGGGGAATGCTACTGGAGAATGTTACTTTTTTTTTTTTTGGTACTGAGGATCGAACTCAGGACCTTGTGCTTTCAAGGTGTCCAGGAGGAACCACTGAGCTAAATGCCTGGCCCCTGTTTTTATTTATTTTTTGCAACACTGGGGATTGAAACAAGGGTCTTTCTACCAAGCTCTATCCCCAGCCATTTTTGACTTTGAGACAGGGTCTCACTTCACTGCTCAGGCTGGGTATGGACTTGGGGTCCTCCTGTCTCAGGCTCACAGAGTGCTGTGATTACAGGTGTGTGCTGCCATACCCAGCTTCTTTTCTTCCAGTGTGCTAGGCACTGTGGGTATCTATCCACTCTGGCTAGAAGGACAGACGATAAACAGTACCAATAAAGTGTGATAAATATGATGAGAACTTACGTGCTAGAGAAAGTGTATTTACTGTGTTGGCAGGGGTGGATTTTTTTTTTTAAAAAGAGGTATAAAAGGATATATTAGGCAGAATTTAAAGTATGCATTCAAAGAAAATGGACTGCGGGCCCTCCAAAAAGAGGCCAGAGGTGGCTGTTTTGATGAAGGATTTTACTTGGTTACTGTTTGAATTAGCCAGATGAGAGGTAGATGAGAAGTTGGTACAGTTAGGATGAGAGAAGAGAGTTCTGTATCCAGAGACCTGAAATTAGAGGTGGTGCAGTCAGTATAAAAATGGAAAGAAATTGAGCATGGCGCAGAGAGCATCTGCATGGATGATGGACAAGGCTTGGTAAGGAATGTAGTCTCGATCGAAGAAGCAGTGGAAGCCGCTGGAGGGTGTGAAGCAGGCATGCTGCGATCGTACTTCTCCTTTGCCAGAGAATCATGGCTTGTGTTTCCACTGGGTTTGTGGGGTGATACTGAAGGGCTGAGCTGAGTCAGGACAGCACTGAGGAGACAAGAGGATGAGATAGGCATGAGAGAGGCATAGCTACGGGCATGGACAGCGCCTGGTGATCACTGAGGGTGAGGTCTCGGAGAGGTGGCGGCTGGGGCTTTATGTTGGTGCTGCTTAGTTACATAGAGAGCAGTGGAGGACAAGCAGGATTCCAGGAAGGGTGATGTTCTGGACGTCAAGTCGGGTGGGTATGCAAGAGACACAAGGGGAGGCAACATGGCATCTGGAGCCATGGAAGCAGGAGCCGTATTGTCTCTCCACGGTTCGAGCCTGTGCTTCCTCCTGCCCCTCAGGCTGGGGGCATTAGCACCCCCCACTGCAGGCTTGCGGTTGTATGCCTCCTCTTCCTGGCTCTGAGGTGCTGAAGATGCTGGGGTGGCAGGAAGGCTGTGCTCTTCTGCTTCCTCCTCCACCCTCTGCGTGTAGTCTTCAGTCTCATTCATACTTCTCTTTCTGGTCTGCTACTGAAAAGGCCTGGAATTTCATGTACTGCTAAAGCTTTAAGAAAAGTCAATCTGCGTATTTTATTTTATTTTCCGTTTGTTTTTTGAGACAAGGTCTCACTTTGTAGTTCAGGCTGGGCTTGCACTCACTATGTAATCCAGGCTGGGCTGCAACTCACTATGATCCTCCTGCCTCAGCCTCCGGAGTCCTGGGATTACAGGCGTGTGCCACCACTTCTGGCCCCAATCAGTGTATTTTAAAATAAAGGTTTTGTTTATTTTAAGAAGATTAGTACACCTATATATTAAATATTGTTCATTAGAAGTTATTTCATTAATATTTAGTACAAAAATATTTAGTAAACTTTTTTTTTCTTAGAAAGGAAAGTATTTGTCTTTCAGACCAAAAGCACGAAATAATAGTTTCTTCCTCACTCGTGTATTTACAAAATAGCGTAACTCTTTTGAGAGCAGCATCAAACCTGAGGGGGAAGAAGAGTGTGAGGAAGAGAGAGAATGGCTAAATATAAGGTGACCGGATTGAAAAACCTTTTATCCCTGAGGTGTTTTTAAAATTTTAGTTGAATTTCCAGGGAAATATTACAGTGTTTAATTTAATACATGTATTGCTTTTGTGGTGCTGAGGATGGAACCCAGGGCCTCACACATGCTAGGAAAGTGCTCTACTACTGAGCTTCAGACTCAGTCCTATTTAATCAATGTAGTTATACTGAAAATAATACCCCTAAAAAACTCCTAAGGAATATTGAGGAAGCAGTGAGATGTTAGGGTTATAAATAATGGCACTTAGGAAAATAATACCTCAAATATGCTGTTGAAAATATGCTAAAATTTTTCAAAGTTTCCTTCTGTTTCCATGGCATTTCAGAAATCTGAGTTTATTTCACCTGTGTGAGCAGACGGGCCCGTGGTGTTCATTTTCTGAGCCGGCCGACAGCCGAGCTCGATGGACAGTTGTCATGAGTGTTGAAGTGCAAAGGGACGTGGCACCATTGGTGATCCCTTCAGAAAGTAGCCTTGTACTGAGCCTTGTCACCTAATCCTGGTCGTCAGAATTCTCCGTCTTGGGGGTTCTGTATTAACCCTGTTCTGCTAGTAACCTCCAGAGATAAGGAGTCCTTTGGATAGATGATTTGTTCCTAACATAGTGAATATCATTCTCATATTTTCTTTCTTTATATTCAGAAATAGAAGAAATCTTTTCTACTGACCTTGTGCCAGGAGATGTCATGGTAATTCCCCTGAATGGAACAGTCATGCCTTGTGATGCAGTTCTGATTAGTGGCACTTGCATTGTGAATGAGAGCATGTTAACAGGTAAGTGAAGCTGCCACTTGTTGTTCATAATGGTCATAGTGTTAAGGTACTGATGAAACTTTGTCAAAATCAGTCTTTCCTTGATATCCTTTACTGGGGGCTAGAGATTTGTTTTACCCTAGAGAAGGTTGCCCTTTACTCCACTGTGGTGCTCCGTCCTGTGTGGTTGGTTTTGGCCACCTGTCCCCATCTGCCTTGGCTCCTCTTGGTGTAAGGAAATGGCATTATAGTAAGGGAAGAAGAGAAAAGTTCTTTGTCACAGAGAATGCAGAATATTTGCTTCCTTACTTGTTGTGTAAAGAGTGGAAATAAAGATTTTATATTTTCATTAAACTGGGGAGAAGTAGGCTTTCAAATGACTTCCCTTTGCAAATTCACAATCAGGAGTTTTTTTGAGGCCAGGGAGAGGCTTGCCGATTGAACCCAGGGAGCACAGAGCTATACCCTGAGGCCTTTTCTTCCTCCCCACCCCCCTTCTCTCCCTCTCCCCTTCTTTTCCTTTTTCTCCTCAGTTTTGAGACAGAGTCTCACTAAGTTGCCCAGGCTGGCCTCAAACTTGCATGCCTCCTCCTTTAGACTTTGAGTAGTAGGGATTCAGGTGTGCGCCATGATGCCTAGTGACAAGTGCTATCTTTGAGTAACAGATCACTTCCTGTAATTATTGTGGGGGCAAAATTTGACCAGTTGGTAGATAAAAAAGCTAATTGGTTAAGCTATGTTGTCTGCATGTGGAACTCTCAATAACTATGGTAAATAGTACTGTAACATTTAGATGTTCCACAGTTTTTTGTCTGATACTTATTTCTGTGCTTCCCTATAATGATTCTATGATTTTTTTTTTTTTTAAATAGGAGAAAGTGTTCCAGTGACAAAGACTAATTTGCCAAATCCTTCAGTGGATGCGAAAGGCACAGGAGAGGAAATATACAGTCCAGAGACACATAAGCGGCATACTCTGTTCTGTGGGACAACTGTTATCCAGACTCGCTTCTACACTGGAGAGCTTGTGAAAGCCATCGTGGTCAGGACAGGTAGAGAATACTGCACGATGTTCCGATGGGGAACTGATCCACACATCACACCTCAATCCATTGTCCTATCCCTGCGCTCCCTCCCCCTTGTCCCCCACTCCAGGTCCGCTCCTGTCTCCGCATAGTCTATCTCCCTGCTTCCTATCCTTTTACATTATTTATACTTTGGGTTTCTTGTGTAAGAGAAATCATGGGCCAGGGATTTAGCTCAGTGGTTTCACCACCTGCTGCGCAAGCACAAGGACCTGAGTTCGATCCCTGATACCAAAAAAAAAAAAAAAAAAAAGGAGAAATCATACTATATTTAACCTCCTGTGTCTTGAGTTATTTCACTTAGCATTATGGTCTCTATGTAAATACTTAATCTCTTGCATTTTTTAAAAAGCCTATTTGATACCCAGTGAATGTTTACAACAGTAACTGTTTTGGGAGATAATTCTCATTTCCTTGTAAAAACATAAGTAATTTTTCTCTTTAATTTTTTGAAAGGATTTAGTACTTCCAAAGGACAGCTTGTCCGTTCCATACTGTATCCCAAACCAACTGACTTTAAACTCTACAGAGATGCTTACTTGTTTCTGCTGTGTCTTGTGGGCGTGGCCGGCATTGGGTTCATCTACACAATTATCAATAATATTTTAAATGAGGTATGTATGTGGGACCTCAGTAGGGTTCATGTCTTAATTATCACCTGTGGCTATTGAGGATTTTGAAATGTGGCTAGTGAAACTGCGGAACTCCATTTTTAGGCTAATTCTGATTTGCTCTGAAAAATACCATGTGAAGCTAGTAGCTATTAAATTAGAAAACAGATATAAACAGCTCCATCTTAGCATACGGTGTTTTGGAAGGCTCTGATTTAGATGGTCTTCTGCTTACCTTTTTGTGACTTAAAGGAAAAGAGAAAAAAAATGCACACACACCAAAAACTTTATATATTTTTTCTTTTTTTACTTTTGGGATAGATTACATAGCAATAAGTTATTTTTGAACACTTCACAAGGAGCCACTAAGGTATGTTGTCAGGTCCTTTCCTCCTTTCCTCCCTTCCTCTTTTTGTGGTACTGGGGATTGAGCCCAGGGTCTTGTGCATACCAGGCAAGTGCTCTACCGTGAACTGTGTCACCAGGTCTTTTTCATTTTATTTTGAGACAGTCTCACAAAGCTGCCAGGCTAACCTTGAACTTGAGGTCTTTCTGCCTCAGCCTCCGGAGTAGCTGGGATTATAAACATGCACCACTGTACCTAACAAATTTCTCTTTCCTGTTCCCTGTGGAGGCTGGTGCAGTATGGTACTTGTAGGATGAGTCAGTATCTGAAAAAGTATGTTGCATGTGGTTTGAAGTGTGGGACGTGTGAAGAACGAGAGGAGTTTGCCTTCTCAGCAGAAGTTTCCTCGTTCTGTAATCCATTTAACAATTTATTCAGCTATTTTGTAGAATCTCTGAAGGAAAAAAAAATATAAACCATTAATAGATGTGTGTGTGTATATATGTGTGTGCTTACATATATATATATATATATATATATGCTTTTTTGTATGTATATGTATAGATATAATATACACATACATGGTTATATGTGAAATTTTAAATGTTTATAAATTTTCACTAGAGAAATACCTATGCTAATTTAATACTAATTTATTAGTAAATTTTTATTTATTCACTTAGTTTTGGCTTTGTGAGACAGGGTGTTGTATGGTTCAGGCTGGCCTTGAACTCACTGTGTAGCCCAGGCTGGCCTAGAACCCAACACTGATCCTCCTGCCTCGGCCTTCCAATGCTGGGATCACAGGTGTGCGCCACCACGCCTGGCTTTAAATTAGTAAATGTTTAATAATAGGAGCTTGAGCTTATTTTTGTGTCTTGCAGGTAGAAGTTGGGACAATAATCATTGAGTCTCTTGACATCATTACAATTACTGTGCCCCCTGCACTTCCTGCCGCAATGACTGCTGGTATTGTGTATGCTCAGAGGAGATTGAAAACAGTTGGTATTTTCTGTATCAGTCCGCAAAGGATAAATATATGTGGACAGCTCAATCTGGTTTGTTTTGACAAGGTTGGTTTGGTTTCATAATCATTCTCAAAGGTTACTTGCTGTGTAGCTTTTAAGTATTGTTTTCCATAACTGACTTGATATTGTTCTTTAATGTTCCTCTAATTTTCCTCTTCCTCAGCTTATTTAGCTTATCTATCATTTAAAAAGTATTCCTTGTTCCTCAGTTTTTTAAGTTTTTGGGTATTGCTTACTTGGCATATGTCTGCAGTTGACTAATTGCTTGCATCCAGAATTATATCTTCTTATAGTAATGATAGTAAAAATTATATAGTTTTTTTCTGTTTTTAGATAATCCTAGTTTAACAGAATTGGCTCCATATGTATATATTTAGTGTGATTTTTTTTTTTTTGTTACTGAGAATCGAACTCAGGACCCTATGCTTATGAGGCAGGCGACGGTACCACTGAGCCACATCCCCGGCTCCTAGTGTGATTTTTTTTTTTTTGCTCAAAAATATGTGCATTTGGGGCCAGGGATGTAGCTTAGCAGTGCAACGCCTGCCTGGCAAGTGCAATTCCCTGGGTTCGATTCCCAGTACCAAAAAAGAAAAGTGGTGGGGGGGATTGTGTGTGTGTGTGTGCACGCGTGCATGCATGCGTGTGCTTTTAGTGTTTGCACCATGATTTTGACTAAACAGTATGTTTCAAAAGTATGAATGTCAGTGATTTTATGGTTTTATATGAAAAGAATTGTATACCTATGTGAAGTATACCTTCTTGCCTCTTAAGAACAAAGATTTCTTTGCTGGAGTGAAATTAAGTTTTTCTAAAAGCTTGATTTTGAGAAATCTTAACCAAAAATCTTTCCATTAAACTATTTTAGGTGACTGTTGGAAGAATTTGATTTTGAGGATTTCATTAGTAAAGAAAACATGAGAAATGCGTGATTTGAAAAAAAACCAAAATACTTGCATCACTGTTTTTGGTTTTGTTTTTTTGCGGGTACTGGGAATTGAACTCCGGGCTTCGCACTTGCCAGGCAGGTGCTGTGCCGCTGAGCTACATCCCTGGCCCTGGCTGGCATCGCTGTTTCGTCTGCTTAGAAAATGTATTTATGTTTATCCTTTTTGGAAACTTGTTTTTCTTTTTTGAGTACTGGGAATTGACCCAGGGCCTTACATGTATGGTAAGCATGTATTCTGCCACTGAGCTGCAGCACCTAAAATCTTTTTTTTGTTTTGTAATAATGGGAGGTTGAACTCAGGAGCACCCCACCACTTAGCTACATCCCCAGCTGTTTTTGTACCTTTTGTTTTGAGACAAGGTCTAAGTTTCCCAGGCTGAGCTGGAACTTGTGATCCTCCTGCCTAAGTCTCCCTGAATGCTTGGATTACAGATAGCCATCACTGTGCCTGGATACCTGGAATCTTCCTTTATTAAAACATTTAAATAGACGCAAAATTTGAGAAAAGATAGCAGTTTAATACGCTTTCATGGCACTGTCATTTACTGTAATAAATTTGTAAAATTTAAACTTTCAGTGTATTTTTCAATCACACTTCGTACATCCTGGAAGTCCTTCTCCCTCAGTGTATGGAGATCTTGTCTTTCCTTTTCTTTGTTTTCTTTGAAACTCTGTAGAACTCCCCTGTGTATATGTAGCAGTTTTCACTGACATGTGCATTTGGAGTTTTTCTTCTTTGACACATTCATTGTTCTTTTTCTTTCTTTCTTTCTAGTCTCTTTTTTACTTTTTGACACATTGTTCTTACTTGGTGCTTGTGTACTTTTTTATTTTAGACTGGAACTCTTACTGAAGATGGCTTAGATCTGTGGGGGATTCAACGAGTGGAGAATATGCGGTAAATATTAGCTAGATGCGATGCATTGTTAGTTGATTTTTACTATTTTAGCACATGCAGCCTTCAAACATAACAAGTAATATAACACACAACTGTGTCCTGCCACCAAGACTAAGCAGTTGATGTTTTACCATATTTACTTCAGATTTCTTTTAAAAGATTGAAACATTCAGAAATAATTAGAGTCCCTTTCTATCCCTTTTCCTATTCCTACCACCATTCTGAAGTTTTTATTTTTGCATATATTTTTTATTTTCAAAACATACATTTTTTTATTTTTATTTTCAGAACATATACATGGTATATGTTTTGAATGGTATTAGTGATTTTTGTTATTTTTCCCCTTTTAAATTACTTTAAAGATTCATGTTGATGAGTATGGATCTAATGGATTAATTTTAATTGCTCTATATTCCATTACGATGAAACCATAGTATCTTTTCTACTAGGGCCAGTTTCATGTTTTCTCTTTCTTCCCTGTGCTTTCAGAAGTAGTGCTGTGACTGAAACCTTACAGACAAGTGAGAGTGTGTGGCTGGGCGTGGGCCCAGCTGCCTCCAAGTGTGGATGCAGTGTCCACTGGGCTCAGCTTCTGCTTTGCCTCCAGGCCTGGCCTAACTGCGAGGTGGCAGAGCCTGTTTGTGCTCTTCTTCCAGGGCAAAGATACTCTTGCTCCACATCCTTGCCAAGCTAGGTATTGTCAGGCATGTAATTTTTTGCCAAATGGATGGGTATGAAATGGCTGTTTCATTGCATCTTTATTTGTATTCTCTTCATTACTTACAAAGTTGAGCATCTTTTTACATTTTCAGAGCAGGATCACTTAGCACTCTTTGTTTTTTGAGACAGGCTCTTGCAATGTAGTTCAGGCTGGCCCTGAACTCATGGTGTAGCCCAGGCTGACCTCAAACTCGTGGCAATCCTCCCAGTGCCTCCCGACTGCTGGGACTACAGGCGTGTGCTTCATGCCCATTTAGCATTCTCTATACTGTCTGTTTATATCTTCCTTCTTTTATGTGGTTCCTTTATCTGCTGTCTTCATTTGCTAGAAGTCCTGTGTATTTTCTGGGTTGTAACTTCTTTTGGTACTGTGTATTGCAGATTTATTCTGCCAATCTCAGGCTCATCTTCTTACTTTATTTTTATTGTCTTTGAAGCTCAGAAGTTTTACTTCTGTAGTTGTGTTCATGTCGTACTTTTCTCTTCAAATAGCTGCTAGATTTTGGTTTAGGTAGTTGAGAGACTGTTATTTGGTTGTGCAGTTTCAGGAGTTCTGTCTTCTAGTCATGTTGCAACCTTATTTATTCCAGTAACACACGTTGCCTTAAATTCTGCTTAATTTAAATTCTTTCCCTTATTTTCTCAGAATTTATGCATCCTAATCTTTTATTACCTGTTCTTAAATGAATATTCATAATTAGGGCCTTAAGTTTTAGATGTCTGTACTGTCTTCTCAATCCCCCAAAAACCTATGCTGTAGGTGAATTTTACCCTGCCTGTTCCTCTCCCTTATGCATATTTGTTGTGTAATGTTTTATGATTATCATTTTGGTTTTATATATTCTTTGTGCTTGGACTTACATAGGTTTGTAAGCACCTTAATCATAGTTTCTTGTATCCCATTAAATTATCTTCTGTTGGGCAGGGGATTTAGCTCAGTGGTTTTGCTGCCTGCTGCGCGCAAGCGCAAGGACCCAAGTTCGATCCCCAGTACCAAAAAAAAAAAAAAAAATTCAAATTTAAATTATCTTCTGTAACTACTACATTCATTAAGTTGGTTTCACTTTTTTTTGTGTGTGGTACTGAGGACTGAACCCAGGGAGTTTACACTGAGCTTTAACTTCATGCCTTTTTGATTTTAATTATTTTATTTTATTTTGAGACCAGATCTTGCTGAGTCACTAAGTTGTTCAGGCTGGGCTTGAACTCGGGATCTTCCTGCCTCACCTTCCCAGAGTGCTGGGATTACAGGCGTGCACCATTGTGCCCACTCTCATTGTCACTCTTCAAAGCTGGCATAGCTGGGGCCGGGAATTTAGCTCTGGTTCTGCTGCCTGCCTTGCAAACACAAGGACCTGAGTTCCATCCCTGGTACCAAAAAAAGAGATGGCATAACTGTTCAGATTTTTAGGTCGACAGTTGTGTTTTCTCTGTACTTGGAAGGTGTTCACTCTTTTCTCCTGACAACTTTTGTTACTGCTAGGGAAGTCCTAGTCTCTAGTAGTCCACTTTATCTCTTGTTCTTAATCCTTGATTTCTGCAATTACACCATGCTCTTGGTGTGTTTTTTGGTACCGGGGATTGAACTCTGGTGCTTGTGCTTGCACAGCAGGCAGTGAAATCACTGAGCTAAATACCTGGCCTGCTCATGTATTGTTTTATGGGACTCATTTTGCTTCTAAATCCCAAGGATTCATGTGTTTCATAAATTGTGGAGAGTTTTCAGCCTCTACCCTTTCACTGTGGCTTTTCCCCTTTCTTTGTTTCCTTTTCTGTCTGAGCATCCTAACCATATTCTGGATGAGTAGCTTCACTTGGTTCTTCATTAGTCTGCCCCGGCTTTCCTTGCAGTCTTGTGTTTTATGGCATTCTTTTGGTTGCCATTTTATGATCTCAGATTTATGGCATTCAGATTCATCATTATTTCTGTTGACAATCCAATGAGGTTTTCCTCGAGTGCCTTAGAATGATAGGCTGATCCTGAGCTGGCCTTTCTGTGAGCCACTCGCATGGCTAATCGTGGGGTTCCCCTCTAGAACAGTTTCCTCCTTGCTTGGCCAAGGACCCCGTGATGTGTGTGGTACCAGGCCAGCATCACTGTTGCTCTCTTAGTTTGGGGATCTTGAAGCCAGGCAGCACTGTGTGTTTAACCCTGCTGTGTGCTGTAGAGTGTAGTGGCTCAGAGTTGGGCTTGTCTTTTAGTCCCTGCTCAGCTGCTGACAGGCAGTGCAACCCTGGACAAGTTACTGCACCACTCTGCTTCAGTCCCCTGGTCTGTGGTGGGGATAATCAAACCCTTCCTGTGCTGTGAGAAGGAAGTGAGTCTCTGTATGTGAAGCTCTTAGAACAGTGCCTGGTAGGTAGGACATACAACATGGATGTTAGCGCCCCAGCCCTCTGCGGTACTGGGACTTGAACCCAGGGCCTTGGCACTGAGAAGTATCTCTAGCCACTTTAAGACGTGGTCTTGCCAAGTTGCCCAGGCTGGGCTTGAAACTCCTGCCTCAGCCTCCAAATCCTCTTGGCTCAGTCTTCCAAGGTGCTGAGATTACAGTGTGTATCACTTTATCGAATAATACTAGCTTTTGAACTTTGGGTGGTGGAAGAGATAAGCTTACACTTAGTTGTGCTTTTGGTTTGATGGGTAAACTAGTGGGCTCCTCTCCTGCAATGCATAGCTCTTCAGGAGCACTAGCATTCTTGGGTGAGAGGGGTTCTGTCAGTGTGAGCACCCCGTTTCACATGTGCTCAGGACTTTGTTTCCTGTTGTGTGGCTAAAACCCCAGTCCACCAGGTGCCATGGTGGACTCCACCCTTCCTCCTCCTCAACAGCTGCAGCATGGGCTCTGCTCACAACCTTCTGGGTTTGTTTCCCTCTATTTTTGGTACATGGAAATTTCCCTTTCTTATGAGCTCACTTTTGAATTGACACCTTTTTTTTTTCACAAAGCCTAAAAAGCCCTGCTAGGGATTTATTATGAACCTAACTGAGTGTATTTCTGTTTAGATTTCTTTTGCCAGAAGAAAATGTTTGCAACGAGATGTTGGTGAAATCTCACTTTGTCGCGTGCATGGGTACTTGTCACTCCCTTACAAAGATTGAAGGAGTGCTTTCTGGTGACCCCCTGGACTTGAAGATGTTCGAAGCCATTGGATGGGTAAGCTCTGCATCTCACGGGACAAGTGATCTTCAGGAAAGTGCAGTGAAAATTAAATGACCTCACAGAAAGATTAACCCTCAGTTCTGTGACTGTTAAAAGAGTGAATTATGCAGAGATGTAGAAATGTGCAGTGAACTAGAAGTGTCACTGCCTTATGTGGCAGAATCTGTTGGCACAGAATAAAAGTATCCAGCAGCCTTCCGTCCTCAGTGTTCTTCTGTTCCCATCTTCCACTTGCTTGCGTGTGCACGTGCATACTGATTTACACTTTCCTTCTACTTTTGCCACTGGTAATTTTAATTTGTAAGTGTGTGGTTCTTTGGTTGTTACCATTTTATGGCATTCATTCATTCTTCGGTCTCATTATATAGTCTAGGCTGGCCTCAAATTTGTGATCCTCCTGCCTCAACCTCCAGAATTCTGGAATTACAGGCATGTGTGATGATGTGCGGTTCATTTCTTTTATAGATGTGATAATTGCTTTTATTTTCCCTGGCAACGGGTTTTTTTGTTTTGTTTTTTTTTATTTCTTGGGCTCTCTCCTTCTTGCTGTTGGTTTTCATTGCGTATCTTGTCAGTACTTTTCCACTCAAGTACAACGTGGCTGGGTTGTAATTGTGGGTCACGGTGGTGAGGTTGCCCGGGGCTTTCTGTGTTGTGAGGTCCCCTCACCAAGCATGCTGCGGTCACACTGTCACTGTGCTTATTCACCAAGAGCTTTGCTCTGGCAGCCCTCGCCTTGTCTGTCCGGAGAAGCTGCCTGACTTCTGCTGTGCTCTGTTCTCAGCACGGTTCAGTCAGCTGTGGTGGCCCCTCAGTGTGTGTTTGGGCCACTCTTACCTTCGCCGCTGTCAGTCAGCACTGTGCAGTTCACCCTGTGTGTCCATGTTTGAAACCTGCCCCTGTCCCTCCTTGGCTTTCTGTTTACTTTTTAAATTCTTTTTGGTATTTTGTTAGGCTTTTGTAAAGGAGGGAGTGGATGACTAGCTGAATACTCTCTTTGCCAT
The DNA here is from genome assembly GCF_053883595.1 of Heterocephalus glaber. Classification (NCBI taxonomy): domain Eukaryota; kingdom Metazoa; phylum Chordata; class Mammalia; order Rodentia; family Bathyergidae; genus Heterocephalus; species Heterocephalus glaber. Next base: position 61,633,562 of record NW_028258324.1, read on the forward strand.
CTTGTGAAGGTTCACAGTTCATGGCACTGAAGTTTAGTTCCTGAAAGGAAGCCCCATTTCTTTTATAGAAAGAAAAGCAAAATAGGGCTGATTTCTCTGAAGCTCCTAAACTTTCTTCAATGAAACAGATAATAGATAACAGTGTGCAGTGTTTGAGCTTTTAAAAAAAATGGGTTTCATACGGAAGTTTGTGTAGCAGCATGTTTCATGGCTGTGAGGTGCTTTGGTGAGTGACATGACCGGGTTTGTCCTGTCAACAGAACAGAGCCAGCTAGGCACCACAGCTGCTTACATGATTGTCGTTGTAGAATGAAGGTGCATCCAGGTCCAGAGATTTGAAATGTTTGTGTGTGGGTGTAGAATTTATAAAACTGGCTAGTTGGGCACAGTTTCCCTCACACAGTTTTCATTGTTTGAACCCTCCAGTTATAGAGTCAGATTAGTTTATTGTTCCTGTTATATGTGTATTTAATAGAAGGGTTTGTTTAAAAAGTATTTTTAGAAAATTTTTGCTGGAGATTGAACCCAGGGCCTCATACATACTAGTTATGCACTCTTACCCACTGAGCTATACCCCTGCCTGTTGGACCCCCCTCCCCAGTGTTATTCAAGTAAATTCCAAGGGGTTCAGGTGTAGTAGTAATTTAACTAGAAGTGATTAAGCTGAAATAAGTGTTTGTACCTCAGCCTATTCCTTTTTTTTCTGGTGCTGTACTAGGGATTCATCTCAGGGCCTTCACACTGAGCTATTTCCCTAACCCTTGTTGATTATATTTTTCGTTTAGTTTGGTTTTTTAATTTTTGAGACAGGGCCTCACTGGGTTGTCCATGTGGAACTTGAACTTGTAGCCCTCCTGCTTCAGCCTTCCAGACTGCTGAAATTATGGATGTGCTCCACCAAGCCTGACCCACAGCCCGATCATTTTTTTTTTTGGTACTGGAAATTGAACTAAGGACCTTGCGCTTCCCAGGCAGGTGCATCACCACGGAGCTAAATCCCCGGCCCCCTCAGCCCGTTCTTGACCTAGTGGTTGTACTAGGGAAGAATCTTCCATTGGTAGAAAGCCATCCCCATATGATAGACAAAATTCTTGTGGTTGCAAGAAGCATTTATTTTTCACAAAGCCAGTCTCTAAACCTAAGAAGTTGTGAAAGCACAGTGAAAGATGTTTGTTTCTATATCTTTACTCTATTTCTTAACACTGTTTCACCCTTCCCATGGATTGGTAGGTATCTTAGCTAGCTCTGTTTATCTTAATCATCTTGTATTGTTCATTTGTTTATTGGACAGCACTTTTTAACAAATTTATTGAAAATGGCCATTACAGTCACTGAAACCAGTGATTCAATTTTATGAAGCAGGATGTTGAATGTTTTCCTTTCAGATTCTGGAAGAAGCAACTGAAGAAGAAACAGCACTTCATAATCGGATTATGCCCACTGTGGTTCGTCCTCCTAAGCAGCTACTTCCTGAATCCATACCAGCACGAAATGAAGAAATGGTATGCACCAGGGAATGCTGGGTGATGCTGATGATGCTTCCCTACATTTAGCTCTCATTTGGAAATGTTGCCAGAAAGAGTCAGATGTCTTTTATTTAATCTTATGCAAAAGGGGAAATTGTAGCCGTCCATGTTTATCTAAAATCATACCTCTGTTATTGAACAGGTAATTTTGTAAAAGGTTGAGATTTATACTTTTCCCTTTACTAAGCAGCTTTAGCGCCTGCTGACTTAAACATGTGATGGTCCGGTCTTTTAAGTTGCATTTGTATTCCTAAAATTGCATAAAAATAATAAAAGAAGCCTTTAATAAGAAAGGCTTTGTTTTTTGATGAATTTTGAAAATATGATCCCTGTACTTTATTTCATGAGAGTGGTAGACAAGTAATCTTGAATCCTAATGGAAATAATGAAGTTCCTTGCTATTCTCCAAGTAAAGGTTTGTGGATGCTTAAGTTATTTCTAACTTGAGTATATTAATGGACTTAATATGTACTTTCTTTTGTTTATAGGAGCTGTTTGAACTTCCAGTAAGTGAAGAATGTTTTCTTGTTACGTAGGTATATTTGTTTGTATTCTTAAAGAATAATACGTGCTTTGTACGTCTTTTGAAATTGTGTAGGCTATTTATGAGATAGGAATTGTTCGCCAGTTCCCATTTTCTTCCGCTTTACAACGCATGAGTGTGGTCGCCAAGGTGCTAGGGGAGAAGAAGATGGACGCCTACATGAAAGGGGCCCCCGAGGCCATCGCCAGCCTCTGCAGACCTGAGACAGGTGAGGGAATGCCCAGGTGGAAAGGGAGGCTTTGCACTTGCTGCTGTTAGCAGTTCTAACAGTGAAATTGCCTTTTTCTCTTTTAGTTCCTGTTGATTTTGAGAAAGTTTTGGAAGAGTATACTAAACAGGGTTTCCGTGTGATTGCTCTTGCACACAGAAAATTGGAATCCAAACTGACATGGCATAAAGTACAGAACATTAGCAGGTAAGGTCGTCCAGCTCTCCTACAGCTTTTCCAGTAGTGCACTGTTTGTGTTTATATAAGTCATGCACAATAATTTGCCTGTAGTTTGCTATTTATTAAGTATTTATTGGCCGGGGATTTAGCTCAGTGGTGCTGTTGCCTGCCTTGCAAGCGCATGGTCCTGAGTTTGATCTCTGGTACCGCAAAAAAAAAAAAAAAAAAAAAAAAGAATGTAAATATTTATTGAACCTATCCGTGTATGTGACACAATACTATGTTAAGTGATTAAGCTAAAATTATGTATATTTTCCTCATTATCCAGTTTCTTTTCATTTTATATTGACTTTTTGTATATGTTTGCTTATTGTAAAATTCTGTTTTTCCTTACAACTTTTGGAACTACTTTCAATTTGTTTGTTAAATATTTCTCAAATGTGTACGTGTGTCATGAATGTTGGAGGAATAGAATAGTTCTACAGAAGTTTATTTTCCTCAAATGATCTTGCTTTTGCCCAGTGGTTGGATCCAGGTAATATTTGGTCAGTGTCATGGTCACTACTCAGTACTCTTCCTTCCACCCCATTTCTCTCGATCTCTGTTCAGATGGCATTGTGGACATCACATTTCCTTCCATAAATGTAGATTTCACATTTCAAGGATTGTTTGTTTTGTTGTAACTGATCCATGTGTACCTTTGAAAGTGTACTTGCATTTTTTTAAGCAGAAAGGAGTATCCTGTGGTTTCCTGCTAACTCTGCCTGTTGTGGGGAGACAGTCTATGCTTGAGTGTTGCAGAAAAACCAAACATAAAACCTTTCCCAGTGATCTGTGGCATAGGCCCAGGTGGGAGCTGTAGACCTATAATATATTGTAATTTCCCCAAAGGGCACATTCTCTCTTCATAGCTTCACCTTTTGCCATTTGCCCCTTAAAGAGGGTTGGATTGCCTGTGGGTCTTGAGCCTGTCAGTCGTCCTTCCGTGCTCTTGGTTAGGCTCTTTGTTCTGCCCAGAACCTCCTGTCCCTCCTAGTCTACCTTTTCTTTCTACTTCCAGGTTTCCTCATTCTTTAGCCACCAAGACTTCCATGTTGCTGTTCTGCTTTGTAGGGTATAGGTTTTAACATTTCTCTCACAGCTTAAGCCTTTATATCTTGAATATTGTTCTCTTTCTTAGTTGAAGGGTGAGATTTCCATGACCTGTATTACTTGTGAGAGATTCAGAAGACCAGCTGAATCTAGGAGCTAGTATCTCATAGGACAATGACCTAGTGCTTTTGCCCCAGTAGTTTATCATTGGCATACAGCGTGGGGCTTTGAAGATTGTTTCAGGTGTTGTGGCTTTTTTCTTCTGTTAACACCAACAGCATCATTCATTTTTAAGTTCTCTAACCCTTAATATCTTTACTACCTACCCATTGTTATAAATTATATATTCCAAAGATATTTAGGTTTCATAGGTATATACTCCAGCACCTTTATTATTAATTCTTGTGTGGATAAATCACTTGTTTATTGTAAATAAGAAATTCTAGTTGCTAACATCAAGTCCCTTTTCCCCATTGCAAAAAGAAGGTTCTATAGTATAGTTTTAGTAGCTTGAGATTTCATACCAATGTGACTGTATGCAACAGAATTCATCTCCATTACATTGTTGAAGTACGTGTTATTTTTGCATGTTTAGTATCTCATTAGTTGCATCCTACTTCCCCACAGAAGTGTCTTGAAGGTAGAGAGTCATGCCTTTTCACCTTTGACTTTCCAGTAATTAGCATGGTGCTAATACATAGTAGACTCAACTGTTTGAAGAATACTACCTTGATAACAGTATTATCAGTGTTCTAGAAGATTCTTCCGGGGTCCTGAATAGTTCTCACTGTGTGGACTACTATAGTAATAGTTCTGGTATCATGTATCTGGGATCAAGAATTGTTTATGAACTGGGCATTGGTGGCACATGCCTCCCAACACTTGGGAGGCTGAGGCAGGAGGATCAGAACAAGTTTGAGGCCAGTCTGGACTACCTGGTGAGACCCTGTCTCAAGCAAAAGCAAAAACAAAACAAAAAGAATTGTTTATAGAGTTGGTGGAGACTTGATAATGCGTCTACTGTAACTTCCAGCTGTGCTTGTGGTTCAAATTTTTCCGCCTTTTACTTAACATTTAAATTACGGTATGTCTTATGAGGGACAGGATATGCTTTTGGATTTCCGAGTAGGATATTTAGTATTTTACATTTTCAATTGATCCTTGTATTTCATGTTTCAAAGGAATAAAATTTTATTTTAGTATATCAGAAGTAGTTTTGGGGAATTGTTTTTTCAGATTGAAAATTTTTGAGATATTCAACTTGTAAACACACACACGGTTTATTCAGCATATAAAATGTTTTACTTCATAATATGTAGATGTTTTAAATTGTCAACATAAAGAGAGCAACACCTGTTCTCTTGACTAAACCATTATGTGTTAAAACTTCTTTTTCTGCAGAGATGCCATTGAAAACAACATGGATTTTATGGGATTAATTATAATGCAGAACAAATTAAAGCAAGAAACCCCTGCAGTACTTGAAGATTTGCATAAAGCCAACATTCGCACTGTCATGGTCACAGGTTAGACTTTGTGAAAGAACACAGGAAAGAATGAGTGTGACTGGAGTTCAAATTGTATAATGCTGAGGAATGATGTCAGTTTTAAAAGCTTTTACATAGTGGTGCCATCTCACACTGTGTTTTTTCAGCTCTGAATATTTTCCCAGGGTCCAAGATGACCATGTAATATTCTTTTTGAGATCTAGCAAATTCTGTTCATAGGAAGTATAGAAAAATAGTGAATGGAACACTAGAAAAATTTAAATTCTTCTCTTCTTTGTTATCTGTCTCTAATCTCAAAGCACTGACTTACCTTGCCTTGTGTTACTTATTTGTAGTTTTTCTTTTATACTGGAATGTAAAGTCAGGTGAGGATTAGGAGCATGGAGTCTTTTACAAGCTGCCAGGTACATGGAAAGTGTTTAATAGGTATTTGTTACAGTTAGATATTCATATGTAAGCAGTGGTGAAAATAGCCTATTTGGGGGCTGTGTTGTTGTTTGGCTGCCACATTCAGTGATTCTCCTGATGTTCTTAGGGTTGGTAATGTTAGATAATTCCTCAGCTGTGTGAAATTATGGCAGCTCTTTCTCCGTAAGCAAATAATTGGATTTAAGTTACTTCATGACTTTTTTGTGTTCAGTAAGACTTACGTGAAAAAAAGCCTGCATGTATTTTATGTCTTAGAGTCAGAAATTCATTTAATATACTTCTTATTATACAAGGTCACTCAATCTAGTAGCATCCCAGCAATGTCATCTCCTTTGGGGCACTTTCCATCTATGTCTCCTCCTCTGTCACAGGGGCTGAAGGGAGGCACCTGTGGAAGTAGTATGGGCATCACCCTTCAGTTATGGTAGAGATGAGATCCCTGACTCTTTGCTCACTTCTCCTGTCCTTGCGTTTCTTCAGTTGGTTCTTCTCATAACTGAAAGGTTCTCTCTCTTACTGCTCATTATATCCACTCTGATCACCTCTCTCATTTTGTTTTGTGCGATGCTTTGTAACTTACCCTTCTCTGGTTACTGCTCCAGTGACCAGAGATCTCCTACACAGATCATCCCTCCCTCCTAGGTTATTTCAGCAAATGTTGATTCAGTCTCTGCTCTCTGTGTCACACTGTGCCATTGGTTGTGGGCCCAGTAGAACATGACTGAAAAGATCATATTTGTATCGAAGAACTGTGGGCCAGAGCTGGAGTGTGGTGCCTCCCTCTCGAGCTCAAGGCCCCGTGTTCCACTGCTAGCACCGTAGGAACGTTCTGGTTATCCGGCACATGTGCACTTGCTCTAACGGTGTCTTTCTTTAGTCAGTGCTCCCTGCCTGATGTGCTTAGTTTACAACTGGCCAAGATCAAGACCATCTGGCATCTGTACTCTGCCCAGCTTGGTCACAGGGACCACAATAGGTACTCAGTGAATACTTGTTTGATACAGTTACATTTTGATTGAAATTTTAATACATTTAAAATATTTTGAAAATTAGGTGACAATATGTTGACTGCCGTCTCTGTGGCCCGAGACTGTGGAATGATTCTACCTCAGGATAAAATTATTATTGCTGAAGCATTGCCTCCAAAGGATGGAAAAGTTGCCAAGATAAATTGGCATTATGCGGACTCCCTGACTCAGTGCAGTAATTCATCAGCAATCAGCTCAGAGGTAAGGCCAAGATTAATGTTCTGTTTTGAAGCTTGCTTGTTTGAATTTACTCTGAAAAAATTAAAATAAAGAGGGCTGAAGATGTAGCTGTGGCACAGCGCCTGCCTGGCAAGTAAGCACAAGGTCCTGAGTTTGATCCTCAGTGCCAAAAAAACAATAAATATCCCATTTTTAAGTAATTAGTAATAAATGATGCAGGTGCTTCACAAGCTTCCAGAAACAGTGGTATCTTAGTTCACGAACTTGATTCTTTCCACAGCTCTGGTCGCAACCTGAGTTGAAGGAAAACTGAATCAAATTCAGTGGTTAGGTTCAATGTTGACCATATGGGGAAATTTGGTTCAATTCGCATCCAGTTCAGTTTACAACCAGAATTGTGGAGAGAATTGCGTTCATTAACTGAGGTACCACTGTGTTTAATCTTTACATCTTCAAATTAAAGATGATATTTAATCTTAAGTTTTAAAAAAAAAATAGGAATTTTAAAAAAATGAACATTATACGTGCTTTGTTTTTGGTACCAGGGCTCGAACTTGGGACCTTGTGCTTGCGAGGCAGGTGGCGGAACCACTGAGCTAAATCCCTGGCCCTATAGGTGCTTTTAAAAATAGATTTTCCTGTGCCAGGAATTTAGCCTAGTGGTTCCGCCGCCTGCCTCGCAAGCACAAGGTCCCGAGTTCGATCTCCGGTACCAAAAAAAAAAAAAAGTTTTTCCTTGGGCTGGAGATTTAGCTCAGTGGTTTTGCCACCTGCTGCACAAGCGCAAGGACCCGAGTTCAATCCCCAGTACCAACAAAAAAAAATTTTTCCTCAGCACTCAGGAGGCTGAGGAGGGAGGATTGCATGAGTTCAAGGCCATCTTGAATGACACTGTGAGATCCTGTCTCAAAACAAAAAATTTTCCTTTTGAATAGATGTTAAATTTTCAATGCCTTGAATGAAATATCAAATAAAACAGTTCAGTTTTGGAAACAAGAATACATAACATAGATCATGTGATGTGGTGTGGCTGCCTAACTACAGTTCCGGTGTCTTTGTCCACAGGTGATTCCAAAGAAGTTGGCTCACGATAGCTTAGAGGACCTGCAGTTGGTGCGTTACCATTTTGCTATGAATGGAAAATCATTTTCCGTGATTCTAGAGCATTTTCAAGATCTGGTTCCTAAGGTGAGTTCATTCATGAGTTCATGAATGTGTTCACATGAGTGTATTGTGGAGAGTATTTTTAAGAAGTTAATGTTTTTTTCCAGTTGATGTTGCATGGAACGGTGTTCGCTCGTATGGCACCTGATCAGAAGACGCAATTGGTAGAAGCTCTACAAAATGTAGAGTAGGTATTGTGGATTTTGTGTTTTGGGATATTTTCTGAGTTATAGTTTCATCTTCAAACTGAGTAGTAACTAATATTTCTTATATATATGTCAAACATTCTTAATCCAGATATCCACAATCTGAAATGCTCCAAAATCTGAAACTCTAGGAGTATTGCAACAGAATTTAGAGTTCAGATTTGGGGTTTTTGAGTGAGGAATGCTCAGCTGTTGAAGTCCAGATATTCCAGAATCCAAAAAATGTGGAAGTCTGAAATACTTCTTTTCTCAAGCATTTCACAGCTCAGCACACACATGTGTACACACATGCACGTGCATGAAGATAGTCATCTCTGAGAAAGTGAGAACTCGAAGTGCCTCTTTAAAAATAGGCCCATGTGCTGGTTTATAGCTCAAGGACAACATCCATGATTTCTTCTCCAGGTGACACCTTGGGGTAGAGTATAGTCAGGTCTCTATCCTGAGAGAAGTGACTTCATAGTTTCAGTACATGGTTGTGTTTGATGTTTTTAAGGGAGGAGTCCTCACCAGTGGATTAAAAGTAAGTGTACTAAAGAATATCTGAGCATAAGCCCTTGGCTCTAAAGTTAGAAAATGGAGATTCCAAGATGAATTTCCCCTGCTGTGACATACATGGGACCGTGACATGGACCCGTTCCCTTTCTGGCCAGTGCTGTCAGCAGAGTACCATGGCTGTGGCTCTTGTAATGGAAAAATCCATAGGTTCAAGCCAGGGCCTCATGATCACTCAGGTCTTCATAATGTGTACTGAAGAAGTCTTATTAACTTGGGTGCTGTGCCATTCAAGAAATTAATGCTTTCTAATTATTTTGGTCCTTAGTTACTTCGTTGGCATGTGTGGTGATGGAGCGAATGATTGTGGTGTAAGTATAGTCCTGCCATTTACTCTGTAATTCTTACTGTAGCCTGAATGCCATTCGCAAAACTTATTCCGCTTTCTTGTAACCTTCAGGCTTTGAAGAGGGCGCATGGAGGCATTTCCTTGTCAGAACTTGAGGCTTCTGTGGCGTCACCTTTCACCTCTAAAACTCCCAGTATTTCCTGTGTGCCAAACCTCATTAGGTACCACAAGCTGAAATTGTTTTTATGATTTCTTTGCATTATTGCATTATTTCTTTGTATAAGGGCAAATTTAAATGGTTAGTAGCCCATTTGACCGGTAACATTATTAGCAGATTACTGTTTTCCTTAGCTCTTCCAGTAGGCATGCACTTTGGTAGCTGTTGAATGTTTCCGAGTACCTGTCAAGATATAATTGTGTTTAAAAAAAAAAAAAAAAGATATAATTGTGTTTTGGACAAAAACAGTTTGAAATGCCTTCCTTCATACCTAGCCTTTCTTTCCCTAGGGAAGGTCGTGCTGCTTTGATGACTTCCTTCTGTGTGTTCAAGTTTATGGCACTGTACAGTATCATTCAGTACGCCAGTGTTACTCTCCTATATTCCGTGAGTACAGCCTTGTGTGCAGGGGTGGGGTCTCATGCTAAGACACATACATGTTTGTTTTTTTATTGTTGTTGCTTTTGTTTTGTTTTGTTGTTTTGGTCTTCTAAGACCGGGTCTCATTGTGTAGTTCAGGCTGGCCTTGAACTCAATATGTTGCCTATGCTGGCCTTGAACTTGCAGGATCCTCCTGTCTCAGCCTCCCGAGTGCCGAGATGACCAAGTGCTGGGATGACTGGCAAGTGCCACCATGCCTGGCTAATACACGTTTGATTTTGACAGGGATTTTTTTTTTTTGGTACCGGGAATTGAACTCAGAACCTTGCACTTGCGAGGCAGGAGGTGGAACCACTGAGCTAAATCCCCAGCCCCACATGTTTGATTTTGAATGGATACTTAATAGTGACCTTTATGAAAGTAGTATCTAGATTTACCTTGAGTTTGTGTTGAGTAGTAGATTGAAAATGTCATTAATGTGGAAAGCATTTTCCTTAAGGACAGCAACTGTGACTGAAGCCTGGTGAGAAAAGGACAACCATTCATTTTAGCTTTAGTGCAGGTTGGACATCTCTTTTTCCCTTTAATATTGGGTATTGATCCCAGAGCTTCATCCTCAGCTTTTTAATTTTTTATTTTGAGTTAGAGTCTTTGCTAAGTTGTCCAGGCTGGGCTCAATTTCACAGTTCTCCTGCCCCAGGCTCCCAGACTGCAGTTCGTAGGCATGTACCCTCATACCCAGATGGACGTCTGCCTATCTTTCCCTGTTTAAAATGTCTGCCTGTGGCATATTTCACAGTTGCAATAAAAGTCCAGAATGAGGAAAGTTATTTGTAGGGTTTTATTCATTTGAAGAAGAAGCATAAACAGTGATGACCATACACTACTCTGTAGAATTTTATAATTGAAGCGAGTTCACTATAGATTTTTCTCTTAATAAACACTGGTGACATCCCAAGGAATCTTTATAAACTATCCCCTTTTACCATTTGTAAAAAGTAACCGGTGGGGTGGTATCAGATATTAAGGAAGCTTAAAGATAGTAACTTGGAAAAATGTTGAATACTTAGAGTAAAAGTTTATTAGTTTTTTTTTTTTTCTTTTTGGGTGGTGGGGTAAGACAGGATTTTGTTGTGTAGTTCAGGCCAGCTGTGAACTCACTGTGTAGGCCAGCCTCAAACTCTTGGCAGTCTTCCTGCCTCAGCCTTCTGAGTGCTGGGATTATAGGCACGTGCTACCATGCCTGGCTTTTAAGAGGTTTTTCTTGGATGAATTTTAAGGAGATATTCTTTGTACTAATATATTAAATCAAATGTTTAGGAACATATATTTGATTAAAGGCACAGGCCTTTCCATTTTTAAGCAGTTTCATGTGTTCTTTTGAAGTTGTCATTATGGAGGAAAAAATAAATTATAACCTGGGAATAGTACAATAAAAATCCTTTCTGAAACTAACTGTGTTTTAAAATTATTTCTGTAGATCTTAAGTAACCTAGGAGACTTCCAGTTTCTCTTCATTGACATGGCAATCATTTTGGTACTAGTATTTACAAGTGAGTATTTTGCTTTGTTTCTGATTTGATATGTGAAATTCTGATCTGATGTACTAAACTTTGGTGAATTTACCTCGAAGTTGTAACATGGCTTATGTCTCTGCAGATTTCCTGTAAATGTGCTCTTTTATTACCTCTCATTTATACTTGGCCTCATTGGGGTTTTTTTCCTGAAATATTTGAGAGTGAGTCTGGCATCACCATGCCCCTTTGCCACTGAGTATTTTAGTGTACATTACCTAAAAGTAAGTGCAGTTACAAAGTTCAGGAAACTGACCATTCATATATTATCCAATCCAAACTCTTCTATTCAAATTTTGTCACTTAACCCCAATAATGTCCTTTGTGCTTGTATTCTTCCTCGTCCCCTGGATTAGAATGAGCATGTGATGCAGGACCCTCTAGCTTCATTTCGTTACTGTGTTTCTTCAGCCTCTTTCATCTAGAACAGGCCCCCAGCCTTTTGGGGCATCTCAACATTGAAAACCTCATTGTTTATGAGTATGGTTGGTCTGATTTAGTCTCCTTGGACTCAGGTGATGAAGCTTTGGAGGGATAGCATGAAAGTGACACTGTGTCCTGTAGATGGGTCATAAAAGAAGGCACACAGTGTAGATTTCCTCCAGCATTAGTGATACTGAGTCAAAATAAATGATGCTGGTAGGGTATGGCCTGTTGCATCAAAGATTGCTAGTCTGTCCCTAGAGAAGTAAGTATTTGTGCCATAAAATGCTAACAGGATTATTGGACTGAGACCACAAGAGACCTTGGTCCCACTGACGTATTAGGCAGATAATTCTCTGGGGTGCTGTCCCAGGCACTGTAGGGTGTCAGCAGCACCCAGGCTCTTCTCCACCATACTCCAGCAGCATCCTCCAAGGGTGACAGCTGGAAGCGTCTCCAGATGGTGCCATGGGGATGCAGAAATCCCTGATTGCAAAGCGTGAGTAAGCCAGTCTTTAGTAGATGGTGAACACAGTGACTGAGAGAGGAGCAGGCTTTGACAGTCCCGATGTTACTCTTCAAAAGTTACTATAAAAAGAAAAACAAAATACATATTGAGAATTTAACAGTTTATTTTATTGATATTTTATATTCCTATTAACTACACTTTGTATAGTATAATAAGAACCTCCTGACAAAACATCAAGACCAGCGAGATGTCAAATATGTCCTACTGGGCCAGGGATTCAGTGGTTTCGCTTCCTGCTGCTCAAGCGCAAGGACCTGAGTTTGATCCCCGGTACCATTTAGAAAAAAAAAAAAAAGTCCTACAAAAAAGCCAGGAAAGCAGAACACGTGTGCTGTCAGTGAAGGCGACACCTGTGGAAGATTGTCTTTAGTGTAGAGTTCTATTGGTATTTTCATTGTACTTATAGGAATTTGTTTCTGTTCTTCTTTTTTAGACTTTGTAAACCAAAAAATCAGTTGATGTTGAAAATTTGTCCTTTTTAAATAAACTAAATAAATATTAAAATTAAAAATAAAAAAAAAAAACCCAGAAACTATTTAGCTCAGTGGTTCTGCCTCCTGCCTCGCAAGCTCAAGGACCTGAGTTCGATCTCTGGTACCAAAAAAAAAAATCACTTCTCTGCCTTTTGGCTAAGATCAAGTGTAAAAACCCAGAAACTGTTCAGTAGAAGCAAAGCTCAGGGGATACCACCTTAATAGGTGATCAGTTTGGGTTTTTTTGGTACTAGGTATCAAACTTGGGTCCTTGCACTTATGAGGCAGGCAGCAGAACCACTGAGCTCAATCCCTGGTCCGGGTGATCAATTTTTTGATGTTACTAGTATGTTTACATTCCTTCAGACCATTATTAGTGTCTTCTTTAGAGGCAAAGTATATATTGTTTTACCTGCTTTTGCAGTTAAGTATTCAGAAAATAATGGGCTTTAAGAGTGGTGATTATTTTTATAGTTTTTGTACTTATATTTAGTATTTTTATTTTTATTAGTGTTTCTGTTGAATCTCAATAGGATTGTAAATATTACTCTTGAGGCTTTTTTGAAAAAGCCTAAGTTGTTTATTTTTACAGATTACTTAAATATGTCTGTCTCTGTCTTGATTTGGGGGAACTTTCCATGTTAAAGAATTGTTAGAAACATTTTAAAGTTTCCAAATGCACTTCACTCTGTCTTTTACAGTGACTTAGACACAAACCTTTCCTCTTTCTTTTCGAGACAGTGAGTTTAAACCCTGCCTGGAAGGAACTTGTGGCACAGCGACCGCCTTCTGGTCTCATATCTGGGGCCCTGCTCTGCTCTGTTTTGTCTCAGATCATCATCTCCATCGGATTTCAGGCTCTGGGTTTTTTTTGGGTCAAGCAGCAGCCTTGGTATAAAGAGTGTCCTCCACACTTAGAGTAAGTAGGTCAACCTGTGCAAAACATCTGTGTGAAGGTGTGTAAATATGCTTATAAAATGGGTGTAGAAATGTGTATAAAAGTTGCATGCAGCTGATTTAAATACTTGCATAACTTGGCTTACATTTCCCTTTAGGTTACTTCCTATCTGTAGGAAGGGTGTTTGTTCTCCATTGCTAATTACAAACCACAGGCTGAGGTATAAAGAGGCTGATTTGACTCACTGTTCTGCTCCCCGGTCCTGGGGCTACATCTGGGATGGTCTCCTTGCTGGCAGGGTCCCTAAGGCAGTGCCCAACATCCATGGGAAGAGACGGAACGAAAGAGACCTGGCCAGATTGGCTTCTGTAATAGCTGCCTCACGGATAACCTGTGAACTGATGAACTGCTTGAATAGATGAATTCATCCATGAGGGCAGAGCCCTTCCCGCCTGGCCCTTTCTCTTCACATCTCACAGTCGGGGTGCAGTTTCAGCATGAATTTTGGAGGGGACAGACTTAACATTTCTTACCTGTGAAATAAGAAAGTTGCAGTCTTCTAAACTCAAGAGTCTTTGCACTTCTAAGTTGTCTTCCTCAGTTCAGGAAATGGCATTTTAGAACATTTTTAAAATGTGATATTAGGGCCGGGGATTTAGCTCAGTGGTTCCAGTGCCTGCCTCACAAGCGCAAAGATCTGAGTTCGATCCCCGCTACCAAAAAAAATGTGATATTAAGTGCATCTATTTGTTTACTGGTATTCTATGATTTACAAATTGTGCTAATATTATTTTAATGAAAAATGTGAGTAATTTTATTGAATTAAATATTCAGATGTATTTTTAGTTTGCTTGATTGAGGGAGATTGTTTTTAAAAAGTTTAATGTTATTTTCTAACCCATGGTCAGGAACGGGTAGGGCTGAAGGTGTACTCAGTGGTTAGTGTGCTCTCTTGGCATGTGGGGGGGCCTGGGTTCTGTCTGCAGCACTGCAGGGTTGGGGGGCAGGTGGGATTATCTTAAGACTCTCAGAGTGCAGGAGTAGCAGTTTATCATTTTGTCACTGCTTACCCTTGCTTGCTGCAGTGGCTGTTTGATTAAGGGTGGTGTGGGCTTCACATATTTGCTTGTGTGTGTGCTGGGCAGCACTGCCCACCTGGAAATGGAAAGGAGGGCCAGGCCTGGCTGGAGACTGTCGAGGGCCATCCCAGTGCCGTGCCCTGCTGGGCATGTGTCCAGTACAAGGCTTCTTACTCAGTCCCCACAAGCCTGTGGCGGACCGGGTTGGTCCCACGAGGGAGGAGACAGGCTGAAAGAGATGAGGTCGTACTTCCCAAGTTGCTACTAAAATGTGGTAGAGCCGATGTCAAACCCTGGTCTGAGTACTCCCAACATTTTAACAAGGAGGGAGATTTATTAAATATTTCTTCTAGTTTTTTATCTGATTGTAATGTCTGGCTAACAGAAAACCCTTATTATTCTTGGATCTTTTTTGTATATCCAATATTGATATTGTTGGACCTTTTGCTCTTGATTTCATTTGGGAAGTGGAAATTGTGTTTACTAATGCAAAAATTTTTTGTGTGCCCTAGTGCTTGTAATACCACAGGAAGCCTATATTGGAATTCTTCACACTCATGCAATGAAACTGACCCTGATAAGATAAGAAATTATGAAAATACCACAGTGTTTTTTATCTCCAGCTTCCAGTACCTCACAGTGGCAATTGTCTTTTCAAAAGGAAAACCCTTCAGGCAACCTTGCTACAAGAATTGTAAGTTTGACATTTACTGTGATTTACACCCTGCCTTTCCCCTTTAAAAATGATGGAGAAGAGTTTTTAACTGTCTTCCCAAAGTAAAATAGGTCATCACAGCTAGAATGAACCAGTAATTTAGATGTTCATCTTGTTTTACTCTCATGAGAATTGCACCCCTCGATTTAAAGTTAAAGCCTCTCGTGTTAAGCATTTCTGGTCTTCACAGTCTGTTACTTTTGGCTGCAGCATCTGTAGTGAATTGCAGAGGGCGTTAAGACTGGACGCAGGAAGACAGCCCTGGGAAGGAGACATGGGCATTGTCTTTTCTTCTGGGTGGTCTGTGCAACACCAGCTCCCCTCCCTCTCTCCTCCCTCCCCCTCCCCTTTTTCATTTCTAACACGGGTATGGCCAGTGTCCACCTGGAGGCTTGTGCCAACGTGGACTTGTCTGCCTGTGAGAACAGGCTATAGCATTTTAAATGACCACAGTTAAGAGTTATCAAGGGGCAAAGGGGAGGGGGAAATGAGAGGGGTAGGGAAAAGGAAAGAAGGGAGTGGAATAAATATGAGAAAATGAAAAAATGGAAACAAAGTCTTTATAAATAGGGAGGGTTGGAGGGGTTGAAGGGAGAGCAGGGGAAGGGGGAAAAATAAGAACCAAGAGAGTATGTAAAGGTGCAAATTTCCAATGATGAATGTCATTATATTGTATACCTAAAATGTACCAATAAAAGGATATACAAAAAAAAAAAAGTTATCAGTATATATAAAGAGCCAGTTTTTAGAAATCAGGAGCATACTGATTACTATACGGAGCACCTTTTAGACTTGTATATCTTGGAAGGGAGTAGCAGATATTCTTTTGCTGTAGTTGTGAAAAGAGCTCAGTGTTCTGGCTGGCAAGATTCCAGGACAGTTTTTTTGAATGGCACAGGGGAAGTAAGAGACTGTCTCTCATGTTGGAGTTGATGAGGCATTGCCACATGCATTATCTTTTTTACTTCCACCCTGTGTAGCTTTCAGGGCATGTATTACTGTATTTTGGAGAGGTAGGATTGAGATTTGTTTTACCAGTAGTTTTCTCCTTTTTTTTTCTTTTGGAACTCATACTTCTTTTTTAGCTTTTTTTTTTTTGGTACTGGGGATCAATTGGATCCTTGTGCTTGTGAGGCAGGTGGCAGAAGGTCTGAGCTAAATCCCCAACCCAAGCCTTTTTTTTTTTTTTGGTACTGGGGATCGAACTCGAGTCCTTCTGCTTCCGAGGAAGCTGGCGAAACCACTGAGCTAAATCCCCAGCCCTGGAACTCATACTTCTTATCTAACAAATAACTGTTGCTATTTTTTTTTTTGGTACTGGGGATCAAACTCCGTACCTTGTGCTTTCGAGGCAGGCAGTGGAACCACTGAGCTAAATCCCCTGTCCTTAACTGTTACTTTCTATATGTGTTGGTTATATCTAACTGGCATCATAACCGTTACTGAGAACCCTATTAGAACCATGTTGTGGTACAAAAAGCCTTCCTTAGAAACTTTATCTCTGTACTTATAAGAGGATTTCTTAACTAAAGATAACTTTGTATAAGCTGATCTTAATACTAAAGTTGATATATATTATTAGTCCAATATTTTTAAATTTCAAAGAAATACTAAAAATGTCCAAGAACTAAAATACATCTATGAAAGAACAATGCTTTTTTTTTTTAAATGAGAAAACTGGTACACAGCTTTGTAAGCAAGATGACAGCCCCGTCAGAAAAGCTAACTATAGAAATCTAAGCAAGCAAATCTATCCTATCCTTAATAAAAAAGAGAGAAAGAGAATGTTAGTTTTTAAAGTACATCTTTATGTGATTTGGAAAACTTGAAAAAAAATAAATCCTGAAGAAATGTCATACTGCCATTAATTTCTACTTGACTTGAATAAATGATAGACTTTATTATTGACCACAGACTAATTTTTTTTCTGGTATTGGGGATTGAACTCAGGACCTTGCGCTTGTGAGGCAGGCAGTGGCACCACTGAGTTGACTCCCTGGCTCTATGCACTAATTTTTTTAAAGTTACATTGTGGCAGACTTGTAATCACAAGACAGTTGTCCTTACTATTAGCAGCATGTGCGTTTCTGATAGTGGATGAGCAGAAGTGTGTCCTGTTAAAAAACCTGCCTCCTGGAGACTAGGAATGGAGCAGTGTGGTCGATCATACGCATTTTGCAAATTTTCACTCCTTGTGTCTTGGTCTGTTGTTGAAGTGCATTGTCTTTGGAGTTCGTTGGAACAGTTACTCGCTAGGACCCAGTACAGTTCTTTTATGTACTTAAGCAATATGACAGATTAAATTATATTGTGATTATGAGTTTTTAAAACAGTACATTAAGTCCCTGACTTATTAATGAGTTCTGTTCCAGGAGAACATTTGTTAAGTTGGATTTGTTTCTAAGTTTGACAAAGTGAATCTTACACACCTTTAACACAAATACACAGTGTACATTGCTTTGTGCTTCTTGGCAGCCCCCTCCACATCACCACCGCTTTCCCTGTCGCTTCCGGATGTCCTGGGCTCTGACTGAGCACTGTATTACTGTACCCTTGCACTGTACAGTAAGCACACAGCAGCACAGCTGTGACAGTGTCCTGCAGACGCATGAGCTACTTCTTTTGTTTTGGTACCAGGGATCGAACTCGGGTCCTTGCGCTTGCGACGTGAGCTACTTTTGAGATTTGTTCACATCCTCGAATGTTTGTAATTCAAGGTCCATTTGTATCTGTGAAAGATCACAACTTGAATATTCGTATGTTGGGGACTTACTGTAGTCTCAGTTTTAAGAATGTTTAAGTCACTCTTTTCAGAGGGCCACCCTCCCCTTCTGGTTCAGTTTCATGTTGAGTAAGACTTAACTGCAGTCTGTGGTTACCTACCCATTTTCAACTTTACCGTAGTTATATTTTCTACATTTGCTCATGCTTTCTGTTAAGGATCATGATGATACACACTTAGTAAATTCTTACGTGCTCATTGATTTTGTAGAATTCAGCTTCAATTTTTGCTACAGTGTCTTGCTTGAGCCCTACAGTTTGGTACTTGTTAGTTAAGTCCAACGTCTTTCTCTCTCCGTGGAGGCGTTATCACTGCACTGCCTGTGTGTCTCCTGTTCAGGGCCTAGGATGGGAGTAGTTCAGAGCCCTAGATGCCCTGAAGAATAAGCTGGCCTTTCAGAGACCAGGAACTGAGTAAGGAAGGACTTGACATCTGTGGTCATAGTCAGAAGTTCCCTGGCCCCAGGAGGAATAGGAAGGAACAACAGGTCAGGGATCAGCAGCATATGTGTATTACTTTACATAAGGCTATATATCTGAATCACCAAGGGGAATATGAAGGAATTCCTTCATGGTACCTTATTTTGATGCCACATTTCATTAAAAGTATCTGGCATCTGTAACAAGTTCACATTGCCATGAGGTGGAGGGTAGGTAATAACTTGGAATTTCCATATTGCTTTGCTTTTTTGAATATTTAGACATCTCTTGGCTATAGAATCCTCATCATATCCCCATTTAATAGGCAAAATAGTTAGACTTGGAATGACTTGTTTTGTTCATTTAGCTTTGTATATGTCCATCTAAAATGCAATCTTAAGTCTTTATAACAAGGGCCACCCTCCCTCCCCTGGCCCATGTTTCTCTCTACCAGTACACAGTTTGATTTGATAATGGTCTTTGGAGACGACTTGTTGGTAGGGTCAGGGCTTGATTGGCAGCAGTGCTGGAAGTCAGGTGCTGAGAGCAGTCTACTGGACACTCCTCTAAACGGAGATGCCTGGTATTTTCATTCTTGGCTGAAGTCTTTACTGATTTTTAAATTTTTGTGTGGCTATATAAATCTGTTAGCTATCTATCTTTCCTGTCATGTAGTGCCTTTTTGAATAGTCTCTTTCCAGGCTAAGCAGAGATTCAGTTATTTATTTCCTGGCTCAGGGAGAGAGATAGGGACATTTGAGAGATGATCTCTTTAAGTAGGTGTAAGAAGTTTTGGAGCCTGAATTATCTTCTGATAACATACATTTATCAGGAACCACATTACAAATCTGGTTTTGCTACAATTATAAAAATACAGTAGGATTTGGAAAATATTCAGTATTTTTTTATTTTGTTAAATGAAACTCTTTTTCTTCTCCATGTCTCTTTGGCATTTGTTTTCTTAACATTTCTTCTAGTCCTTTCTTGATTTTTTTTTTTCCTCTGTGTACTTGCAAACAGTGCTTCCTAAACACTTTTTTTCTTTAAGTGACAATAACTTTTAAGTGACTAACTGATATGTTACTTTTGCATTTATGGAATAGGATATTATATTTTTTGTTGGCAGTTGTGTAGAATTTTTTTTAATCTAGGAAAAAAATGCTTTTTACCCAAAATAGGTCCCCTGTTTTTTCATCTTGTTGGTCAGTGGCTCACAGCAAAATAGTTTTCCCCACTTTTGACATGAGTGGTAGTATAGTGTGCAGTGCTAGAACTGTATATGTGTATAGCGAGAGTAGTTTCTCTGAACAAAAAATACTGCCTGTACTTTTGAACTGACACAGTAACACTTTATATTTACAAATGACTTTCACATTTAAAAGAGCATTGAGACTCTTTATCATATAGCAGTGAGACGTCACTTATAGTCAGTAAGAAGGGCATTAACTTCTTCACCCTATTTAAAGGCTTCATGGTAAGGTTTTGGTTATTTATGATCTTAGTAAATTTCCATTTGAAGCTGATTCAAGTAGCAACTGGTAATATCAGATTGAATCAAAAAAGAGGAAGTATGTGGGGCTATCAGTATAATCAGGAAATTTCTAAGCTTTCTTCTAATTTGTTGTACAGAGATATGCATATGTGTGTGCCTTCTCATGTATTGATACGTGTATGCTTAGCAAAATGGCCTGAGAATAGTTTTATTTTTGAATCAGGTTACTAATGGATGTATTTTCTATCCCCACCTTCCCTAGCAAGCCACAGGATAGCCTACATTTAAAAACAAATCAACTCCTGTGCTATTTTCTTTTCTTTTTTTTCTTTTTTTTTTTTGGTACTGGGGCTCAAACTCGGGACCTTCTGCTTGCAAGGCAGGTGGTGAAACCACTGAGCTAAATCCCCAGCTTTCCTGTGCTATTTTTTTGGAAAATGTTTTTGTGGGTAGGTTAATGAAAAAATAGGATTCACTTTCTAGAAACACATAAATTCAACTTAACAGTGCCTTTACTTAGGATTTTCACATACCTAATACTAAAAATAAATGTTTTTCAGCATTTTTTAACAATCAGTAATTTTAATTGAATACATGTAAATGGTGAACTCATTTAGCTGTACGCGTCTATAGTTTCTTATTTGTAAATTACGTAGTGGCTCAATGATCCATAGAAGTAAATATCTATGAAAGATCTAGATTTTATTTGTGAAGTGCTAATTATTTTCTGAAATCCTTTGAAGGTTAAAGTAAATGGGATTCCGATATCTGTAGCCTCATACTATGTACATGAATCCGGGGAGCCTGGCACAAGGGCTTACACTACAGGAAATAACTGAACGTGTCTTAGGTGTTAGCAGAAGTGTTCAAAACTCAGTTCAGAAATGATAGTATACCGCTTGTTACTGGATCCCATTTCTTTACAAGAACTTCTAATTTACTTGTTTTATTTTCTTTTCCAGATTTTTTTGTTGTATCTGTGATTATTTTGTACTTTTTCGTATTATTCATCATGTTGCATCCAATTGCCTTTGTTGACGAGGTTCTTGAGGTAAGGCTGACGCACATCATTTACTACTTCTTGTCTCCAGGTTGAGAGTCACTGGTGTGACTATCAGTATGACAGCAGTGTGACAGTGACAGAAGGGGACACTGGTAGTACGTGAATTTTACGCAGCATCATGAGACCCTGGGCCTTTAATTCCACAGATCACTCTCTGCGCCCCTCCTGTGCCCTTCTTTGTCACTGGGGAGAGGTGAAGCTGCCTCCATTCCTCTTTTCTTTCCCTTTTTTCTGAGGTGCAGTTGGAGTGAAGAAGGCTACTCTAAAACAAATGAAATCATGTTTACACCCGTGTAGCCTGTGCTTCTGCTGCCATTCCCTGAGCAGAGGAACTGAGTGCCCCTTGGCCTCTTGGTCTGTGTGCCTCGTGGCTTTCCTGCCCTTTATCCTACTTCTTGGGTGGTCTACACATGCGCTTTCTTCTCTGATCATTTAGTTCTTTATTCTTGCCACCAAAAACTTAATGGGGTGAAATACTTCTCTGTACAAAAGGAAACGCACATATATGTAAGTTGCAGTAGTAACAGCAATGAAGTAACACCACGAGTCCATCCTGCAGTCTGTGAATAGGTAGCATTATTAATCATCTGTGTACCTTTCTCCAAACACTCCATGGTATTTTTCCTTATATACTTAGCATTCATGTATGAGACATAAAAGATAGTCTTACTTGCTTTTAACTACAAAAATGATACCTTGCCATTCTTTTTTACTTTGGCCATCGACATTGTTTCTAAGATTATCTGTGTGGACACATGTGTTTCATATTCACAGCTGGCTAGTATAGAAGTATACTATTAATTTCTCTGATGGCAAATAGTAGCTTTTTTTTTTCTGGTACCAGGGATCGAACTCAGGACCTTGTTGGCAAATACTATTCTTGGGTTGTTTTAGTGTTTTTCCTGTACTAACAATTCTGATATGAACATTGTTTTATGTATCTCTTGGTGTATGTGGGATAAGCCATAAGGTACCAGAGTAGAGATAGGAGCAGTTCACCCCAGGAACAAACAACAAGCTGGGAGTGGTAGTGCACATCTGTGATCTCAGCACACTGGGAGGCTGAGCCAGGAGGATCACAGGTTCAAGCTCAGCCTGAAAAATTAGTGATTTAATGAGACCCTGTCTCAGATAGAAAGTAGGTAGGTAGTTCTGTTGGTCGGGCTGGGGCTGGGGCTCAGTGCAAAGGCCCTGGGTTCAATCCCCAGTACAAAAAAAAAAGAACAAGACCAAAACCAAGCTCACAAAAAATCCATCTGCTTTTAAATACCACCACGTGTGCTGGTAATTCCAGACAGTGTCAGTGGTTATGTCCCTTTCCCATTACTGCCCACCCTGCTTCCACGATAGCACTAGGAACAAAGGTAGCCTCTGGTGGCTTAACCCCGATTTGATTTCAGCACACTCTTTCCACTTTCTGCACGTGCCAAGTTATTTTCCACAGTGATTGCATCAGTTTCGGTTTCTGTTGATGTGTGAGATTGTTCGACATCATTGCCAATACTTGGTCTTGTGAAGGGGGTATAAAATGTTTTATCATGATTTTAATTTGCTAATTATATTCATTTTAATTTGATTTGTAGTATTTGAGATAGGGGTAAAATTTCTTCTTTTTCCCATTGAATGCCCATTTGCTACAGTATGACCTGCTCAGCAATTCCTCTGTCCTCAGTCAGTTTTCCCTGCATGCTGCTCAGCCATTAGCCTGTTGAGGGCTCTGTTTTGTTCTGTAGTTCTTTGTCTTTATACCTCATCGTCCAGATTACTGTGACTTTCTAAGCAACGATCTTGATACAAGGCAGTGCAGAACCGCTCTCCCCAGCTCACATTGCCACTCAGCGTGGACTTGTGTCTCTTGCGACCTTTTTCTCTTAAATGTAAGTTTAGCTTGTCGGATACCAGGAAAAGAACTCTGGAATTAATTAGAATTGCACTGAGTTTATCAGTAAGTCTGTAGGGGATTTGATGAGTGTATCTTTCCATGAACAAATGTCTGTTTCTTCAGATCTTGCGTATCTTTTAATAAATCTGATAATTTTCTTTTAAAAGATTTTTGTACTTTTTCAGTCAAATTTATTCCTAGAGTATTACAGTTTTAGTTCCCCTAATCTATGCTACTTAAAATTACATTTTCTAATTCTTTGCTGCTGGTGCATTCAGTGCAATTATTTTGGATATTCTTCCTGTATTTGGAAGTTTTGTCAGACTTTACTCTGACACATTTTAGATTCTCCAGGATTTGCTGTTTATATAAATTTTAAACTGCTCGTTCTTGACATTTCACAATCCTTTCAAAGAATTGTACAGATAGTGATATCTTGTCTTGTTCTATATTAAATATATATATATATTTTTTTTTGCTGTGTATTTCCAAGGTTAAGTAGGCGTCCTTCTGTAGTGTTGTTAACATAGACACTTTTCAAAACTTGGTCTTTTGCTTTTTTTTATGTGGACGTCAGGTCTCACTGTTGTCCAGGCTGACCTTGAATTCTCAGTCCTCCCATCTGTGTCCCCACGTAGCTGGGAGGACAGTGCACCACAGTGCACTGCAGCTATCTAAATGATCACTGTGTGAGCTTTCCCTCGCTGTGATGAAACAAAGGAGGAAAGATTTATTTTGGCCATGGTTTCAGAGGTTTCAGTCCATAGTCAGCCAGTTCCCAGGCAGGAACAATGTGGTAGAAGGGCCTGGGGAGGACAGCTGCTCACTTCTGGTAGCCAGGAAGCAGAGGGAAAGAGCCAGGGAGGAAGGGTCTGGGGACAAGGTATCCTGTTGCCCAGAGAGGCACAGTGACCTCCTTCGTCCAGTCCTGCCTCACCTCCCGCAGCCTGTTCGCTGTGATCGCATCAGTTGGTTAACACCCCTGATGACATTAGGTCCTTATGACAGTCACTCCTCTGGGCTCCCCACTGCTGAATTGGGGATCCAGCCCTCAAGTCTGGCAGACATTTCTATTTAACCATAACAGCCACAGCTTTTCTCCCAGCACAGTGTGGTGAATGACATTTGACTGAATTCAGTTGTTAGCTTTGCATTCCTAGGATAAATCCAGTTTGATCATGATGCGCTGTTGTGAGCCCTCTGGATTTGAGATGCTGTGGTTTGGTTTTAGATTTTTGCCCCTATTGTGTGAGTAAGATCAGATTTAGATTTCCTTTCTTGTCTGTTACCAGTTGGTTTGGGTACTAAAGTTATAGGAGATGGGTATGAAGCCGTGCTGCTCTAGTCCCACTTTCTCAGCAGCCTGAGGCAGAATTGCTTAAGCTTAGACTTAGAGGTTTAAGGCCAGCCTGAGCATCATAGTGAAACCCCATATTAAAAAAAAAGTCACACGAGCTTTTAGAATGAGTATTCTGTGGCGCGGACTTTCCCACAGGTTGTATGAGTAATCCAATTTTGATAGCTGTTTAGGTTGTTTCCATTGTTTACTGTTGTAAATAATGCTGCATTGCAAATTTTTGCACAGTTCAATACAAATTTTATTATATGTTAGGTAAACAGGGAAGTGGAATTGCCTGGTCAAAAAGTGTGTTAGGCTGTTTGTTGCTATAACAAGATACCTCAGTACTGTATAAAGAACAGGGTTTGTCATGGAGAGTGGAAAAGTTGATGGGCAGGCTGGCGTGTGTGGGCGGCTCGAATAGTAAGGGTGCTCTGGATTCCTCCTCACCAGCCTGGCCTTGAATGCCTGACTTCCGTTCAGTCCCCAGTGCCAGTCCCCACTGAAGGTGTTGCCTCCCCAGCCTGTAGCCCTCATCCCCATCATATTGGGGATCAGGTTTCTGCACCTGTTTCCATGGGAACCGGCCAAGTCCAGACCACAGCAGAGGATGTATAGAGTCTTCGTGTTCATTTGCACTGCATTAGACCAAAAGTCCAATGGGTTTGTGTCCTTAAATTTTTTTTCCCTAATGTTGCTTGACTTCCCTGCAGTGTTGGACCACTTAACGACACCATTACTGAGATGTGTTCTTCTCTTGAATTCTCTGATGCTCTGTTCTCATCCATCCTTTCCTGACTGTGGACTCTTCATTCTCGGTCTTCTTTGTGGTTCTGTTCTCTCTGCTTGCTCCTTGAATGATGGTGTTCCCCACCTTTCCTGCCTTCTCCCTCTTCGCTCTGTGCCTCAGCCGATCTCACCTACAGTCCTGACTCCACCCCTAGTTGCCATCTGTGTGCTGAAGACCCCCCATGTTTATACCCAGCGCTGAGCTCTCACTTGGGAGTTTTAGCCCCACATAGCCACAGACAGAGTCTGTCACCATGCATCTGGGTCAGATGAGAGAGACGCTGTCCACCCATCCTTGTCCTTTTCCTTCCTTCATAGCCAGTCAGCTGTTAGGTTCTTTCATTCCCTCACTCACCAGGGTCTAGTTCGTGCTCCCATGGCCTTTGCCTGGATGATGGTTGCAGTCTCCAGAGCCCATCCCTGGCATCCAGCACGGCAGCCTAGGTATCTGGTGACAGACATGCTGACTGAAAGGATGGCTGCATTTGTGGGATCTTTCTCCTTTATTTTTTAGGCCTTAGAAATTAATCAGATTTTAAAGTGAATTTTAAATTATAGTTCTTAAATTGAACATTTCTTGTGAATGCCTTTTCGGTAGTAGGAGGTTAAGCAGTACTTCGTTATTAGACTAGTATTTGCCTTGTGGTTGAAAGACAGGTTTTTATTTTTACTGTAAGTCCTCGTTAGACTTTGATCTAGTACAACATGGGCTGTTGGGTCTGGGGATGAGATTTGGCACTAAGATCAGCCACTTAATTGTTCTTTAAACTCAGCATCATTTAAACTTGAATATAATCTATACCTTGTGGCATTGTTGAGGGCTAAATGATAATCCATTTAGAGATTTGGTAAATAATAGGGACTCAGTAATTTAGAAATTGTGGGATAGCTGCATACACAACTTTAACCTTCCTTGTCTTGCAGCTGGTGTGTATCCCATATGAGTGGCGAATAACCATGCTGGTCATTGTCCTCCTCAATGCCTTGGTGTCTGTCATGGTGGAGGTAAGCACTGCAGGCCGCTGAACGGCTCCCTGGTTGCTCTGAGGTCCCACCCTGGTGGTGAGATGGAAAGTGGGGGAGGAGGATAGGTGATGGGACAGAGCCCAGAGTTTCAGAGTCCTCTCCTGCCGAGGCACTGAGCCTCTCTCTGGCCTTTTCCATCCTGGGAAGAGAGACAGCAAGGGAACACACGGGAGCAAGGGCAGGGAGCCCCCCAGTTCCCAATGACCGGGAAGTCAGAGTGGGCTGTGCCGTCATCTGCTGTGATGTAGGGTACAATGTCCCATTTGAGGATGGAAGCAGAGGGGGAGGCTTTCTCTAGGAAGTACAGGAGACACAGCAGTGATGGCGAACCTTTTAGACCCAAGTGCCCAAATTGCAACTCAGAATCCACTTATTTATCGCAAAGTGCCAACACTGCAATTAAACCTGAATATCTGATGCTTGGCTGGTGGGGTGACTTAGCTCATATGCCTGCTGCAGCATGTGTGCCATAGATTCGCCACCACTGACTGCCAGCAGGGGTTTAATAAAAGCGTAAAATGCTGAGCATTATGGACTTAACTAATTTCAGCATTGGTCACCAGAGCTTGGTGTTTCATTTTGAGTGACCTGCAGGAGGAGTCTTCAGTACTCTGGGAGTCTTTGTCCATCACGTATCACTCTCCTGTTAGGATTTCCGGTATTTGGGCCAGCTTCTCTAAAAGGAGCTAGCAAGCCCTCACTTACTGCTTATTAATAAACCCTGGCTTTTAAGTTACGAGTTTCATAGTCATAGCTTTTGAGTTAAAATTAAGGTAATTTGTGGGGAAGTATGGATATTTTAGTGATAATAATAATTCTCTATAGAGATAATTCTGTATGAATTCTGCTTAATTTAAGTTGTCCTGTTAAAAAGATGACTTGGTATATAGATTTGAGAGATGACCGGCAGCATGGTTTTTTAGAGTAGACTTTGAAATTTATCAGTGGAATATATTTTTTCTGTGACAGATGCTAGAAAGCGTATCTTAAGAAATCATTCTAAAACTATTCCTTCTTCTCCAATATAAGCTTATCTTTTCACTCAAATGTTACTGTTCTTGCTCATTAAAAAATCATTTGTGTTGACAGAATTAATGTTAGATATTCAGGGAAAATAATTCATTGTTAACAAAAAGGCTTCAAGTTAATAAGCATTGTTTGAATGTGGGGGTGTACTGAGGAATCCTAGAAGAGCCATATTTTCTGAAGGATTTAGCAGTCCCCCTTTATCAAAACTTAGTGATTTATATTTGTTACAGAATTCCTGGTGTTGAGTCTTTATCCTTTTGTAGTATGAACTGAAGTTCTCTATATGAAACTCAAACCATGTTTTTGTCTAATGATGACCCAGTGTGTGAGTGACTGTAAATGTGCATGTTAAAAAAGAACAGCCTGGTCATTTTAATTCTTCCTCACTGGACTGTCTCTCAGAGCTTCTTCCTTGACATGGTCCTTTGGAAAGTTGTGTTCAATCGAGACAGACAAGGAGAGTGTCGCTTCAGCACCACACCGCCGCCACAGGTCAGGAGTAAGCGCCTGCCTTCATCCTGCGAGGCCCCGCTTCCAATTGTGCACCCTGCACGCTAGGGTGTCTGTGTGCTGCCTCAGCCTTTCCCCTGTGCCCCTCATTTCATTTCTGTGGAGTCCTAGAAAACTCATGGCAAGTATTGCTAGACCTTCTCAGGACTCCAGCCGTTTATGTCTCTCCATCCCAACTCTAATGCTGTGTGTGGAAGAGTGGTCTGCAAAGGTGAGAGTGTGTTCTTCCACCCCTGTCCGCTTTGTTTTGTGTTTTTGGTTTTCATGAGTCTCATTAGAGGTAAGCGATACTCATGTAAATAAAATTTTGAAATTGAAATTTTCTTCTTCCTGGATTGGAATCCAAAGGGCGAAATTTTAAGAAAGTGTTTCTGTGCATTAATTTGGGTGGCTTTTTGGCTTCCCCCAGTGTCTGTCTCTCTCGAATTTGGAAAATGGTATGTTCATCTCAAGTAAGCATGGCTAGGACTTTAGGAGTCACTTGAATCACCTACTATTTGCAAGGTATCACAAGCTATGTGGGTAAAAAGAGAAAGAAACTGATGATGAATAAAGCCCATTTCCTAGCATCCAGATGTTGGAGTGTAGCTGTTGATAAATGAGTGCAGATTTGTTTTGCAAGTGCTGTCATTGAATCAGACCCATGAGCCAGCTGTCCGGAGAGTGCCTGACACTATGAGCTCTCGCCCCTCCTTACCTGACCCATTGCTCTTTGCAGGGGAGTGAGGTGCTTTCGGATGTGAGTCTGTGTCTTTCACTCATGCCCAGCCACCGGGACACTCACAGAGTTTAAGGGAACTCCGGGCGTTTCTCAGTGGGGTCACTCACTTCAATTTAGCTACCTTTTACTTAAATGTCAACTTCCTGAGCTTTACTTGGGCGACTTAGCAGGCTCCTTGTCCAGGTGTAGTTCCACAGGACAGCTTCATAAGGGTCCACTGTCTGTTTTCTAAGGATGTGTGGTGAGTAGTGATGGGTTTGAGAGAACTGGTGCTCAAGGCCTTACCCACATTTCCTCGGGCCTGAATTCTCCGTTTGAGGCCTTCGCCTCTAGTACTTCAGAGGTTAACTTAGGGTCTTATCTCCAGTTCTCGGGCGAAGGAATTTGTAGTGGTAAGGCGCAGGCCTAGGGAAAAATTTAAATTGAATTTTCCTCTTCTCCAAAGAGGTGTCTAACTATCAGTCTGAGAACCAGTGAGTAGGAAGAATTATACCCTTCTAGTTTGGTGTTCATGATTAAGAAATCACTGTCAATTACTGGCTTTAGTTGTTTGTTTGTTTGTTTTCAGTTGTTTGTTTTTTGGGGGTTTTTTGGTACCAGGGATCGAACTTGGGTCCTTGCGCTTGTGCAGCAGGCGGCGAAACCACTGAGCTAAATCCCTGGCCCCAGTTACTGGCTTTAGAATGAGACTTCTTAGAGTAGCTTAGTACAGAATTCGACACTGCCGTCACCTGCCGCTTCTGCATGTCCAATCAGGCAAGTCATAGGGGGCCGTGTTCTCAGCTGGGGTGACCGTCCCCCAGGGAACACTCATCAGTGTCAGGGGACGTGTTTGGTGGTAACAGTGAAGGAAGGGGGCTGCTGTTGGCAAGTAGAGCACTGCAGGTCAGAGAGCTGGGGAGTAACGAACCTGTGGTACATGGGACATCGCCTCCTAGCAAGGACTTTTGTAGCCTGGATGTCACTGGCCCGAGGTTGACGACCTGAAGGTGGACAGGAAAGCAGAGGGAACATGACTCGCTACTCAAGACTTCTTTGATGCTGTGACTCCTCTCAGCCTTCCCTTAGCCCTGGGCCCTCTTCACACCTACGACACAGTCCCATGAGGTCCTGGCAGGCTGCGACTCCCAGCTTCTGTGTTAGTGCTGGGGAAGGAAAGCCCCTTTCTTCTTCTCCTTCCTTACTGTGTCGATGGGGCGGGGGTGGAGACCATGGAGTTGGGTTAACAGTTGCAAAGCTAGGGACCCTGAACTAGGCTTCAGGTTGATGGTGAATCAGGAGGCCAAGAAATTCACTTGGAAATCTCTGCAAGGTGCTTCGTCCCACCTCCAGGGGCCTCCCAGACTTAGGGTATTTCTGACTCCATTTTATGCAGAAACCAACCGGATTTTCCAGCTTGCCACCCTTAGGCACCCCTGAATGGCACAGCTGGAACTGAACCCAGGATTTCACATTTTAAGAGAGGGGCTCTTTCCATTTTGCCATATGGCTTCCCGAGCCTCATTTGTGGGGACAATAGAGACAAGACTGACTGAATGGTCCAGGGACAGGATGGGACAGGCAGTAGCTACTGTTAGCAGCTGCTTTGTGGTGGTATGGACAGGAGTAGCTTTCATCTCTGCCTTCAGTTCTTACAGACAAGAAGACAGTGTTTGATGTGGAATTAAAGTCCAGGTTGTCATGTTTCTGTAGCATATGCCTCCATCCATGCTTTAAAGCCCATTTTATCGGGCAGTGTAGATATGACATGTTGCCTGGGCCCCCGAACATTCTTGCAGCTCGCCTGATTTATAGCAGGAATTTTGCTTGGACTCGTTCTGTGCGTGTGTGCTGAAGATGAGACCCAGGGCTTTGTGCATGCTAGACGATCCCACAGTGGTAACCTCGATAAATGTCTGTTGAATCAAATTAAGGAAGCCATTTGCAAGTAATGACAGCTTAAGCCGTTATGGAGCCATATATTCCTATCATGTTCTTTAGCAGCCTTAGATATTAGTATCTCTTCTCTAACAAATATTCTTGATATACCAGTGATTCCTCTTAGGACATTCATCAGCAGTGCCTCAACTGCACTCTTCACCTGGAGGAGAGTCCTCAGTGGGACCCCATCCGGGTCTCCCTAAAGCTTGCTCCTCTGTGGAGATTGTGTCTGGTCTCCTTAGAAGCAACTGTGTGTACTTGGCATCTAGGAACAGAAGCCACTTCGTAGTAGATGTAGCGCTATCATTGTACTACTGTGTTCTACAGTTTGATACTGCTGGAGCCGCTTGCTTTCTGGTTGATAAATACAAGTGTTAACTGTCTTCCTGCCATGCAGAATGTTATTTGAGCTTATTTAGAAGGAATGCTAATTCTGATTGGATTGGTATGGGAAAAGACTTATGAAAACCACAGTACCGTTACAACATTTTTTTTCATGCAAACATAACTTTATACTTTAAATGTCACTCCTAAAAGAACCTGCCGAGAGTAAACTGGCAGTTGGGTTCCAGGGTAAACAGATTAGAATGGTCTAAGAAGCAGGACAATTACAGCCATAATGTCCTTGAAGGCTAAATCCCCAGCCCTGATCCCCGGCCTCTTCTCTGAGGGGATAATTTTAAAGTTTTTTATTTATACATTTACTTTTGAGACAGAGTATTGCTGTGGAGTTCAGGGTGGCCTCAAACTCACTTTGTAGCCCAGGCTGGCCTTAAACTTGCAGTGATCCTCCTGCCTCAGCCTCTGAAGTGCTGGGATTATAGGTGTGCGCTACCACGCCCAGCTCTGAGGGGATTAAATTTGGTCTCTTAAAACTATTCCTTTCAGAAGCAAACACAGAGGTCGGGTTGCTATGCCTGCTATATTCTGCTTCGGGGGCTTAGGGCCTGGAAGTTTGGGGAGCAGCACCATGCTCGTGCCAAACTCCTGCTGCTCTGCTACATTGCCTCCAAGTTGCATAGCACTTACCTCCCCTGATCGTCCGCCATGTCTCCTCCCAGCATGCCTCTCATGCCTGTTCTCTGTCATTATGTAGTATCTGAGGACATGTGTGGCATGTTTGTATTTGTAAACTAATCTGTGCTTGTATATAATATTTTGTGTATGATACTTGGGAGAGATGAAGATACAGGAAAAATTATGTTTCTAAATTAAAAGTGGAGTTGGGAAATCCCTGGTGTCCTTTATGACTTGATTTTTTAAAACAAATTATAGCAAATGCATATTGTCTTTAATAAGGAGATGAGGAATATTTTAAAATACACCCTTGAATGTAAAAAGCACACCACTCAATCTTGCTTCTGTTTGTAATTAAATATTGCTGGGCCTCCCTGCTCACAGGCAGGAACATGCAACAGGGCTGTGTGCCTAAATCCCACAGCCTTGGCCTGGGCTTCCCACCTCAGCCTCTCTCGTGCTGGCCCTTGGACTCAGAAGGCTCACTGGACAGATGGAGCCTATTAGGTTCTGGTGCTTGTCTTTCTTTTTGAGAGTCAGCAATCACTGTGAGCCTTTTTCTGTGATCCTTTAACAGTGCTACTCGCTGTAAAATAAAAAATGACAGCTTTCATATTGATTTAGGAACAATGAAATTTTCTACAATTGGACTGAAGAATTGAAGCACTTCGGAAAAAAGTAAACCCAGGGTAGTGAGCCGCCCTCAAGGTTAAATCCCCAGCCTGGAGTGTGCTACATGTGGTGGTGGTGGTGGGGTCACTTGTCTGCCGTATTGTCACCCAGGATACCTGGGTGCGGGGACGTCCGCCCCTCCTGGTCCTGAGTGTTTTTCTGTGGGTTCATTGAAGGGGCTGGTAATACAGTACAGTGACTGTGTCCGGCCCAATGACAGATGGATCATCTTTGGGGAGGTCCTTCCTAGGAACACAGTGCAGCTGCCTGTGACCACAGCAAGGCCTGTCAGCCCTTGGTAGTGTGGAGCACAGGGTGCTCTGGTGACAGACTGACTCGACCAGAGACTATTGTAGTCGTCTGTCATCTTCTGAAGAGTAGCTGGTTCCTGTCTCCATAAGATGAGAAAGATCTCTCAAGTGAGTATCGGAAAAGTTTTTAAGAGCTTCATTTAAAAGTGTTTTTGAGTCAGGTGTGGTAGCACACACTAATCCCAGGAACTCTAGAAGGTGAGGCAGGATGATTGCAAATTTGAACCCAGCCTGGGCAATTTAGTGAGACCCTGTCTCAAAATGTTAGAAGGCTGGGGAAGTAGATCAGTGCAGAGGCCTTGGGTTCAGTCACTGCACCCCTCTGAAGGTATTTTTGCTGTTCTCTGTCGGGCCATTCAGCAACATGTTTCCAGTGTACATATGCAGACTTGCCTCCCTCGGCCATGGCATTTAGGCGTTCACATCTGAGTATGTTCCAGTTATGATGGTGTCTTCCAGGCTGGGGGACTGAGATGAGAGCTAGTTGTAGGCTGGATGGTGCAAGCCAGGCTTGAGTTTATCTCAGGAGAAGCAGCAGCGGGACAGTGCACCGACTGGCTCCAGCAGTGACTGCTGCTATGGTCGCCGGGCTCACTGCATTTGTGTCCCATTTCAGCTATGAGAAACTGAAGGCACCTCCTGGCCTCTGCTGAAGTTATGTTTCTAGACCTTAACCAAGGACTCTAGGTGACACTCGTTAGTAACTTCAGATGGATGAGGACTTCAGTGGTAAGAGAGCTCTTAAAAATAATACCAAGAAACAGTACCTGATTTACCCCTGTCTGTGGATCAGCTTCCGGTGTGGAGCACCAAAGGAAACCGTTGTCCCAGAGTGAAAGTACTGTTTTCTGTAGGGAGAGTGTGGGTTTAGGCATCAAACATGATCTTAGTTCTCATTTTGACCTATTTTCTTCATGCTTGGAAAGGTGATATTGACAGTAACTGTTATTTCCCATTGCTTTCTTCTACAAGTGGTCAAGTGGCTGAGTTCCTAGGGGCAAATAGTAGCAAAAGATAATTTGGGATGGAATATGAGAATTTCCAAATTAAACATTAAAATGACTTTCTAAATAAAGTTATTCTTAACGTATTTGTTGTACATCTAGATTCTACCAAATGTGCAACTTACAAATTTTTATCAGTACACCGGAAAATAAGTACGTAAAACTAAATAAAGTGAAGTAAATTACAGGATACCTGTACACAGATGACCAAAAAAATCTATAAAAATGAGGGCCGGGGCTTTAGTGCAGTGGTTCTGGCGCCTGCCACACAAGCACAAGGTCCCGAGTTTGATCCCCGGTACCAAAAATAATAATAATAATAATAATAAAAATGATATGTTCCTGGGCTGGGGATTTAGCTCAGTGGCACTGCACCTGCCATGATCCCCAGTACCCCCCAAAAAAGATCTGTTCCTGGCCAAATGTGGTGGCACACACTTGGGAGGCTGAGGCAAGAGGATCTCCATGAGCTTAAGACCAGCCTGAACTACATAGTGAGACCTTGTCTCAAAAAACAAAATAAAGAACCAGGGATTTAGCTCAGTGGTTCTACTGCCGCCTGCCTCGCAATCGCATGGTCTCAAGTTTGATCCCTGGTACCAAAAAACAAAATAAAACTCCAAAATAGAACCCTCCCCAAAAAATCTGTTTCTAAATAACTGAAAGCTGGCTTTTTTTGCATGAATTTTTTTCATTTATTTGTCATGCTCAGAAATCATTTCCTCTTGTTTTTCTGTTCCAGTGTATACATTGATGAACCTCTTAAGAACAACCCCTTAGTCAACTTAGGATGCTTTTTAAAAATTTGTCTAATTTTCCTAGGAGTCAGTGGATCGGTGGGGGAAATGCTGCTTTTCCTGGGCGGCCCTGTGCTGTCGGAAGAAGGCTCCAAAGGCAAAGTACATGTACCTGGCACAGGAGTTGCTGGTTGACCCAGAGTGGCCACCAAAGCCCCAGACAACAACAGAAGCCAAAGCTCTCGCCAAGGGCAGCGGATCCTGTCAGGTCATCACTATACCGAGCGACCCGGTCTCAGTGGCGTACTGATGGGTGCTCGGGACTTCTGAGCCCGTGTGGGAGCAGCAGCCGTCACATCTGTCAGTTCTCAGACTAGTCATGTTCTCAGAGATAAATTAACTGTCAGCCATCTCTATCTTCAGTCACCAGCCTTGGTATGACATACATTTCCAGGGCTTTGTTACTCTCAGTGATGCTCTGTGTTGGATATAAGAGAAATCTGGTGTATGCGGGGTTTTGAGACCAGCTCTGTGTCTTATTTTCACAACTCTTATTAGACAAAGTTCCTATTCCTATTCCAGACCCTACATGTGTGATTGGTAAGAAATGGGTGTTCATTAGCAGCCAGTAAAGACAAGTGGAAAGGCTGTTTGCTTAGATTCCAGTACTTCTTCCAAAGATTTCTGCATAAGGTGCACCAGCTCCCTTCCGTAGTCAGGCGTGAGTTCGATGGTGTTGCTTAGGGATCTCAGGTTACTTCCATTGTAGTTTTCTGTTTTCTGGACAGCTACCTGGGTTTGGTGTTTGTAATCAGCAGGGCTCTGCTGCCTCTGCGGTGCCCCACACTGCCCAGTGGCTCTCACGTGTGTGGAGGTGGAGTCTGGTGTGCTTCAGTTTCCTCACTAAGAACAAATGAGGATTTCTTTTGGCAGTACAGGTAGAACTACCTTTCTAATATATCTTCAGTCCTGTTTTCTTCAGGATTTGTATTATTTTAAATATCTTTTTATCCTATTTTTGATTACCTAAAGACATAGGATAAGGGTGAATTTTGATTTAGAATTTTACCTTAAAAGATGTTTTAAGGTTTGGTATATGAGTCTCCTGTCAGCAGTGAGGCTTTCACTGTAGAGTACTGGACTTGAGTGACTGATCCTTTCCAAAGCAGCGTGAGCTGGGCGAGTTTGTTCTGTGCCGTCAGGTGGCGCCAGAGGCCCGAGCACACCTGCTTTGTCACAGAGGAGCACAGGGCTGTGGCGAATTTCAGGAAGAAAAAATCCTGAGGAAATAAAGTTAAAAGATATTTGCAAAAGAAGTACAGTTCCACTTTTCTTTTCTACCTGGTTAATGTTTAAACTTTAAAGGCACTTAAGGTAGCCTTTAAATTGCCTTTATAGGCAGCACTTTGGCAGTGCCCACAGGGCAATTCTCACTGTAAAATGGCCCTAAATATTAAAAGCATAACTTTAATCTGTGCTCTTCCTTAACTACTCGTGCTTGTGCATTTCACTCCAGCAGGTCATCACTTTCCCAACACACATTTACCATTTAACCAGACATCACCCAGACTTGTGGACCTGCACGATGTTGGCCAACTGGAATCCTGTGTAGCGCTCAGGGTTGGCCTTCCCACTGTTGCCACTGACGAGTCTTACAAAATACAGTCCAAGTTTTCAGACATTAATACACATGAGATGATACAGTTTTTCCACGAATGATTCTATGAAGCTATGCATCTTAGACCTCTTGAGCTGTGAATTAGCACTGTTTTCTATAGTCATTCTCTTGATTATTTTATAATTTCTATATTAATTTTAATAGGCTCAAGTGCTATTCTTCAGTGATTTCCAGAACTGTAAATTTTATTCTTTGGTTTAAATATTGAAGCATATAATTAAAGTGATTGCTAAGTAGCAGCTGACAAATCCAAATATCAGATTGTATTTAACATCTTTAAGAGCATGATCATAAAGAACTATTTTTGACACATGCAGGCTTTTAACATTCAGAGTTAGTAAGGGCTTTGTAGCTCATCTGTCCATGTTGTTTTAGAGGAATGCAGTTTAGGTAAACACACGGTTGTAGGCAGGGTGGGTTTGTCCTGTTGAGAATGTCATTTGAAGGACGTCCGTGAAGCCAGGTTCGGCCCTCTCAGTGCCATAGACAGACTGAGTTCTCTCTGTGGGTCACTGTGGCATAATAGTAATTTTGGTTTTGAATTTTACCTTAAATTATTTGAGTGTATACAGAACTAAATTTTAAAATCTGTACATATATTATTTTGATGTATTAAGATTGATAAATATTGCTGATTTAAATTTTATTTATGCACCTAAAGGACAGAAATGTCCAGGACAGTGATTGTTAAATAATGTTATGTAACTTTTTAACTTTTTAAATAAATACCAAGATTTTTAATGTGTGTCTCCCTCAGGGTTGTTTAAAGGTTTTCCCCTTCCCTCAAATATAGTGGTAGCTATGTTTTCTGTCTTCTAGCACCGACTGCTGTAAGCAATGCTGCAAGTAATGCTTGAATAAAAATGGCTACGCCAACAACAAAATAAACGCTTTTTATAGTAGTTTTATAATCCTTACATTCAGAAGCTTTGCAAATCACATTTGCATTTAAACAAAACCATTGCGGTTTGAAAGCACTGCATAGTTTCCGAGGCATGGTGATCACACAGCCGTGTTCATGTAGTCAGCTCCAGAACACGAGATGGCAGCACATCCAGCGAAGAGCAGAACCCAAGCATTACAAGACATTCTGATATTTCATGCATGTAATTTTGACATATCTGAAAATAAGTTTTTGTATATTTATGGTGGGAGGGGACAGGGAAATTTTAACAAAGTAGGATGTTAATTTTTGTACAGTCGTGGGTATTTACACATATTTTTAATGTATTAAAATTTGATAATTATGTGCACATGAAATTAATAGTTATTTCCTGTTATGATTTGTGAATTCCCTAAGGCCTTGGATTTTTTTAAGTAACTTTTTATCAGAAATGATTCTGCATCTTTATATTTTTAAAATTGTATTGCTGCTCAAGAATGGTACCCTGTTGTCAAAAAGGCTTACATTCATAATTGTACGTTCAGCACTGTAAATAACCTTATGAAATCTTTTTTGATTGAAGCTATTAAAATAAAAATCTAAATGAGTATTTCCATTTTCTGTCTTCATATGTTTGATACTTATGTGAATACTGCCCTCTGAATTTATTTTCCTGCTTAATTCCTAATCGTTGCCTTTTTTTAAACTTTGGACTTTTGAAGACGGTAAGAACAGTGTGCCATGGACCTGTGGCCACCCTGGGGATGCCCATCCATCATCAGCTGCATTGCAGAGCCGCTGTTAGCCTCAGGAGGGTGAGGAAGAGCAGGGGCTTACGGTCTGCCCAGACTGTAAGATCTGGTTATTCTGGAGGAACCATGGCTGCAGAAAGCACTTGAGAAAGACAGAGAACTTGGGCTGAGTGATGGTGGTAGGAATCAGAGAAGGCAAGTTTGTGTCCAGCCTTCGTGCCTGGGGAGGGCAGGTATTTCGGGCGTCCCTGGTTCTCCAGGTGGCAGGCTGGGTTGGCTGAGTGAAAGCGTCCCTGGAGCCCAGGATGCAGAGGATACAGGAGGTTAGGCCAGCTGCGGATCCTAATGGAGGGGTCAGACACCTGACATCTAACATGCCAGATACACAGAAATCGGCCCCAGGTGAATCAGACCTGAACACGAGGGACAAAACAAAGTTGAGGGGATATAAGAGAATATTTTTCTGACTCGGGAGGGAGACTTAGCTGTAGGAGGCACAGTTTGTGAAGGGAAAGAGTAGTAACATTGCCTCTGTTAGGACTCAGGGCCATCAAAAGACACCTTAGAGAAGGTGAGAAGACAAGCCCAAAACTAGCTGAAGATCATGACTCCGCTCCAAAACGATTAATAGCCAGAATATAGAGTGCCTACAGTGCAGTTGTATTCAGAAAAATGAGCAAAAGGAGACAAAATATTTCAGCAGATGAAGCACAAGTGGCCCTTAATTCTATAGAAAGGTGTTCAAGTTCATCCTTAAAGAAGGAAACAAAAGTAATGCCCTGCTGCTGTGTAATTCTCGTTGGTGTCCCCAGAGGCCTGTGTTGAAGGCTTGTTGCCAGCTGGTGGCGCTGTAGGTGACGGCAACTGGGAAGTGGGCCTAACTGGAGGAAGCATGTCCTAAGGTCTGTCTCCCCACCTCCACCGTGACAGGACCAGAAGCAACAACCCAGTGGAGATGGACGGCAGCCTCGGAAACAGCCAGAGTAAATCTCCTTTAAATAGACAAATTTTGTTAAAACGGCCTCGCGCTATAGCCCAGACTAGCCTCGAACCCGAGATCCTCCGCCTCAGCCTCCTGAGTGCTGGGATTACAGGTGTGTGCCACCACGGCTGGCTCGGCATTTCTTTTTCTGTAAACAGTGGGCAGAGATTTGAAGCCGTTTTTAGCCTTACCTCCAAAAGGCAAGGGACGAACTGGCACGACGTGGCGTGAAAAGGCAGTGCGGCCCATCCAGGGTGTGGCTGCTGGGATGATGAAGCGCCCCGGCACGAGAGAAGCCAGACCAGGCCATTTATGGAAAACCTCTCCCTCCTGCTCCCGGGGCTTCCCCCGTGAGACCCAAGTTATGTGTGGTCTCGGTTTTCAGATAACTGCCACTAAACGCTGAGTGCCTGCCTGTGAGATAGGGCTTCGCTGGCCCTGTGGTGGGGAGGTCCTTATCCTCAGGACGCAGGGATATGGCCTTTTCCTCTGCAAAGTGCAGAACCACATGCGCAGCCGCAAACCTCTCAGTCCCTTTGGGGTGGACAACCATTTCAGGTAAGGCAAATATTTTTTAAATTAGTATGGACAGTCAGAAGGCTGTGTGCGTGCTTAGGAAGTACAATTTGGTACAAGAAACACTGGATTTAACTTGGTAAAGAATGTTTTGTAGACCAGTATTACC
Organism: Heterocephalus glaber; assembly: GCF_053883595.1. Lineage (NCBI taxonomy): Eukaryota > Metazoa > Chordata > Mammalia > Rodentia > Bathyergidae > Heterocephalus > Heterocephalus glaber. The sequence goes on from NW_028258324.1 coordinate 61,672,453, forward strand.
GTGTGTATTTTGCAGATAATTCTACCCCAAGTGTGAATTTGTGTTAAGCATCTTAGTAGCTCCTTATTTATGGCTGTCAGTCTGTGGCCCCAATTACGTAACCTTTCTGGGCCTCCGTGTCATCGTCCTTGAGTTCAGGATGATAACCGTGCCCAGATCATAGCTACCGAAAAGATTTGGTGAACATAGGTGTAAAATGCCAAGAGCCACGCCTGGCATAAAGCGGTGGGTATTGGTTGTGTCAGCTTTTCTTAGTTTGAAAACGCTTTGATTTCAATGCTTTAAACTGAGAGTAAAAATCAGTACCAGAGAGACTTGGCTGTGCAGAACGATGCCTTTGCCCCCTCAGGGAGATCTGCACCCCTGAGAGAAGAGGAGTCTCAGCCGTATGCGGACAGCGAGCCTGAGCCTCCGGGGGAAACGACCGCGCCCCGGCAGCATGCGCAGGGTCCCCGGGTCGGCGTGCGGCGCTGCGGCGCTGCTGCGGGGCGCGCTGCTGTGCGCGCTGCTGCGGCTCCCGCGCGCGCAGCCCTGGCCCTGCCCGCAGGCCTGCAGGTGCCCGTTCCGCGACGCGGCGCAGTGCTCGGGCGGCCCGGTGGCTCGCGTCCCCGCGCTCGGCCTGCCCGCCAACCTCACGCACCTGCTGCTCTTCCGCATGGGCCCCGGCGCCCTGCACAACGACAGCTTCCGCGGCATGACCGTCCTGCAACGCCTGATCCTCTCCGACAGCCCCATCTCCACCGTCGCCCCCGGCACCTTCGACGACCTGATCAAGCTGAAAACCCTGAGGCTGTCCCGCAACGGCATCCCCCACCTGCCCGGCGCCCTCCTGGACAGGACGCTGCCCCTGGAGCAGCTGTTCCTGGACGGCAACGCACTGCGGACCATCGACTCTGGCCTGTTTCGGAACCTGGCCAACCTGCAGGAGCTCGTTCTGAGCCACAACCAACTCGCCTCCCTCCCTGCAAACCTCTTCGCGAACCTGGGGAGGCTGAAGGTGCTGGATCTATCCGGAAACAACCTGACGCACCTGCCCGAGGGACTGCTCAGTGCCCAGGCCAAGCTCCAGGTGCTCCTGCTGCACTCGAACCAGCTCACCTCGCTGGACGCGGGGCCGCTGGACAGCCTGGGCTCCCTGGTGCGGCTGGAGCTCGACCGGAACCGCATCCGCTCCATCGCCCCCGGCGCCTTCGACCGCCTGGGAAACCTGAGCTCGCTGACGCTGGCGAGAAACCGCCTGGAGCTCCTGCCGCCCGGCCTCTTCCTGCACGCACCCCGCCTGACGCTGCTCACGCTCTTCGAGAACCCGCTGGCCGAGCTCCCCGGGGTGCTCTTCGGGCCCGCGCCCGGCCTGCGCGCGCTGAGCCTCAACGGCACCCGGCTGCGCACCCTGCCCCGCGCGTTGCTGCGCAACCTCAGCTCCCTGGAGCGCGTGCGGCTAGACCGCAACCAGCTGGAGGCGCTGCCGGGCGACGTGTTCGCGGCCCTGTCCCGGCTCGCCGAGGTCCTGCTGGGCCACAATCCCTGGCTCTGCGACTGCGGCCTGTGGCCGTTCCTCGAGTGGCTGCGGCAGCACCCGGGCGTTGTGGGCCGGGCCGAGCCCCCGCGGTGCTGGGGCCCCGAGCCGCGCGCCGGCCTGGAGCTCTGGGCGCTGCTGGAGGGCGACCCCTGGTGCCCGAGCCCGCGGGGCGCACCTGTCCGCGCCCCAGCCCTGAGCGCCCGCGGAGGACTCCCGGGCACTGCCGCCTTGCCTGGCAGCTCCGAGCCCTGGGCGCAAGCCCAGCCGGTGGCTGCGGGCGAGGAGAGTGGAGCTCACAGCCTCTACTGGGCTCTGTATATCCTACTTCTGGTTGTCCAGGCCATCGTAACCGGGGTCATTATGTTTATTATGATCAAGATCTCTGGGCTCTTTCGGAAATTAATCAGGGAGAGGGCGCTTTGTGGGAAACCTTGTTGTCAATGAAAACGTGACCAGGGTATTGTCAGGTGTGGCTGTCCCGGAGGCCGCCTGTGAGTGTCCACTTTATTTCCTGGAACTAAGTGCCACCTCATTTTACAAGCGTTTTTGTAGCAGCGAGCGTGTGACAGGTGTTCATGAGAGTAATGATAAGGTTGGTGTCTGGTTTATTGTGCTTGTATCATGTCTTCGTTTATTCTTCCAATTGAAAGCAGTTAAACCCTTGTTGCTTTAATTGGATGTCACAGGCTGGGGAGATGACAGCTACGGGTTCCGTCCTGGCTCTACCACTTATTAACTGCACTGGCTCTGGACAGGACGCCTACACACATTCTCCATGCCTGGCTTTCCTCATCCCTGAAAATGTTGCTGCCCCATGAGTCGCAGTGAGCATCCGCTGCCACCAAGCATATAAAGGCTTAACCCAGTGCCCTGAATACAGCAAATGGCCAATGAGGGATGGTGGAGATTACCAAAGCCATTGTTATTGGCATCAGGATTTCTAAAGACAGCTTTGAGTTGGTGTTTTCGTCTGTGTATGAAAGTAAGAGCAAACTTTCTCAAACTGGAGGTTCCATTCAGCTCAGTCTGGTGTCACCTGGGGTGGTGTCAGCCCAGTGCAGGCATGCTCAGGCCAGAGCAATGGATTCTCCCACAACATCCATTGGCTGGAGAGCAGAAAAAGCCGGATCCTGGCATTTATGTGTGTACTTCTCCTAGATGCCTTAGGCTCCAGTTCATGGGTTGGGCCAAGTTCCAATGTCTCCTCCTTGCTTAAACCTTCACATGGCCAGTAGACTCACCTTGCCTAGTTTGTTTCCTTTTTTTTTTTCTGGTACTAGGGATGGAAGTCAGGACCTTGTACTTGCGAGGCAGATGAGGTACCACTGAACTAAACCCCCAGCCCTGTTTCCAAATTTTGCAACTACCTGCAGATTAAAATCCAGCTGTTTCTGATGGAATAGAGACTTGGTTCTAACCGCTGTTACACTCAGGCAAGCTTCCTGCCCTGCCCAGTGAGGATAATAATGGTTCCTCCTTTGTTGCAAGGACGAAATGAGAGAAATGAGATAATGCACATCAGAGAAGCATAAATGATGCTACTATTGCTATAGCATTCTTTCACTTTTTTTTGAGCTAAAATACTTTTCAGATGTAATTATATGAAGTGCTAGGCTCTAGTTCATTTATTTTAATAGCTATGTAATATCCTTTATGAGAATACATCACAAATTATTCCTTTGTTGCTGGACATTTATTTCTGTGGTTTTTCTTGCCTTTTTATTCCCTTCCTCCACTCTTGTTAATGTCTGACTTTTTAATTTTGGTCAGTCTGATAGGTATGAAATGGTATCTCACTTATGTGTTTTACCTTATATTTCCCTGATAAATACTAGGGTTGAGATTGTTTTAAAATGTCTGTTGAACATTCACATTTATTTTTCTGAGTATTACCTGTGCGTATAATTGGCCAGTTTACAAGGGGGTATTTTTTATTGAATTGTAGGATTTTTTATATATACAGACACTTATAATTTATATACTTTGAGTTATTTTCTAATTATGCCTTCTTGTTTCTCTATTATTGTCTTTTTTGAATAGTTTTCTTCTTTTTCTGGTCTGCATATCAGACTCAGGACCTCACACATGGTAGGCAAGCACCACTCCTAAAGTTTCCCTTTTAATCTAATTGTATTAAGCAATATAACATTATGGTTCATGCTCTTTAAAAATCCTGTTTATGACATTTCTTCCTACCAAAAAAAAAGAGAAAATTTCTTCCTCCTTTCAGATCATAAAGGTACTCTCCTACGTTTTCTTCTAAAAGTTTTATTTTTAATATTGAGATCCTTAGCCCACACGGAATTGGTTTTCATAGGGGGTGTGGTGTCGGGAACCAAGTGGAGTCTTTCGGAATGTATTACCCTGCTGTTCCAGAACACTAATCATGCAGTTCATTTCCTCCTGTTGATTTCTTAATGCCACCTGGAAATTTATCATGTTTCCCTGAAAGCCGGTGCTGTTTCTGGCATCTGCGGCCAGAACACGGTCTGTGTCCAGCTCTGTCATACTCAGAGCCTTCCTTCTGGAGCTTTTGTAATTGTTTTTTGTTTTTTTTGTACCGGGGATCGAACTTGGGTCCTTGCACAGCAGGCGGGGAAACCACTGAGCTAAATCCCCGGCCCTTTCATAGTTTTTGCTATGGAGTTCCCCTTCCACAGATTCTTCCCGTCTTACCCCTTTATGCACATTTTAGAGTCAACAAGTCCCGCTCCACTCCACTCAAGTCCTCCACATTTGCCAGGAATTACGCTGAGTTTATAAACCAATTCATGAAAGAATTTGCTTTTTTTTTTGCTATGGGAATCGAACTTGGGACCTTGCACCTGCGAGCTGGCAGAACCACTGAGCTAAATCCCTGGCCCCAGAATTTGCATTTTTAAAAAAACAATAGTGTCCTTGCCATTAAACACAGCTTGTCTTTCATTCATTGAGGTCTTTTTTAATCTTTCAGAAGTTTTTCATAAAAATCTTGTACAGGTTTTTGTGAGGTTTATTCCTAGCTATTCTCTCTCTTTTTGACTTTTTGTCACTACTGCAGATATTTTTTTAAAAAAATAACATTTTGTGATGTTTTTACGAGCATATAGGAATGAAATTTATTTTTACATACTTACACCTTGCAATAATTTTAACAATTGGCTGCTTTTTATTAAAACCTTACATCTGTTTTATTTATTTTTCTATTTTAAAAATTTTTATTGGCACTGGCTATGTCCTTTACTATCATTTTGATGAGAAATGGTGAAGAGCATCCTTAAAAATCTTTTTTTTTTTTGGTACCGGGGATCGAAGTCAGGTTCTTGTGCTTGTGCAGCAGACAGCAAAACCACTGAGCTAAATCCCCAGTGTATCCTTAAAATCTTGACTGTAAATTGAATGTTTTATCAATGCATGTGGCACTTCCAGCCCTAGTTTGATAAGTGTTTATTAAAACCATGAATAAATGTTAACTTTTATTGATTTTTGTCTTATCTATTAAGATGCTTATTTTTTCTCTCCTTCAGGGTGTTAAAAAGGTAAATAAAATTGTAGATTTTGAAAAATAAACTAATGATTGTGTCCCTGAAGTAAACTAAACCTCTTAGAAATATACTGTTGGATTCGCTTTGCACATGTTTTGTTTAAAACTTTTAAGCGGGCTGGGGATTTAGCTCAGTGGTTCTGCCGCCTGCCTCATAAACGCAAGTTTCCGAGTTCGATCCCCAGTACAAAAACAAACTTTTACGATCCATTCACTAGTAACATTTACTTGTGTGTTAAAAAAATAATAATTTGGTATCAATCAAAACCTCATGAGTGAGGGTGTTCTTCCGGGAATGGCGTATAAAAAGCAGGATCATCTTTCCCTTGAATAAACAGAACGCCGCTGGAAACCCTTCTTGGCCTGTTTTGTTAGTTGCGCTGCCCTGGCTGCCTCGATGTCCCAAATCGATTCAAAACGCTGACCTTTCCTGGTCATTGTGACTTTGGGAAAGAGCCGGAGTCACACGGTACTAGGTCTGGTGAAGGTGGATGGGATACGCCCGTGTTTTCCCCAGCCTGCCTTTCTGCTGGACGATGCTCGGCGGCAGCACTCAGAGCTGTAGCTTTGATCACACCTCCTAAAGACACTCAGGAAACAGCACTTCCAGAGCTGCTTCAGAAAGTGGCAAGGACGACGGGACGAGTGTGTTGGAAACAAGGGGGAGAATTCCGAGGGGGGTTAATAGTCATGTGTCTTTTACTGTAATGAAATTTTTAAAAATGTAAAACATTAGCTGCCTATTTTGACCACCCCTTGTGTATCAGTTACTTCTTCAGCATAATCTTGTCCAAATCTTAGGGTCTTAACAACACAACTTGTCACCCCGTTTCTGACAGTCAGTACTCGGGAAGCAGCACCGAGGGGTGGTTCCAGCTCAGGTCACTGTGCTGTTCACTGGCCTGGAGGGTCTGCTCCCACACCCTCCCACCTGCAGGCTTGGTGGCCCGGGCGGCTGCTGGCAAGAGGCCACAGGCCCGTGTCCTCTCTAGTCTGAGTGTCACTGTGATGGAAGAGGAAAGAAGTTCAGCTCCAGCTCTGGAGGTGCGAGCAGCGTGTGATGTGGGTGTCCTGAGGCGGGTAGAAGGTGACCCGGCCTGTGAGGTGGCCACATTACCACAGCTCGGTGTCACAGGGGCCAGTGTGCCCCACGGGAAAGGTATTCATTGTTTTTGTTCTGATTTTTAGTGACCTTGGTTTCCATCTTAATGGGATTCAGTGTGCTACTTTCATCCATTCCTAGACCCAGCACTGAGTCCAAACTCCCTCTGCCTCTCTCCCTCCCCTCCCCACCAGAATACTTCTGGTCCCCAGTAATCGCTATTCTACGTTCAGGGCACCTTAAAGCTAAACAAACAATGAAAAAAACCACACCGAATTTTCCCTTTTTATTTGGTACCGGGGATCAAACTTGGGTCCTTGTGCTTGAGCAGCAGGCAGCAAAACCACTGAGCTAAATCCCTGGCCTGGCCCCTTTTTTTGAGGCAGGGTCTCGCTATGTAGTTCAGGCTGGACTTGAACCCACTATGTAGCCAAGGCTGGACTTGAACTCCCCGTGACTCCTGCCTTAGCCTCCTGGGTGCTGGGATTACAGGATTGCACCACCATGGCCGGCAAGTTTGGGGACTTTTGAAGAAGTTGAAACAAGCCTAGAGGAGCCAGTGCCATTGCTTCTCTGTAAGTGTTGCTTGCTGTGGCATCCTGTGTTCACACAACTCCGTGTTCTCACTAGCACTTCCTTCATTTCTAGCAATTCCTGGGCCTCTGTGTCCTGAGCTGCTCATTGCTGCCTCTCTGGCTGCCCCCCATTTCTGACTTCTGCGTGTTCCTGACTTACAGCTCCTTGGCACAGGTGCTGCACAGGACCCCCCACCCGGCTGCTAGTTTAGCTGGGGATAGAATTTTGATTGCATCACCTGGCTGCGCAGGCCGCTGGGCAGAACGTGCGGTCATTACTGATGGAGATCTCTGGCTTCTTGGTGGGAGTCTGCAGGTTTCTGCATGTCCTCTGCGTTCTCTTTATTCCATTCACACTGACGCAGTTCCAGGCTCTGCTGGAGACTCGTGTTCCTAGAGTTTGTGAAATTCTCATATCATTTTTTTGTCTTCTCTTTTCATCTTTTTGTTCTTTTCTTGCTTCTTTTTTGTTTGTTTTCCTTTTATTGTTTTGTGTGTGTAGTGGGGTGCGGGTGGGTGTTTGAGACAGTGTCTTGGTATGTACCCTAGGCTCACCTTGAACTTGAGACAGTCCTCCTACCTCAGCCTCCCGGGTGCTGAGATTACAGGTGTGTGCCACCACACCTGGCTTCTCTCATCTTTTTAATCTCTCTTTTCTGCTTTTTGAGAGACTATTCAACTCTATCTTCCAATACTTATTTAAAATTTTAGATTCTGAAATCATATTTTTAACTGCAGAATGAAAAATAGACTTTTATTTTATGAATGCTATTTCTTTTTGAAATTTTCTTAGGATACTAGAGTTCAGCGTTTTTGAGCTTTCATGAGTTCCCTTTTACTCTGATCTATATCTTTTCCCTCTGGGATTTCTTTGTTGTTATTTGTTGCTTATTTCTCTTAAATAAGAGTCAGTTCATATTTTAGTTTAATTTAATTTTGGGGGTTCTTTTTGGCATTTGAGACAGGGTCTCGAAATATAGTTTAGGCTGGCCTTGAACTCACTATTAGCCCAGGCTGGCCTCGAATTCATGGCAGTCCTCCTGCCTCAGCCTCCTGAGCCCTGGGATTACAGGTGTGCACCACCACACCTGGGTAGTTCATATTTTAAAAGTGAAGCAACACAAATAATTGACTTTGGGAGCTTTGGGGGTTACCGACTGGAAGCTTCATCCTGGGGTGTTGGGGTAATGAGCTGACAGTCATCACGGAAGCCCCTATGAGCAGAAGTTTGTGGAAGGCTGCTTCTCAGGGCTTGGGGGCCCCTTGCATAACTCTTCTGTTTGTGTGTTTTCCCGGGGTGGAGGCAGAGGCACCTGTGAGATAACAGCTTCCCAGTAATGCCCTGGCTCCTGTCCCCACACCTCTCCCCACCTGCCTGGACCAGGGGCCCCGACAATTAGATGGTGGCTTCCTCCTGGCCCCTGGCTGCCCCTTCCTCTTCTGTGCCATGAACCTGCGGAGCCTTCCATCTGGGGGCGACCCATCCCCTGTCTGTGATGCTCAACTCCTGTATGTCCGAAGTGGGCCCCTGGGAGCAGCAGCGATGGGTCGATATTTGAAAGTTTGCCCACTTTTCTTCTTCAAGTCTCCAGCTCTAGGTGCCTCCTTGACATCTCTGAGGCGCAATTAGCCCGTCCTCTCCGGCCTTCCTGCTGGCCTTTGTCCCCTCCCTCCTGGCCTCCCTTGTGTGATGCTTGACTCGTCCTCCTAGCACCCACAGGTTGGGCTCTGCGACGTTGGAGCTGCCAGGTGTGTCTGGGAGGTCACCCTAATATCCCCACCCCTCCCGGGTGTGCCCACGGCGGGTGAGCCAGGGCTCCTCCCAGCAGCCTGCACCCCCTCATTAGGCAGTGGAGTGTCACAGGACGATCTGTCAACACCATAAAGACAGACACGACAGTCCGGGGCCTGGGTCCGAGTGCAGAAGGCCCGGTGCCCGGGGAGGAAAACAAAGAGCAGCCCTGCCAGGGCTGCCTGTGCACCTCCCACTCACAGCACTTCTCCTTGCTTGCTGGGTTTATTATTCAGCGTCAGCCTTGGGATTTCCAAAGCTACCTCATGGGACAGTTCTGGGTGCCAGAGCTGCTGCCTTCAGTGGGTGTTTGTTAAACATCGCATGCACTCCCTGGCTGTGAGTGCAACTTTCCCAGCCCTTCCAGGCACCTGGGGATCCAGGCATGGTTATCCCACGTTAGAGCTGAGAACGCTGGGGCCCAGACTTGGGGACTCCGGCTACAGCTAGGGCTGGCAGAGCTGTCACATAACAGTCTCCTGGCTCCTGCTGGTGGGGATGGGTCAGCTGCCCAGCTAGGACCTGCTGGTCAGGGGGCATCCTGATCTGGGGTGCTAGTCCTTCAAGATAGAGGGGTCTCCCCCGAGCTGAAGTTATTTGTGAGGGCCATGGCTGATGGGAAGGAGAAAGAAGAGGAACTAAAGAGACAGGAAAGCAGTGTAGAGGAGCATGACTGTGATTCTAGCGCTTGGGGGCCTGAGGCAGGAGGATCGCTGTGAGTTGGAGGCCTGCCTGGGCTGCACAGCAAGACCCTATCTCAAACAAACAAACAAACAAACAAACACACATACACACACACCAAGAAACAAGATAAAAACAAAAAGAGAGGACTATGGAAGAAAAATGGATGGGAAGAGAGGTAGCTAGGAGGGAGGGAGGGAAGTGAGAGAAAGGAGGTAAGGTCTAAGTGACAGTCACACTGAAGAGGCCGCAAGTCAGCCCTGGGCCAGCAGGATCCACCCAGAGCCCCCTGTGGTGGAAAGGGCAGCGTTGTCTCAGCTCTGCCTTTGACTCAGCTTCCACATCCTCTCCAGGGTGCCCGGAACCAGAGAAGGTGAAGGGTGGAAAGGTGCTTTGAAGTGTGGGGTGCCCTGGTCACTGGCTTGCTAGGAGGGCAGGGTGACATCTTGGTCACTTTCTTGTCACTGGGACAGACACCTGACACCTACAGCTTAAAAGGAGGAGAGGTTTATTTGGTCCGTGGTTTGAGAGGGTTCAGTCCATGGTTGCCTGGCTGCAAGGTAGAAATGGCCCGGCAGAAGGGGCCAGCTAGGAGGACAGCTGCTCACCTGCTGGCAGTCAGAAGCAGAGAGCAGGAAAAGGCAGAGAGAGAGGGGGGACCCACCCTCCAGAGCCACCCTGAGGCCCACTGCCTCCAACACCTTCAGCCACAGATGAGCCCGCTGCTGAGTACCGTGCTGTGATCCAGTCCCCTTCCAAAAGCCCCGGCCTGGGGGACATTTTAGGCCTAAGCTGTGTCTGTGCTACCCCTCCACAGCCCAGGGGATAACCAGGACCGTGCTGCGGAGCACGAGGGCCCCCAGGGATGAGGACATCGACAGGACTCCAGGAGGGCAGGCATGTAGGGGAGAGCTGTCCCCAGCCCCAGCTCCCTCCATGGTTCTCCCCTGACCTCCCGAGGACCCCACCGCTGAGGCCTGCCCAGCCCCAGCCCCCTAGGAACTTAGGTTTCCAGTGATGTCAGGAGAGAAAAGAAATAGCTTAGTTTTTCTGTTTCTGTTCCCCTCATGTTCCAGTTCAACCGCATCCTCTGCTGAAATTCTTTCTTTTTTTTTCTTTTGTTGTTTCTTTTTTGAAACAAGGTTTTGCTATGTAGTTCAGGCCAGCCTTGAACTCATTATGTAGCCTAGGCTGGACTTGAACTCATGGAGACCCTCCTGCCTCAGCCTCCCAAGTGCTGGGATAACAGGTGTGGGCCACCACGGCCTGCTCTCAGTTCAGTTTTTTGTTTTTTGTACCGGTGATCGAACTTGGGACCTTGCGCTGATAAGGCAGGCGCCAGAACCACTGAGCTAAATCCCGGGCCCTTTAGCTCAGTTTTTTTTCAGTTGATTTGCAGGATGAGAATAGAGATGGCGCCGGTGGAGTTCTTTGACCTTCCTCGTGGGGAACGGGATTTCTTTACTCAGGCCCTGGCCCCTTCTCTCCGGCTCCCGCCAACCTGCAAGCCGCCTGCCCACCGGGCTCCTGGCAGGGCCGGGTGTCACCCTGGCCTTCCTGTCTGCAGAGTCCCCAAGGAAAGGACGGGCAGAGCCCGCCTGTTTGCTTGCTAGGAAGGAACCAGCCCATGCCGGGGAGGCCCCCTGCGTGGCTCTAAGACTCAGGCGATGGTGTTTGGTGGCAGAACTGGACTCGTGGCTGGCATTTCCCATGCATTAGACACCACCTGGGCTGGCAGAGCTGGGGCTAGACTGGCACAAATGTGGCGGGCAGAGCCGAGGAGCAAGAGGGTCTGAAGTTGGTCGAGGCAGGTGGGAAGGAGAGTCGGGTGTGGTGCACGCCTGTCATCCCAGCACTCGGGAGGCTGAGGCAGGAGGATGGCCTGGTTGCACTCCAGAGTGAGTTTAAGGCCAGCTGAAAAGGGAAGAAGACTCACATAGCAGAACTGGCTGTCATATTCGGTTGCCTTGTGCGGTGTCCCCACGTTATGGATGGGAAGACTGAGACCCCAGGAGGGAAGAGATTGCGAAGCCCTTGAATCTTCCCCAAACCTGTGCATTCGCCTGCTGGCTTGGTGACAGCCTTTTCCTGTTTCTTTTGGTGTCACACAGGAATTGGAGGGCAGTGAGGATCCAGTGCGGGGGCCGGAAGATGAGGGTCCCGGCTGAGCCCCATGCCCCGTGTTTCTGGGGAACAGACCGGACCTCCCCTCGCTGACTCAGGAGCACACGCAGCCCCGAGCCCAGGGCTGGAAGCTTTAATTAGCTGCGGTGACGCTGGCAGCTGCGTTCGGCAGGACTGTGATGTTCGCTCAATCATTTCAAAGGCAGCTGCATTTTACTGCGGCGTAAAATTTGGAAGTCTCCTCACAAAGCCTGCAATTAAATGTTACTTGAATAAATGGCTCCAGGCCAAGAACAACTTTTCCCCTCTTCTCCCTGCAGCCAGTCCCCCTCCGCCCCCACCTGCCAACTGTCTGAGCCCCTCTGAGGGGAAGCAGTGGGGGGTGCTTTGAAAATCCATGTCTTAGGGTGCCTTTGGCTGCACTCGGAGGATCCCCAGGTCTTTGGGTCAGGGGGGCTGAGGTCCCCGAACAGTGAAAGCAGTAAGAGCTCTCCGCACCCGGGCTGATTCCTAGGCACCTATGGGAAAAGGTCAAGTACCACAGCTCGCCCTGCACACCAGGCCTCATCGTGCAGGCCCTGCCAGATCAGCCCCACTGCAGCACCCTGCCCTGCCTGGCCTCTGCCCCTTTCTAGAGCTCCTACCCCAACCCATGGCTTTCAGAATCCCAGCCTCCTCCAAAGCTTTCCTCCACCTCCCCTCCCTCCGACCTGCCTTCTTTGATATGACCTGGCTGGATAAATCTTTCCCTCCTCCTTGGATTGGGACTCAGAGCGCACTGGTCCCGGGAGGTTTGGCTTTGGGGTGCTTTGTGTTCCTTGTTTGTGCGTCTCTGTCCCCCGGGGCGGGAGCTGACGCTCAGCTCTCAGCTTGCTGGGCCACATCCCAGCCTCAGCCCTGGGCCCTGCTGAAGGCCGCCAAGTTCTGGGTCCGGCCCAGCCTCAGGAGCCTGGTGGTGATGAAGCTGGGAAGGGACGCATCACTGTCACCTGGTGTGGGGGGCTAATGCCAGGTCCCCTGCGGGGGACGCGTGGATGACAGGGTCTTTAAAGCATGGAGAATTCAAGGAATGTTTCCTCTGCCATAAAAACCACCCGTCAGTGACAGAAAAATGTGAAAAAATATAAAAGACAAAATTATAGGGGCAGGAGTGTTGGCTCACGTTCCTTCCCCTTGAGGCAGGCTGGCCTCCCTCTCAGGCCCAACTGCACCCCTGGGCAGGGGAGCCAGAGGGCTGGGGGGCCATGGTGGGCTCCTGAGCATTTCCAAGCGGCCATATGTCCACCACCTCGTGGTTTTTTTTTTTTGAGGCAGGGTCTCAATGAGTACTTCAGGCTATCTTGAACTCACTATATAGCCAGGCTGACCTCAAATTCACAGCGATCCTCCTGCCTCAGCCTCCTGCGATATTTTTGCAACGATCACCCCACGATCGTCCCATTTATAGAACACTTTCATCTTCCCAAACAGAAGCTCTGTACCCAGTGGGAACAATCCGCACCCCCTTCTCCAGCCCTGGCAGCCACTATCCAACTGTCTATCTCCACGAACTTCACACACGTGAAATCCCCCAGGACTGGCTCATTTCACTTAGCGTAACGCCTTCAGGAATTTCCTTTTTTTTTTTTTTTAAATTGAGCTGGGCATGGTAATCCCAACACTCAGGAGGCTGAGGCAGGTGGATCGCCTTGCATTTGAGGCCAGCCTGGGCTACATAGTGAGACCCTGTCTCAGAAAAAGAAAACAATAGTCGATTAACAACCCCTCGTATGTAGCAGCACATTTAGTTCTTCCATGTGCCTGTAGGTGGCCCCGGGGTGCCCGCACCCTTGTCCCTGTGAATAGTGCTGCGTGAAGCAGCTGTGCTCATGTCTCTTGCTGATGCAGTGCAGTGTGGCCCGGCCCCATGGCGTGGCCGCGCTGTGTCTGGTTTTGTGAGGACTCCATCCTGCTTCCCACCATACTGTACCCTTTACGCCTCTGCCAGCAGTGCAGCAGGGCCGTGTCTCCACGCCCACATACCGTTTTCTGTTTAGTTTTCTCTTAGTTTTACCTGGAGATGAGTCTCACTAAACTGCTCAGGCTTGGCCACAAACCCTGGATCCTCCTGCTTCGGCCTCCAACTGAGCTGGGACTGCAGGCTTGGGCCTCTGTCTGGGGACTGTTTTTGGGTTTTTTTGGTACCAGGAATCGAACTCGGGACCTTGCGCTTGTGAGGTAGGTGGCGGAACCACTGAGCTAAATCCCCGGCCCTGGTCTTCTTTTTTGACAGCAGCCCTGCTACCTGATGGGCCTGCGGTGCTGTCTCACGATGGGTTTGGTGCCTTTCCCCGGTGACAGTGCTGCTGGCATTGCCGGTGCCTCGTGGCCATTCGTCTGTCCTTCCGCCTCGGTGTTTGTTTGGAGCCCTGTGCCCTGGCAGCCAGCCGCTTCTCACTCAGCGGGCAGCTTCTCACCCGGGCGGCACTCTCTCCTCCACCCACCCTGGCAGGTGACTCGTCACTGTCACCAGGCAGGTGCCGGCGGGGCCGGGGCGAGCTCAGGAGAGCGTCTTGGAGAAACACACTAATGACTGGGTGCGGAAGCCACGAGTCCGGGAGGTGTCACCGGGATTCTCGGGAGGTGACTGTCCACTTGTTTGTCTCGTCATTACTCTCTAGAGCTCCAGCGTCCCTGGTTCCCTTCTCCCCGAGTGAGCAAGGTGCTGCTCTGTCATGTGTCACAGCGATGTTTCAGTCACGCTTGGCCCACGTGGCGGTGGGTCCCCGAGGTCCTGTCTCCAGTGACCTCCAGGGTGGCCTCCAGGGTTTGTGTCACTCGCCTCCACCACGTTGTCATGATGAAGCCACCGGCTGCACATTATGGGAAGGCACAACCGTCCTTTGCATGGATCAGGCTCCGTCCCTCTGGGACAAGTAGGGACCTGATGGAGTCATTCTCAAAAAGGCTGCGTCTGTCCCTTGCTGACAGTGCAGATCCCTCCCCCTGGGACCCTCAGGTTGTGTCCCCCCCCCTGTTTTCCTCGGATCCCTGCACAGATGGGGTGAGGGGCTGTCATTGGGCTCAGGATAGGACCGAGCCAGAGGGGGCCGTCCGGAGGCCGCCTGACTCAGCCCCTTCTGTGGCTCCCAGCTGCTGGGACCCCAATGCCCCCCTCCGCCCGATGGTGCCCCACTCTGAGTGTGGGCAGGGTCTGTTCTGCCCCATGTGCTGGGAAAATGTTCGGGACGCGGTGTGATCAGCAACCAGGGCGAATGCTTACATCTGAAGAGAGTTTACGAGACACAGTGCCACGAGTCCCCTTCCTGACGCTCAGAACACCACACTGGGGACCCCGGAGCCAGCCCAGGTCTCGGCAGCCCATCCTCGCTGCGGCTGGATGGTCAGTGGAAGTGGTCGCTGGGTCCTGCTGCCAGGGAGGACGGTGGCAGGGCCAGGCCTCACCGACTCCGGTCCCAGCCACACAGGTGGAGCCGGACAGGAAGGAGGGCTCCAGGCCACGACTCCATCACCCGAGGGGGGCGGCCCTGGTGATGGGGCAGCACCACAGGGGGGAATGGGGGCTCTGAGCTCCCGCTCGGCACAGTGGAACCTGTAAGAAAGGACAAGGACAGAAAGTGTGTCCCTGCCCGCTGGCTTCCTCCCTGCCCTCCCCACGGATGCCTCCCCGCCGGGCTCCTCCATTTCTGGGCTCCTCTTCAGTGGCACTGGGGACCTTGGGCTGCCTCTTTTTGTTTTGACACAGGGTTTTTCTATGTAGCCCAGGCTGGCCTTAAACTCATGGAGATCCTCCTGCCTCAGCCTCCAGGTGCTGAGATCACTGTTGTGAACCACCTCACCAGGCTTCCTAACCTTCTCCTCACCTAGCTCTACACAGACCATAGAAGCAGCCTCCCCGGGAGGCGCAAGTCCACACACACACACACACACACACGCGCACACACACACACGCCTTCCAGCACAGGCCGAGCCTGCCGCCCTATGGTGGGCCTGAAGCCCCAGGCTGGGTGGGGGCCAGCGTCAGCGCCACTGCTGGGTCTCGACCTCTTCCATCACCAGTGCAGCCGAGGTCTGGGGTTCAGATGCACTGGGCGTCCCAGACAAGGCTGCCACCGTCACCCCTGTTCAGCCATCTGTGTCCAGGCCCCGGCCATTGGGCTCCTCAGGGGACAAGGGCACCAGGGTGGAGCAGTGGCTCAGCCCAGCCACCCTACCTTCCACTGGGACTCATGGCCCATACTAGGACAGTGCCAATGGACCGGGGCAGCAGTGACCCCAAGGTCGAGGACACTGGGCCGGGGATGGATGGTTTGGGCACAGGAAAGGGCAGGGGAGGTGGAAGCAGGGACAGCAGATAAAAGTGATGGCTCCGGTGGGAGGTGATGCAGGGTTCAGCGGAGCCAGACCTGTGGGGACAAAGGGAATCCTCGCTCACGGGAGACATGGTGATGGGGAGGCATGGTGCCAGGTGGGGCCGCTGGGATACAGGTTAGGCCGCCATAACCAGGTAAGCCAAACACAGCAAGAGTTAAAGGACGTGGTGGCTCATATCCTGCCTGGAGGTGGAATCACAGTTCGGCTCTACTGGGAATGAGGCCCTGTTTGTCTGTCTATTGCTCTGTCATCCCACAGTTGCCCTCTAATGTCCAAAATGGCTGCGCTGCCTCCTGCCCTCACATCTGTATTCCAGCCTAAGAGGAAGCTCACTCTTTCGCTCTAGGGCATGATGTGGAAGCCCATGCATCATTCCCGCTCCCATCCAGAGCCCAGAACTTAGTCATGTGTTTGCTCCTTCCTGCAAGGGAAATGCAGCCTGGAGCTGAACACCATGCACAAAATTAAACCTCTTCTAAGTTTCGAAGAATGGGGTGAGGAGCCTTTGGAGGGATCAGTGGCCCTCGAATGTGCAAGGTCCTGAGTTCGATCCCCAGTACTGCAAGAAAAGAGAAAGAAACAAAACTTCCTTTCTTTCTTTCCCACTGAGAACTGAACCCAGGACCTTGGCTCTGAGCCTTTTTTAATTTTATCTTTTCAAACAAAGTGTAGCCAAGTTTCTAAGTTGCCCAGGCTGGGCTTGAACTTTCAATCCTCCTCCCTCAGCCTCCCAGAGAGCTGGGATGACAGGCTTGTGCTGCTGTACCTGACTAGTGCTTTATTTTTATATTTTAAAATAGTTGTCCTAATTACCTACTAGATGCAAGTCAAGAATGCAAGTTTATTTCCATGTATCAAAAAATACATAGCAGTTATAAAAAAGAAGCCATCTCACTAATATTGTAGCAGTTCTGTATATATTCTTCTATTCTTCTAACATTTTTCTGTGTGCATTTATATATATATATACCATTGTCTCCTTTTTTTTGGAGACAGGATCTCACTAAGTATCACAGGCTGGCTTTGAACTCACAGAGATCCTCCTGCCTCAGCCTCCCCAGTGCTGAGATTCAGAGTCTTGTGGTGGGATGCCTGTGAGACCCCAGTCTGGATAACTGATCCCTCCTGCATGGCCCGGTCCCTGTACCAAGCCTGTGTCCTGTCAAGTGGACTGGAGGGGCAGCTGGGTGCTTTCAGGGTCCTCCAGGAAACCTGGAAACCCCGACACAACACTCTTCCTGCTGCAAGGCCCTCATTGTGCTTCTCCTTCCCTCCAGCACCTGCCATGGCTATTGCCGAAGAAGGTCCCTTCCTCCCAGGGAGCCACCCCGCCCTCCTAAGCCGGCACTGCAAACCTGGCTGCAGCCAAGCTGGGCATCTGGTACAGTGCTTCCTTGTTCCCATTCAAACACACTGCCCCGTGCTTCCAAGTCCTGCCAGCATTTTTTTCTTCTCTTTTCTCCTCCTCCATCTCCTTCTTCTTCTTCTTCCTCCTCTTCTTTCTCTTCTTCCTCTTCTTTCTTTTTTTGAGACAGGGTCTCACTATGTAGCCCAAGCTGGCCTTGAACTAGTGGCAATCCTCCTGCCTCGGCCTCCAGGTGCCGGTATTACAGGCACGCACTGCCATAACCGCCTTCCTGTCCAAATTTTAGGTCCATCTTCTATACGGGACTGCGGTGCCAGCCCCTGAAATGCACCCGCATTCCTGGCTGTGGGCGAGGACTTCACCCCATCTTCATTGCAAATCCCCGCTCTGCGTGGCCCCGATGTGGCCACACTTGTGTCGTAGCAGCTGCGTGTCCCACACTCAAGTGTGGGGGTGGAAAGGGTGCACAGTTTGTAGACGGGGGCTCAGTGCCCGGCTCTGCCACTTGGTGTAGGGCCTCGGGGAAGTCAGGTAGCTGGCCTGGCCTCAGTTTCCTTGTTTGTGGATCAGTGGCTCTTAACTGTGTGTGTGCGTGTGACCCCAGAGGGACATCTGGCAATGACGTGGTGTGGGCGATGCAACTGGCATCTAGAGGTAGAAGCCAGGGATGCAGTCAAGCTCCTCAAAACTAAGAAGCAGCCGGGCCTGGTGGTGTACACCTGTCATCCCAGCACCTGGGAGGCTGAGGCAGGAAGATCCGGTGTCAAGACGAATGAGGTCCCCTGGGGTCCGTGTCCCTCCTTGTCTGTGACCCATCCTGTGTTGTCCACAGCTCACAGCCCAGGGCCCGGCCCCGAGCGGCGGAGGGTCTGGACCCGGGGGAGGAAGGAAAGGTGGGGCGGTCTGGGTCACACAGGCCGGAAGGACTGGCAGTTGCCGCCCTGCGTGGGATGTGCAGGCTTGGGGGACACAAGGGAACAGCACGTGGAGGGGACCCCGGGACTGGGTGAGGCTGAGGCCGGGTGGCAGGGACTCCGTCCTACACCTGGCCGCCCTGCTTCCCCCCGCTCAGGGCCGTGTGTGCCTGTGAATCAGGCCCGGGCAGGAGGAGGGAGGAATGCGCATGATTCAGGCTGCAGGGCTGGATGTGCCGCCCGCCCAAATAAAATGACTATGTCCCTAATGACACTGGGCACTTTTATGTCGCCTTTCATCGGGTCTCAAAGCCCAGGGCAAACAGTAATTAAGGCTCTCAGTCCTGGAGCTTGGGGAGGTGCTCTGTGTAAATAGCATTCTCCACACTTGGCTTGGAGGGCAAACTGAGCCAGGATCGGAGGGAGCCTGGGGGTGGGGGGCTTTGATAGGCTCCCACCCCCCAACTGTGACTTGTCTCCCACCCCAGACCCCTCTTGGCAACACCATGAACAGAAGTGGTATCATTTTTTTTGAGACAAGGTCTGCCTATATAGCCCAGGCTGGCCTCAAACTCTTGGGGATCCTCCTGCCTCAGCCTCCCGAGTGCTGAGATTTCAGATGTGTGCAACCACATCTGGCTCAGCAGAGGTATCTTGGTCCCCCTTCTGGGGATATGGGATAGTGGCAGACAGGGGCGGCTACAGAGCAGGGCACAGGGGAACCCCTTAATCATAGGTACGCCCCTCAGCTGCTATCCCCCGCTGCGAACGAGACCTGTGTGTTCCCTCACCCAGGAGGGGGCAAAATGAGCCCAGGAGGAGACTAGACACCAGAAAGAAATGGAAACGCCGTTTTGGAGGGACCCTATAGGGGTAATTCCTTTGTTTTTAACGTTGCACTATTTATTTATTTATTTATTTATTTATTTATTTATTTATTTATTTATTATTTTGGTACCAGGGATCGAACTCGGGACCTTGTGCTTGTGAGGCAGGTGCCGGAACCACTGAGCTAAATCCCCAGCCCTGCACTATTTATTTTTAAAAAATGTTTATCAGTCCATGTTTGCAGTGCAGAATGACTTTCTTCTCCGCGTGGAGCTGGTGATGCACAGAACACACCTTAATTCCTTTCGCTTCCCCTTCCCCTTGCCCTCTGTCTCTTGGCCCCCTTGCCACCTGAGGGCCTCTATCTCCCTCCTGCCTGCTATCCATTTTACTTTGCTCTTAGTTCCGCTGTGGGTTTCCCAGGTAAGAGGTGGCATTTAATCCCAGGTGGCATTTAAGCTGGTGTGTCTGATTTATTTCCCTTAGCGTTACAGTCTCCAGGGGCACCATAGAGATCATCTTTATCTTTCCCTTGGAAATGAAGAGAAATGCTCTTTTCCAAAACGTTACCCACAGGTGAACTGGGCTGAGCCTGAGTGTCCCTTGCATGACTTTTACAAAGTTTCTGTAAATCTGAAGCTATGTCCTTAAAAAAAAAAAAAGTTAAAATAGAGCGAGCGAGATTGAGAGAGAGAGAGAGAGACTGATTGATTTAGCTCAGTGGTTCTGCTGCCTGCCTTGCAAGCCCAAGGTCCTGAGTTTGATCCCCGGTACCAAAAGAAAGGAGAACCAGGACAACCAGGACAGTTTTGCGGGCCAGGCGGTGCCGGGGTCTGGGCTGGACCGCCTGGGCCTGGGGTCCCCGGCAGGGACAAGTGCGGGGAGCCCCTCCCAGAGCCACGTGGCAGCCCGGGACACCGCTTGGAGGTGGGGCCGCCCCTCCCCTCCTCCCCCAGGGGGCGCCGCGCCCGACCAGCCCCGCCCCGACTCCGCGGCTTAAAAGCGGGGCGCCCGGGCCGCTGCACTCATGCTGCAGCCATGAGCCCCACTCGGCTCCCTGGTGATCGCGACCGCGGGCGTGGGCGCCGAGCTCTGGTGAGTGGCTCGGAGGGAAGGCGGGAAGGGCCAAGTCCCCTGGGGTGGGGGCCAGGAGGAGGCAGCGGGAGGAGCCCCGTCCCCCTGCAGGCCCCATCCTTACCGTGGGTGATTGGGCCCCGGGCTGGGAAGCTCGGGGTGCACTGCTGGGTTGAAGCTGCCTGCGGCCATCCCAGCTCCCCAGCGTCACCCCCAGTACCCCCACCCAGCGTCACCCCTCTGGACTGCGCCCTGCGCTGGGTGTCTCTCTGGTTAGGCTCAGCCCATTTGAAGCCGAGTCCCCTCTCCCTGCGTGGACCGTGGTGGCCCCAGGTCCTGCCCCGCCTCTGGTTTGTTCCGACCCATGAAACCTTGGTTCCCCCCGGGTCCCCAGGGGTGCTCTGGGTCTGACTCAGTCCTCAAAGTGACCTCGGCAGGCCGCAGCTCCGGTCCCCGGTGGGCTTCACCCAGAGAGCCGGGTTCCAGCTCCGAGTGGCTGAGGCAGCCCGGTCTGGCGGCTCCCAGGCCTGGGTGCCGGCGTTGGAGCCCTTGTGGCGAGGGGATGGGAAGCGCCCGATGGACAGGGCCTCTCTCCTGGGTGCTGCCTGGTCCCCAAGACGGACTGCTCCCCGCGATGACCCAGTCACGGCTCCACTCCTGCTCCAGGTTATCTGGGGTGGCTCCACCTTGTCTCCAGCACTCTCTGATGCGTGGTGCAGTGGCCGGGAACTTAGACTTTTGTTCCTTAGTGGCAGGCACGACCTGCATCCTGGGTCCACCGCACATCTGGGGCAGATTCGGGGCCAGACAGCCCAATTTGCCTGTGGTCTTGAGTCAGCCCGGATGGCTCGGTGGGGACAGTGACGCAGCGGGTGGGAGCGGGGCTGGGGCCCAGGGCTCCGTGCGGACCCTGCAGAAGGCCCCGGGAGCTGCTCCCCAGGCTGGGGACCCTGCTTGTCCTGCTCTGTAAACGAGGGTGGGAGGATGTCGAGGTGGAGGCGGAAGTCATCCAGATGTGCAGAAATAAGAAAGAGAGGGCCGAGAAGCTGCCAGGAAGCGCTGGGAGCCGTGACTACAATTTGCATCCCAGATCCTGACCACAGGCTTCAGGGGCTCACTTGGTTTTGGGATGTGGAATTGGGAAACTGTTTCCAGCACACTTTGATCGGGGGCTGGTCCATTTCCAGCAGTGCTGGGCTCCTGGGTGCTGCTGAGAAGGGGCGGTGTTTGAAAGTGCTGGGAGCCAGGTGTGTGGTGCACTGCTTCATCCCAGCACTCGGGAGGCTGAGGCAGGAGGATTGATTTGAGTTCAAGGCCAGCTTGGGCTACACAGTGAGACCTGTCTCAGAGCTCCCCAAACATAAAAGCCCTAGGAAGTCCTCCCTGCTGGGCTGCCACTCTTCCCAAGCTAATTACAGCCCTGCTCTGGCCTCCACAGGAAGCTGCGTTCCACCTCCCCCATCCCCGGGAGGGAGGATTCCCCACAGAGGGGCTGGGGAGGATTTGCTTTTTCTCACTCATTTTCTTTTTTAGAACAGTGAACAGCATTTTGGCTTTGCAGGCCTGTGAGAGGTGGGAGTCAAATATGGAGCCAGGCAGAGGGTAAGGGTGGGCCAGTTTTGTCCTGGGGAAGTTGACCCCTTCAGGTGACTCCTGTCCCTTCCCACCTCCTCCTCCAGGCCACTAGGGTGAAATGGGACCATGACACACACCAGAGGAGCTTTAGGGGAGAAGTCCCCCAAGCCACACAGCCCCAGAAGTGGAGAGGAACATGGCATGGGAGAATAGCGCTGGACAAGTGGAGGCTGGGTTGTATAGGAGTCCTGGCAGTTTAAAATGGAGGGAACAAGGGGCGTGGTGGTGTTCAGCTGTAATCCCAGCACCTGGGAGGCTGAGGCAGGAGGGTTGCCATGAGTTCCAGGCCAGCCTGGGCTACATAGTGAGTTCAAGGGCAGCCTGAACTACAGAACAACAAACAAACAAAGATGGAGGGAACAGAGCCCCCTGTTTTCCTGCAGCACGGGCAGAGGGGAGGGGACAAGTCCTGAAGCCTTGTGGTGAGGTTCAAGGGTTCACTATGCTCCACAGTTAGGGCCCCTGATCAGGTGCCAGGAATGTTGACCTGACCGTGTGACCTCGGGCGGTCTCCTCCACCATTTCCCATCTACGAAATGGCAGGATGGTTTGACCAGCTCTCAGAGGGCCCTGGGTTCTTTTTTGTTTTTTGTTTGGAGACAGGGTCTTGGCCTCCAACTCCCAGAGATCCTCCTGCCTCAGCCTTCCTAGTGCTGGGGTGAGAGGTGAGCTCTACCATGCCCGGCTCGTGTATGGACTCATTTAATGCTCCCAGTGGCACAGCGGTGAGGTCTAGACTAGTGAGGATGCTTCCTTGGCCATTCCTGTTTGCTGCTCTGGACAGTCGGGCAGGGTGAGCGGGACAGAGGGCCGGACACCCTGCAGGCTGAGCTCCAGGCAGGGCTTCTCAGATGGTGACCTCAGACCCTTTGCACGAGCACCGAGGAGCAGCCTGACTGCGGGCTCCCTGGCTGGGAGGGGGTGCCTGCAGCCTGGCCAGGGTCCAGCTTATGCCCCATGAGGCCACGCTCAGGAGGCCCTGTGCAGGGAGAGGGCAGAGGCCAGGAAGAGTGGTCCCCTTCCCAGGCCTGAATCTCCCCATGTGCACTGGGTGGGGCAGGACCCTCTCAGGTCCTGGGTCCCCTGGAACAGCTGTTGGCTGGGTGAAGATGGGGTGAAATGGCTCTGGCGGGATCGCTCTGCTGGGGAACTTGAGGCAAAGTGAGCCTGGAGAGAGGGGTATATAGCTGGATGTGGTGGTGCATGCACGTCATCCCAGCACTCGGGAGACTGAGTCAGGAGAATCTTGGAGTGTGAGGCCAGCCTGGGCTACGTAGTGGGTTCAAGGCCAGCCTGAACTACGTAGTGAGACTCTGTCTCAAAACAAAGAACTAAGCAAAAAACAAAGAAAGACAGAGCCTGCCGGGGGACTGGGTGTTCAGGCACTGTGGAGGATGTTAAATATCAGCTGAGAAAGGCCAGCCCGGGCTTGCGGGCTAATGATGTGTTCGCTGATCAGAGTCACAGGATGTTTCTGCTGAGGCCCGCGGCTCCTGCCCTGCTTCAGCAGCTCCTGTCCCTGGGGCGGGGTGCATGTGTCCAGGTGAGCTGGCTGTCTGTCCCCCGTCTGTCTGCCCGGCTCGCTGACCTCATGGGCCAGCGATGGATGCCAGGGGCACCCCCTGCCCCGGGCTGCACAGGGCTGGCCGAGTCCCTGCCAAGATTGAGGACGCTCACTTCGGGCGCAGGGTGTAATTACGGCCGCTTTGCCCTGTAACTGCCGACCTCACAGCTGTCAGGCGGCGTGGGCTATTAGGCGGCTGTGTGCCAGGGCCGCCAGGCCTGCCCAGGGCCCCCTTTGTCCCCGGAAGGTCTGCACCGGATGGGGGCTCCATGGAGGGCGTCTGGCTGGGCAGTGCCAGCTGTGGCCTCACCAGTGCTGGGAAGCAGGAAGCGGCTGCACGGAGCGCTGGGTGGGCTGCGCAGGGTGAGGTTTCTGAGAAGACAGCTGGAGATGCTGGTCGTGTTTGTCACCGAGTGTGGTCCCTGAGTCTCTGTGTGTGCCCGCTCCCTCCCCGCCGGGGGCGGAATATGGCTCCATTCCCTTGGCGTGGTCCTTCCAGGGCTGGCTCCAGGCCTCCTCTCTATGGGTTCCTTGGGGAACCCTCCGCCTGCCCTCTCCTTTGCCTTACAGAGTGGCACTCCCGGGTGCTGGGCTGTGACACATTTTCAGGGCACGCCGGGCAGAAGAGTGTACATGAAAAATAAACCCGCTAGAGCTAGGTGCACCCGGGAGGCTGAGGCAGGAGGATCGCTGTGAGTTCCAGGCCAGCCTGGGCTATGTATGAGTTCAAGGCCCACCTGAACTACATAGAGAGAACCTGTCTCAAAAACACAAAGCGGGGAAAAAAAAAAATCGGCACTTGAGTCCTGGAATCAGGGATGCAGAGGCCGGTGGCGGTTCCGGTCTGAGCCTCAGCAGCTGTGGGAATCTTCTTGACGGCTTCCTTGTCAAGCGGGTGCTCGGCCCTGCGTGGATGCTCCCCGCCCAGGGAGCTCCCCACCTCCCCGAGGTCGTCCATGATGCTGCGGTGACTCGTGCTGCTGGTGAAATGACGGCAGCATTCTGGCCCGACCTGGAGGCGCACGGTTAGGTTGTTTCTTTAGCCCACGGTACTCAGGAAGAGAGTGGACTCTGCGTGTCCTCTCTCCTGTGGCTACTCCTCCGCAGCTCCCTAATGGGTGCTCAGATGTTCTGGGGTCTGGGCCCCTCGTCATCCTCTACAAGTTCTTCAGAAGTCCAGTGTGCCTTCTGGGAGGCTGAGGCAGAAGGATCAAAAGTTGGACAATTTAGCAACATGGCAAGATCCTGTTTTAAAAAATGAAAAAGGGCTGGAGTGATAGCTTAGTGCTGCAGAGGCCCTGGGGTTGATCTCCAGTACCAAAAAACAAATTCTCAGTTTGCCATTGACCTTGTGTGAAGTTCAGAGTGGCGCTGAACATGCAGGTGTGGCCGGATCACTCTGTGTAGCTGGAGACCACATTTCCTACTCTTGGTACTTCTGTCCCAGCTCCCGGGAGTGTCTGTGGGCGGGCTCCTTCTTTATTACTGTGAAACAGGACAAAAACAGCCCCAAGGACACTGAGTCAGTCTGTGTCTCTCTTTCTCTCTCTTTCCTTCTTTGAAATGGTCTCCCTAGGTAGCCCAGGCTGGCCTGCAAACTGGGCGATCCTCCTGCCCCAGCCTCCTGAGTGCTGGGATCACAGGTGTGCGCCACCACGCCTGGCTCTTTTCTCTTATTTCTTCCCCACTGCCTCAGTCCTTTGCCAAGTCCTTGATGAAGGATGGAGGGCTTGGGGGGCTGTGAAGGAGTGAAAAGCTGGGCTTCCAGTGGTGCCTGGGCTGAGGCTGGGGCTCCAGCTCGGGCCTCCACCCTCTGACTCAGGGTTCTGAGCATCAGAGAGACTGTGCCTTGCTGCCCCAGAGCTCTCCCGGAGTCCCTGAGCCGGCTGTGAGACCTGAGCCTCAGTTTCCCTAGTCCTGCAGCCCAGTAAAACGATGAGGAGCAGCCAAGCCTTGGGCTGCAGGAGGCCCGGGCCCTTTGAACTCAGGCCCTGGAACCTGCAGGCGGGAATGCCAGTCTTTCCATCAGCCAGTTGGGGCGGCAGCACCCTGAGCCCTTTGGGAGCCGCAGCTGAGCCCAGGAGGAGCCTGGCAGGAGGCACCCGTGCGTGGGACCACCCTGTGCCGGGGCTCCCCTCTCTTCTCTCCTTTGCTGCCCACAGCAGCCTGGGGGTGGGCGGAGGTCAGCATTCTCCCCTCACAGAGGAGGAAGCTGAAGCTCAGAGGCCTTCGGCTTTAAGGTCAAACTCAAGGTCAGACTGTAGCACTAGCTGGGCTTTGTGGCGGACGCCTGGAATCTCAGCACTCTGGAGGCTGAGGCAGGACGCTCTCCTCGCGTTTGAGGCCAGCCTGGGCTACATAGTGAGTTCAAGGCCGGGGTGCAGACAGTCCCATCTCTTTGCCTACCCTTCTTCATGGGCTTCACTGGGTGTGGCTGCACGCGCCTAGCTGACAAGAGGCCATCACATTGGTACCAGCTAGGAGCTGGGAGGGCCTGGAGGAGCCCCAGGAGCCCTCTGTGTGGGGTGCCTGCCTGGGCAGTAAATGGGCGGGAGCGCAGGGTGGGGTGCAGGGGACAGGGCTTCCAGCCCAGCCCCTGTTGAAACTGAAGGTTGGTGTAGGTTTAAAAGTAGCCTTGGGAAGCTGGGCTTGATGGCACATGCCTGTGTTCCCAGCACTCAGGAGGCTGAGGCACGAGGATCGCCATGCATTTGTGGGCTATGAAGTGAGTTCAGGAACGGCCTTGACTACATATTGAGGCCCTGTCTCAAAGGAAAACAAAGACCAGACAAAACCCGGTAACTGCAGTGCCATTGGTTGGGAACCCTGACTAAGCTGAGCTCTCGTCCTCCCCAGGCCATGCCGCTGAAACACTACCTCCTCCTGCTGGTGGGCTGCCAGGCCTGGGCAGCCACCTCAGCCTCCTATGGCTGCCCCAGCGAGTGCACCTGCTCCCGCACCTCACAGGTGGAGTGCACGGGCGCGCGCATCGTGGTGGTGCCCACACCCCTGCCCTGGAACGCCATGAGCCTGCAGATCCTCAACACGCACATCACCGAGCTCAGCGAGGCCCCGTTCCTCAACACCTCGGCCCTGGTCGCCATGCGGATCGAGAAGAACGAGCTGTCCAGCATCCTGCCTGGGACCTTCCGCAACCTGGGCTCACTGCGCTACCTCAGCCTGGCCAACAACAAGCTTCAGGTCCTGCCCGTCGGTCTCTTCCAGGGCCTGGACAACCTCGAGTCACTGCTGCTGTCCAGCAACCAGCTGGTGCAGATCCAGCCGGCCCACTTCTCGCCGTTCAGCAACCTCAAGGAGCTGCAGCTGCATGGGAACCACCTGGAGTACATCCCCGATGGCGTCTTTGACCACCTGGTGGGGCTCACCAAGCTCAACCTGGGCAAGAACAGCCTCACCCACCTGTCACCGCGTGTCTTCCAGCACCTGGGCAACCTGCAGGTGCTGCGGCTGTATGAGAACAGGCTGGCCGACATCCCTGTGGGCACCTTCGATGGGCTGGGCAGCCTGCAGGAGCTGGCCCTGCAGCAGAACCAGATCGGGGCTCTGTCGCCTGGGCTCTTCCACAACAACCGCAACCTGCAGCGGCTCTACCTGTCGAACAACCACATCTCCCAGCTGCCGCCTGGCATCTTCATGCAGCTGCCCCAGCTCAACCGGCTCACGCTGTTCGGCAACACCCTCAAGGAGCTGTTGCCGGGCATCTTCGGGCCCATGCACAACCTGCGCGAGCTCTGGCTCTACGACAACCACATCACCACCCTGCCCGACAATGTCTTCAGCAACCTGGACCAGCTGCAAGTGCTGATCCTCAGCCGCAACCAGATCACCTTCGTCTCCCCCGGCGCCTTCAATGGGCTCACGGAGCTCCGCGAGCTGTCGCTGCACACCAACGCGCTGCAGGACCTGGACGGGAGTGTGTTCCGCGCGCTGGCCAATCTGCAGAACGTCTCCCTGCAGAACAACCGCCTCCGCCAGCTCCCGGGCAACCTCTTCGCCCACATCAATGGGCTCATGACCATCCAACTGCAGAACAACCAGCTGGAGAACCTGCCGCTGGGCATCTTCGACCACCTGGGCAACCTGTGTGAGCTGCGGCTCTACGACAACCCCTGGAGGTGCGACGCAGACATCCTGCCGCTCCGCAACTGGCTCCTGATCAACAGGGCCCGGCTGGGCACCGACACCCTCCCGGTGTGCTCCAGCCCGGCCAACGTCCGAGGCCAGTCCCTCATCATCATCAACGTCAATGTCGCCATCCCCAGCGCCCAGGCCCCGCCCGTCCCCGAGGTGCCCATCTACCCGGAAACGCCACGGTACCCGGACACACCCGGCTATCATGACATCACGTCCGTCTCCACCACCACGGAGATCACCAGCGCTGTGGACGACTCCACCGACCTGACCACCACCGGGGGCACCGGCGCCCGGGATACGGACAGCACGAGCGGGCTGGCCATCGCCGCCATCGTCATTGGCATCGTGGCCCTGGCCTGCTCCCTCGCTGCCTGCATCTGCTGCTGCTGCTGTAAGAAGAGGAGTCAGGCAGTCATGATGCAGATGAAGGCCCCCAACGAGTGTTAGGGGGGCTGGGCAGGAGCGGGCTTCGTGGGCAGGGCCTGGGACTGTGACCGTTCTGCCCGCGGCCCTGGGCCATGCAGTAGCCCGGCTTCCTGGGAGAAGCAGTCTGGCAGGACTTTGTCCCCCAGCGAGACCCACTGGGCCATGGGGGAGTCTGGGGGATCCCCAGGGCACATGCTCGGTCCCCACCTTCTCTCCAAGAACAGCTGTCTCCGCCCGGGCCCCACGCGGTGCCGGCAGAGCCCGCTGGCTGGCTTTGGGTCGGTCCTGGGAACAGCCCCTCCTCAGGTTCCGGAAGTCCACCTCCCTGCTCTTCTCTCCTGCCTGCTGGCGTGATGCTGTCCCCTCAGATGAAAATTCTGCCCTTGATTTTCTGCCTCTCAAGGCAGAGTGGGCTCTCTCCCCAGGAGGGCCCAGAACCAGGCTGCCGGTTTCTTCCGAGCTGGGCAGTGCTCTGGCTCGAAGGCTGCTGGGCACAACAGCAGCAGGAAGCCCGGCCACCTGCCTCCTGGCACGGCGCTGGCCTCTGCTTCTATCTGGTGATTGTTACCTGGAGCAGGAGCGAAGCCACCGATTCAACACACTCGGCCTTGTAGAGAATTTCCAAACTTGGAAAATGTTAGCCTTTACGGAATAAAATGATTTAGAGTTTCTGACTTCTAAAAACATTAAAGCAGCTGACTGGTCCTGGATGGAGAGGGGAACCTAGCGCGCCGGGTGACCCCATCCACCCTGAGGGTTTTCCTTTTTGATTCTGTGCTGGAGTTAGTATTCATAGCAGGAAGTGGGATGTAATTGTGTGCAGCTGGATGGGTTCCACAAGCACAGCAGATCTGTGTAATACACATCAGACCAAGAAACAATGTCGCTGGGAGTGGTGGTGCACGCCTGGAATCCTGGCACTCAGGAGGCTGAGGCAGGGGAATCGCCGTGAGTTTGAGGACAGCCAGAACTACATAGTGAAACTCTCAAAACAAAACATGCACACACACACACACACACACACACACACACACACACACAGAGTAAGATACTACAGAACATCGCTAGGACCCCATGTCCGCAGATTTTACCAGAGCGCTGTCCTCTCAGTGCAGTGCTGTCCTCTTAGCAGGGACTGGGCTTCGTCACTGACCCCCAAGCCAGCCCCTCCGAGAGTCCAGCAGCCCGGGATGCAGGAGAAGCTGTGGGTACAGACAGGACCGAGGCTCTGGCCCAGACAGGTGAGCATGTTAACCCCCAAGACCCCCAAGATCGTATCCGCCCAGGCCAGCACGCTCAGCAGCCCTGAGCACAGAAGCCCACACCCCCTCCTGCCAATGAGCCACCACTGATTGGAGGGCTCTGGCCTGCCTTTTATGGGCACAATGCGCCCGTATCTGTTTGCAATTTTCACCTCCATTTGGGGGAAGTGAAATAGCTCACAGATGAGATCTTCTCCCTGAATGTCCATATCTAATGGGAAGCATGAGCCCTGCTAAAGCCATGGCGAGGTCTCCACGGGCATGAGTCAGCCGGCAGCGAAACCTCAATGTTTCCACAGACAGCAGACAGGAGTGCACTCGGGCAGGGCCATGGGAGCTGCCCCCCGGCCCCAGGTCTGGGATGTGCCGTGGGGTCCAGGGCTTCCTCCTTGAGTTAGAGTCACATGGATACTGCCCTGTCTGCTACAAACGTGTTCATACATGTTAAAGACATGTTGTGCTGCCTGGGCACTGTGGCTCATGCCTGTAGTCCCAGGAGATTGAGGCAGGAGGATCCCAAATTTGAGGGCAGCCTGGGCCACTTAATGAGGCCCTGCCCGGGGAAGTGGCTCCGTGGTAGTGTGCTTTCGTAGTGGGTGTGAGTCCTTGGATTCAGTCTCTAGTTCTGGAAAACAAAATTACACTCAAAGCAGTATGTGTCTTTCTCTGTAGTTCAGGAGTAAAAGCAGTGGTGTCAGAGAATTGCAGGTTTCTGCCACCCACGAACACTTCAGCTACCACAGGGATTTGGAAACCCATCCCCCTGTCCTGGTAGGCTTTTTATTTTCCTTTGGTATGGGGTCTTGAACCCAGGACCTTTGAACTGAGCTACATCCAGCCCTTAATTCTGAGACAGGGTCTTCTAAGTTGCTAAACTGCCCAAGCTGGGCTTGGATTTGGGTTCCTCCCACCTCAGCCTCCCAGAGTGCTGGGATTACAGGCACGCTCCACTACACCTGGCTCTCTAGTGGGCTTTTATTAGTATTAGGTCCCTCTGTTCTACAAGACAAGGAAGAACTCCCCCTGCTGCAGGATGACCTGGCCTCCTGTCTTGCACTCTGACCCTGAAGGTCCAGGTAGGAATGTCTGTTTATAAGGACCAGTGCTCTTGGCCGTTTATCCCTTTCTGGGACTCTGGTGTCCATCAAAAGATATCATGGCCCCAAGGCACATCTGGGCCTGCAGGGTGTTTCCCAAACAGCTGTAGCAACTGGAGGTCATGTGCCACAGCTGCCAGGGCCCAAAGGAAGTGAGCCCGGAGCTCAGGGTGGACACTGCGGTGTGGTCCTGGGCCTTGTCCCTCAGGACCAGCATGGCCAGGCGCTTCCTGTGACCTGGGCCCACATCTCACTGAACCCAGGCATGAGCAGTGCAGGGACCGAGGAGGTGGGGACCCTGGGATCCCTGCCGGTCTCGACAGAAAGTCCGAGTGTCTGTGCCTGGCATGACGCTGCAGTGCCTTCCTTGCTGGCCTGGAGGCTGGCCTGGGGACAGCTATCTCGCCCCAGCCAGGTGTGGGCAGGGACTTTTCTGGGAGCCTTCGGAGCTCACCTGTCCTTCCTGCCAGTGAGCGGCCAGACATGTCACTGGGCAGCCCTCCTCGGATGTGTGGTCTGGCCAGGGCATTGGGGACAAGCCAGGAGCCCCTTCCCTAAGGGGTGATGCGTGTGTTGTGCTCTTGGGGTTGGAATGAGCTGCTGCATGGTCCCCAGAGAGAGGAGTAGGGGACAGCATGGGGGGCCCTTTGCCCAGGGCCCAAGGGGGCTGCCAGGCCCCCTTGCTGATCACCAGCAGCTTCGTGTGGTGTGGAGCTGGGATCAAGGTTGGAGGAAAGGGGCTGAAAGACAGGCAGGACGACCAGCTTCTTGGTTTTGTTTTGCTTCTTGAGACAGAGTCTTGCTATGTAGTCCAGGCCGGCCTGGAGCTTGCCATGATCCTCCTGCCTCCTGAAGGTTGGGCCACTCCACCTGGCTGGGATCCCTCATTTTTTTTTTTTTTTTTGGTATCAGGGATCCAACTCAGGACCTTGTGCTTTCGAGGCAGGCCCGGCGCCACTGAGCTAAATCCCCAGCCCAGGGATCACTGATTTAAAAGTGCCATCAGAGCTCTTGCTGGTCTCTGCTTTGGACTCTCTGGACACCCGGATGTGAGAACCATTACCGACCGCCCTTGGGGTAAGGCCTGTGACAGCTAGCTTGCTGTTTTGCTCATTTAAAACTCTGCAGTGAGTTCATGTCTCCCTCCAACCTTTGCACAAGACCTCTGGGCCGTCTGGGGCCTTCGGAAGCGGGTGCTACCTTCTGGGGCCCCCACAGCCTCAGTTGCTGGGGACCCCACAGCCTCAGTTGCTGGGGCCTTGCTTGTCCTCAGGGGCCATAAGCTTTGTGAACCCAGGGAAGGATCTTGCTCCTCCATCCAGAAAGGGAAACCGGCCCTCTCCTGGACTCCCTGGGTGTGTGTCTGCAGTTTCTCCTCTGAGGATGTAGAGGCACAACTGAGTTCTTAGAACTCTTCATGGTCGGCCACACGATTCCCAACTCAGGAGACTGAGGCAGGAGAATCACAGTGAGCTCAAGGCCAACCTGAACTACAGAGTGAGAGAAACCCTGTCTCAAAAAACAAAGAAAGAAAAAGAAAGACAGAAAGAAATATAGAAAGAAAGTAGATTCAACCCATTTTAAAGATGAAGAAAGTGGGCTTGAAATGGGACATGAACTTCCTGTTACCTCATGAATTAGCAGCCGAGCTGGTATGCGGCCCTGGCTTCCGAAGTCCCAGGCTGGATCTGTCTTTGCACGAAGAAGGCACAGCTCACGCACACCTGTGCACATGCACACCCGTGCACACCCATGCTGCACTTGTGACCTGGGGCCAAGCCGTCGGCACCCTCTGGGTTCTCACTGGTGCTTGGCTCCAGGCTCCAGGCTCCAAGACCCTGTGAGGACCAAGGTGATCCCTGGAGCCTGGCATGGGGGTCCCCTCCTTCAGGCCTCCTTGTCTCAGGGCTGCCACTGAGGTCGGGAGGTGTCTTCCACTCCTGAACCCCACTGTCCTGCCGTTCTCACAGTCTATATGTCTGTCTGTCTATCTCTGTGTCTCTCTCTCTCTCTCTTCAGTACTGGGGATTGAACCCAGGGGCTCTGCACTGAGCTACATCCCTGGCCCTTTTCTATTTTTACTTTTTATATTTGACACAAGATCTTGTTAAGTTGCTCAGTTGCCCAGGTTGGGCTCCAACTCTCATGAGATCTTCCTGCCTCAGCCTTCTTGAGCACCAGGATTGCAAGCCTGGGCCACCCTGCTTGGGTTCCAAGACTTTTTATGCTCCTGCCAGTTGGACATCTGGCCCAGGAGGTTGGGTCAGGACAGGGGTCAGTAATGTTCTCCCTATTCCAGGGCTGTGCCCCTCCAACGATGAGGTGGGGCCTTGTTTGCCCCCCCCAACCACGGCATGGGCATCTGGGAGCATGGGTGATGGGGGAGGGGGTGTTTTTATCACTTCTGTTTTAAAAGCCCTGGGGTTCCTCATGCCCATCTCTCTGCACATGGGCAACACTCCTGGGGTCCTTCCAGTCCCACGCACCCGTGGTTTGATTTCACACACGTGCACGCGCACGCACAGGCGCACGCGCACGTGCACCCCTCCCCAGGCACCCTGCGGCACCCGTCCCACAGAAGGCACAGCAGGGACTTGCGGACGAAAAGCCCTTGTGCAAGGACCGCCAGTTCCCGAAGAGCCAGGATTCGAACACTGGCCGAACGTGAGTTTCTCTTGTGCTCTGCGACACGCTGAGGTCCTGGGGGTGAGGTCACTGTGAGAGCCGCTCAGAGAGCGACAGCCTGCCCTGGGTGTCACCAGGGAGGGGTCGGGCACTCTCCGCTCCGCACAGCTCTGCTGTCCTCCGCCCGGTGTGCACCCGGAACCTGCCTCGCGCTGAGCCACAGTGCCGTGCTGTAGTCCGCCAGCCCTCTGCCGGCGGATGCGGCCTGCCCACTTGCACAGCGCTCCTTCACAGTGGTAAACAGTGAGATAAATACTAATACAGTGCACTGATTAGAAGCCGGCAGACCGAGCGGGGGCGTGCTGCACACACTGTGATCCCAGCACTCGGGAGGCTGAGGCGGGAGGATCGCCACGAGTTCAAGGCCAGCCTGGGCTACACAGAGAGGCTCCGTCTCCCCCCATAAATAAATAAATAATTTTAAAAATGGAATGATATAGATTCCTGTCATTGGCAGCGACCTCAGTGTTTAGTCTTGGTCACCCCTGCATGTTGCACACCTTACAACATTTGCATACACACACACACACTCATCACACACTCATCCCTGCTGATTGGATACCTCCGGAGACAGGCGCATCCCTACCTCTCAAAACTACTGCTTGTTCCTGGGTAGTCGTTAGTGAAAGTGTCCCACTTTATATTGGGACAAATTAATTTACTGTAACCGCCCCCGCCACGGGAATTCAGAAAGGCTTTAGTGAAATTGTGAAATGAACCAATCAGCAGGCAGAGTACAGAGCCACACCCCCTTAGGGTTTCTTCCTGGGTTGGTCCGGGGCTGGGCAGATGCCTGGGGCTGCTGGTGGCTGAGGGGGGCCCCTAGGCCCACTCTGTTCACAAGTAGGGTGAGCGGGGACTCTCCCAGCACAGTGGGGGGCATTCTAGCCTCCCTCCAGGCCCCGATGGTGCCACGTGTGTGACCCTTTGTGGGATTCGGACCCCTCAGGCGTCTGTCCACCACGGGACCGGCTCAGGGTCATTTTGTAACCTTGTGCAGTGGCCTTGGTGACATTCTGGGAAAGCTCAGGCCACGTCAGGGGTGGAACCACTGCCTAGAACTTTGATCGGCGCTGGGGGTGGCTTCCGCTGGCTACAGGCTACACAGGACGCCCTTCTGCTCTCAGGAAGAGCTGGGTCGCCATCCCCACCACTGGGCCCCTCACGGTAGGACTCCTGGGTCTCTTCTGGGTCTGGGGGTGTACAGGCTGGGGGCGGGAGAAGGGGCTGTGGCCATTGCTGTTTCAGGGCGTCCCCAGGTGCAGAGCTGCAGTACCCAGGTCCCCTTCCCCGGGGGCAAAGCACTGGATGGGCTCAGTCCTCTTGGGTCTGGGGGGGCCAGAGGAAGGCTGGGGGGCTGGATAGGAAACCAGTTCCCTGAGAGCCAGGCAGGTGACGCAGTGACCAGGCCCTCGCCGAGTAGGACAAAGAGGGAGGCCTAAAGTTGGGGTCACAGGTAGCTGCCAACACACCCACTCAATTCGGCTCACCTGAGCCAGGTGCGGGGTACAGAGCTGGGGACCCAAGCGCTGCAGCTGGACCCAGGGCAGAAGGGCCCAAGCATCCAACACAGGGAGCAGGACTGTGGAGCCTCAGGGCGAGCAGGCCAGGAGGGCTCTGGGGAGGCGAGACTTGTGCTGGTGGGGCGGGATGAGAAAGGGCTAGATGGCCGCAGGGAGAGTCAGCCAGGGCACCCTGCGGTGTCAGCCAGGGCTTGGAGGGGCTGCGGTGGGAGAGGACAGCGCCCCAGCTCTGCTACTCCAATGCAGCAGCTGTTCTCTCCAGGGCACCAGCACCGCAGGTGCTGCCCCCACCGCTGGGGCTGGTGCAGGTGTATGTCGAGCCAGTGGGGGCCACCAGAGCCAAGAGCCACGCCTCACTCTTCCAGGTGGTGCTGGGCTCTGTGCCTCGTGACTCACAAGACCACCGTCTCCATTTTGGTAATAAAAGAGCTTTCCCCCTTATCACAAAAGTGATAATGTTTCTCACCTTTTGAAAATGTGGAGTGTACATTTTGAGCAAAAACTCCCACCAAATTAAAATCACCCATAAATCTCTTTTTCAAAGATAGTTGTAGGGAACAGGGGAAGGGGACGTTACCAGAACCTCTGCAGTAAGTCCTAGTCTCCTGTGAGCCACGGCAGCACACGGTGAATTACAGGAAAGGTAGAAAAATGAGACTGAGAAGAAGCTGAGCTTTGGGTCTGATCAGTGCTGCTCTGGGCAGCAAAGACAAAGACTCCCCTAGCTTCTAGCACCTTTTATTCAGTACATGGGGAAACAGATGTAACAAGTGGAATGCAGAGTTCAAGTACTTCACATTGGGATAAACAAGGTGTAAAAAGACTGGGGGACAGTGGAAATCTAAGAACAATGAGGAACTATGCAGATGAAGATTTGGTTCCTCTCTGGCATCGCTTGCTGGTGTGGTCTTGTCCTGGAGCATTACAGCATCCGAGGATCACTGAGGTCTCAGTTGTGACCTGAGGCCAAAATGGAATTATGTCTGGAATGTCATAGCTGGCCTGTAGGCAGGAGAACTAGGCCTACTCAAATGATTTTTCCCTGGAATTATGTAGCATTGCTCCCAACAGATAGTTACTGCAGATATTCTGTATATAATCTATTAAGGTTTCTATGCACATATATACCTTAAAAATGGAAATGAGGCATTATAGGTCTTTAAGATTTTTTAAAAGATATTGGAGCTGGGGATTTAGTTCAGTGGTTCCACTGCCTGCCTGGAAAGCACAAGGACCCGAGTTCGATCTCTGGTACCAAAAAAAAAGAAGATATTGCAAACATCTGGGCACTAGATACACAGCTATGATGTGTGATAGAAAAATATGGTGGAAAAAAGGAAAAATATGGTGGAATATTTATAAATTTTTAAGACATTTATTACAGTAAGACATGTTGTTATTTATCCCCTCTCCACCCTCCCTTTTGAGTGCACTGATCCCACCATCCTTGTACTTTCTGCAGCAGCTCTGGAGTCCTCTTTCCTGAAGGTCTTTAGCTGTGCTGTCCTGGCTGCCTTGATGTCCTGAATTGATCCAAAACATTGACCTTTCCTGGTCATCTTGACTTTGGGGCAGAGCCAGAAGTCCCAGGGTGCCAGATCCAGTGGATGAGGTGCATGAGGACACAGTGTCGTGTTTTTATGAGCTGCCTTTCTGCTGGATAGCACTAGCCAACGACATTCACCGTGTTTTGATCACATCTCAAGAAGAAACTCAAAAAAGAGGACTCGAGAACTGCTTCAGAAAGTGGCAAGAATGATTCCGTGAACGTGTTGAAAGCAAAGGGGAGGATTTTGAGAAGGACCTGTGGCAATGTGTCTTTTACTGTAATGAATTTTTAAGTTTAAACATTCACCACGTTTTGATCACACTTCATAATATATATGTATGTATGCTTTTTGAGAAAGGGTCCCACTATGTAGTTCCGGCTGGCCTTGAACTCACTATGTAGCCCAGGCTGGTCTCAAACTCCCATTGATCCTCCTGCCTCGGGAGCCCGAGTGCTGGGATTACAAGCGTGCACTACCACACCTGGCCCATATAATTTTTAAAGGCATCACAGATTTCCGCTTCATCCGTGTGTTTAATTCGCCTAACCCACCGCTCCCTGGGCTGTGTGGGTCGATTGTGCCGATGATGCCTGACGCTGTGGAGTGGGCCTTAGGACCCTGGTCATCACGACCACTCTGGGTTCGCAGAACAGGGGCGCAGGGCTGTCCACTCTGGGGACTCGTGGGCAGCATGGTGGGCGGGGCTGGAACCCCTGATGGATTTGCTGGGAGGAGAGGAAAGGTGACCCAGCCAGGCCCAGGTTGCAGAACCTGGCCGTGCAGGCGGGGCTGATGCCAACGCAGTGGGCTGAGCACAGCCGCTCAGGCCCGGGGAAGGAGTGGGGTTTGGCTTTGCCGTGGGTGACAGACAGCTGGGGCACTCCCAGACTGCACCATCCAGGAGCGATTTGAGAAGAGAGAGGAGTCCTTTTGCACCCAAACAACCAAGAGAAATAGACAAAATTCTAAAAACGCAGAAAGGACAGACTTCCCCGGCCTGCTGAGTGTGGAACATTTTTGTGGGCGTTTGCTGGTCCTGTTCCCAGGCGTGAACCAGCAGCTTGGGGCTGTGGTCTCGGGCTGCTGGCCTCCCTGGGTAGGGGAGCCCCCTTCCAGAGCTCCGGGGCATCGCCGTGAGCACAGGGGCAGGAAAGGCGCGGTTGACCACGTGTCCTGGCCCCCACGGAGCAGTGGGGGAGATGATCTCATTCGGTTTTCCACAGCAACCCCTGCGACTACATCAGAACAGACCTAGGGCAGGCTGAGCTTGAGAGAATCAGGGTCACCGGTAGGGCAGGGTCTCACCGTGTGCCAGGCTTGGGGTCTGCCAAGAAGGCCCTCACTTGATCCTTACAAGCCCCCAGGGAAGGCAGTGCTTTGAAGATGGGGAAAATGAAGCACAGAGAGGTTAAGCAGTTCCGTCAAGGCCACACAGCAAATGAGGGATGGAGGCAGGATGTGAGCCAGGCTGTCTGACTTCAAAGTGCCAACTCTTAGTCACTCTGGAGTGATGTAACACAGAGTCTCGGGCTGGGAGTAGATCATTTGTGCTGGGTGTGATGGTGGGCGCCTGTCATCCCAGCACTGGGGAGACTGGATCACTGTGAGTTCGAAGCCACCCTGGGCTACGTAGTGAGTTCAAGGCCAGTTTGAGCTGCATAGCAAGACCCTGCCTCAAAGAAAGAAAAAAGTGCATTATTTCCAAATGACAGTGGGTTAACCAGGCCCAGGCCAGTGGGAGAAATGACGTGGGGCCCAGGGCCCCTGGCTCTGGGTCATGGCCCCTCTGCTGTGGCCTGGTCTCCCAGCAGGAGATGCAGGGAGCACTGGGCTGTGGCTCCAGTCCTGCTGGACACCGAGTGGCCACGCTGTTTCCAGGAGGCGCCCAGGCTAGGAGCCTCCCCACCCCGGCCTCTGATCTCGTGCTCGGTCCCAATGGGGAACAAGGCTCCCGTCGCCCTTCCTGGGCCAGGGGCTTCTTTCGGACTCCGGGGTTTTGATGGAAGGAGCTGTAACAGGGCCACCTTCAGGCCCCCAGAGGGTGGGAGTGTGAAAGTCCTGGCTCCCCCTCCTGGCGTGGAGGTACGCAGGCGCCCGAGGGAGGTGTGCGTTCTCCCAAGAGAAGTTGCCCCTTCTTTACTGATTTACACGGAACACTCCTGGAAAAGCTGAAAGGATCTGGGTGTCTGAGTGGGCGGGTGCTCGGGGTCCTAGGTTTTATGGCGACCTTGGTGAAACGGAGACGTCCTAGAAGGGTCTCGAGATGGAGGAGGCCGCCGGCAGGGGGCAGCAGAGGGACGACCAGCGGCTGTGCTCTAATCTTGGTGAGGGAGCTAATCTGAGAAAAACGGATTATGCAGCAAGCAGCCTTTCTCCCCTTTTCATTTTTGACAAAGCCAAATGTATTCTACCTTGAAGATACAATGTTTTCCTATGTATTGTTCAAATAGCCTTTTCTCTAACAGTGGTGGCTGCAGCTTTTAATGTTGAAGTTAATATAGTTTACAAATGGCTCGCGCTCTGTCAGACGTTGCTCTGAGTGTCACTCGAGTCTGCTCTTTTTATCCTCACCGTTGCCCTAGTGTGGTAGGTGCTGGTATTGTCCCCATGTCACAGATGAGGAAGTTACGGTGCTGGTAGGCTAAATAACATGCCAGAGGTCTCGTGGCTGGAAAGTGGCAGACCGGGGATTTGAACTCTTGGAACCATGTAGATGAGTCAGGCGAGCATGATTGGAATGTGAAAGGAGCCTTGGAATGGGAGCCCACTGCTCCCAGAGTTTCCTGAAATCTGGCCCTTCAGTGACATTTCCAATCTTTATGTGCAGGTTACTGCTGATACATATAAAAAGGCCACTGAGCAGGCATGGTGGAGCACACCCATAACACTCTGGGAGGCTGAGGCAGGAGGATCACAAATTCAAGCCCAGCCTGGGCAACTTAGCAACTTAGGGAGACTCTGCCTCAAAATAAAATTAAAAAGGGTTGGGAATGCAGCTCAGTGAAAATGCTCTGGGTTCAGCCCCCAGTACTCCCCCCACACCAAATAAAAAGACCACCAAGGGGTAAACAAAATACACTTGTCAACTTTATCATCCATTTGTGGCCTGTGGATAAACACTAGCAGTTTTGAAAAAATGAATATTTAGTGCACAAGAATCTTGGTCTCCCTGGCCTCCTGGACATCCCCAAGTCTGGGACAGTTCTGCCTGAACTCTGAGAAGCCTCCCAGCTCCACCATGGAGGGGAAGGAGGAGGCAAGGGGACAGTGCCAAGCCCTGGCCCTGTGCTGTGTGACCTCGGCAGACGGCACAGAGCGCAGGGGGCAGGGCCCCTTGTAACAGGCCCTGAGTGTCATGATTTGGAGACTCAGGAAGAGTCACGGCTAAACATTTTCCACTCAAGGGTAATCTGCCCGTAGTTTACATATTATCGGGACAGTTCCCACACGTGCCATGGTCTCCTTTGTACCTGCCTTCCCTGTCTTTTTGCCTCCTTTCCATTTGTTGCTCCACCCTGGGAAGAACATAGAAGGCCCAAAAGACCTAGCTCTGGGTCCTGCCACAGCTACTAATTTGCACGGTGTCCATCCCCAGCTATTGTGTAAGGCTCCTGTAAGGTGACATGAAAACAGCTGCTAAAAATATAACCTGGGAACTTGGGCGCTGTGGCGCAGGCTGGTAATCCCAGCCCTCTAGGAGGCTGAGGCAGGAGGGTTGCAAGTCCGAGCCCAGTCTTGGCAACTTAGTGAGATCCTATCTCTGAAGAAATGAATGAATGAATGAATGAATGAATAAAAGGGCTGGGGGTGGAGCTCAGTGAAAAAGACCTGGGTTCAAACCCCAGTGTCACAGAAACAAAACGGCTCAGTGATGGAGCGCATGTGCAAGGCCTCCCCGCCCAGGCTGACCCCCACTCACGCTGACCCCGCCTTTGTCTTCAGGATCCTGGCCTTTGCTCTGCCCACTGGGCCGCACTGCTGAGGTACAGGCTTCTTCTCTGTTTTCTCTCCTCTGACCCAGATGATGCCCAATGGTGCCTGGCTGTGCTGGGCCTCCCTTCTGCTCCTGGTCAGGCCCACCCAGCCCTGCCCCTCGGGCTGTGACTGTTTCGTGCACAAGGTTTTCTGCTCCGATGAGAACCTGGCCGCCATCCCGCCAGACGTCCCCCCGGGTACCACAGACCTGGTCTTCGTGGAGACCTCGTTCCTCGAGGTGGGGCCCTGGGCCTTCAGCAGCAGCCCTAACCTCACCAAGCTGGTCTTCCTCAACACCCAGCTGTGGCGCTTCGAGCCTGACGCCCTCAGGGGGCTGCCCGGGCTGCGGGACCTGGAGGTCACCGGGAGCACCTTCACCCTCAGCGACCACACCTTCGCCAATCTGACCTCTCTGGGCCAGCTCACCCTGAGCTTTGATGCGCTGGACGCCCTGCCTGAGGACCTGTTCCTCGGCTTGGACGCCCTGGAGTCCCTCCAGCTGCAGGGCAACCAGCTCCAGACCCTGCCCTGGCGGATCTTCCGGCCCCTGCAGCATCTGAAGTCCCTCGACCTGGGCCAGAACCACCTCGCCTGGCTCCCAGAGGGGCTGCTCTACCCCCTCTCCAGCCTGCAGTCCCTGAGGCTCAGTGACAACCGGCTGTCCCAGGGCCTCCGTCCGGGCATCTTCGCCCACCTGGGCAGCCTGCAGGAGCTCTTCCTGGATGGCAACGCCATCCGAGAGCTGCCCCCGAGGCTGTTCTCGGGGCTCTTCCACCTGGAGAGGCTATGGCTGCAGCACAACGCCATCCACCACCTGCCCGCCACCATTTTCTCTGACCTGCGCAACCTAACAGCCCTGAGCCTGCAGGGCAACGCGCTGCAGACACTTCCCGCTGGCCTGTTCACCTGCACCCCGCACCTGCGCAGCCTGTCCCTGTCCCACAACCAGCTGGTGATGTTTGCGGATGGTGCCTTTGCCAACCTGTCCAGCCTAGAGTTCCTTGCGGCCTCACACAATGCCATTGCACAGCTCCCAGCCGGGCTCTTCCGGGATCTGCAGGCGCTGCTCCAGCTGCACCTGGGCAGCAACAACCTGACAGCCCTGCCCTCTGGGCTCTTCCACAACCTGTCCAGCCTTGAGCTGCTCAACCTCTCCCGGAACCAGCTGAGCACGCTGCCTGCTGGCCTCTTCAACACCAACTACAACCTCTTCAACCTCGCCCTGCACGGCAACCCATGGCACTGCGACTGCCACCTGGCCTGGCTCTCAGGGTGGCTGCGCCTCTGGAGCGACCAGTTGCTCCACACCCGCACCTACTGTGCTAGGCCTGCCCACCTGCGAGGCCAGGTGGTGCCCACCTTGAGGGAGGAGCAGCTGGTGTGCCCCGTGTCCGGGCACCCAGGGCCGGACCACAGACTGGCCGGGGTAGGCTGGGACGCAGTGGTGGCTGACAGGGCGGCCCGGAGCCGGTGTACCTACAGCAACACAGAGGGCACAGTGGTGCTGGCCTGTGACGAGGGCCAGTGCCGCTGGCTGAATGTCCAGCTGTCCCCCCGGCAGGGTGAGGGCTTCCTGGCGATGATGTTCAATGCCAGCCAGGGGTGGGACCTGAAGTCCAGCTGTGGCTCTGTGAGGGTCACCGTGTCCCTCAGGGCTCAGGCAGTGGGGCCCTAGGGGCACAGAGCCGGGAGCCTGGGCAGGTGGGGGCAGAGGAGCGGAGTCCTTGAAGCTCTGAGGGACGCGGCCGCATCTCCAGGGTGGGAGGTGGAGTCTGGTCCCCTCCCTTCTTCCCTCACCGGCCCCCTCTCAGAGTCTGAACACCCTTGAGAGCTGCTCTGAGGCCACAATACCCCCGCCATCCATCCCCCTCTCCAGGTCCCGGTCCACGGTCCCCCACCGGCACCCAGCCCAGCAGGATGGTCCCCACAATCCCAAACACCCCGGAGTCTCCATGCTTCTGACACCCAGTTCAAAAGCCAGGGTCTGTTCAGATTTCTTTGTTCTAATTGGATGCGGAGGATAAATGAGGACAATAGGGGCAGAGGGGGCTCGGAGCTGGGGTGTGGCCTGGATTCCTGTGGGGAATCCTGTCCACCATCCACCTCCTCCGCTGCATCCAGGAGAAACCAAGGCAAGCTGGTACCGTGGGAGGGCCAGCCCAGTCCGGGCCTTGGTGACCCGAAAGCCCCAA
This sequence comes from Heterocephalus glaber, assembly GCF_053883595.1. Classification (NCBI taxonomy): domain Eukaryota; kingdom Metazoa; phylum Chordata; class Mammalia; order Rodentia; family Bathyergidae; genus Heterocephalus; species Heterocephalus glaber. Next base: position 61,714,389 of record NW_028258324.1, read on the forward strand.
GGACGGTAGTGGCTGCGCCAGGTGGGCACTGAGATGGCGGCTCCCTGAGGAGGGAGAAGAGCCCCGGAGACACGGAAGCAGCAGCAGGGGTGGCCTGCTGTGGTCCTTGGCTTGCCCGATGTCCCTGGACACCCGCACCCCGTCTCCATGTGGGGCTCTGACGCCAGCGTCTGAGCCAAGCTCTGTCCCCACTCCTCCGCGGGCCCTGGCTGAGCACTTTCCTGGCCGCCCTCCCCTCATCCGGAAGGCTGGCTCCAGCTTCCATGGCGCCTTCTTCAGCCCTACTTGGTGCCCTGGACCACACCAAGGCGCAGGCTTCCTGGGTGGAGGGAGAGACGGCCCGAGGTACAGCGGCCGGCTGCAGCTCAGAGTGTGGGGAGACACAGAGAGAAGACACAAAGCAGGGGTCTCAGGGAGCCTGGCCTCCTGTGACAGGAGTCCTAGGGAACCGGCAGTCTGTCCCGGCCAGAGGCCAGGGCTGGGCTCAGCCGGGAGGGCACAGGCAACCTGGGCAGGAGGGCTGGAGATCTACACAGGCAGGGCAGGGCCAGGCTGCCCGGGCTGGGGGGCGGGGACAGGGCTGGGGCCTGGGCGCCAACTCTGGGGTTCAGGAAGGGCGCTCAGCCGTGTGTGCAAGGCGGGCATCCCCGCTGGTGCAGTTGTTCTGCAGGGTCTGTCGGGGCAAAAGACAGGCAGGACCTCTTCAGCCAAGAGGGTGGGACACTAAGGAGAAAGCCTAGCCACACACACAGGTGGGTGCAGAGCCCTGACCAGGAACCACAGAATTGCAGCAGAAACACAGATTGGTGCAAGCACTGTAGAAATTGGGGTGGAGATTCCTCAAAGAACCAACATGAGAAATTCCATTCCACCCAGCTATTCCCCTTCTAGGTGTCTTCCGGAAAGAGTTAAAGGCATCCTATTACAGTGATCCATGCACACCCATTTTTATAGCAGCACAATTCATAACAGCTAAATCTTGCAAATAGCCCGTATATCCATTAGCAGATGAGTGGCTAAAGAAAACGTCATATTTACACCCAATGGAGTACTACTCTTCCACGAAGAAGGATAAACAGGGTGGGGGATTTAGCTGAGTGGCACCGAGCCTGCCTTGCAAGCTCAAGGTCCTGAGTTCAATCCCCAGTACCAAAAAGAAGGATAAACTTGTGTCATTTGTAGGAAAATGGCTGCATCTTGAGACCCTAGGTTAAGTGAAATGAATCAGACACACAAGTTTAAATATGGTTTATTTTATATAAGAAACCCAAAGTATAAATAAGTGAATGAACAAAATAAAAAGCAGGCAATAGGAGACAGAGATAGATCTTTCGCAAAAGGGAAGGGGATCGAGAGATGAAGGGAGGGAAGGGGATGAGAAGGAACTTCGATGTGTTACACGCCTGCACCAACTCTTCACAAGGCATGTGGTCACTGCACTGCAAAAATAAAGCTGAGAAATGAAAGTAGCGGAGGCATCACCTGCATCTGTTGGTCCCAGGGAAACTCGGAGGCTGGGGACGTCGAGTGGGGCCTGGCCAGGGCTCCAGTGTCGCCCTCTGAGAACAGTCCCACAGCTCCGAGCCCAGGAGGCTGGCGAGGGAGCTGTGTGGGTGGGGTTGAGGGGCAGGAAGGGGGCCCCTGGGGAGCCTCAATTCTCCCCCCGTGGGTGAAGGGCATAATGAAGCAGTGACCAAGGGCAGCTTGAGGGGAACGGAGGGGCGAGGGCCTGAAGCTGACAGGAAGGGAAGTTCTCCTTCATCTCCCTGGGGGCATTTTACCAATGGGCTTCTGGAGGCCCAGTCTGATCCCAGTGTAAGGGGATGGGAAGAGGGGTGGTGGCTCACACCTGTGATCTTAGCACTCAGGAGGCTGAGGCAAGAGGATCTCTGTGAGTTCCAGGCCAACCTGGGCTACATTGTGAATTCAAGGCCAACCTGGGCTGCATAGCAAGACCCTGTCTCGAAAAACAACAACCAAACAACAAATTAAAAAATAATAATAATAAAGTGAGGGGAAGTCGTCAGCAGGTTGGCCAGAGCAGCAGATTCCCAAGTGCACTCAGTTCTGTTCCCAGAGTCACCTGGTGTGACAGTAATCGTGACCACATTTCCTGGGGCAAGGGACGTGACCTGGAGAGGCTGAAGAGGCCCCCACCGGGGAAGGGACCCCACCTCCCTGGCACTGGAGCTCTGGGAGTTTCAGTCCCTGCAGTGGCTGTCTGGGGTCAGATGTGGCCCACGCAGTCCCGTATCCACTGATAGGGACAAAGGGGCAGGGTGATGTGGCAGATGGTTCTCAATGACACTTTTGCTTGTTTGTTTTATTTTTATTTATTTATCTTTGGAACCAGGGATCGAACTGGGGACCTTGCACTTGTGAGGCAGGCGGCGGAACCACTGAGCTAAATCCCCAGCCCTGTTTGTTTCATTTTTTAAAATGGTCTCATTAAGTAGCTCAGGCTGGTCTTGCTCCCCAGTGCTGGGCTCCCAGGCGTGCACCACCATGCCCAGACACTCTCTGTTACACTTTTTTCCCACACACATAATTCTGGGTTAAATTAAAATATAATTTCTCCCAAGGGGAAGGAGCCCTGGGCAACAGCCAGCCTGGAGGACAGCACCTGCAGGACAGAAGTGGAGAGACTGTGAGCCGAGGAGGAGCCTGCAGGCTCAGGCATGGTCAGCTTCACTCCCTTTCCTGTCTCCACCCTTTTTTCCTCTTTTTCTTCTTCCAGGGAAAGTGCTATGGATCACTGGTCTGCAGGGACACCCCCCAGACCACACTGGGGTCCCCAACCGCAGCCGCAGTGCACCTCCCTCCAGGGCCCACAGTAATTTAGAGGTGTGTTTCTTCCATATGTGTAAGAACTCTGCCCAGACCCCTTAGAGCCCATCCAGTGACATCCTGGCTATTCAGGAGGCTGAGGCAGGAGGATCACCTGAGCCCAGGAGTTGCAGGCCACCCTGGGCAACATAGGGAGACCCCATTTTAAACAAAACAAAATGAAACAAACTAAAAAATCTCAGCAAAAACCAAACCCGGGTCCTGGGGCTCTATCTGGTAAGAAGCTGTTTAAACGACCTGTGAGGTAGAGGGGGGCCTGACACCAGCCTTTTTTTTTGCAGTGGTGGGGATTGAGCCCAGGGCCTCTCGAGTGCTACACCAACGCCAGACCACTGAGCGGCCTCCCTAGCCCCAGGTATCCACGGTGCTGAAACCCAACTATCAAGCTCCTCTAGTGATTTGCACACACAGCCCGGGTCCACAGCCCAGGGCCCGGTGTGCTCTCGGGTGCTGTCCTGTGGAGGTCTCCCGTGGTCATTTGCAGCTGGACCCGGGGACACAGGGCTCACATATCAGCTCTGTCCCCCCAACCGCTGCATGCTCTTTGACCCCAAGAACGCACCCGGGCTCAGGTCCTGCAGAGAAATGCGTCTGGCAGGCTCTGCTCCTTTCTTGTGGATGTTTTCAGCATCATCCCTTAGGGGTCTCTGGAGGGCTGGCATTTTTGCTGCTTGTTTTCTTGCAGTACAGGGTGGCTAAATCCTGCCTGCCAGCAGGACTCCCTTCCAGGACACCGTTCAGCAGTTCTCTGCTGCTTGTCAGCCCTGCACCTCCAGGCAGGTTACAGAGCTTTCTGTGCCTCAGTTTCCCGGCCAAATGGCTCATCACCTAATGGTGCCTGCCTCATACTGTTACTGGTGAAGATGAAAGTAGTGAGTTCGTGGCTGGGTGTGGTGGTGCATACCTGCAATCCCAGCACGTGGGAGGCTGAGGCAGGAGGATCTCTCTAAGTCTGAGGCCAGTCTGGGCTACATAGCAAGACCTTATCTCAACAAAACAAAACAAAACAAAACAAAACAAGAAAAAAAAAAACTTTCATGGAAAGTACCCAGGATGGAGGTACAGAATAAATTCCTCAAACTGTTATCTAATTTTATTTCAGGACAGGGTTTTGCTAAATTAAGTTGGGGTTGAACTTGTGATCCTCCTGCCTCAGCCTTCCAGGATCCTCATACCTGGCTGAGTATGCTGTTGTTTTCAGAAAGCTCGCTGTAAAGCAGTGTGCTGTTAGCCCACAGCGGCCTCCCACACCTGTTGTTTACAACCCTCACTGGCACCACGAGGCCACATGGAGTGACTGGCCTGTACCAAAGGTCACCTGGCCTGATGACGCTCTGACCCCTGCATTAAGCAACACTGGGTGGGGAAGAAGCTGGACAAACACTGGCTGATGGCTTCCCCAGAGCATGGTTCTGCCCACTGCGGGGTCCTCTCCTCATTCGCAGTTAATTTCAAGCCCGCGGCTGTGCAGAACCTGGTCTCAGGACGCCCCCTGGTGACCCGTTGGAAGAACGGCTGTTGCAGTGGTCCGGGGACACTCCAGGCGGTGGCTGGTGTCTGCTGGGACTGAGGAAGGGCAGGGTCGCCTGGGTGGTCAGCAGAAAGGTGGGCTTTGGGCAACTCCCCCGCGGGCGGGACGCCACCTCGAGGGGTTGGAAATGTGGGGCGTTCCAGATGGTCCCAGGGGTGTTGCATGTCCTGCACGATACTGGCAGGCCCTGTGCTTCCGGCGGCTCCCGAGAGCACCACCAGACGGCAGAGGAGTGCATGACATCGCTCCTGGAGTCACTCCTGGAGTTTGTCTATCCGGACGTGCAAAGCCCTGTGCGTACACCAGGGGTTCCGGGCTAGAAGTGGCTGCTTTGTGCCCCTTGGAATTCTGTCCGGAGTTGTTCAGCTGCCGTGGTGGCGCACACCTGTCATCCCAGCACTCGGGAGGCTGAGGCCCCTCGAGTTTGGGGCCAGCCTGGACTACATAGATCCTGTCTCAAAAAGCCAAAAGAAAAAAAAAGTATTATGATAAAAGACACATTGCCACCAGTTCCCCTCAAAACACCCCCAAGGACACTGCTGCCTATACCCTGGTCCTCCATCTGTCCTTGACCTTAAGGGAGTGTCTGCCTTTTGGGCCTTTGCTTCCAGTGTCTGAGGGAGGGGCATTGGTTCTGGGAGACCCTCTGTCCCCCTCCCTCCCTTCGGCAGGCTGTGGCCTCGGTGTGAGGGCTGATGGAGCGCAGGGCTTAGCGGTCATTTTGCCACCCCTTCCTTGTTACCTAGAGACGAGTGATGGAAATTCCCTCACACGGCCGAATTGTCTATCAGATGGCAGAGTGGAGTCCTGACCCAGGACAGGGCCCCGTAGAGTACATGGGGAGGATGTGGGGACATCACAGAGCAGGGGGTTACCATGGGACCTGTCCGTGCCCGGGAGGGACGCCGGGCCAAGAAAGTCAGGCTGTGCTGGGTGGGGCGGAAGCTGGAACGCAGGCTGTCGAGGCGGGAGAGGTGGGAGGCGAGTGCCCTGCCCTGCTGAGGTGGCCTGCTGTCGCTGATGGCCCCGCTGGGGCATCAGCCACCCCGGGGACACTGACCTGCTGCAGCACAGCCTGTGGCCCTCTGCCTGCTTGTCCCTCGGCTTGAGGGATGTCAGCCTCAGAGACAGGGACAGCCTCAGAGGTATAATAAGGAGGCTGAAAACTGGCTTGGGGATGTACATTGAAGTCTTCTGTTTGGCTTTGTGGCTTGTCTGTTTCATGGTGGGTGTGTATGTGTGTGTGTGTGCGCGCGCGCTCTTATGTAATGTGCCTGAGCTTCCGTTTCCTATGCTGGCCCAACACCATGGGTCAGGGGGCCAGATGGGTACTGGGTGCTAAGAGAGTGGGGTGTCCGGGTGACCCAGCCCCTCATGCACACAGCAGGACTCTGCCTGTATCCCCAGCAGCCCTGGGGACAGTAGCCAGGGGTGTCCTTGTTCAGCCGCTTCCCCTCCCAGTGACGAAGGCCCCTCTGTGCCTGCCTGGTCTGCTCCCAAGGAGGGTGTGGAGACCCAGTGTCACTGGCTAAACTGTGCTGGGAACTGCAGGGCGCCCCTGGGGGACCTCAGTGTGTACTGACTCTGAGCAGGAAGCCCCAAGCTACTAACCATACAGATGAATGGATTTTGGCACTGTAATCTCAGCCTTAAAAATGAATATCAAATGGGTTTAAAATGTGGGCAGATTTACTGAGCTGCAGCTTAACACTTTAAGCAAACTTTCTGTGGCATAAACCAGGACTAGGACTTTTTTTTTCGTGTACCGGGAATCGAACTCAGGATCTTGCGCTTGCCAGGCAGGCACGGTGTCACTAAGCTACATCCCGGACCCTAAGACTTTTCAATATTGCATTGATTACGATTAGTTTATATTCAGATGTCCCCCTAAGCCTCATGCGGTTATATGCAGGGATTTACAGCTGTTGGGAGACCGGGTTAGTCCTAGGAGGGGTCACTCTGGGTGTGGCCAGGAAGGGTTATCTCAGGCCCCAGCTCCTCCTTTGATCTCTCTACTTCCTGTCCACCATGGCATGAGCAGCTTCCCCTCCCTCAGGCCCCTGTGCCCTGCTGTCCTGCCTCGGAGCCAGCTGACTAGGGACTGAAGCCCACAAACTGTGAGTCAAAATAAGCCCTTCTTCCTTTAACTTGAGGGGGTTGGGTACTGTGGCTCAGTGACAAGGAAGTGTCTAAGACAGAGTTTAAACAAGGTCGAAATGGTTTCTTGGTCCTGTAAAAGTCTAAGTGAAGGTGCCAGGCTGACATTGCTTCCCGATATCAGAACCCCCCCATACTCATGCATTCAGTCATGGAGTCGGCCAGCAAGCATTGCTTCACACCAGCGAGGCCATGGTTACAGCACATGGCGGCGGGGAGCAGACAGGGTCCATGCTGTGTGTGTGCCCTTCACTTCCAGGTCCAAGGCCGCACCGTCCCTGTGTTCCAGGCCGCAGGAGGGAGGGAGGGATGAAGAGGAGGAAGGCAAGGGATGCACCCTGTGGCCTCTGGGAGCCTGGTGAGGAGGTGCACACCTGTAATCCCAGCACTCTGGGAGGCTGACGCAGGAGGATCACAGGTTCCAGCCCAGCCTGGGCAACTTAGTGACTTAGCGAGACTCCTGTCTCAAATAGAAGATAAAACAGAGCAGGGGACATAGCTGAGTGCGAAGGGCCTGGGTTCAAGCCCCAGTACTGCAGAAAGCAAAACAAACCAAACACCTGGGCTTCTCAGGCCTCACAGCACCCCTGAAAGCACCCCCTGCACGGAGTCCCTCAGTCTGCAGCACCAGCGCGGGCCCTGCTGCCTGCTGGGCTCCGGGCTGATCCGGGGATCACACTGAGTCAGACAGCATCATCGTCAGGGTCTCTCGCACCCCACCTCGAGAGTCCACAGACTGCGCCTCTGGACCCCCCTCCCTCGGGCCGCCCTGGATGAGCCTGCAGCCTCCTGCAGGGGCTTCCTGCTAGCCACTGCCTCAGTGGCCATCCTGATGGCACCCACAGCTGTCACCAGGCCTGCCATTCCCCAGCATGCACTTCCTCTGCTGCTTATCTCACACATCCCTTAGCTTGAGCTGCAGAGTCTACGGATTCTTCCTCCTGCAGGGTGGGCTGCGTGGATAACTGGGTGGGCTGCGTGGGCAGCTGGGAAGAAAACAAACCCCTGCCACGTTTTAATTCACAATTAAAAATGGATCACTTTCCCAGATCAATTATTCTTTGGGAGTAAACAGAAAGGAACTCGGAATGTTGTACCACGGCCCGGCAAGACCACCAGAGTGGATAAAGAGTGGCACTGTTTTTCTCACAGGGCCAGATGCCCCAGCCCCATGCTTCCAGGTTCCTCCAGCGTCACTCCCTACAGCGTCACTCCCTACATCCGCTTCCGCTGTCTGCCCCAGCCCGGGTCACCGGAAGAGGCCTCCGCCGGAAGAGGGCGCCCCTCCCGGTACCTGGGGCGGTCCAGATCGGGCCAGGCTGGGTTGCAGTCCTGCTCCACCACACCTTGGGTGTGGAAGCCGCAGCACTTCCAGGAAGCCAGCTTGGATTTTCCTGACTCTGCTGCATGGACACTGCCATCTCTGTGGAGTTGTGATATCGATTTCATCCTGGTGATTGGCGTGTTTGTGTCTGCCTGGCCTCTGCACTCTGGCCACAACAGGTCTAGTACTGGTCTCTGTGTGCAGAAGATTAAGACGGGGCCACAGGGCGAGGGACGCTCCCAACACAGTGACACCATCCTCACTGTACACAGAACCAATCAGAAACCTACTATTTTCAACCCTGTATTTGAATCTGGTGCTTCAAGGGACCAATCAGAAGACGCCTCCAAACGCGTGGGTTGCTGCTTATACCCAACTGGGGACACTGGCGGCCTCCTGCTGTCTTCTCCGTGGTGGCAGTTTTCCCTCAGGTCTTCCTGCCACCCCTTCTTTCCCAGGCAGGCAGGACAGAGCTCCCCGCACCCCGAGCCGTGGCTGCCTGACTGGTGCATGGAGACCGGAAGGCGTGGAGCCACCTACCAGGGGTGCAGAGGGGATTGGGCGAATAACGCAGATCCAAAGTGTCCAGGACCGTGGGGGAAGTTCCTTCCAACTCCGGGCCTCGGTTTCTCCACCTGTCACGCCAGAGAACCGGACGGGATAATGTGGACCCTGAGGAGCAGTGGAGGAGATGGGATGGGTCGTGCTAGGCCAGGCCGCACACGGCTTGGAAGAAGGATGTGGGACCTAACGGTGGGTGTCTGGAGTAGCCTTCTGAGCCACCGTCCAGATGAAAGATGTGAGGGGAAGAGGATCTGGCCCCGCCCACAGGCCCCGCCTTGACACGCGCTGGCCCCGCCCCTGCCAGCCCAGCCCCGCAGCTGATTAGAACTGCCCTGGAGGTCAGCCCAGTTCGCTAGCAGGCCTGCTCCTGTCCTCCTCCAGGCAGGCCTCCAGGGTCACCCTGGCTCACTCTGTACCCACAAAGCCCCAGTTCCCTTCTGGATATTCCCTGAGGGTCCCAAGAGATCCCCCAGGGCAGGGCCTCTGCAGCTGCAGGAAGGCACCCCCTTCCTCTGTCTTTCTGCGTTTCTCTCCTCGCCTCTTTCCAGCTGTCCTCCCCTCACTTCCTTCCCCACTTCCTGCTCGTCCCTTTCCTCCCTTAGCTGGTATTTTCTTCTCAGGTGTCTTCAAGTACAAAGGTGGGAGAGAGGGTGTCAGGGCGTGCCTCAGTTTACCGTGACAGTGCAGTGCATTTGCTGGGTATTGATGGAACTCTGGGTCACTTCCCCAGGCCCCTGAAGACACCCCTCTTCTCGGCAGGGCGCCGGGGCTCCCTCCATCACAGATGCACCGCGTCACACTTCCACCCTCCCCGTCTGCTTGGTTCTGGGCCTCTGGACTGAGGCTGCGCTTGGAGAGAGGCCATGTGGGTTGAAGCGGCCTGGCTGGCAGCCACAGCTCCTAATTCGGAGAGTGAGAGGTGGAAATGCAGCAATTCGGGGAGAAGAGACTGCTTCCTGCCTGGTGCCCACCTCTCTCCCCAGTTCAGCCCTGCTGGTTTCCCCCTGTCACCCTGGTCCCCCAGCCTGGTCCGTGGGCAGGTGGGCATTCTTTGCAGCCTGGAAGGGGCTGATCAGATGGGGGCAGACAGTCACACTGGACAGATGGCAGGGAGCCAGGCCACCTAGGAAGGGGCAGGGACTCGCCCCAGGTCACACACCTGGAAGTGGAAGCTCCTGCTAGGGCCGGCGTGATGCCTCTGTGTGTGGCTCCAGTGGGCAGGGAACAGAGAGAGGGTTCAGCCTGAAGAGCCCAGTCTCTCCTGCAACCCAAGAGCAGCCCTCCTGACCTGCAGATGTCCATGTGGTGCCCAGCAGACCTGGATAGACTGGCCCGGGTCCCAGAGGGGACAGAGGCGTGGCCTGTCAGAGTGGACCCCGCTCCTCCCAAGGTGGGCTCTGATATCAAGGCCCAGGCCTTGAGAGGGCCTTGCATGGGGCTGGGCTCTGGCCAAGGAGACTGAGGTGACCACACGTGATGGGAGGCAGGAGTCCCACAGGTAACTGCACTCTCAGGAGATGTCAGCTCTCGTGGGTAAGTCAGAGTGGACGCAGGGAGGGGCTGACTCAGGGCACGGGGAGTGAGCGGCACAACTGGAGCCTGGACACACGCTCTGCACAAGGGCCGTGTGTCCCTGCGGTTGTCCTTTTCCTGTGGACAGACGCCCGGATGCCGCTGTTCGGAACATTCCAGCTGATGTTGCTTCAGGCAGGGCTGACGACTCTGGAATTTGCTCCCTGGGCTCCAGGCTGGGTGTGTGAGGAGGAAAGCTCACCTCTGGGTGTGCATGTCTGACAGAGCTGCCTCAGATCCAAACTGCAGTCCTCAAGCCTCTGCCTGAGGCCTTTTTTGTTCTACTTTGTTTTTGTGAGACAGAGTCTCCTTGTGTAGTTCAGGCTGGCCTCGAGCTCACTGTGTAGACCAGGGTGGCCTCAAACTCATGGTGATGCTTCTGCCTCAGCCTCCCGAGTGCTGGGATTCCAGGCATCATGCCCGGCTCGGCCTGACATCTTGAATGCTGCTGCTGGGGACAGTGAGGGTGCTGGTGGCAGCCAGTGGTTCATCATCTGTTGCTCAGAAATGACTTGTTCTTTTCTGCTGGCAGGAAGGATGGAGGGAGGGGAAGGGGAACGGTGGGGGTGGCCCCAGAGATGCCTTACGACTGCCCTGACAGGTGAGCAGCAGTAACACCACCTCAGGAGACAGGGACCAAGCTCGCTCCCACCCAGAGGCCTCAAAGTCACTTTCTGGCAGGAGGCCATTGTGTGCAGACTTCCACCCGAAGCCAGGCAGGAGGAGAGAAGCAGCACTGTGCATCCTGCTCTGGGCCCATGGATCTGTGGCCTCCTTCACAGGTGAGAGAACCCACGCTCGGGATGCTAATATTGACTAAGGTCACAGAATGCGGGTGCAGAGCTGGGACCCAAACTCCCATTCAGCCAGGGCCAAATTTCGTGTTTTCCCTGGGCCAGGGTTTCTGACCTGGGCACTTTACCGTCAGCCACTGGAATTGCCTCTGGGCTGTTGTGATTTTAATTTTATTTATTTATTAGTGGTATTGAACCCAGGGCCTTTGCACAGAACTACATTCCCAGTCCTATTTTTTTTATTTGAGACCCACTAATTTGCTGAGATGGGCTCCTCCTGCCTCAGCCTCCCAGAGTGCTAGGGCTACAGACATGTACCACCATGCCTGGCTCTGCATGGTTGTTTTAAACAGGTGGTTGCTGACCCAGGCACTGTTGTAGGCTCATGGGAGTCAGCAATGAACAAGGCAGGCCCTGCCCCTGTGGACTTCCTGTGAGGCTGGGGGGGGACCAAGAACAAGCGTAAATGTAAGTGGATTACACGGGTAGTAGAAGGTGACAGAGCTTATGGGGAAAGGAACACAACATAAGGGAAGTGAGCAGGAAGTGTATGGGGTGCGACTGTGAAGACAGCCCTCAGATAGGAGCTTCCTCAGGAGGTGACAAGTGAGCCAAGACTCGGAGGAGCGCATTTGGCTATGAGAACTGTGCTTCCTGAGTCCACTGCAGTTGCTCTTTCAGAGCCTGGAGGGTGGGCCCGGGACAGGTTTTCCCAGGTCACTTATACACGCCCATGTTTGGAAATCGCCAGAGGCTCTTCTCCATGCAAAAGACTTTCCCTTCCCAGGTGAGGAAGAATTTGCTTGAATCTCAGTAGAGTTGCAGCTTGTACCCTCTGCACGCCTGCTTCCTAGCAGGCTGAGGCAGGAGGATCACAAGTTCCACCCCAGCCTGGGCAACTCAGCGAGATCCTGTCTCAAAAATAAAAAGTAAGGGCCGGGGATTTAGCTCAGTGGTTCCACTGCCTGCATTGCAAGTGCAAGGTCCTGAGTTTGATCTCCAGTACCAAAAAATAAAAATAAAAAAAATGAATTCAGAGTCACTGGAATCGAGTCCTGATGGTGATCCCTGTGATGTGGTAACTGGATAGAACATAGCAAGTCAAGCTTACAAAGCGCTCCTGTGGCTATGACAGACTGGAAAGCTCTGTGTCGGCTTGGGGCAGGAGGTGATGTCCAGTCCAGTGCAAACAGGTTATCGAAGCAACGCTTTGGCATCATGGGGAGGCGTGGCTTACTAGACTTGGCTTCCAGATCAGCCCCTGCGACAGGCCTGGGCCCATCACTTGCTTTGAGGAGTTTCTGCTTCCAAGTTTGGAAAATGGAGCTGCTGAACTTCCGCCACTTAGCACAGCACCGTCTCTACCCCAGCCAGTCGGTGCATCTGTCCGTCCATCCGTCCAGGCATCTGCCGATCATCTGGGTGTCTGACATGCTCTAGATTCAGACCCACGGAATTCCAGTCCCGTGAAGTAATTTGGAACATGCCTAGGACTGACGGTAAAGCAACCTGACCTGGGAAAATAATGAACGAAAACCGCATGGGGAGTAATTAACTGGGACCTCGAAGCCTTTAATCTTGGAAGCTCTGCCCTGGGAGGCCCCCGAGGTGGGCTGGTGTCGCTTGCCGTCTGGGGGAGCCAGACAAGTGCCTGTAACCGCAATTGCAGTGGAAGCCACCCCAATCGGTGGCAGGCAGCCCTGCCCCGTGGCCCAGCCCTGTTAACTGCTGGCATCCCACTTGCTGGATGGAGCCCAAACACCCCGCACCGTTTAAAGTGCTTATTGGAAAAGCAGATTTGGTCTTGGCCGCAGCTCTGAGCAGTTCCTTGTGTGGGGCGCTCCCCAGGGCTGTGATTGAACCCAAGAAAGCACTGCCTACTTTCGGCGTTCTTGCTTTCATCTTCACATCACATTTGAAAATTTATATTTAAAGAAAGTCAGGGAAAGGGGCCAAGAGGACTCACGTGGCCTGTGGTGCCAGAACACCCAACACAGCCACGCAGAGGAGGCTGTGGGGGATTAGAGGGGAATTAGAACCAGTCAGGAGGAGCCGGCAGGCGGCCTGACCCCCTAGGGCCCCAGTGGCCTGGCCGTGGTGCCATCAGGCTTTACAGAGCACGAGGTCTGAGATTTGGATCGGATGCCAGCCAGTCCAGTGGGGGAGAGTTTTCCAAAAGCCCTGGAGGAGAGGTGCCCAGCCCAGCATCTGGCCAGTCGGGCCAATAGGAAGTGGACTCTGACCTGCTTCCGGAAGCTTTATTGACCCTGGTGACCGTGAGTGGGAGAGAACGGTTGCAGGAAAGAGCCCAGCCTGGGGCCCTTTGCCTGTCTCTACCGCTCCTCCAGCAGGATTCTGAGAACAGTGGGTGGTGTTTGCCAGCAGGCTCCCTCTTGCAAAAGGCTATGAGCACCACACAACTTTCCCTGCAGCTCCTTCTAAGATCCCTTCTAGGGCTGGTAAGGCTAAAACATCTAGGTTTAATGTTTTTGCTTTTGAGTGCAGAGATCAAACCCAGGACCTCATGCATGCTAGCCAAGTGCTATACCCCCAAGCCACAGAGCTACAGATATCCCAGCCCTTAAAACATCAGGTGTGAGCCGGGTATGCTGGCACGTGCCTGCCATCCTTGGGAAGCCAGGGCAGGAGGATCACTATGATTTTAAGACCAGCCTGGGCCACAGGGTGAGAACCTGACTCAAAAAACAAACAAAAAATCAAGTGTTATGGAAGAGTGAAAAGAAATAGCATTCTGGAGAAGGAAAAAGGTTCCAGTACAGAGCATACCCAAAGTCCTAGTTTCTGGGTCCAGCTGTGATATTTTCATCTTTTCCAGAAATTTTTGTGTATAGGAAATCATCAAACTTTCTTTAGTTGGTTTCTTCTTTGAGCATAGTATCCTGTACTTATTCCTGTTATATCTTATGTTTATCAATACCTTATGTTTTAAAAAAAATAATGAAAAAGAAAATGCATGGTTTACAACAACAACAATAACAAAAAAATATACTGACCAGGATTATTCAAACAATCCTCCTGCTTTCAGAATTACAGGAAGAGGGAAGTAAATATACAACACTTAAAATGATTATATTTAACTTTGAGGTCCTAGTTGCTAAGAAAAAGAAGAGTGGGTGGGGAGAATAATATATTGGTTCCTTGGGAGAGAGAAAGCTTATTTTTGTTTTTGAGGCTACAAAAAACTTCTGAGGGGCTTCTGTGAGGAATAGGCTAGGCCAGTGCGTTGGCCAGGGTTTATGCAAAGCACAAAGGTAGTTTGTGCGTGGATATTTTGGTGATGAACCATAGTGGTTTTCTGAACCACAGTGACTAGTCTGGGGGTGGGTAGAACAGAACGTAGGACACCCCGAGAGGACTGGCCACATCACCTGGCCTGTACCTGGTGCACCCCCACTTGAAGGCTCCCTGAGTTGGATGTGGGGCAAAAGAGAAGTCAGGCACACTAAGGACTATGTGAATGGACAGGACAGAACACGTCTCCAGGGGAAAGTGTCTCATGCCCTTCGTTAGGGTTCCTAGCTGGTGTCCCCTAAAGCCTCGTGTGCTCAAAGGAGGGGCTTTAGAAAGGTGACCAGGTTGTTGAGGTGGCACAGCTGACTTGCTGTTAGGAGGTGGGTGTGGCCCAGAAGCGTCTGTCTGCCCCCAGCTCCTCTCTGTGCTCTCTCTGCTTGCTCCCACCCTGCTGTGAGCAGCCGGCCAACTATGGACAGACCCTCGAGCCGAAATCAACCTCTCCTTCCTTGAGCTGTGGGTGTCGGTGGGGTATTTTATCCCAGCAATGAGGGAAGTAGCCAAGACGTCACTGAATCAGCTAATACCTAAGTGTGAATGTATGTGTGTGCACAGGTGTGAAGAGAAACCCTGTCCCTCGACCTCGACCCCCATGTCCCTACACACGCCCAACACAGTCGGCGCCTCTGCAAAAGACAGAACCTTTGCATGAACTAAAGATCATGAACTTGGTGGAAGAACCACAGCACAGTTTCGGAATTCACAGGGGCAAAAGGCTTAATTACTCCAAATAAGTACTCAGGCTCAGAGCCAGGGTGCTGCAAGCCAGCAAGATGAGGGAAATGACCTCTGCCTCTGTCAAAGCTGGGCGAGCCGAGCTCGGGACTGGCTGATTTCAGCAGGGAAGGGCGTCTGTGATGTCACTTGTTCTCTTCTTGCCAGGTGGCCTGTCCTTGACCCCTGAGAGGCCACTGACTGGCTGTAGGACTGGCACACACGCCCCTTCTCTTCACATCCTGGAGCATCCAGTGTCCCCAGCCTTGTTTGTGCCCCAATAAACACAGCCAGCTGCAGGCCTAAGTGGAGGCCTGAGGGCATCACCTGGGAACGCGCCAGGAGTGCGCATTCGAGATTCGGTCTCGGAGCTCTGCTCAGAAGCCCTCAGGTCTTCTGATGTGGGCTGGGATTTGGAGCTGAAACTGCAGAAGAGATGCTTGAGCGGGGGCTGCTCCTCTGAGGAGAGGGCCAGAAGATCTGGGACAGGGCAGGGGGTCCGTGTAGTTTGAAAAAGCCCCCGGGATGATTCTAACCTCTCCCCCCACCAACCTTATCTATCTGAGATCTAGAACCGAATTCTGCAACAGACTGCACCAGTCTCCTTATTTTGATGATTTTTGTTAGCTTTCAAAATTGTGTAGCAACACTGGAGCAACTGGGGTTGGCGCTGGGAATCTCCCTCCTAGTTGTTCTAGTCCAAAGACTTCCGCTGTGGAAGGGGACTTGAGCCAGGAGACCCCGAACATGAGGAACTGTGAGCTGCTTTGCTGACGGTCAAGCAAGCATGCACATCTGCCTTAATTTTTTTAAATGAGTTTTTTTATGGCAGGAATCTTTTTTTATTGCTCTCAACAGGGGAAAGATTTGTCCTAAGTTGCCCGAATATTTGCACACAGTGGTGGATACAGGGTTCTCTCTGCTGGTCGGGAAGCGCCCTGGCTTCCTGAGGAGTGGGTGTTACCAGTCAGGAGCGGCTCCCTTGCCCATCGCTCATGGCCCCCTGCAGCTGTGCCTGCTGATCTGCCTGCCAGGCGAACACCAGAGGCCAGGGGATGACTTCTTAGAAAGTGTGTGCTCCTGCCCAAGTGGCAGTGCTTATCTCGAGCTTATCTGGGTGACAGGCTCCTCCTCTGGGGGTGATATTTCCGCTGTGGCTACTGAGGCAGGAAGCAGGTGGCAGGCAGCTGGCCTCACTGCAGGCCCCAGAGCCACCTGGGTTTGCCACCAACCGTGGCGGTGGCCGATCTGGCTGATTGCTATGTGTTCTGTGTCTCCGGGAGGCGGAATTGCAGATTTGATCAGCCTGGCGGGGGCCTCCATCCTGGGAATTGATGGTCTTCGAGGACCCTGTGCTGCTGCTCTCTGAGCAGAGGGGGGAGGCAGGCCACTTAGTTAGTCTTGTTTGGTTTTTGAGACAAGTTCTCGATATGTAGTCCGGGCTGGCCTCAAACTCATGGCAATCCTCCTGCCTCAGCCTCCCAAGTGCTGGGATTGTAGGCATAGCCACCGCCCCGGGTTAAGCTGTGCCCCTCCTAAGCTCAGCCAGAAGGCGGGGCAGGGCCTTCAAGGCAGCTGTGAGATCTGCCTGCTGTAAACAGAAGTGTGACTGGGAACGGCACTGACTTCTGAGCACGAGACTAAGGGCTCAGCTCCCGCAAGTGCCCGTCCCGTTGTGCCACTGGTCCTCAGTCAGCGAGTGAGCTCGGGACTCCGGTGGCCCGCTGCGCCAGCCCTGAGTTTCCACCTCACTGCCGCACCCTGCCACAGGGGTGCCGGCTTCCCCTAGGACAAAGCCATCAGAGGGCCGGTCCTGGCTCTGCCCCTCATCACTCCACCCCACCGTGGCTCGTCTGCCTCTGCCGGGTCCCTGTGGACGCCCCCCCCCCATCCTGGCCACTCCCCGTGGCCACTGTCCCAATCACGCTAAACCGAGGGTCATTTCCCAGCGCTGTGCTCCCCGCCTCCCGTCCTCATCTCTCTCCTTCCCTCCTCTCCCTCCCGCTTCTCCCCGCCCCTCCTCCTCGCTCTCCTCTTTCTTTACTGGGACCTGGACCCAGGGCCTTGCTCCTCGCTCCAGCCCCAGGCCTTCCCTGTCTCTCACTGCCGCACAGGGTCTTGCTAAGTCTCTGACAGTGCGCCTGCCCTGTCATCTTGCGGCACTTGGCAAGGCCAGTCCCTGCTCCACGGTGGCCGGCTCACATGTGCCTGGCTCTCCGTGGCCTGGGCCAGCTTCCTGTCCATCTGCTTGTCACTCGTCTCCTCCCACACCCCGACACAGGCCGTCAGGCCGGCCTTGGTGCTCTCCTCTCTCTGCTGCCTGTCACTTGCGCCGTCTTCCTGTGAGGCTTCTGTGCGGACTCTGACTTGGGCCCTGAGGAGCCCTGGGCTCAGCAGTGATGGCCCAGGTTCCCGAGCTGACTCTGCCCCTTCCTGTGTCCATGGTGCCCGGCCCAGGCCAGGTGCCCCCTTCGATTCTTCTCCGAGTCTGCCACTCACATTGGAGTCCCCTCTCCACTTTAGCACCACTCATCAGCTTCATCGCTGTCATCTGGCCCAAGCCACCACACCTGGCAGCATAGTTAGAAGACTCCTCACTGGCCCTGCCCGCCTCTTGTCCCTGCCTCTCGTCCCTCCCCACCTCGTCTCTTCTCCTCCAGTCTCCAGGGGGAAGCTGGGTGTGGTGGCCAGGCCACGTGTCCCTCCATCCCATTCTGTTAGCCTACCCTCCCATTTGTCACCTTTCACTCACTCTCTGCTGCCTCAGGGCCTTTGCACTTCCTGTTTCTTCTGCTCCGACCTCTTTCCCCCAAGCACATGTCACCTTGGTGAAAATTGAAGCTCATTTTACCCACATTCCCTATCACCTCTCCCTTCCCTGTTCCTGTTTTGTGTATTACCCTTTCATCCAGACGCATGCCCACTCAGCCATTCTGGTTGGGGAACCAGCCCTGGGTTCAGATAATCAGGAGATGGGTTTTCTAGAGAACTTAAAGATAATTGTTCAGTGTGCTAAAAGCCCGACTGCTCCTCATGAGGGCCACAGCTCTCCACTGTTCCCGGGCACTGGATGTCCCTTCTGTTAATTGTCCCTGTCCCTGCACAGGGGCAGAAGCCCCCGGGGGTGGGTGGCTTTCCCTACTTTACTCAGCCCTGGGACTGAGCATCTGCCTCCTGGTAAGTGCGCAGAGAGCTCTGTTGAATGAATGAATGAGGTAGAGCAGTGCCCTGAGCAGGGTTCTCAGGAGGACCAGGCGTCTCTGTGTCCATAACAAGGTGGGAGGCACTCTGGGCAGAGGGCAGAGCAGGCACAAAGGCCTGGACCATGTCCCTCTCCAGGTCACCCATCAAGGGCAGAGGCAGGGTCCCCACATGCACTCACCGGGCAGCCTCTGCTCCATGGCATCACTAGTTAGTGGCAGATGGACTTCTTCATTGCTGGAGGGCACTGTCACCTGTCCCCTCTCCTGCTGCAGCACTTCATGCCTGGCCACCGTCAGCACCTTTACCTGCCCCTTGCTTTCCAACTGGGAGACAAAACCCATTTGAAACCCAGGGAAGGGTGACGAGAGCCGGGGTGAGGCACCCCAGCACCACCTCCTCTGGGGAGTCCTCCCAACTTTCTCCTCCCTGCCTGGGAGGGTTTCCCACATGCTTCCTCTGGGCTCCTGGCTCGCTTCTGTAGCACATCTCACCAGTTTCCATCTCCACTTGCCTGCCTTTGTGTCTTACTCAAGGTGACTCCAGGGACAGAGATGGCACTGATTGACTTCAATTCCAGCTCTTATAAATGCTGCAGCGGCGCCGGGTAGACCCGTGCACTCCAGGTGCTGATTCAGCCACCGTTGGTGAGTGGGTCCTGCCCCCCCTAACAGAAACCCGACAGGCTCCAGAAATAAGTCTGCTGAAATTAGATTTCTAACTAGTTATACATCAGAGTTCAAAAGCAGTTCACTTAATATTTTAACTGCCAAGCTAGGATAGGAGTTGAGCAAAACTGATTTTGAAACTTTCAGAGTTTTAAGAAAGCAAAACTATGGACTTCAAATCTACTGTCTCTTTTCTGGCAACCACAAGGTCCTGAGTTTGATTCCTGGTACTCAAAAAAAAAATATGAATTTACTGTTTCATTCTATTCCATCCATTTGAGAAGTAAATAAATGGGAAATCTTTCATTTAGCAGATTCTTTCATAGACTCTTTTTTTTGGTACTGGGGATCGAACTCAGGACCTTGCGCTTGTAAGGCAGGCTGCAGAACCACTGAGCTAAATCCCTGGCCCTTCCATAGACTTTTAAAACCACTGGCAGCAAATATGTACACATGCTTGCCCCTCACTCTGTGTCCACGCATGCACACATGTGTGTGCAGACCCCCTTGCTCCAGAGTAGACAGGCTCCCCATCCAGGTGCAGCCCCGACCTCCTGCTCCCGCACAGCCGGGGTTCTGGCAGGAGGGTGTGGTGTCCTTAGCTGTTCCAGAGGACTGGGAATTTCATTAGGCCATCTTGGGTGTGAGGCAGGGAAGCGCCCCGCTCCGAGAGAGGCCAGAGTGGCATCCTCTGACCTGCATTTTTTTTTTTGGTACCGGGGATTGAACTCGGGTCCTTGCGCTTGCAAGGCAGGCGGCGGAACCACTGAGCTAAATCCCCGGCCCAGAGTGCCATCCTCTGACCCTGGCCTCAGCCGCCTAGCCCAGTGCCATCTCACCTAAACTGTGTTCAGGGCTGCCAGCAGCTGAGCTGTATTCAGGTCACTGCCTGATGGACAGACTCATGTGGGAAGCCTCCCTGGGCTTCGGTGACAGCGTCCCTTTGTGTGGGACAGGGTGGGTGTCGGCCCTCAGGTTCAGCAGGCTCTGGAGAAGGGAGCTTCACTCTTGGAAATGAAATCCTCTTACCTTTGAGGTGAGCAGCGTGCTCCTCAGGCCCCATCTGTGCTCCACACGTGTTTGCATACCAGTGCCTGGACATCCCAACATCTCCTGGCTGAAGTTAAGTCTATTTCACTATCTTCTCTGGAACACCTCAGTTCGCAGACTGTCCAAGGAGGCTTGCTTATTTTTCAGTAATTAAGAACACTTTCACAATTACTTCATGATCACTAGAGGAAAAATAAGGTGGACATACAAATAAAAGGTTAAAATACGTACACATCAAAGAAAGCAGCACATTCAGGCCAGTTAGGCAACTTTGCCAGCAATAGATAAGGAAGGGAAAAAGAGGAGACACAGTGCAGCTATCTGGGTGCCTGCGGATCGCCCTTGGGAGGCTGTGCTCTTACTGGGCTTTTCCTCTCCCCGTGCCGTGTGCATGGGCCGGCTCCTCCAGGAGGAGCAGAGCAACTGCCCTACCAGCGCCCAGGACCATCTATCTGTCCTGATCTCCCCTGGCGTCACATGAAGTGGGCAGTGTGGTTTGTCTTTGTGGCTCAGGCATGGGGAGTCACCTCGGGAGCCCTGCCTAGAGGGTGCTGCAGGCTCTAAACAGCAGCACAGTGCAGGCCGAGGGGCTCAGTAGATGGGGCTACCTCTCAGGGAACAGCGTCCATTACGGCTTTTGGGCTTGCTGTCTGCCCACTGCCCTCACAGCTCTGTTGGCAGCACACCCCACTGCTGCTGCCCTTCGGTGCCCACTGCAGTGATGTAGAGACACTGCAATTAGGAGTTACGTGACGAATACGTGACTGTTCACCGTTACCTGCCCAGCTCCACCTGCCCAGCAGGAGGCCTGGAGTGGGTCCAAGGCCATACATGTGCATCTAAAATCAGTCCTGACCTGGGAGGGCCTGCTCCTGGCCATGAGGGTCACACAGCCAGCAGGCAGGAGGCAGTGTGCGCCCAGCTGGCTCTTCCATGAGGTGTGACCACAAAGTACAGTAAATGTTTAAAGTTAAAAAAAAAAAAAATTATCACAGTAAAAGATGCATTGTCATGAATCCCCCTCATCCTCCTGCTTGCTTCAAGCACACTCATCCCATCATTCTTGCCATTTTCTGAAGCAGCTCTGCAAGTCCTCTTTTGAGGGTGTCTTTAGTTGCACTGTTGTGGCTGCCTCCATGCCCTGAATTGATTCAAAATGTTTCCTTTTTATGGTCATTTTGACTTTGGGGAAGGAAAATCCAGAAGTTGCATGTACCAGATCTGGTGAATAAGGTGGATGATGACACACTGTGATGTGTTTTTTGTTTGGTGCCAGAGATTGAACTTGGAACCTTGGGCTTGTGAGGCAGGTGGTGGAACCACTGAGCTAAATCCCTGGCCCTACACTGTGACGTTTTTACCACCCTGCCTTTCCCAAGTGCCAGTTGGATGGGAGTTGGAAGCAGCATTCACCATGTTTTTGATCACGCCTTGCAAAGACCCTCAAGAAAGAGCTCTTCCAGAGCTGCTTCAGAAAGTGGCAAGGATGATGGGATGAGTGTATTCAAAGCAAGGGGGGAGGATTTTGAGGGGGATTCACGGCAATGTGTCTTTTAGTGTAAAGATTTCAAAAAAACATTTAAACACACTTTAATATTTTGATCAGCCCTTGTAAAAAATGTGGCCCCTTTGGAAGGAGGCTTAGATGGGAATCCTGCCCTTGAGGCCTCTCCCTACGTGGGCGGGCGTGGGGTCAGCTCCCCGGCAGGAGAGGCCTGGAGCAGGGTGGAGCAGGGTGGAGCCAGGCTGTCTGCATCTGAGTGAGGGGAGAGGCGTGGCGTGCAGAGCTGGCGCGGGCTTGGGGTACAGGGCAAGGCTGAGGCAGGAGGGGGCGCCGGCAGAGGGCAGCCCAGAGCCACGGACGAGCTCTGTGAGGACGAGCCGCAGGCCCGCTGCTGTGGCCGGGAGTCCCGGCCCCTTTGTTCGCCAGAAACCATTTAAAAAGCCAGTCCCAGCACGCATGCGGGGTGCAGGGAGAGCTAGGGGGACAGTGGCCGGCGGGGCGTAGCGCTCCCTTTCAACCGCGCGGCCCCAGTTTTCAGGCTCTGGGCCTAACAGTAACCCAACAGAGACTAAGGAGAAAAACCCCGCCCCTGCGGCGGAGCGACGCTGGGGCTGCGCGGGTCCCTAGCAGGTGGCCCAAGCTGCCTGGCTGTCCCCACTTGGCATGGAAGGAAGGAGGGACTCGGGCCGACTTCCTGAAGGCACATTCTGGGGTTTGCAGGGATCGGGAAAGAGGAGGATCTTTTTTGCCTTCCATCCTGCCCTCTCCCTCCTGCCTGGGTTTTTCTTCCAGGAATGGAATGATCTACTTTAGCAGTTCAAAGGACATTCCATTCCCGTGACCGACAGAGCCCAGACGTGGGCATACCTCAGCACTCTTTCTTATGGGGAGGTACAGGCAATAAATCAGAATGCGCAAAACTTTAAAATAGCATTCTTTCAACTTCTAATAGCCTATCTCACTTAAACTCCAGCTTGCCACCAGCAGCTGTGTCTTTATGTCCCCAGCAAGGACCCAGAAGTGCTTAAGTGGAAAGGAAATGGGTTGACGGGGTGGATTTGAACTCTCTTAGCACTAAAATTCTTTGTCTGTTACTGAACAAAGGTTGACGGAAGACTTTAAAACAAAGTTGAAAAAATGACCATTATTGAGAAGATCATTCTGTTCTATCCTGTTCTCCCCCACATGGCCCCACACCAGCCCCGGCTCCAGAAGCAGGGACACATGCAGAGTTAGACACTTGGGTGTCTGTTTGCCAGAGAATCTGGAAGCTGCTGATCAAAAATACTCTCAGTCCTGAGCCATCCAATAGGAGACACCAGGATGGATAAGCATGAAAGGCCAAGAGATATTTCCCCAAAGGAACAGAAATATTTGAAAAGTTTGAACCCATCTTGAACCCTCTGGTCTTGCTCTTTAGGCTCTGAATGCGTTGTAACTTACAACTGGGCCGGAGGGTGAAAGACGATCTTACTAAATAATCGCTTCTGGGAAGGGTTTTGGTCAGCTTCCCCAAACAAGACTCCAATAAGTTGCACAGGTATTTTTTAGTTCGCCGGACCAGCGGGTCCAGGTGAAAAAGTATCTGAAGTGTGCCACAGGGAGGAGACCAGGGACAGGGCGATTAGGGGCTTGTGCAGGAAGGGACAAAGGGCCAATTACGAGCGAAGCCTGCGGTCTCCCTCGGAGAGGTTAAGGAGGAGAGCTCAGGGGGCCTTTGAGCTACCCTGTCATTTGTCCTGGGGCGTAATCAAGTTATCATAGCACCCGGTCTCCATGCATCTATTTGAATGAAGACAAAAATTTGCAGACAAATTTCTAGCAGCAGGAAGTTGGTGGTCTCCTGCGAGGCTGGATGAAAAGCACCTGTAACCTTGCTGGCCTCGTCCAGCTCCTGCTGGGAGCCACTTCAGGCAGCTTGTCCATGCAGGCCGGCCTGGGGGTGGGCACACTGTTATGCAGCTCGGGAGAGTGACCAGAGGCCCGGCCAGCCAGGGCAGCTCGGTCCGGCCAGCTGCCCATGTGTGGCGAGGTAGACACTGACCCCTCCTGTCAGTAGTGGCCCGGGCACATTTAAGTGAAGACAGAGCAGGCTGGTAACCACCCTCATCTCTCTCGGGAGGGAGGGTTAGAGGTGAGGAAGTCCCCAGCCTGCCATCTGGACCAGGCAGCTGCGCCTCTCCGAGCTATGCCTTGATCCCCCGTGAAGTTCGGGGGTGTCGGGCTATCCACCTCTTCTGTGGGATGGAAGGAGAGGGAGTTTGATGTCGTTGGTGGAGCATGGGTGTGGGTAGGCTGTGTCTTGTAGACCTGGCTGTGTGGCTTGAAGTGGCTTAGCTGCTTTGTGTCTTAGTTGTGTCACTTGCAAGATGGAGAAATGACAGAGCCTGACTGGTCAACGGAAAGCCTTAAAACCGAGTTACCAAACAAACAAACAAAAAAACCCCCAAACCCCGAGTTACTAGTGCCCCTAAAGGCCTTCCAGCATCAAAGCTCTGTGATGCTGGGTCCTGGAGAGAAACAAAGGAAAGAAGAGAAAGAAGGGACTGTTGGACATAGATTTCATAACCATGGCAGGACAGGCCAGGGGGTGTAATCTGGAGCACACTGAGGCTCGCCAAGCTGGTCACAATCAGCCTTCCTTCCGAGGCAAGCGGCAGAACCACTGAGCTAAATCCCAGGCCAGCAATTGGCCTTCCTAAAGGCCACAAGAGCTGGACTTTTTGGCATCCGGATGCAAGGCTCATAGCCTAAGAGGCCTGGTCAGTGCACCATGGCTCCCCCGGCCCTGCCCGCCAGGCCATATTTATGTTCATCTGCTAATTGGTGACAGGGGACATCCGGCTTGCAACCTAGAGGGCAGCTCTAGCCTTCTCCCTCAGCTATAAAGTGGGGCACAAGATCTCTACCTCCTTGGCTCATGGGCTCGGAGGCAGAGGGGACTGGTTAGTAGGAAAGGAAGCACTTTGTGAAGTGCAAGGTGCAGGCTTAGTCACATGCAGCCCATGCGGGACCTCTTTTGCCACTGCACGGGTAATGCAGCTCAAAGCTGAGTTACTCACTTAGGGCTCCTGGCTCTGGGGCCCCGGTATAGCGAGCCTGCCACTGTCTGGGGTGGCGGGGGCTTGGGCATGGCTGGGACACTGATGCCCAGCACAGAAGTAACCAGGCAGCAAACAGCTAAAATGGGGGCCGAGTGCTCTTTGTTCTTTCATGACCATGTATCTGTCCCTAAGCCCCACCCCCCAAATAACCACAACCTGCACAGATGCTGTGGGCCCCCCTCTGCCTGCTCGCTCGTCCCACTCTGTCCCTGCTCGCGCTGGGAGCTTCCCAAGAGCAAACCAATGGAATGAGAACCAAATCAAGTTTCTCCATAAGGCCAACATTGGACCTAACCACTGAATTTGATTCGGTTCTCATCCAACTCCGTTTGCAACCAGAATCATGGAAAGAACTAAGTTTGTGAACCAAGGCAACACTGTATACATTTTACAGGAATGATTTAGTGACTTTTTTTTTTGCAAGCATATGTAGTCATCATGTAACTATCACCACAATCATGATGTAGAGCATTTCTATCATTCTCAAAGCCCTTTTATTAACGTTACCTCACCATCAGTGTTCTTCCCAGACCTGGCTCCGGATAAGTGCCAATCTTGCCATTGGAGTTCTCATTGTCTGGAATTTTATATAAAAGTTGTATTTGGAATTTGACTTCTTTCACTTACTGTGATGTTTATGAGATTCATTCACGTCTTTGCATTTATAGGTGTTTTCCTTTATTACTGAGTGGTATTTCAGAAGATAACTCAACCTACCCATTCACCAGTCAGTGGACACTGTTGTTTCTGGATTTGGGGCCGAATGTATATGTGGCTGTGAATGACGTAGCCATGAACATAGGCACGTAGAAGCTTTGCGTGGGCTGTGTTTTAGTCTCTCTGTCTCTCTCTCTCTCTCTTTTTTTGGTACCAGGGATCAAACTTGGGTCCTTGCACAGCAGGTGGCGAAACCACTGAGCTAAATCCCCGGCCCTGTGTTTTATTCTCTTGAGTGGAATTCCTAGGTTGGGCAATAGGAATTTAGCTTTAGGAAATACAGCCAAACACATTTCTCAAGTGGCCCCATTGTCATATAGTCCTGTCAGTGGTGTGAGTCCATTTGTCCTACATCCTTACTAATACCTGATGCTGACCACTTTTTAAAAATTACCCATTCTAGTGGGTACATAGTGACGTCCCACTGCAGGTTAATTTATTTCTCTTGTAACTAGTCATGTCCATATTAGCTACTTATATATCTATAGCTATTTATATATTGGGGGATATCTACTTGTTATGGTTTAAATCTAGATGTTCTGCCAAAGCCTCATACTCTCACAGGTGGGGCTTTGGGAGGTGATTGGATTATGGGGGTGTGATATTCATCAGCAGATTGGTCCACTGGTGAGTTTATAGCTAAATGTGATGTTGGGAGGAGGAGCCTGGTTGGAGGAAGTGGGTCACTGGGGTTGTGGCCTGGGTCTGTCTCTTCTGGCTTCCTCCTTTGACCTCTCTCTGCTTCCTGTCTGCCATGCAATAAGCAAGCCTCCCCTCCAAGCCCCCCTGTCATGTCCCCCTGCCCTGGAGCCAGCCAACTATGGACTGAAACTGCCACAAACTGTGAGCCAAAATAAACCTTTCCTCCTTTAACTTGTAGGTGTCAGGTATTGTGTCTCAGCAATAAGAAAAGTAACCAAGACATTACCTTTATCCAGTTTTTTATTGCATTGTTTTCTTTCCTAGTATTCTCATTGAAAAGGATCAAGCCTTTTCCCAGATATGTATTTTGAGAATATTTTCTCCTAGTCTGTGGATTATCTTTTCATTTTCTTAGATGTATCTGTAGATGAACAAAAGTTTTAAATTTTGATTAAACTCATTTATATCTTGATATATAAATGTTTCTGACAATTATATGACATATATGTTTATGACATATACATGTATATGCTCTTTGCGTCATGGTTACATAATCTTTGCTAAGACAATATTACAGAGATTTTCTGCTATTTTTTTATTTTTTATTTTGTTTTATTTTATTTTTTGGTACTGGGGATCGAACTCAGGACCTTATGCTTGTGAGGCAGGCGTGGTGCCATGAGCTAAATCTCCAGCCTTGCTATGTTTCTTTTTAGAAATGTTATCACTTTAGCTCTTATGTTTAGGTGCATGATCCATTTTGATCATTTTGTAAATGAAGTAAGGTAACTTTTAAGATTCAATATTTCTACCCCATAAAGATATCCAGTGCCATTTATTGAGATGATATTGGCAGTTTTGTAAAAAAAAAAAAAGAAAAAAAAAGCCAGCTGATTAATAAGTGCAAATTATTTTAGGATGCTCTACTCTGTTCTTCTATTTTTAATATAGTTTTAAAGATGGGATCTCACTGTGTTGCCCAGGTTGGTCTCTGACCAGCTTCCTGAGTAGCTGAGACTACAAGTGGGTGTGTGGCTGCATAGATATAAATGAGATAAGACTTGGTAAGGATACTTTTCTCCCCCTGTGTAGAGATCAAACCCAGGGCCTTGCCTGTGCTAAGCAAGCACTGTACCTCTGAGCTAGATTCCCAACCCTGTTCCCTTCTATTGATCTTTATGTCTATAATTTTGTCAGTGGCGTACAGCCTTGATTAATATGGTTTCATAATAAATCCTGAAATCAGGTAATATGAGTCCCTCACACCTGTCTACACTTAAATATTATTTTGGCTATTTGTTTTTTTTTGGTACTGGGGATTGAACTCAGGTTCTTGCGCTTGTGCAGCAGGTAGCGAAACCACTGAGCTAAATCCTCCACCCTAGTTTGGCTACTTTTGATTCTTTGCTTTTCCATATATTTTAAGTTACCAATTTCTTTAAAATAGCATTTTTTAAAAATCAGGATTGTATTACTAATGATCAATTTGGAGAAATGAATTTTTGAAATAATATTGAGTCTTCAAATCCATGAACATGGTATACCTGTCTATTTATCTAGGTTTTCTTTAATTTCCCTTAATATTTTCTATAGGTCTGGCATGCTTTTCTTTAAATTCTTTCATATTTTAAATTTTTTTATAGTTGGAGTTTTGAAAATCTTTATTTCCTAATTGTTCATTACTTGTATATAAAAGTATAATTGATTTTAATTAAGCTTTTATTTTGAAATATTTATAAAATCAGAGGTAGTTGTAAACATAAAGATCTATGCTGGCCGTGGTGGCACACACCTGTAATCCCAGCACTCAGGAGGCAGAGGCAGGAGGATTGCTATGAGTTTGAGGCCAGCTTGGGCTGCATAGTGAGTTCAAGGCCACACTGTAGTACATAGTGAGACCCTGTCTCACAAAATTAAAAAAAAATCTATATACACTTCACCCAGGCTCTCCCAGTGGCTACCTTTTAAATGATTATTGTGTAGTATTAACTAGGAATTTGACATTGATGCAGTATGTGTATAGTTCTGTGTCATTTATCATATGTATTTATGTAATAACCACCACAGTCAGTATCACAACTATTCCATCACCCAAAGATCTCCTTTGTGCTACCTCTTTAAGGTCACACCCATTGCCTTCTCCCAGCCACCCCTAACCTCCGAGTAGCCTGTTTTCCAACACTATAATTTTGTCATTTCAAGAATGTTCTATAAATGGAATCACATACTATGTGACCTTTTGAGCTTCAAATATTTTTTCACTCAGCATAATGCTTTTGAGATGAAATTCAAGTTGTATCTATCTATTGCTGAGCAGAGTAATACAGAAATTTGTAGTATGAATGTTCCACTGTTTGTTTAATCATTTACCCATTGAAGGACATATTGGTTATTTCCAGTTCTGGCATCTTAGAAATAAAGTGGTTAAGAACAATTATGTACAGGTTTTGTGTTGACATAGTTTTCATTTCTCTGATATAAATACTGAAGAGTGTAATTGCTAGGAGGCATTATAGTGCCTAATAAGTTTTTAAAGAAACTGTCAGAAACACTAGCAGTGTTTTGAGATAGTTTCTCTGAATCCTGGTCGTGATTTTGTAGTGTGGGTGTTTTTTGATGTTAGTTCTTTTAATAGATGTGGAGTGATATCTCATTGTGGTCTTTGCATTTCTCTAGTGACTACTGATGTTTAGTAACTTTTCATATGCTTACTTGCCATTTTTATATCCTCTTCAGCAAAATATTCCTTCATGTTTTTTGCCCATTTCTTAAATGAATTGTTTGGTTCTTTTACTGTTGAATTTTGAAAGTATATATTCCAGACAGAGTTTGCAAATATTTTCTCCCAGCCTATAACTTTTTTTTTTTGTACAGGGGATCAAACTTGGGACCCTGCACTCGCGAAGCAGGCGGCAGCACCACTGAGCTAAATCCCAGGCCCAGTCTATGACTTTTTAAAAATTCTTTTAAGAGAATATTTTGTTGAGAAAGTTTGTTGGTTTTTTTTTGTACTGGTGATTGAACTCGGGACCTTGCACTTGTGAGGCAGGGGGCAGAACCACTGAGCTAAATCTCCAGCCCCAGGAAAGATTTTTTATTTTGATGAAATAAAATTTATTAGTTTTTTTTCATTTTTGTTGTCTTTTTCTTTTGTACTAAGAACTCTTCTTCACCAAGCCCTTCTCTTATATTCTGAAAGTTTTATAAGCCTGTATTTTACATTTATATCTATGATCTATTTGGAATTAGTTTTGGTAAAATATAATGGTTAGGTTAAAGTTTTCCTCTCCTGCCCAGGGTATTGCTTCAGCAGCACTGGTTTAAAGGATGATCTTTCTCCATTGAATTGCTTTGGTATCTTTGCAAAACCAGAGCTGGCACACTTGGGTGAGGGCTATTTCTGGGTCTGTATTCTGTTCTATTGATCTATTTATCTATCCCTTTTGCTTACTCAATTACTAAAGCTATGTAGGAAGCCTTAAAATCACATAAATTGTTTTATCTTAAAATTATTTTATTTAAAGTAATTTATTACAAAATTATTTTAAGGGCTGGGGATTTAGCTCAGTGATTCCGCCACCTGCCTCACAAGCACAAGGTCCCAAGTTCTATCCCTGGTACCAAAAAAAATAAAGTAAAACAAAATTATTTTAATTATCCCATTTATTTTGCTTTTCCTTTTAAATTTAGAAAAAGCTTGTCTACATCTACATAAAAAATCTTGCTATGATTTTGGTAAGAATTGTGTTATATCTGTATATCAATCTGGGGAAAACTGACATCATTATTTTGTGAGGCTTCCTATCCATGAAATTATATATCAACCACATGCTTAGATTTTTCATTGATTTCTTTCATTAGCATTTTGAAATTTTGTCTTGTACATATTTTGTTAGATTTACACCTCAGTATTTAATTTGTTGAGTGAATATAAATGGTACTATGTTAAAATTTTGGTACCCATGTATTTGTTGCTAGTATATATAAACATGATTGATTTTTGTCATTTATTTTATATTCTAAGCCCTTGTTGAACTCACTTTATTAGTTCTACAGCTTTTGAAATTTTAAATTTTTTTAATTTAAAAATTTTTTTGGTACCGGGCATCAAACTTGGGACCTTGCGCTTGTGAGGCAGGTGGCAGAATGACTGAGCTAAATCCCTGGCTCCCTATGTGTAATTTTTCAAGTTGAAGAGGCTCACCTCT
This sequence comes from Heterocephalus glaber, assembly GCF_053883595.1. Lineage (NCBI taxonomy): Eukaryota > Metazoa > Chordata > Mammalia > Rodentia > Bathyergidae > Heterocephalus > Heterocephalus glaber. The sequence goes on from NW_028258324.1 coordinate 61,744,298, forward strand.
ACTCTGTATTTGGGGGAGTTTTTAAAAAAATCATAAATGGGTGTTGAATTGCCTAATTCTTTATCTGCATCTGTTGATATGATTATGTTTTCATCTTTATTGATATAGTGAATTATAATTTTGCATTTCTTGGTTCAATACACATGGTCATGATATATTATCCTTTTAATATATAGTTAGATTTTTTTTTTTTTTTTTTGGTATCAGGGATCAAACTCAGGTCCTTGCACTTGCAAGGCAGGTGGCAGAACCACAGTTAGATCTTATTTTTGAAAATCCTGATCTTTGTGTCTATGTTCATGAAGAATATTGTCTTCAGTTTTCTTCTGATCTCTGGTTTTGGTATCAGGTAATACTAGTCTCTTAAAATAAGTTAAGAGGTGTTCTCTCTTCCTCTATTTTATAAAAAATTTTATGTACAATAATATTTCTTCTTTAAACAATTGGTAGAATATACCAACAAGGCCATCTAGGCCTGAAATTTTCTAATTGAAACATTTGTTTATCAGTTTAGCTTCTTTAATTGACATGAGGCAATTCGAATTTTAAAATTTCTTTTTGAGTCATTTTTGGTACTTATGTCTTAACAATGGATTTACTCTCTTAACCTAAGTTGTTAAGTACATTGCTATGAAGTTATTAATAACAAGCCCTATTAGCCTTTGGAGGAGCTATATTAATGTTCTTTTATTTCTGATAATTGTTAAATTTGTGTCTTCTCTTGTACTTTCTTGATCAGCATGGCTGTAGTTTATTGATCTTTTTAGGAACCCCATTTTTGTTTCATTGATTTTTTTTTTTTTTTTTTGTACCAGGGATCAAACTCAGGACCTTGCACTTGCGAGCCCTGCACCAGAACCAGTGAGCTAAATCCCTGGGCCCTTCATTGATTTTTCTGTGTAATTTTTTCATTCTGTGTTTTATTGATTTCTGTGGTTTATTATTTTTTCCTTAAATTTTACTTGGGTTCAATTCTCTTCTTTTTCTATCTTATAAGAGTTATGTAGGTTTTAGCCTGTCATGATTCCTGAACAGATGATGTACACTTGAAAAGAATATGTATTCTTGCCATCATTGTAAATATTATCTTACAAATATTAATTAGGTCAAAGTGGTTAAAGTTGTTCAAATTGAGTCTCTGCTGATAATATTTATTTAATTGTTCTATCTTGCTGAGAATGAGACATTAAAATCTCTGACTATGGTCATGGATTTATTTGTTTCTCCTTTTAACTGTTAATTTTTACCACACATATTTTTAGGGTCTGTTGTTAGGTACATCTATATTTATGATTGTTATGTAATTCTATTGAATTGATTCTTGCATTATGAAATGTTTTTTTTTCTTCAGCTTTTGATTTTATGTCTATTTTTATCTGATAAAATATATATTAGTATAGTTTCTCAAAGTTTCTTAATATTATTGTTTACATGGCAAATATTTTTTACAATCCACTTATACTTTATCTCACTATATATAACACCACCAACAACAGCAACAACAATAATTGGTCCTGGCTTTTATTTTCATTCATCTGTTCAGTTCTGTGTATTTAGTCCCTTAAATGTTAATGTCATTATTAATATGGTTGAGTTGGGCCTACTATTTTATAATTTGCTATTTGTCCCTACTATTTATTTTTCCAATTCTTCTTTTTCTGCATTTTTTTTCCATTCAAGAGAAATCATTTATTGATTACACAAGATAATGGATGATACATAGCTTCAATCCCATCTATCATCTTATCTGGTACCATTATTCAATTTAGACATTGTATAGGATGTGCCAACAATCATTTTTATAACCAAATAACTGACTCTGCTTGCTTGGGTGATCTTTTTAATGGTCAAATTCAGAGGTCAGAACAGTAGCTGTCAGTTCAACTACACCGAGGTTTCTGAAGACAATGGCTTCATTACCCAAGCAATTGTGAAGAAACTTTTAAATGGAACCTGGTATCACCCTGAAGGAATTCTAACTTCACACTGTTGGGGATGTTTACCAAGTTGGCTTCACAGTAGACTAAGTTTACACAGCACATTTAAAAAAAGACACATTTATTCAGCGTCATGATCAGACTATTACATTTAGCAATCAACAGCATGGGTGCAAAAAAAGGTCTACATTCAAACCCTTTGTTGGAAGGCTTTACACTTTCCACAGAACAGAAACTGAAATAACCTGTTATACAATTAATCATGAGTCTCGAGTTCTTTTGCCCATACACATGAGTATTGTCTAAAACATGTCTTCTTTGTAGCAGCTAGGCCCTGCCACCACTGTGCTTGGCTGAGTTCACAAATCTGCTGTAATCTGTAGCTTCCCTGTCACTTCTCTGGCTCTCTTCCCCTGCTAAGCTTTGTTTCCTGGCAGTATTAAAACCTTCTGCCACCGCCATAGCTACTGCTGCTGCTGGATCTGCCATAGCCTCTGTGATTTCATGGTTTGGCAAAGTATTGGCCTTCACCACCATAGGGCCCAGAGCTTCTGCCTCCAAAGTTTCCTCCCTTCATGGGTCCAAAATTTGAAGATTGATTGTTGTAATTGCCAAAATCATTGCAGCCTCCACCACCTCCAAAACTGCTGTATCATTACCAAATCCATTGTAGCCATCCCCACTGCCACCATATCCACCTCCACCACAGCTGTCACTAAAGCCACCTTGACCACTGAAGTTTCCTCCCCAACTGAAATTGTCCTTGCCACCAAAACCAACTCCATGGTCAACTCCAAAATTTCCAGAAATACTTTGACCTTTTTGGCTAGATGAAGCACTAGCCATCTCCTGTTTCGACAGGGCTTTCCTCAGTTCACAGTTGTGGCCGTTCACAGTATGGTATTACTGAATGACAATCTTATCCACAGAATCATGGTCATCAAAGGTTACAAAAGCAAAACCCCTCTTCTTCCTACTGCCTCGGTCAGTCATGATTTCAATCACTTCAATTTTTCCATACTGTTTGAAATAATCTTGTAGGTGATGTTCTTCAGTATCTTCTTTAATGCCACCGACAAAGATCTTCTTCACAGTTAAGTGGGCACCCGGTCTTTGAGAATCTTCTCTTGAGACAGTTCTCTTTGGTTCCACAACTCCTCCATCCATCACTTGTGTGGCCTTGCGTTCATGGCTGCCTGCATCCACCTCTTCCACAGTGGCATAAGTGACAAACCCAAAGCCCCTGGAGCGCTTGGTGTTTGGATCTCTCATTACCACACAGTCCGTGAGCATTCCCCATTGCTCAGAATGGCTTCTCAGACTCTCATCTGTTGTTTGAAAGCTCAGCCCTCTGATGAAGAGCTTCCGCAGCTATTCAGGCTCCTTAGAAGACTCTGACTTAGACATGACAGTAGTCGGAAGAGAGACCAAAGATGTTTCCTCGGCGGTGTCCACGAGCAAAAAGGCTTTTTCTGCATTTTTGTTGGACAATTTCTGGAATTCAATTTTATTTTACATATTGACTTTTAGCTATATCTCTGAATGATTATATATTATACATATCCTTAAATCTTCATAATCTGCTCATAGTTACTATATGATACAAAATGACAAAAGTTTCAACTATCATTTCATTCACTCTTCCATTCCTCATGTCTTACATATTATTGGTATTACATTGATATGCATTATAAACCACACAAGGCATGACAAAGCTTTTGTTTTAGGTAGTCATATATATTATAAAGAAATTAAGAGGAAAAAATAGTTTTGGATAGATCTAAATATTTGTATTTCTAATACTCTTTCTGAGGATTGAAGTTCCCAAGGGTAACATCTAGCTTCAGTTTGGAAAACTTCCACAGCATATTCTGTAATGCAAGTCTATTGGAGACAAATTTGCTCAGTTAATTTTCTGACTTATGACACTCTGGTTTGTTGTTTATTAAATGTCTTGAATCTGTAAATTCATATCCTTCATTATATTTGAGAAAATTTGGCTAGTACTTTTTCTTTTTCTTTTCTTTTTTTTTTTTTTCAGACAGGGTCTCACTGTGTAGTTCAGACTGGTCTTGAACTCACTGTGTAGCCCAGGCTGGCCTTGAACTCATGGGAATCCTCCTGTCTCAGCCTCCCAAGTGCTCAGATTACAGGTATGTACCACCACACCCAGCTACTTTTTAAAGTTTTTTTTCTACTCCATTGTCTACCTTCCCTTTCGTTGAGATATTTATATTTATCAAAACCCTGCTGGGCCAGGGATTTAGCTCAGTGGTTTTTCTGTCTGTTGCGCAAGCACAAAGACCTGAATTCGATCCCTGGCACCAAAAAAAACCCCAAAACCTGCTAAGTTACATTTTCACCTTATTCTTTACATCGGCAATTTATTTAGGTATAAGTTCTCTTTCTTTCTGTCATCTCCATTCTGTTGTTAAATCCACATAATGATCTTTCAAATTTTTTTCTGATACTGTATTTTTCATTTCTAGAATTTCTGCTTTTATTATTTCTTTGCTGATAGATTTCCTATCTCTTCATTCACCATGAGCGTATTTTCTTCTTCATGTAATATAATGTATGCTAGAAATTCTTTGCCTGCTAATTACAACATCTGGATCATCTTTTGTTGTCTGAGCTTATGTTCTTCTTTTTTTGTTTGTTTGTTTGTTTTGAGGCAGGGTCTCCCTTTGTAGTTCAGGCTGGCCCTGAACTCACTATGTAACCCAGACTACCCTCAAACTCGCAGTGATCCTCCTGCCTCACCTTCCTGAGTGGTGGGATTACAGGCGTGCTCCACCATGCCCGGCTCAGCTGATGTTCTTTTGATTTGAGAATGCATTCTATTTTTCTGGTTCTCTGTATGTTAAATAATTTTGGGGTGTATTCTGAACATTATACATGTAAAATTTTATAGATTTTGGATTTTGCTCTTTTTCTCTCATGAGTGTTATTTCTTTTACCAGGCAGTTATCTTGGTTGGGTCCAAACTGAAAACTCTCTTAGGCAGAAATGCTAATATCAGGTCTTTCTCCAATAGCTCAGCTGCTTTGAGCCTGCTTTTTTCATTTATGGCTCAGGACTGGGACAGAGCTGTGGACAGATGGGATTTGTGGACCTTCTCTCTATATCTCACTCTTTCCCTTGAAACCTTTTTTCCATGGTTTCATTGGTTCCCAGGTCTGAAAATAATTTTTCCCCATTGGTTCCTTCCCACTTCCTAGTCAGCGTGCTCTGCCAACTGCATCTGGCCTCAGCTCAAAGCTGCAAACACAGGAACTCATTCTCCAGAGCACCAACTCTCCATTATATTCTACCTGCTTTTGTTAACTGAGTGTGATATTGCTCACTGTCATAAGGGAAGTTGAGTTTGTTTAACTTAATGACTAGAAAATAAAAGTTATTTCTTAAAGCAAATCAAAGAATAGAGTAATTTTAGTATTAGAAATGACTTTTTGGTCCTGACACAGAGTAAGCCCTAAGTGAACGCTCAGGGACTGACCGCCCCCCCCCCCCAGCATCCCATTCTGTTTGCTTGCCCTCAGTGATGGAGCGCTCACTGCTTCTTAAAGCAGCCCATCCCATTTTATTTTTTATATGAAACAACTTTATTAAACCAAACATCTGCACATCACACAGTTTACAAACTGAAAATGTAAGATTCAGTAGATCTCAGCACATTGTCAGAGTTGTACAACTGCAACCACAACCACAATCAAACATGGGTCAGTTTTGCCATTGTGGAGCAAAACAGTCTACCTTCTAGTTGTCAACTCCCCATCACTCCCCCTGAAACCTAGGCAACCCTGAGCTACTCCCCGTTTTCACAGATTTTCCTGTTCTGAGAATTTACTTTTTTTCCTCTTTCAAAATAGACCATGTTCACAACAACAATAAAGACCTTAATATATCCTGCAATGTGACCTCTCACACCATATTTGAATGAAACCGGAGAAAGACAACAAAAGCATACTTAGAATATAATTACTTTTTTTCCTGTCTCTGTTCTCTCTCTTCTCATTCCTATTAAATTTTTCATATAAGAGAGACCATATCATGGTCTGTAGTTCTCTTTTTCAGCTGGGTCTTTTCTGGTTTTGGAACCAGGGTAATACTTGCTTCTAGAAATGACTGGGAGTACTGTGTCCCTTTCTACTTCATTAAAGATTTTGAGGAGTATCGGTGTTAGGTCTTCTCTAAAGTTCTTACAGAATTTGGTGATGAATCCATCAGGACCCGGGCTTTTCTTCATAGTTTTTTTTTTAATTACTTTTTCAATTTCATTGACTGATATTGGCTTATTTAATTTTTTTAATCTTTTTGGTTCAGCTTTGGTAGTTCATAAGTATTTAGGAATTTATCTATTTCTTTTGAATTTTCCATTTTATTGCAGCACAGTTTCTCAAAGTAGTTACTGATAATACCATTTTAGACAATTCTGGGCTTTGGAATATTTTCCTGTAATATACTCCAAATATTTTCATTTTAGCTTTTACTCTTCAGTTTTAGGTCTGACTTGCAGGGCCACACAGAGTGAGCCCATTTCTTCTTTTAGCCCCTTCTTTTCTGTGAGGCAGCTTGGGTTCCTGTTGGTTCTTCTGGCCTCCATATTGTGACCGACTCAGTGAAGTGGGTGATCGGTAAGCACCCTGGGCCCTTTTGATTTTTCCCAAGTGCACATATCAGCTTTCCCAGCTGGCTTCCAAGAGCTGCCCTTTCTAAGGGATCTAACATCAAGTTTCAGGGAATTTGCCACCCTCAGAACCTGTCTTGCTTTGATATTTCCCTCAGCCACAGGGCATCGAGCTTGTACAGGGCTTGGAATTGCAAGGTCCTTAAATCTGCGTGTATTTCCACTGTATACTTCTCAAAAAATTGAATCTGCATCATACTTTTCTTCAAGTTAAGTTCTATATAGCTAGTAGTGGGGAAAACTTAGATCTGGTGGTTTGCAAAATGGTTTCTCTGTCACCTCTTTGAATCCTTGGAATAACAAAAAAACCTGACATGGGCAGGTGCGGGTGTGTCAGCACCATGTGATGGGTGACGGAGGCTGTGATGGGGCAGAGGATTCTAAAATCCAGGGAAGCTTCTGGGTATTTATTGCAAAACACTTCTCCTCAACTTCTCGGAGTCTCCAGAGTTGCATTTGAATTCACCTCAGCCAGCCTCTGGGCACAGACCATGGGAACTGATGTCCTGTGTGTTGCTGTCCCAGAGCCCAAGGGGTGGGGGAGGAGGACAGCTGTGCAAAGGCTGGAGAGGAGATTGCTACTGCAGCCAGTGGACCCCAGCCCCAAACAAAAGCTCAGGTATGGAGCTTGGCTGTCCCTGACCTTTTACACGCCCAGAGCCCAGCCATGGGGAGGAGGGGAGAGCTACACAAAAGGGTCTGCAGCATGACCCGGCCTGCCTCAGCTACCTGCTGTTCCCCACAATGGGCCCGAGGCCCGGGCTGCCTCCGGAGGCCAGAGAAAAGGGCCGAGATAATGACAGGCCCAGCTACCGCTGCTCTCTTCAGAAGACCCAGAGGAGGGAGGCGGCCAAACCCCGGGGATAATAAAGAAGTAACAAATGAGGAATGAAAGCTTATGGAAGACATCTTAACCCAGGGATGAAAAAACGTCAACATCTGCGGGCTTTCTGCACCAGCGGGCCCAGGGCCTAATGAAAACCCTCGAAAAGCCATTCACGGGCGCAGAGGCGAAAAGGCTACATTTTTCTGTGGGGCACGGAGGGTCGGCCTTTCCCTTTCCCTTTGGGCTGCTGCTGAACCAAGCACTAATGTTCATGCTCGGTGTCATTAGTGAGCGGGGCCATCTTTATCCCAGCTCTGCCGGGCGGGTGGATTTCTGAGCAGGTTAGATGTCTGCACCCTGACTTGAGGGAGAAAAGCCAGAGGAATTAGAGAAAACGCTGTTGAACACGGGTTCCTTTTGACCAGAGTCTTTCCGAGGGAGCGGGCCCCGGGAGAAGTAATCCTCTTAGTGCAGGCTTATGTGTGTGTACAAAACAGGGAAATCGAATCTGAATGTCCTCACGGCGGCGTTTGCTAAAATACCTAATGAAAACACAAAGATTCTGGGTTCTGATCTTCACCTTTCATTCAGGACGGGAGAGCGGGAGAGTGGCAGATGTTTGCTCATAAGGCAGACTTAAGACTGGAAGTTTGGGGTGGAGGAGAAGCTCACCTCGTCCTCCTGTGGGGCTTGGAGCCCAGGTATCTGCCCTTGGGGTTCTGGCGGGCCTCACACCACGGGGCGAGGAGGTGCCACCTGTGAGTTTGTTTCTAGAGTTTATGCTCTGTATTCTGTTGGACCAGGTCTCCCGGGGCTTAGGGAAAAAAACCTCAAATCCTCAGGAAAGAAATCCTCAGAACACGCCCCCCCGCACCCCACACCCCCTCACCCTGAGCCTGGATTATCTGAGACTTCCGGGCAAGCACCTTCCTGCCTCACTTCTTAACCCATGGGCTTTTAGGCCAAATGCTTCCGTTGTAGTTTGGCTCTGATGAGAAATAAGATGCAAGTGGGAGGAGTGAAATGTTTTGGGGGTTGCCAAGGAGCCTTTACTTCTGACCAAACAGGAGAGTACACTTCTGTTTTTCCTTGCTCACATCAGGGGCCATCTGAAGTTCAGCACTGTCGTTTGCTGTTGGGACACAAAGGGAACAGAGCTGTCCATCTATGGGTTGGCGCTGTCTTCCTAAACTGCCAGGGTAGGCAATGAGCTCCCAGGCCCTCAAAGTAACTAAGGTAGTAACTTGAGGACCTTTTCTGTCATCTGTGACCATAAATTGGAAGGGATTTCCGGGCTGGGTGTGTAGTTGAACTGGAGGCACGCTAATGTCTCTTCTGATCCTAATGATAATATTATTTATGACCACGAATTATGCACTAGTCACATTAAGAGTCTTAAATAGATTATCTCACTGAATTTTCACAGCTCTATCATACAAACTCCCTCATTGTGCCCAATTTGCAGACAAGGAAATGAGTTGGGAGGAGTCAGGGACAGAGCTGGCAACAACAGCTAGCATTTGAACCCAGGGCTGCCTGACACCAAGTTTAGGCTGGGGACCTCCCTCCACCTAAGTGACCTTCTATCCCCTTCTGTTTGTGGTCCTTTCTGGTTTCTTCCTGGCATGTCCTCTCCATTTCTTTGGGGAGGGGTCCCTAGCATTTGGTCCCTGCTGGAAAAGGTTCCACATCTGGCCACCAGGCCCAGAACCATGAAGGTGGCTGGATATCACACCATGCCCAGTCAGGAGCCAACCCCCGGATGTACAGATCCTGTCCTCAGCTTCTCCTGACTTTGACTTCCCCAACACCATCCCTCATTTTCCAGGCCCTCTCTGCTGAGGTGAGAACACTGCCAACTTGGAGAAATCCTACCTCTGACCCTTTTATGTCCACTGTGCCCAGTGTTCTGAGGTGCAGGAGAGACGTGGTCACAGAAGAGGACCTTTAGGGATTCTTGGATTTAACTTCCAGGGTTGAGTCTAAAGCTCTGTCCGCACAGTCTTTGATTCTACTCTCTCCACAGAGAGAGCTGACTTGTCCCCTTAGTTACCCTTTTCCTGGTGTGGACTGGGATTGGTGACTGCCACCAGAGACTAGAATATGGTAGAAATGGTAGGGTGTCACATTCAACCCTGGGTTAGAGGAAGACAGTAGCTTGCGTCTGGAGTTTTCCGTCTCTCTCTGCCTTCTTCTCTCCCACTCTCTTGCAAATTGCTTGCTCTGGGAAAGCCAGCAGCCATGTTGGGAGGCAGCAGATGGAGAGGCCCTTGCCCTGAGAAACTGAGGCCACCAGCAACCCCACGAGGGAGCTTCCCAGCCTACTGACAGCCATGTGCATGATCCTGGGAGTGGTTCTTTCCCTAGCTTAGTCTTGGGCTGATGGTAGCCAGGGAGGTCACCTTCTGCCAGAGCCACTGAGCTAAACCTTGCCCAATTCCTGACCAAGGAAGCTATGGGATAACAAATGGTTGCTGGTTTGAGCAGCTACATTTGGGAATTAATTTGTTATGTGGCAGAAGATGATACACTCTCCAACTGCGTAGCTGGAAGCTCTGAGGCCCTGTCTGGGAGGTCACTTACCCAACTTCACAAAGGACAAGTCACTTCTTGAAAATTTCAAGTCAGTTTTTTTTTTAGTACCGGGGATTGAACTCAGGTCCTTGGACTTGTGAGGCAGGCGGCGGGACCACTGAGCTAAATCCCCAACCTTCAAGTCAGTTCTTGAAATTAACTCATACATTGTGACTTCTTGTCTAGTGTTCTTTCTGCTACACCAAACCTCTCCCTCCCATCCCTCTAAATAAGCAAGAAGAATTGGACTTGACAAACCTCTGGCTGCCGGTGAGCTCAGGCCTGTGTTCCTGGCAGTGTAGACACGGCAGGAATCCATGTTGACACAGGGCTGGAAGGGATGGAGGGCCATGTAGGGACTGCTGGAGAGGGAGACAGCGCCCATCTGCCCCTCTGCCCAGCTTGTCTTGGCTGCTGCAGGAGCATCCACCCACGCGTATGACTTTTGAATTCCACACAGCACTTACCACCCAGAAATGGCCATGTGAAGGAAATGCAGTTTGCGTGTGTTTGTTTCACTCTGATTTAAGCAAAGTTTCTGGAAAGAAAGGGACCTGATGTTCATGAAACAGAGCTATTTCCATGTCTCCCTCGTGAGTGCAGCTACCTGGTGTCTGCCTTACTTGAGGGTCCCCTGGTTCCCCAGGCTGTGGCTGGGAAGGTGAGAGCCCCAGCTCTCTGACCCCTTGGCTCTGCCCCTGCCCCCAGGGCCTGGCGCCCACTTGAAACCCAGCTGCACCCTGGGGCCTGGAGTGTTACAGCTCCTGGGCCTCCACTTCAGGCCATTCTGGGCCCTCAGCCTGCAAAGCTGGCTGGCAGGGCCCCGGATGCTGTCCTAGTTTGCAGGCTGCAGTGTCGCTGAGGCTCAGGGGCCTGAGTCCCTGTGCTGTAGCCGGGTGGGTTCTCTGTGTGGTATCCAGGCCTGGTCCTCCTTGGAGTCATGACGGGGCTTGTCGAATTGCAGGTGGCCACACCTTTACCTGGTCCTCCAGAGTCCAAGAAGGGGCCAGGAATCTGCATTTTATGACCTTTCCAGGGAATGCTGATACCTGTAAAATTGAAAACCACACCTCTGCTGTTCTCCCCTTGTTCATCATTTAGAGCTTTTAGGAAATGCTTGATTGGTAGCATATGCCTGTAATCCAGGCACTGGAGGCTGTGGCTGAAGGATCACCAAAAATTTGATCACACAGGGGAGGGCACAGCCCAGACTCGGGGACACTGAGGGAGGTGCTGGGGGGCTGAGCCTCTGGCTGCATCCTCCTGCTCCACTGATGGAGCCACTTCCAGGGCTCCCCACTAGGCTCCCTGCACCAAGAGAGAACCGCTCCAGACCTGCCTCACAATGTCCGTCACTCTTCTCTGGTGACAGACAGGCCCCTGGCCGTGTCCTGGGCCTCAGCAGTCCCTGCTGTGGGATGAGAGGTCTTAGATGGTCTGGGGAGTCCTTTCCAGCCCTGGGGCTTGTGAGTATTTGCTGCAGATGGGGTCTCTCAGAACCTGCTGGATCCCCCTGAGTGGGACCTCCTTGTTCCCTTTCCCTGGAAGCAGAGATGAAGGAAGGCTGAGCCTGAGTCTGTGAAACCCAGTCTAGGCAGGAGGGGAGTGGGGCTCAGGCAGCGCCTAGGGATGACATCTCTGCTGACATCTATTTACTCCTGCACCCGCTTATTTCCACATAGCAAGTGTCCCCGGGTGAGGTGGGGGCTGCTAGCAAGAGCAGCCAGCTCCTGGCTTTGCAGCTTTGCTTTGGGGTCAAGGGTGGTCTCATTGCCCCTGAGGCGCTTCCTCAGCTGCCTGCCCCTGAGAGGACCCTGCCTTGCTCCCTGAGTGACGTTGGCTGAGGCTCCTTGGGCTCTGGGACCTTGGGTCCTGGGACTACAGCTGTTGTCTCAACTCCAGTTGATGTCTCAAGTGACTTCCACGGCACAGGAGGACGGACAGAGCTCAGAAACCCTAACTCTGACATATGACCCCAGTAGCCACCAGAGGCACAGGAAATTCCCCTCCATGTGCCCCACGAGGCTTCTGGGAGCTACCCAGGGCCAAGGGGAAGTTGGGGTGAAGGAAGGGCCCCAAGAAACCTGCTCCCAGGGCTTCTTTGATAGAAGCTGGGGACCTGGGTTCCTACCTGACCTTCTGTGCTATTCCATTTGCCCTGTCTGCAGCCCGATGCTGGGCAGAGCCTTACCCACACTGTGAAGGGCGGTGTAGACTTGAGGGCCTGTTAGACACAGGGGCCATCGCAGTGTACTGTGAGCACCCTTATTTTCCTAAAGAAGCGGTGAGAAATTAAGAGACCTGCAGCCTTGCTTGCAAAAGCTTTATTTTTTTTTTTTTAGCAGTAAGGAAATAAAATGGAGAGAAAAGGTTAAAAAAAAAAAAAAAGGATTGGACCCCAAAGCACCGAGTCGTCGTCCGCCAACTGAGGGAAAGAAGTGAGTAGCAGAGGTTTGCTTCCAAGGGAGTTGGCGGTGCCAGGAGGAGCTGCTGCCAAGCCCCCAGGCCCAGGGCCAGGGCCTTCCTGGGCCAGTGCCCTGCACCCTGCAGGCCCACGTCTCCTGGTTGGTACAAGGCCTCTGCTCTTCCTGTCCCTGTCTGTGCTGAGGCCTGGCCATGTCCCCTCTCCTGCTCCAAGGGATGGAGGAGAAGGGGACAGGAGCAAACCCCTGCTGGGTGCCTGATTCTGAGGCCTAACACAGACAGTCCCAGGATGGTGACAGTACCAGGGCTGGGGTGGGGACAGAAGGAGCCTGGGTGGCGGGGAGGAGCAGGACCTGGAGGGGTGCCTCTCGCCCCCGCTGCCTCCTGCAGAGCCGGCCCATTATTCTCGGCCCCAGCCCTTATTTCTCCGACCAGGTGTCTTCTCTCCTGTCACTATTTCCTGCCTTTCTCAGCTGTCCTTTAGCCAGGTCCCCAGCTGTCCTACCTCCCCGGCCCTCAGTCCCCTCTGCAGCAGCCCATCCAGGCCACGCTGTGCTCCCCAGTGGCAGAGGAGCCCCGGGTGCAGCGGGGTCGGGGTGGGGGACCCGGGCAGTGGGTTTGCTGGTGAGTCAGGAAGTCCCGGGGAGGAGAGGAGGGCAGGGTGGAATGGGTCCAAGCTCTGCCCGGTGGCTGACATCGACTGATCCTGGCAGCTGCCAGAGCCTCGCTTGGGCCTTGTAGCTTGGTGGGGAGTGGCAGGTGGTGGGATCGACCTTCACTGCCCTCCCTGCAGTGTAAAGGGGTAAGTGGCTGCAGGAAAGGCCCACTGTGGGGACAGGTGGGGCTGAGTGTCCTGGAGAGGGAAGGTCAGAGACAGCAGCTACCGATGCCTGTACTGCACAATGGGGAAACTGAGGCCCAGAGAGGCGAGAGCACTGTCTGAGAGGGCAGCCGGGGCTGGCTCCAGCCCTGTGCCGCCGGCCGTAGTTCCTGTCACCCAGTCAGGCGAGGCCAGGCCTGCTCACATACCAAGGGACCAAAGGTGTGACGATCAGCTGATTGAGCAGCAGCGGGTACATTTTCTCCAAGGAAAATACCAAAAGTCTGGCACAATCAGCTGTGGTTCCCTGTGCCCGAGGTCCAGTCCACGGCTTCCTGAGGTCCATCAAGGGGGACCTTTCTGGCGCGGTCTCATTGCACCAGTTGACGTCGAGGGGCTGGGATTCGGGTCAAGGACAAGGCGGGTGGTGGGCGGAGGGGGAGCCTGTGCAGGGGGAGAGGCACTGTGGGCTGGTGCCCTGCCACCCCCACTTGTCCTGGCCCACACTTCTCGCCCCTAAACCGAGCCTCCCTGCCTGCCCATCGGTGCCTGGCACCTTCCTCTCCCTTCGGCTTCTCCTTTCCCCAGATGCGAAGCGGGGTCGAAACGGTCAGCCTTCGGACCCTTCTCCGTGTGGTTCTGCTGTGGCCATGCGGCTCCCAGGGCCGAGCATTTAGTGACCGCGTAAGACAACACCTGATGAGTCCAAATGACCTCTTTCCTGCCGCCCGGGAGACCCCGACTCCCTAACTGTCCCGCACAAGCTACCAGTGGGTAATAAACCGGAATTCAGGGAGGCCGCTTGGGGTAAATCAACTACAGCATTTGCTCTCTTTAAACAGCCCCTGCTTGCAAGAAATTTCCAGGCTGCTCCTTAGGATTGTTCCGGTTTGGAGAGGTGAAAAGCAGTTTGCCCCAAGCAGAGGATGACAGAAACTGGGGACAGAGAGAAGGAAAGGGGGGAGGGGAGAGGAGAGCGGGAGAGAAGCAGGGTGCCCTGGGAAACCCTGTGCCCGGCCAGGGACCGGAAGTGCGGTGCCCTCCTTTTCCGGTGAGGCCCTGGGAGCCTAAAGCACCAGGGTGGCCTAGGCGGCAGGGGCCATTCGAGTCGCACCCCGGGAGCCCTGTGTTCTGCCAAAGGTCAGGTTCAGCAACATCCCCGCGAATGGTCACCCTCCCCACCAACCGGGCTGTTCCCAACAGAAAGTGTGATTCTTGCTCGGTCACCGTCACCCTGGCTGTGTCCCCACTGGAGCCCGTTTTCCGGGTACTTAAACTCGAGGGGAGGAGCCAAATGAAACATGTATGTAAAAAAACAAGAAAGCATCAGTTAGGAGAATGTAAACTCGTGCGACCACTATGGAAACCAGTGTGGAGGGTCCTCAGAAAACCCAAGTGGGAAATTCCATCCCACCCCGCTGTCCCCCTTCGAGGGATCTTCCCGAAAGAGTTAAGGACATCGTATTACGTCCAAGCACACCTCTGTACAGCAGCAAAATTCATAACAGCCAACTCTTGGAAGTGGCCTATGTGTCCATCAGCAGATGAATGAAGAAAATAAAGAAAGTGTGGTATTTACACACAGTGGAGCACTACTCTGCCATAAAGAAAGAAACCTGAGTCACGTGTAGGAAAATGAATGCACCCTGAGACCATAATGTTAAGTGAAATAAATCAGTCACACAAGCTTAACTATTGGGTGGTTTCTCCTATATGAGAAACCCAAATTATAAATAAAGAGCAGAATAAAAGGTAGGTAATAGGAAATGTGGAGACAGAGCTTTCTCAGATGGGAAGGGGATCAGGAGACAGGAGGATGAGGGAAATTCAGATGCGTCCTGTCCAAAGACCAACTCCCCACAAGAAATGTAATCATTAGGTACTGCAAACATGTACTAATAAAAACGATGTAATGTTGGGGCAGGATGCAGTGCTCACAGGCAGGGCTGGCGTCCCAGGGGGTCTATGGGGGCAGGGGCCCGGGTGCCCCAGGAACCAGCTGCAAAAGACAGGAAGAGCAGGCTGGGTGGGGGCGGCACACACAGCCTGTCCCTCCCTGTCCTGGGAGCCCGAAGTTGCTGTGGAGCAGGGCGTAGTGGGAGGAGACTGTTGCGGGCAGAGCCTGTAGGAGGACAGGCCCCGGGCGGGACGCCTTCCGCTCTGTCCCCCTCTGTCCTCTGCTTCACTCCCGGGTGACGTCTGACCACCCTCAGCCCAGCACAGCTGGCCATTCCCACGCCTGTCTATGGCAGGACAGATGAAAACAAGATAAACCCTAAGCCAGCCTGTCGTTCTTCATTTGCCTGAAGGAATCCAGTGCCCTCCTGCGCAGAGCTGCACTTTCCTGGGGGTCTGGGCAGGGCCCCCTTTTAAGATGAAGACAGCCTTTCCACTGTCACTACTCTTGGTTGCTGGTTTTCCTCACACCAACAGCTGCTCTGCAGCTGGCTGCCTGCTGGCCAGGCTTCGACTGATGGACAGGAGACTGCACGGAAGCCACAGGTCCCTGCCTCGAGAGTCACCAGCAGCCACCCCACGCCTTCCTTTCCCTCCCGACAAGGGTGCCTGCAGTGTGGATTTTGGCGGGTGAATGACTCACACCAAACTCCTGTGAGGCGACCGGGGACCACCCAGCCCTGTCAGACCCGCCACATCGCAGGCTGCATTCTCTCCATGCACGCGCTTGTTTATCCTGGCATTTCAAAGGCCACATGCTTCGTGGCAGTAAGTGTCCAGAGTCTCCGAGGGCTCCATTTGCCTAGCGATGGGAGAAAGATGCACTTTTTGGGTGTAACAGAAGGCAATGTGGGAATGGAGCCATCGTAGCCCATTGCACTTCCAGTCCTGGTTGACACCTACCTGGGGTAATGTGTAGGAGATGCCTTCTGTAAATGTCCCTCACCATGCCCTCCAGGGTCCCTCTCACAGGGCACCTGAGTCCCCTCAACAGTGGCAGCCTGGACCTGGCTGTGACCCTGTCACCACCCTGTCCAAGCTTTGACTTTCTTGGAAATATGGCTCCGTAGGTATGAGGCCTGGACAGAGGGAATGGGCGTTCCTGGTGTCCTCTAAGAGGTAGCTTGTCCTACCCAGTGAAGAGACGGAGATGCGCTCCAGGCCCCCTCAGATACATCCTGGGGCTCCATCCTGGCCTCGACCATGTGTTGCCCCCGCAGCCATGGGGCCGGGCTGTGCCTCCTCAGGGCCCGGGACCGCCCACGTTTGTGTCCAGCGGCTCCCCCTCCCCACTTCCTCCTAATCCTTTCATCCAAAGCAGCAGCCCTCATGTGAGGATTGTGCCCTTCGCGTGGCACACTCATCTTGCATGCTGAGACTTCAAGGCAAGCAGGGACAGAGGGAAACTGAGGCTGTGTGTGACATCCCACAATCTCACAGGTAGAGGGCAACACGACCCAGGAATTAAAGCCCAGAGTTTTAGGCCCGGTGACCCCAGGCAGCGGGATTGGCAGCGCTGGCTCTCGTGTCCAGCTGTTGCAGTGCTGAGGCCCCTGGGTCTCAGCTTCCTCCCTGCAGGAGGCAGCGGGCGAGGAAAGGAACATCTGTGGTCCTCCTGCTGCTGTTCCCTGGCACAGGGACCAGAGCAGGGTGTGCCCACCCAGCCTGGCTCTGGAGGGGACCGAGGGCCGTGGAGGCCGCTCTGCTGGCCACCCTTCTCTGTGCCTGGAAGCCTGAGGGCACAAGGGCTGGCGGCTTTCCCAGGAAACAGCTCACTGTCTGCCTGTTCTGCCCTTGAGTGCAGCCAGCTCCGTCCCATGACAGGATCCGGGCTGTGGGTGGCGGGCGGCAGGCTTCCTCCTCCTCCTGCGAGGCATGGGAAGGCTTCCAATCCAGTCCTCAGGCCGGGTCCCCGGGGGCCTGTCCCCAGGACCCAGGTCCCCTGGGGCTGCATGTGGCTGTGTTTGGCTGCTGTGTCTGAGAGCTCAAAGGAAGGACTTTGTTTTTGGGGAGCAGGAGGGCAGGGGCCACCTCCCCCTCCCGGAGGCGAGGAGCTCCCAAGTGGCCTCTCTCCAAGCGTCCCTGCCAGGGCGGGGGTGCCAGCCGGGCCTGCCGGCTTCTGCGGTTCTGTGGGCAGGGCTGTAGCCCCCCCCCCCGCACTGTCCCGAGCCACTGAGCTGTGTGGCTTTGTGGGTGGGTAGCTGGGGAGGGGGGTTCCGGCACCCACAGTGCCGGGCCCCTCGCTCCCCTGCAGGATGGCGGGCTCAGGCTGGCGGCTGGAGGAAGGCTGGCCTGCAGGTGTGTTGGGAAGGCAGAGTGAGGGGCACAGTCACAGCCTCGGGTCGTGCCAGCAAGGGTGGGGGTGAAGAGGACAGTAGTCTGTGCTCAAGATGGCGCGAGCTCCGTGCAGGGAGGGCGTGGGGCGGGTGGGCGATGGGCCAGGAGGGGTCGAGTGTCTGCCAGCAGATCTGAGCCTGATGCTCTCAAAACCCAAAAAGCAAACAAAAGGAAAAGACCTGGTTTCTACTTTCCAATCCCACTCTGCCACGGCCTCATGGACAGAGACAGACTCAATGCTCTCACCTGCAAAGTGGGTGCTATAAACACCCCCACGGAGCAACCACCAAGAAGTCTCCGAAACTGGACCCACGAGCCGTTCCCGCTAGGACCTGCAGCGGGCCCACACGGCTGTGGCGTCTCCCCGGGCGCCCACCAGGGGGCGCGCCGGCGCTTCCGAGCCGGTCCGGGCTGCGGCGGGCGGAACGCACTGTCCCCATCCCGGCCCCTGTCCTCGCCCCGGGACCTCGCGACCCCGCGTGGCCGGGCCCCGCCCCCGGCGCTGGCGGCTCTCTAGGCCGGGAGGCGGCCTGGCTGCCGGGAAGGGTGGGGCCGCCAGACGCTGCTAGCTGGGTGACCGGGTCCGGAAACTCGCCAAACCCGGACGGGCGCGCATCCGGCGGGGGCTGGGAGACCCGGGACGCCCCGAGGCGGGTGTGTCCTGCGCCCGGGTCGAGCCTGTGTGACAGCTCCGAGGGTTAGCAAGCGGTGTGCAGCTTTGAAAGTGCTTTTCCGCCTCCAGAAGCTTCCACAAGGCGCGCAGGAATTCTGGACTTATTTTTTAAAAATACAGGCGCAGCCCTGTAATCCCAGCACTAGGGTGAGGCAGGAAGACAGCTTGGAGTTCAAGGGCAGCCTGGATTACATAGCAAGAGCCTGTCTCGAAAACAAGTCAGTGCACATTGAAGAGTGTTATGTGCTGGGAAAATTGTTCAAAAATTTAGCTAGATAATGTTTAAGCCTGTTTCGTAGATGAGAAAACCGAGACCCAGGAGGTGAGAGTCACTTGCCCAAGGTCATATAAATACTTGTGGTTGAAGTCTGGATTCAAACCCAGGTGGGGCTGGCTCATTCCATACCCCAGGTTCCTACACTTCCCAGAAAGCAGGGACCCCGTTTGCTCATCTCTGCATAAGACCCAGATCCTGCCGAGTACCCGATACATGCAGTTTGATCACAAGAAATGGTGTTTTAAGTAAAAAGCTTGTTGCAGTAAAAGACAGTGCCATGAGTCCCCTTCAAAATCCTCCCCTTCACTTAATGCACTCATCCCATGTTCTTGCCACTTTCTGCAGCAGCTCTGGAGTCCTCTTTCCTGAGTGTCTTTAACTGCGCTATCATGGCTGCCTCAATATCCTGAATCAATCAGACATTGGCCTTTTGTGGTGATTTTGACTCTGGGGAAGAGCCAGAAGTCACATGGTGCCAGATCCGGTGGGCAAGGGGATGGGACTCAGCGTCGTGTTTTTATGAGTTGCCTTTGTTGGATGGCACTCACAGCCCCAGTCACTATATTTTTAATCACATCTTTGAACACATTCATGAAAGGGACTTGCAGAACTGCTTCAGAAAGTGGCAAGAATGATGGACTAAACCCGTGGGAAACAAGGGTAGTACTTGGCGGGGCGGGGGTGGGGTGGGGTGGGGATTCATGGCAGTGTGTCTTTTACTGTAATACTTTTTAGAAAGTAAGCATTCACCAGTTATTTTGATTGCCCCGATAGATATGCAGAATGGAGCCCGCAGGCGTTTTCTGCCTGTCTCTCTTCCAGTATGGGAGCCCCAGGTGGACGCCTTGGCCCTGGATTGAGCTGCCTGGCTGGTGGGGTAGTGGGGCTGGGCCTGGTCCCTCCCGCTGCGTCCCGCAGGCCTGCAGTGGGGCGGGAGGACACCTGCTTCCTGTGCTGACTCGAGGAGCCCTCTCCTCTGGCCTTGGTGACGGAGATGCCGGCCTACTCAGGGCCTAAGAGGCTGAGTCACACGTGCTGGCTCACGTCCTCAAGCGGCGCTGACTTTGTGTCATAGCCTTGAAGGGTGCCAGGGCTAGCGGGGCCCCGTGCAGCTTGGAGAGGAGAAGGGGCCTGTTGGGGATGGCCTCCTCACACAGGCAGACACAGACCTGGTCTTCCCCACCCTGCCCTGTCTGCCTTGCTCTTTGGACCTTGTGAAGCTGGCCAGGAGAGGACTGTCCCTTCTGCTGTCAGTTTGACCCCTCGGGGCCCGGCTCAACAAATCCACACTGACCTGGGGGCAGAAAATGGGCCCCACTCAGAAGCCACTCAGAAGCCTGGTTGTGCAGGTGCTGGAAGGAAAGGAAGAGCCTGTGGGAGGCAGCCTGCCTGCCCTCCCTCCCTCCTTTCCTACTTTCAGTCCTTCCCTGAGGATTGAGCCATATTTCCTGCCCATTTTTGTTCTGAGTGAGTTCCCAAGGCTGAGCTGGAACTTGCCATCCTCCTGCCTTGGCCTCCCAGACTGCTGAGGTCACTGACCTCCACCAGGCCCAGGTATTGAGCTGCTGTTTCTTTCCAGAACCCAGTGAGACCTGGGACCTGGAGAGGTTCTCTGGCATAAAGGAAGAGAGAGGTAGAGATACTGGCTTCTGCTCCGCTTCTCCTGACAGCCTGCTGGCCATGGAGACGGCCCCCAGTACATGCAGGTTACTGGGGGAGAAGCCTTGGGTTAGAAGACAGCAGAGGGGCTGTGTGGAGCCCACTTCTGCTTGGTCTGGTGGGTCGTGGAGGCGTGGCCTGGCGTCCATGTCTGGTCCCTCCTCCCTGGCACTGCTCCCTGGCTCTGTTTCCTGGTCCCCATGAGCCAAGCACCTTTGCCCTGCCAGGCCCTTCTGCCATGTTGTTCTTGCCTCGGAGCTAGCTGACCATGGACTGAAGTCGTGAACAAACTAAGCCTCTCCTCCTTCATGTTGTGAGGCTGGGTACTGTGTCCCTGGGAGGAGAAGGCACAGTCCCCTCAAGATACCCCCAGCCCTCTGTCAGTCATGCTGGGGTGGTCATGCCCTCCTTCTGCTGGGGAGGGAAGGTTGGTTTTGTAGGAGCCAAGGAGTCCTGTAAACACCTCAGATGGGGGACCCCTGGTGCTCACCACACACCAGGGTTTTGGTGAGACCCTCATGCCAGTCAGCAAGGGCCAAAGTGCCGGGGGCAGAGGGAAGGACAGAGCAGCAGGCTCTGCACCGTTCTGGGCACTGTCGACTGGAAGGGCTCTCCCTAAAGGGCCTGTGACGTTCTCCTCCCCTCTTTACCCTCCTCCTCCTCTGCTGGTCTTCCTCCCTTCCCCCAGGATGTTCAGCACTTACCTTGCCAGGGACCGTGCTGCCTGGTGGTCCCCGGAGTCTGCCGTCCAGCACTCCAGGTGCTGATGGTCCAGGCATCATCTCTGCTGAATAACTAACAACGGGAGGCTCACGACCGACCCTTAGGACAGCCCATTGTCCCTTATTTAGGCTGTCTCTCTTCCTGTCCTTCCGGTTCTCATTCCCTGGGGCTCTCTAGAGTAAGTACCACCCAGTTTCCTGTGTCAAGGCCCTGGAAACGTGGGAGATAACACAGTCGGCCAGCGATGGTCTCTGCAGTCTGAGCTTGGGAAAGGGTGCTGGTTTCCCAGGAAGCCACATTTCTGAAGATTGAGAGATGGGAGCCAGCGTGGGCTCTCAGCGGCGGGGGCCTGGGCTGGCTTCCCACTGCCCCTGGCCAACGGGGACTGATGAGGAGATGGGGTGAGGTTTGCAGGCAGTGAGGGAGGTGGGCTTGGAGGTCTGCGGTGCAGGTGAGGTGTGCCCTGGCTGCCTGCCCGGGACAAGCCTGAGCTCCCACTTCTGTCTGATTCACAGCCTCCTCTCTTCCCAAAGGGATCCCCTTTCTAGCTCTGGCGGCCCAACCCCCGCATCTCTGCGAAAGTCACATCCGCAGACAACTACAGGGAGCGCAGTGGCTGCAAGCTGATGCCTGGGCCTGGGAGCCACAGTGGGGATGTGGCCGCACTGCAGGCTGTCCTTCCACAGCAGGGAGCCCAGCCTCAAACACTTGGACAGGAAGCAACCTGGGCCAGCTGAGGGCTCCAGCTTCTCCTGTGTCTGAGGGTTTGGCCCGGGGCAGAGGGAGGCCAGGTGCCCAGGCTCCCCGAGGGCTGGGGTGGGGGTTCCAGGGTGTGAGCAGAAGAGCATCACAGGCCTGGCCGAAGGGAGCTGCTTCCTGTAGGGAGGGTGGGTAGCTGGCGGAGGCTGTGCCTGGAATGCCTTGCTGGGGCTGCAGACCACGAAACCCACACACAGCGGTCCCGTGGGGGGCTGTCCACTGTCCCGCTGGAAGGGTGGCTCCTCCCAAGGGAGCGCTGTCCCACACCTCACCACAAAAACTTGTGCTCAGCCAGGGACGAAGGTGCTTTTGCATGCAGTGTTGATAATTCTTGTCCTTGAATTGTATGCGTGATTATCTTTCCTTTTGCAGTACTGGAGACTGAACCCAGGGCCTTTGCACTGAGCTACATTCCCCGTCCCCTTTTATCATTACTATTATTTTTAAATTTTTAGACAGGGTCTTGCTAACTCACTAAGTTTCTCAGGCTGGGCTCGAACTCATGATCCTCCTGCTTCAGCCTCCCAGAGTGCTGCTCCACCACACCTGGCTAATGCATGATTACCTTTAAAGCAGTCTGTGCACCCATTCAATACCCACGGACAAACCTGGGATTGCAGAGTCAGTAAACTTTCCTGGGGCCATTCAGATATATTTCTTCCTTCACATTTGCATCCCTCAGTCTGAGGGCCCTGCAAGAGATGGCTGAGGTCAGCAGATGGGCCCAAGGTCACCCAGCGGTGGCAGCGCCCAGGCCACCACAGTGACTAGGAAGAGGACTCTACCTGTACCCTCCTGGGACGGCCTCCTGGGAGTTTGTCGGAGCCCCTCTCCGGGAGCCCTTGCTGGCTCTGTTTTCTCCTCAGCGTCCTCAATGCTCTTTATTT
The DNA here is from genome assembly GCF_053883595.1 of Heterocephalus glaber. NCBI lineage: Eukaryota > Metazoa > Chordata > Mammalia > Rodentia > Bathyergidae > Heterocephalus > Heterocephalus glaber. The sequence goes on from NW_028258324.1 coordinate 61,766,840, forward strand.
GTGCTTTCAAATAACTCAGATTTTATTATAGCCTTGGTCTCTGGTTTTGACACCAGACCAGGGGTTGGTAGCGTTTTCCTAGCAAGGGGTGCATAGCAAATATCTTAGGCTTTATGGGGCACTTGCTCAACTTTGCCACGGTGGTGCAAAAATAGCCATAGACAACATGTAAACAAATGGACACAGCTGTGTTCTGATAAAACTTTATTTACAACAACAGCCGGGCCCAGAACTGGCCCTGGTTGTAGTTTGTTGACTGCTGCTTTAGAAGTCCTCCAGGGCAGGCTAGCAGGATGGGGACATGCTGAGTAGGAAAGCACTCGGTTAGATCGCTTTTCAGAATCCCGCTTATACCAGCGTGGCCCCCAGCTGATTGTTGGCCTCTGATGGTTTCAAAGTGCTCAGCCCAGGGAGTCTGGAAGGAAGATGGCTCCGGCTGCAGGGGCCAGAGGATGGGGTCCCAGTGGGCTCCTCTTGGTGTTCCTGGTGACAATCGTGCCTGTCAACTAAGGGCAGATACCAAGGGCTGGTGATTCTAGGCCCAGGACAGTCTCGCCTCCTGCCCACTTCGTGTCCCTGACACCAGGATGTGTCCCTCTGCAGTGCTCAGGGTTGTCCCTGCCTCTTCCATACTGAAGCTGATTAATCAAGCTCTGGCCTTCTTTTCTGCTGAGATGAGTCTTTTCTTTGTTTTTTTGGAGACAGGAGCTTGCTATGTAGTCTGGGCTGGCCTTGAACTCATGGCGATCCTCCTGCCTCAGCCTCCCAGGGGCTGGGATCAAAAGCGTGTGCCACTTCTCCTTTTCTTCAGGGAGCAATGTATAAGGGTATAATTCTTCGCAGAGCTCACCAAAATCTGAGCTCAATACAAAGAAATGTTTTTCTTAAAAATAAGAAAAAGGCATTTGTTTTTGCTTAAAATCTGCCATTGTACAACTTCTCCGTTGCATAATTCCTGTCCCATTTTGAAGCAGTGATGTGTAGCGGGTGGAGAATGGAATGGGAAAATTCCTCTTTCTTAGGAAGGGAAATTAGATCGTCTCTATTTTATAAAATGCTACTTGGGATGTTTGCTGCCTCCTGTCCAGGCTGTGAAGGAGAAACCTTGCTGGGTTGACTTTCTCCAGGGCTTGAATTCTTCCTAAGAAAGTACTGGAAGAGTGTGGTTGGCTTTAGAAACCTAAAATATTGAAACCTCAACTTGCTGAACATACAGATGAATGGATTCTGGCATTGTAAAATAATCCACAGCGTTAAAAAATGAGTATCAAACGCACTTACATGTGGTTAGATTTACTGAGGGGCAGCTTAATATTCTAAGCAAACTTTCCGTGGCATAAAACAGGGACAGGGCTTTTCAATACTGTGCTGATTATGATTAGCTGTGGGTTCAAACAAGGTCGAAATGGTTTCTCAATCCTAGAAAGGTCTAAGTGAAGGTGCCGGGCTAACATTGCTTCCCGATATCAGAACCCCCCCATACTCATGCATTCAGTCATGGAGTCGGCCAGCAAGCATTGCTTCACACCAGCGAGGCCATGGTTACAGCACATGGCGGCGGGGAGCAGACAGGGTCCATGCTGTGTGTCTGCCCTTCACTTCCAGGTCCAAGGCCGCACCGTCCCTGTGTTCCAGGCCGCAGGAGGGAGGGAGGGATGAAGAGGAGGAAGGCAAAGGATGCACCCTGTGGCCTCTGGGAGCCTGGTGAGGAGGTGCACACCTGTAATCCCAGCACTCTGGGAGGCTGAAGCAGGAGGATCACAGGTTCCAGCCCAGCCTGGGCAACTTAGTGATTCAAGGAGACCCTGCCTCAAAGTAAAATATGAAAAGTTTATAAAATATGAAAAGGGCTGGAATGTAACTTAGTGTGCTGTTGTGTATATCTGCATGTCATTCCTTTTGAAGGCAGCATACTATTCCATGGTAAAGACTTACCACATTGATAAACTTGTAAAGTTCTAATGCAGAAGTCAGAGAAGAAGGAAACTAAGTAGGGAGGATCCCAAGGAAATCACAGCTTCTACAGAATTCAGAGCCTCAGAGAATCAGAAACATGAAGAACCTTAACGGCCACCCAGGGGCTGGGATGTAGCACCATGGTAGACCACATGCTTAGCACATACAAGGTCCTGGGTTCAATCCCCAGCACTGCAGAAATAAAACAAAACAGAAAACCAGTCACTCAGTGTCCTGCTGTCCCTGTGGGGACCCGAGTGCCTCCCACAGGGTTCTCTGCTACAAGATTGGAGTGGGAGGACCCCCAGGCTGTCCTGGCCACATCCACACCCAGGGGCCTCAGCGCTGAGTTTTGAGGTTGCCATGGAAACAGTTGCTCTTGGCAACAGCAGGAGCTGAAGAGCCTTTTCCTGTTGGTTGGTCTCCATCTTAGAAGGGGTGGAGTTTGGACCCCACAGCAGGCCTGGGGTTACTGTGTGTGAGCTTCCTGTCCCTGTGCAAACTCTGAGGTAATCAGCTTGTAAAGCCACCCCTGTTAGGGTTGGGAGGAGAGACAGGCAGAGGAGGGGGCCTGAATTCGCCATCCTTTTGGAGATGCACCCCCAAATCCCAGAGAGTGCTCAAAGGTTCTCCACCTCCTGGTAGCACCCCTCTCCTGGGGCTCAGCCTTTAGGATGCCTTCCTTTGGGGACACTTAAGGCCCAACCAGAGCGAGACAGTAGTGACGTGTTTCTCTGATATTCTGGACCTCTTATTGTCTTGCTGTCAGCTGTGTTTCTTATTCATCATCAGAAAGAATATATTAAAGCTTGCCAAGGGTGTGGTGGCACATGCCTGTGATCCTAGCACTTGGGAGGCTGAGGCAGGAGGATCTCTGCAAGTTCGAGACCAGGCTGGGCTACATAGTGAGACCCCGTCTCAAAAAACCAAACTAATAAATAGTAAAAACAAAAAAGAAAGGCCGTATTAAAACTGGAGTGAGGGGTCGGGGATTTAGCTCAGTGGTTCTGGTGCCTGCTGGGCAAGCCCAAGATTGCGAGTTTGATTCCCAGTCCAAAAAAAAAAAAAAAAAATTGGAGTGCAGTGCCTCATAGGTGGTGTGCACCCTGTGCCACCTTTTGCTCAGGGAGCCTCCTCTGGCGTGTGGTGGTCAGCGTGCACACTGCCTAGGCCTTGTGCTCTCCCTCAGCTGGGGCCTTGAAGGCCGACCACAGGAGTTGTTCTCACACGTGCTGGCGCCAGCCCGGGACACTGGCTGCCTCTTGGCTGGGCCTCCCTCCTCCAAGGCTCCCTGTGGGTCTAGGCACTGAGGCCAGAGCAGGTGACTGGGGCACCTCAAGGGGTGCAGGGCCGATGTCTCTCCCCACGGGGCTGCGGGGTGGGGGTGGCTGTGGTCCCCTATTACGGGATTCTTCTAAAACAGGAAGACTGCGTGGGTACTCAGCGGTCACAAAACACCAGCTGGCCACGACCATTCTAAATATAATGTTCTCAAGGGAGGAGAAGCCGGGGCTTTGTCCTACCCAACAATACTGGCAGGCAGCAGGGGTGGGGACAGGATGAAAGGTGGAGGACTCTGCTAGGGCACCGTGTCCCCTTCCGGCTGTCCCTCAGGCCACCCTGGTCCCGCGGCCCCTGGCTTCGGGGTGCGGGGGCAGCCCATGCCCAGCACCTGGCATGGCCAGATGCCGAGTCCAGCCGGAGCAGGACACAGGCCTCCTCTACCCCCACCCTGCCTGTCACCACCTTTCCTGGGCCTGCTCATCAGCCAGGACCTCTCCGGCCACCCCTGTCCTGCGCTGCCTCTGTCTTCAGGCCCTGCTCCGGGGACTCACAGCTGAGAGCAGCCAGAGTCTGGTTCCGACTTGCTTGTGTCCCTGGTGCTTTGTTTGTATCACTGTGACAAACTCGGGTTCCGGTGGAGCTGTCCTGAGCCCAGTAAAGAGGTAGGGAGAGATTTTTGTGATTTATTCTTTTTAGAATTTCCCCATTGTTTAAAAATAAAAAATACTAAGTTTACTTTGTTTGTTGTTAAGTATTCAGGATTGAACCTGGGGCCTTCACAATGAGCTATATCCTTAGTCCATTTTTTATCTTTTATTTGGAGGGAGCCTCACTAAGGCACTAAGTTGCCCTAGGCTGGGTATAACCCCCCAAAAGCTTTGTGTTTGTATTTGGATGAGGCCCCTTCTCAGTGGGAGAGGAGATGGGCTTTGGGGTTGAGAATGCTCTCTTCCCATCTCAGGCTGGCTGTTCTGTTTATTCCAGGCCCTAAGTTTCAGCCCGGTGTGTGCTGCCTGCATACTTATTTTAAGCAGTCAGCCTGGACTTTATCACAGTGGCAGTGTGTTAAGGAATCCGGTTGTGGAGAGAGGGTCTGGGGTTTCAGTGTGACAGCTTAAGTCTCAGACCTAAGATCCAGAAGAGTTAAGGTTGGCACAGGAAGACGTCTTCTTGGGAGAAGTAAGTACAGTGACCACCTTAGCAGCAGGCTCCCCTTATTCCAGGATCCCCAGTTGTGCTGACACTGAGGATATTACCAAATCTATATTTATTTTTCCTTGACGTATATACAAGGTGTGATTGAAAAAAACAGTTTAAAAAATTTTTAAATGTATTACAAAAGGCACATTCTCATGAATTCCCATCAGAATAATCTCCCTTGCTTTGAACACATTTATCCCAATGTCTTTGCCACTTTCTGAAGCAGTTCTGGAAGTCCTCTTTCTTGAGTGTCTTCAGTTGTCCTGTTCTGGCTGTATTGACTTTGGTCATTTTGACTTTGGGGAAGAGCTGGAAATCATACAGTGCCAGATTCAGTGAGGAAGGTGGAGGAGGACACACTGATGTTTTCAGCAGCCTGTCTTTCTGCTGGACGGCGCTCGGCAGCAGCACTCAGAGCTGTAGCTTTGATCACACCTCCTAAAGACACTCAGGAAACAGCACTTCCAGAGCTGCTTCAGAAAGTGGCAAGGACAACGGGATGAGTGAGTGTGTTTGAAGCAAGGGGGAGGATTTTGAGGGGGGCTAATGGCAGTGTGTCTTTTACTGTAGTAATTTTTTAAAGACTGTAAACATTCACCATATATAGTTTGACCAAACCTTCAATAATGTTTCATCTCCAACCTAGGCACAGTCAGAGATTAACAGCAATAAGTGAGAATAAAATAGAACAATTATAACAGTGTACTGTACTAAAGTTACATGACTTTGGTCTCTTTTTCTCTCAAAATATCTTAGTATAGTTGCTCTTCTTTTTTGTGACTATGTGAGAGGCTACTTAAAGCATTTCCCAGTGTTCCTTGGGCCTGGCTGAATTACCATCTGGTGCCTTAGGCCACCACTAAGTGAAATATGGGTGACTCAACCAGAAGTCCTGGCTGCTGCAGCAGTCAGTGTGGTAACCAGGAAGGTTACTAAGGGACTGATGGGTGGGTGGGGACACAGTGTGGATGGGCTGGACAAGGCGTAATTCTCGTTTGGGCCCAGAGCACAACATTTCATTGAATGACATGAAATTTAAAACTTATGCATTGTTTAGTTCTGGAATTTTCCACTTTGTATCTGGGCCATGGCTGAGTGTGGGTAACAGTCTGTGGAAAACAAGATAAGAGAGGATTGCTGTCCACCAGACTCTACCTAGGGGGTCAGTGGGGGCCAGCAGCTCCCACTCAATCCTGAGAACCTAAGGAGGTTCACACTGGGGTGTCCCAAATCCTTTGAGCACTCCCTGTGTGGTCAGCTCTGTGTTTGTGCAGGGGGGATCCGGGAGGGGGACAGACCAAAGCCCGACAGACCACACTGTGGGCTGCTGGGGGCTCCTTCCCCAGCTCCATTCTTCAGCGGGGGGGCTGCAGTGATCCCAGGCCCATGGGTCCCCTGGTGGGAGGGGCTGGCACTCTACCTCAATCCCCGAGTCTGCAGTTTTGCCATTAGTACTTCTCTTCCCATCTCCATCTGGGTCTCTGTCCCATGCCCTGCTCTTCCAGGCTGCAGCCACCCCATCTCTTCCTGAAGCTGCTCCCCATGTCCAGTCCAGAGGGCCATCGGCTCCCACCCCACCACTGTCCCATCAGCCTGCAGACCAGCAAAGCAAAGCAAGCCCCAGCCTATGGAGACCACCCCAGCTCTGTGCACACAGCCCGCTCTGCCGCTCTGCCTCAGGACCCGCCGCAGGGCTGCTTATGCCAATGGTTGAGCTGAGGGTTCTGAGAGTGGGTACCCTTTCCCCAGCCTCTCCCTGTCCATCATCTGAAGCCTGCACCAAACCCCCTGCGTCCTGGGTCCTGTCGCCTCTTCCAGAAGCTCCTCACTGCTCCTGTCTGAATCAGCCAGCTGCTCCCTGACCCTGCGCCCAGCCCACGTCCTGGTGAGCACAGGGCTGATGGCCTTGCCATCTGCACATGGATTCTCCTCATGAATTCCAGAAGTGAGGCCTGTCGCTTAGGAATCACTGCGATCCCAGCACTTAGCACACAATAGGAGCTCTTTAAATCTCTGTTGACCAAATGTGCCTCACCCCTTCCCACACTCCTCTGCCCCTCAACAGCGCCTGCCCTTCCCTCAGGCCGCCTGGATCCTGGCGCTGGTCCCTCTGGATGCGCAGGCGTCTCTTCCAGTCCTCCCCACGCCAGGCTGCCTGGGACCTTGCTGATTGGTCCCAGTTCTTTGACCTCCAGGGTCTGCTGGCTTCTCTGGCCTGTCCTGTCCCAAATGGGTTCCCAGGGTGCTCTGTGTGAAACCTGTCCCGGACCCCGGGTAGGGACCAAATCCGATTCATCTCGGCCACCTCCCTAGCCCCACAGCACCGCAACCCAGAGCCCACATGAGTCCCGGGAGAGGGCAGCGGGCTCTGCTGGGCTGACGGCAGGCTGGTGCCTTGCAGGAGGGTGGGGCCTGGGTTAGGGTGCTGGAGGGCACCGTGAGGGGCCGGGGGAGGGGAGCAGGGGTGGGGTGACGGAGGAGGCCGCAGCACCTCGGGAGCAGAGGGGACTGGGGTGCAGGAGGGGGGCCCTGCTGGACCAGCCTGGGGCTCCTCCAGCAGAGCCGGGCTGTGCGCACTGGGGGCGCCTGCAGGTGTCCTCCCGCCACAGGAAGGAGGGGACAGGAAGCCAGCGTCCTTCTCGGCCACTGGCACCTCTCACTCTCCTTATCAAGGTACGAATCAAGCCCTCCAGGTACTTCATGTCCCCTCCAGAGGATGTGAACCATCTTATCGGCTTCCCCATCACTGCCACCATCCCGCTTGCCATTTCTCACATAAATAAAGCCACACCGTTTCCTGGCATTCACCTCTATGAACTCACGTTAGGCATGATTTATGCTTAAGAGCAGAGGCTGGGAGAGGGTGAAGGGCTAATCCAAGGTCACTTGCCTGTCCCGGGGCGGCGTGGGGAAGATGATGGAGAAACCTGCTCTGGAATCCCGGCATGGTGGTGCACACCTGTAATCCCAGCACTCGGGAGGCTGAAGCAGGACGGCCACAAGTTTGAGGCCAGCCAGGTCGAAAGAGGAGAGAGGGAGAGAAACCTGCTGTGGAATTCTCTTGGCAAGTGTTGGTGGATACAAGCCAGAGCCTGAGTGTGCACGTGCGAGCATGTGGGTCCCGGTTCACTCGGGCACACCTGTGTCTCCGTGCTCAGTGTGGAGGTGGCCTTGCGGCCTGTGCGTGGGGAGCCGAGCTGGGCGTGTCCGGAGCCCCAGCGTGTGACATGTGGCCTGGGCGTGGGCGCACGCGTGTGCCGGGCCGTCCACCCCTTGTCAGATGTCTTGGCTTCGGCTTTGACTACGCAGACCCAGCTGCGCTCTGGCCGGGAAACATCCGCTGTGGAGACGGAGGAGGAGCTGACGTCCCCCAGGAGGGCCCGTGCACGCTGCCAGCGAGCGCTCCTGGCCCGCTGCCTAATTCCCTGCAGATGCTCCTTAAATCTGTTTCTAATTTGGACTCTGCCTATCCCGGCCCCCACCCTTCCCTTCCTACGCTCCCTGAGCCTCAAACCATCCAATTATGCCGAAAAGCGGCTGCCGCGGGGGGAGCGTGTCAAAGGTCGCCAACGGGCTGTTGGCGGGTGTAATAATGTCACATTTCAATTTATGCGGGGAGCTGCACAGGAATCAAAAGCAATAAATAATCTGGGCTGTACTAGAAGCTGCGGCCAACAGTGACGCCCGCAGGTCTTGCCGACCCGGGAAGAAACCACCATTGTTGCCCCCAACCGCGGGGCCCAGCGCCTGAGAAACCCACGCGCCTGCGCACAGACACGGAGCTGCACTTCCTCTCTGCCAGGCCGGGGACTTGTGACCAGAGACGCGCAGATCAGCAAGGCCCTCCGGTTTCCGAGTTTTACCCAGACATTCTGGGAGCAAGGGTTCTAGAGCAGCGTAAGTCTCCCGGGTGTTGTGCAGTCCTGACACACTCAACGCTGGGAAAACACGGCTCAGAGGCAAATGGAGCGAGAGAGAGAGAGTTCGGGACTGGGGTTGTAAGGATCCACGGGTGGCAGCTCATAGAGCTCATTTCCATGCAGACAGAGATGGGCGATGGGCAGAGCTGCTGGCATTTGTTGGAAGGAGCTCATGTGGAGGAGGTGGGGCTGTGATTAGAGATACAGTTGTTTTAGTGACTGATGTGGATGTGGAAAGAATGCATGGATTCTTTGTTTTTTAAAAAAACTTTTATTATTATTATTCTTATTCATTATTATTACTAGTTTTTGTTTTCTTGAGACAGAGTCTTGCTATGTAGAACTATGTAGCCCAGGCCGACCTTGAACTCACGAGGCTCCTCCTGCCTCAGCCTCCTGCATGCTGGGATTACAGGTGTGCACCACTACATCTAGCTTTGCATGCATTCTTTGAAAGCAGTGGACTCATCCTATGGTCCCTTTAGGACCCTTGCAGGCCAGTGAGTTGGGATCAGGGAGCCCAGAGCCTCCTGAGAGGTCTTGGGTTGGTTCTCACCTGTGCGTTGTGGCCAGAAAGCTGGGGAAGTCAGAGGGGACGAGGGCCTGGCCTTGCCCAGTGTCTGGCCTTTGTGGGGAGCCATGGGCACAGGGCTCTTCCCTTCCCTCACATCTCCAGACACCTGAGGACTTCTCTCCCTTTTCCTCGTGGCCACCAGGATGCCTGGGGAGCCAGAGGTACAGGGCCCACCTCAAGTTTCTGGTGTTGCTGTTTGTTTAGCTGTGTGTGATCATAAAGGCTCTGGATAGGTCAGGAGCTTCATGTGACCCCCCAGGGCCACCGGAAGGACTGTGTGGCACCAGAGGCCACTGCCAGGGCCACTTCCATCTCCTCAGCTGTCTGCTGCTGGGAGACAGCTGTTTCTGCACCTTGCTAGCCCTAGGACTCCGTTCTGACTCGTGGAACAAGAGCAGAAGCCAGGGCTGGCCTACCAGCATGGCCCGTAGGAGCCACCTGGAACGCCTTCTCTAAGCCCTGTCCCCTTCTGCCTGGATGGAGCAGGGACGACGCCACTGCACCTTGAAAGCCCCACCGAGGTGGCAGAGCACCGTCGGCCTGGCTGTCTGGATGCCTGGAGGGAGGACTACCTGAGAGCTGGCAAGAAATGAACTTCAGTCCTGTGGTTTCCAAGGACTTGTACTTCCATTGTACTCTTTGGCATTTGTTATAGCAGTGAACATACTAAAAGTCATTTGTTAGGAATTTTCACTCCCTTTGTACGATCAGGAAACTGAAATTCAGAGAGGAAAATCAGTCATTCAGTGTCACACCTTCAGTAAATGGCTGGGTCAAAATGCCAAGTCTAAGCTGGGCTTGGTGGCACATGCCTGTGATCCCGGCACATGCCTGTGATCCCAGCTCTTGGGAAGCTGAGGCAGGAGGATTGCCACGAGTTTGAGCCTGGGCTAATAGTGAGTTCAAGGCCAGCCTGAACTACATAGAGAAATCCTGTCTCTCTCAAAAAACCAACACCAAAACTAAAAACAAAGCACAAATGTGGGCCTTCCTGGTTTAGGGTTATGCTCTGTTCATGTTGAGTTCCCCAAGTGTGTTCCACAGAACGCTATAAATACCACCACCACCCAAATAGCTTTGGAAAATGCCAACTTCAGGTCTGCAGGGGTCTTTGCGGCAGCTCTTTTCAGGATGTCAGCCACCATGCTAGTGAGTGTGTGAGCAGTGATGTGGCCCCGAGCGTTTTCCCAGGGTGTCAGACCACAGAGCCCTGGCAAGGCCAGCGGGCGTGGGACAGGCTTTGGGAGCGCTCGAGCTCCAGTGGCACCTGCTGTGGGTGGGTGGACTCCCCCACCACCTAAGAGTGTGACCTTATTTGGAAACAGGGTTGTGGATGTGGCCAAGTTAAGATGAGGCCATTAGATGGGCCTAATTCAGTGCCACTGGGGTCCTCATCAAAGGGGAAATTTGGACACTCAGAGAGGCACGGGCTCCAAGAGATGCCCAGGTGAGGACACCTCGCAGGGGACTGGAGGGTGACCCCGTGAGCCACCGTGGCCACAGACACCGGAAGCTTGACGGGGCAAGAAAACTGTGAGACAGGGCCCATCCCTGCCCATCCCCGGATCTGCTCTTCCAGCTCCAAGCTGCGAGGGAATCGATTTCCCGGGTTGACGCCCTCGGTCTGTGGCGCCTGGCCCACCTCACTGTGGCTCCCTTTTCTGCCAGGCTGACCGGGGCTGCGTGACTTCACCGCCCGCAGCGCCTAGGCAGGACCTGGCAGGTTCACAGCGCAGGCGCAAGCGGGTGACTTGGAGGTGGGGAGGTGTCACGCCTGTTTCCAAGGCGCATCCACAGGACAGACAGAGTTTTGGGGCCACAGCGCGCTGGCTTGCGCAGCACGGGAGGGGGACCGAGCTCACCCTAGGAGTCGCTGCGTGTGATCTGTCCCCAGGCTCTCACAGAGCTGTGGAATCCGCTCCAAGGTCGGAAGGAAGCGCTCTAAACAGCACTCGTTCGTCTTGCAGACATCATAATCCTTTTGCTTATACCAGATTTCCTTCTTGTCTCCCACGTATTTATGTGTATGGCATGGGAAAGATAGATGAGTGCGTGAAGAAAGGCTGGTTGCTTAATAAGGTACGACCCTATTTTCATAGAAACAAACAAGCTCGGTGTGTGCAATGCACACACAGGCGTGGGTGTGTGTATACAAGTGCTGATTAACTGCAGACGAACACCCGGAAGGATACGCAAGTCTGTAAACGGTGGCTACCTCCGGGGGCGGGGTTGGTGCCCGTGAGGGCGCGGGCGCCTTTCGGGACTGTTTTCTACACTGTGCCGTTTAAACAAAAACAAACACCTACTTGGCCGCGTGCTAGGAATGAGCGACTTTGGAGGTGGGCGGTCTCCGCTGTGCTCCCACCGCGGGAGCAGTGCGTGCACTGTGGCTTTGGTCACTGTCAGTAACTTGCATCCGGAGAGCCCCGATTCTCTCCCAGGCCTGTTCCTGGGAAGGAGCCAACGGGTCAGAGAAGCCTGGGCCGGGAACATGGAGTCCTGGAGCCTCGAGTCGGCAGCCTTGGGGTGTGGCACGGATCCAGAGTGCCCCCACCGCCAGCACTCTTAGGTGGGGCTTTGAAAGGAGGTTGGATCGGGTGCTGTCACTGACTTGCTGTCAGGAAAGGGACCCCATCAGAAGAGGTGGACATGCCTGGCGTGGTGGCGCCCCTTCTTGTCACCCACATCAGACTCAAACGGAGTTTTCTTTTCTTTAGTCCTTTCTACTCTAGACATTTCAGCATGCAGTATTGGTGTCAAAGGTGTCTAAGACTCCCTTTGTCCGATTTATGAATGAATCCGACTTGGGAATGTTCTCCCAGAATGGGACTTGTGTGGAAGCCCAGGGACTTACTGTATATGAATAAAATGTAGCTTACAACAATTTCCCATAAGTTCCTATTACCAAATGATTACCAATTATTAACTACTAAATTCTGGCCAATTTTCATCTCCCCCATTATTCTAAAGCATATCCTAGACCTCTTGTGTACCTGTGTTTACTTTTATATTTCTGTAAGATGGAAATTCCCAAAAAACACTACCCATAAAACTTTTAGGAAAAAAAAAAAGCATTTAATTTTTTTAAAAAGGATTTAAAAAAAACACAAACTTTTAGGTTCCTAATTTTTTTTTTTTTGAGACAGGGTCTCATTATGCAGCCCAAGCTGGCCTTGAACTTGTGGTGGTCCTCCTGCCTCAGCCCCTCGAGTGCTGGGATTACAGGCAGGTGCCACCATAACTGGCCCTGAAGTTTTTAAAACAGCAATTCAACAATGCTTTAATGCCTTTGACTATTCAGTGTCCATATCCCCAGGTTATCTTCGACATTTAAAAAAAGTTTTCTTATTTGAATTAGGATCCAAAAATAGTACGTTGTAATTGACTGTTAGGTCTTTAGGACTTTCAATCTATGCATTTCTCCTTGTTTTTTTTTATTGTTTTGAAGAAACTGAATCACTTGCTCTGTAGAGTTAACCACAATATAGATTTTGTTGATTCTATGGGTAAATATACGCTCACCACATGATCCAGCGATCATTTATAGTCATGATTCTTCTGTCCCCTAGATTTTCTAATGGTATTTAGAAATATGAAGCAGTGTTTATATCTAGAACATTGCCAAGATTCAGGTTTTTTAAAAAACTAGAGTCATGTTAGCATGATTTTAGGTTCATAGCAAAATTGAGAGAGGAAGGAAAGGGGTAACTCATTGCCTCCTCCACTGCCATCACCCTGAGATCCGTTGATCTTGGGGCCATGCTTGGTGGCATTTATTTTAGGGTTTCGGTCACATGGATAATGACCCCTATCTATGCTTGTCTTTACATGCATTGTGCTAGGGTGTGTCTGTCACACAGAGCAGTTTCCTTACCCTGAAAACCCCTGTAGCTGCTTGCACAGGTGCATACCTGTAGTACACAGGAGGCTGGAACAGGAGGATCATTTGAGCCTGGAAGTTCCAGGCCAGCTTGGGCCACACAGTGAGACCCATCTCAAAGAAAAAAAAAGAAAACAGACACCTCTGCCCTCTGTCTGTCTGGGCATCCCTCCTCCTCCCATCTCCTGGCAGCTGCTGCCTTTCCCTGAATGTCATATAGTACGTACCCTTTTCCAGATCAGATTAGTAATATGCCCTTAAGGCTCCTGAATGTCTTTTCATGGCTTGACAGCTCATTTCTGTTTAGTACCAAATAATATTCCATTACCGTGAAGTTTGTTCCCGAGGGCTGGTTGTAGCTCAAGTTGATCAGTTGCCTTCAAAGTCTCTCTCCTGTATCATTTTAGGCCACACTTTCTTCCAGATGGATCTCAGCGTCCTGAGCGAGACACTGGCCCAGGATTTCTCACTTAAGCCCACACAGGAAAGGATGCTGAAATGCTCCTTCCAGAACTCTGTAAGGGTTAAATCTGTATCTGACACCATCTGGAAGCACAAGCAGCTGGCATCCAGGTTGTAACTCAAGACTTTGGTTGGAAGTTAAAACTAAAAGTCTAGTCATAACCCAAGTTGTTCATATGTCAAGCCAGTTGTAACTCGAGGGTCCACCGTATCTGGGTAGACCAGAGTTTACTTATCTGTCTACTTATGAAATATATCTTGGCTGTTTCCAAGTTTTGGCAATTATGAATAAAGCTGAACACCACGTGCAGGCTTCATGTAGACACAAGTTTTCAACTCCTTTGGGTAAATGGGAAGGAACATAATTGCTGGGTCACATGGCAAGAATGTGTCTAGTTTTGTAGGAAACTGTCCTGGTGGTCTGCAGTGTGGGTCTGCCCCTGGGATTCCCAGCAGTAATGTGAGAGACTTCTTGCTGTCCATATCTTTGTTAGCACTTGATGTTGTCAGGTTCTGGGTTTGGCCATTCTAATAATTCTTATATGTGTGTAATGGTGTTTTCTCCAGATGGGGTGGTGAGGAGATGGACCTCTCAACGCTACCTGCTGAGTAGGTTCTTGATTCTCATTTTGTAAAAAGGAATTTCAGGATGTGTCAGGGAGAGACAGAGGCAGATGTATCGGGCAAAGTTAGAAAATCGGGAGGACAGGGAAAGGACTCTAGCTTAAGCAACTGGAGGGGCTCACTCTGATGAAGGGGCTCAGACTGGGCTGCTTGCAAAAGAACAAGGCCAGCTTTTCTGGACTGACTGAGGTGGGCTGGGGTCTGGCCAGTCATACCAGGGTCCAGAATTTTAGCTCCAGGGAAACCCTTATGGCTGGAGGGGCATTCAGTTCCCACGAGACAACATGCTGGGCTGGTGGACAGCCTGGGGGGCCAGGGGGTGATCACTTCTGTGTGTCTGTGGAGGGGAGTTGGTCTCATCGTGGGTGGTCTGCGAGCTCTGCTTTTCCTGGACTTGAAGGCGATTGGAGGTTTGAAGACTTCTCGGCAGCACTCCAGGGTCACAGTGCTGGGACCAGCATTGTGAAAGCTGATGATTGAGTCTCCCTGCAAACCCTGAAAATGACCCTGAGTTGCTCTTAGCCTGATGTCCTCAGTCTTGATGGGGGATGAGACAGATGGGGCAAATTTAGGTGACAAACCTTGCAATGAGGGCACCCCTTGATGGCTGAAATGTCTGCCTCAGTTTTCTGTCCCACCTCAGTGTCTCAGTGCTGTTTTCAGTTGTTTCCTGGGTGCTATGTGATGTGGAGCATCTATTTACATGAATCGCTTACCACCTGCACAACTTCTTTGCTGAGGTTAAGGTTGTTGGCCCATTTTTCAGTTGGGCTGCTTGTTTTCTTATTGTTGAGTTTAAGAGTTCTTTGTACATTTTGGACAGCGGACAGTGTATCTTATCAAATACATCTTCTACAAATATTTTTCTTCCAGCCTGTGGCTTATCTTTCCTGGACAGTGTCTTTCACAGAACAGAAGCTTTTAATTTCAACAAAGCCCGAATTATCAAGTCTTTCTTTTTGGGATTGTGTCTTTGGTGTTATATCTAAAAAGTCACTGTGAAACTAAAAGTCATCTCAATTTTCTCCCATATTATCTTCTAGGAATTTCACAGTTTTGTGTTTTGCATTCAGGTCCATGGTCCACTGTAAGTTAGTTTTTGTGAATGGTGTAAATTTTGTGTCTAGACTCTTTTTTTTTCTCATGTGAATGTCCAGTTGTTCTAGGTTTCTTTCTCAATTGTACACATTCAGTTCCTTTGTCAAAAATCAGTTGACCATATTTACGTGGGTCTATTTTGGGGCTCTCTGCCTTGTCTCACTGATCTATTTTCTTCTTCTTTTGCTAATTTCATACTGTCACCACCCCCTCCATTGTTAGGGATCAACTCCAGGGTCTTGTGTATGCTAAACAAATGTTCTGCTACTGCGCTGTACCCCAGCCACTACCACACCATTTGCTTCCTATAGCTTTATAGAAAGTCTTACAGTTGAGTAGTGTCACTTTCCTTCCATATTGGCTTGGTTATTCTGGCTCTTTTGCCTCTCCACAGAAACTTTAGAATCAATCTGTTGATATCTATCAACAAAATAGCTTCATGGGGTTTTTATTGGTATTATATTAAAAATATCTTTAGATGGAGATTAAGCTCAGGGGTTCTGCTGCCTACCTCGAAAGCAGAAGGTCCTGAGTTCGATCCCCGGTAAGAAAAAAAATTTTTTTTTAAATGTCTTCTGAGATTTTTTCCTTGACCTCATGTCCTCTGCAGCTGTGCTGTTCATGGAGTTAGGTGTGGTGGCACCTACCTGTAACGCCCATGTTTTGGAGGCTGAGGCAGGAGGATTGTGAGTTTGAGCCCAGCCTGGGCAACTTATCAATTTAGAGAGATCCTGTCTTAAAAAACAAAGTGCTGTTTATTTCCAATTATTTGTACATTTTCTAGAAGTCTTTTTGTTATTGATTTCTAGTTTAACTCCACTGTGGTATGAAAGCAGACGCTGTATTATTTTGTTTGTATTATTTAGCTGTTAAGGTGTGCTCTGTGGCCAAGAATGCAGTCTGTCTTGGCGAATGTTCCCTGTGACTTTGAGAAGAACATGTGCTCTGCTGTGCTGGACAAAGTCATCTATGGAGGGCCACTGTGTCACTTTGATTGATGGTGTCCTTGAGTCCTTTTTTCTTTCTTTCTTTCTTTCTTTCTTTCTTTCTTTCTTTCTTTCTTTCTTTCTTTCTTTCTTTCTCTCTCTCTCTTCTCTCTCTCTCTCTCTCTCTCTCTCTCTCTCTCTCTCTCTCTCTCTCTCTCTCTCTCTCTTTCTTTCTTTCTGGTGAACCCAAGACTTTTGGACCAAGCTACATCCCCAGATCTTTTTAATTTTTTTTTTAAATTTTGAGTCAGGATCTTGCTGAGTTGCCCTGACTGGGCTTGACCTTGTAATCCTCCTGCCTCAGCCTCCAAGAATACTAGGATTACAGGACTGAGCCACCAGTTACCTACAGCACTATACAATGCCTTCTTCTTATTCCTGATAACTTCCCTTGTTCTAAAATCTACTCTATCCAAAGTTAATATAGCTATTTTTACTCTTTCATTTACATTTGTATGTGACTTATATTTAAAGTGAATTTCTTATGGCAACATGTAGTTGTACCTTTTTTTCTGATCCACTCTGATA
Source organism: Heterocephalus glaber (assembly GCF_053883595.1). Lineage (NCBI taxonomy): Eukaryota > Metazoa > Chordata > Mammalia > Rodentia > Bathyergidae > Heterocephalus > Heterocephalus glaber. The sequence goes on from NW_028258324.1 coordinate 61,783,352, forward strand.
ATCTCTTTCAATTAGTGCATTCAGAAGATTAATGTTAGAAATGATTATTACTGTAGCTGGGTTAATATCTACTATATTTCTTACTGCATTCTATTTGTTGTCCTTGTTCTTTGTTCCTATTTTTGTTTATTACTCTGATTTTTGTGGTTTTAACTGAACATTTTGTATGAATCCATTTTTTCTTTTAGCTTATCAGTTTTACTTTCTTTTTTAGGGATTGCCCAAGAGTTTGCAATATACCTTTATAAATAATTCAGTAACTTTCAAATAATACTTTTCTGCTTCCCAAGTACTGCAAGGACCTTAAAATAACAAGCTAATCATGATATTTTTTCTCTCATCATATGTATCATAGTCATTCACTTCACTTACCCATAATCCATAATGAAATGCATTATTATTATTATTTTGTTTTTTGGCGACACAATCTCACCATGTAGGTCAGGCTGGCCTTGAACTCATGGTGATCCTCCTGCCTCAGCCTCCTGAGTGCTGGGATTACAGGTGTGTGCCATCATACCCAGCCATATTTTGAACTATTATGCATCAGCTCAATTATGAATAAGAAAACTAAAAGTTTTAATTTTGTCTTTACATGTTCCTTCTCCAGTGCCCTTTCTTCCTTGATGTAGATGTGAGTTTCTAATCTACAGTTTTCCTTCTCTGTGAAGAACTTTTAGAAGTTCTTGCAAGATGGGTTTATTGACAACAAATTTTTAGTTGTCTGAGAAAACCTTTATTTCTCTTTCCCCTTGAAGAACACTTTTTCAGGGTACAGAGATTTTAGGTTGATGTTGTATTCTCTCAGTGCTTTCACTATTTCACTCCATTCCTTTCTTGCTTGCATGGTTTTTGAGAAGAATCATGCAATTCTTATCCTTCCTCCACTATATGTAAGAATAAGGTTATAAAAACTTATTCTTAAATGAAGCCATCCTAAAGCTGAATAGCCCTCTGGCTTATTTCAAGATTTTTCTTTGATTTTATGATATTTGAAAATCATATGCACAGGTGTTATCTTCTGACACTGACCCTCCTTGGTGTTTCTTGTGCTTCTGTGAGTGTGGTTTGGTATCTGGCATTAACTGGGGAAATTCTCTGTCATTTTCCTTTCAAATATTTCTTTCTATCTTTCTTCTCCTGATATTCTCATTGCATGTATATTGTACCTTTTGTAGTTGTCCTATAATTCTTGAATATTATGAAGTTTTTGCTTGTTTTGTTTTGTGTTTCAGTCTTTATTAACTTTTCAGTTTTGGAAATCTCAGTTAGGATATCCTAAGCTGAAAGACTCATTTTTCAGCTGTGTCCATTAAAAAACTTCAGCTGTCAGTCTATAGCTCGGGGTTCAGAGCACAGGATCTGGGCCAGTGCACCTGGACTGCAGGACCTTCACAGGAGCAGGTGGAAGAAGCTGGCTGCAGCGCACGTCTCCCCTTTCCTGGAGCCCCAGCTTACTCAAAGGGCCAAGACTTCCGGTCGAGATGGATATGACTTGCCCCTGGGCAGGCCGGGAGCATGCAGACACATCCCAGAACTTGTGTGCCTTGGACTCTTCGACCATGAAGCACCTGTCCCGAAAGGAAGGTGACCTTACTGTAGAAACGGAATCTCCAGGACCAACTTCTAGCTGCGTGTGTGTGTGTGTGTGTGTGTGTGTGTGTGTGTGTGTGTGAGACAGACAGAGAGACAGAGACAGACAGAGACAGACAGACACAGACAGACACATACAGGCAGGCAGGCAGTCCTCCATAAGAGTTGAACTAGTGAATGAACCTCAGGCCTTGCATTCCAGAGGATTCAGGTCTGGGTGGGACAGCTGTACCCAAGAAATGGTGGCTGAGTACAAAAATCTCCTAGGGTTGGTCTGGTGTGGCTCTAGGAGGAAAGCTCAAAGGCTCTCATCTCTGTGGGGGTGAGGCTTAGGGGCAGGAAGGGGTAGCTGATGTGTGTGTCACTTGGTGGGTTGGTTTGAAGTCAGGAGATAGAGGAAGTTAGGCAGATAGGACACAGGTCCTGAATAGTTAAACTGAGTAAACTCAAAGTCAGCGCTTAAGTATGTTGACAAAGGGCCCAAATAATTAATTTAAATAAACTATCAGGGTGTAATGGAATGCAAGGGACAAAAAACAGATCCATAAACAAATTTGAGAAGCCTTGGAGGAAGTGAACGCAAACAAAACAGCTTGCTTGTGGGACATCAAAGGCCTACCAGTAACCAGGAGCACCCTCGCATCTTGTCATAGCCACCTTTACCAAAAACTATGTAAAAAGCCAATGGACTTCAGTATCTACATTGTTTGCCTTATGGAAACCCTCCTAGACAAGGTTTTCCTTTTTATTCTTTCGAATAAAAACACCTTTGGCCATTGGAAAAAAAAAACTTAATCGAAGGCATTTTTCTTTCTTGTTACAATTTTTTTTGTTGTTGTTTTTGTTTTTTGGTACCAGGGTTCGAACTCAGGACCTTGTGCTTTCGAGGCAGGTGGTAGCATCACTGAGCGAAATCCCCGGCCCATCTTGTTACAGTGTTTTTGATCTCCATTATTTCTTTTTTATAAATTAGAATTTCCATTTCTCTGCTTACATTACCCATCTGTTCTTGTATGCTGTCTACTTTATACATAGTTGTTTTATATTCCAACATTCCTGCTATGGCTGAATCTGGTTCTGGTGCTTGCACTTTATTTTCAAACTGTTTTTTGACCTTGTAGTATACCTTGCAACTTTTTCTTCATAGCTGGGCATCAAGTATTGGGTAAAAGGAAGCACTGCAAATAGGTGTTTAGGGAAGTGGTAAAAAGGTGTGGGTGAGGCAAGTGTTCTACAGTCTTGTGATTAGGCCTCAGTCTTTTCATGAGCCTGTGCTCTGGATTATGAGCTTCACACATGCATCTCAGGTCATCCTCTTCCTCCTGGTTCCACGGAGTGGGATGGCCAAGTTGGCTGGAGTTGGATATTTTCCTTTCTTCAGGTCAGCTAGGCTGGTGTAAAACTCTAATAGTTTAGGCTCTGGAAAAATGGTTTCACTTGAAGAAAAACAAAGTGCTCCAGTATATTTTTAAATGGTTCCCTTTTCATCTCTTTGTGATTGAAACATGAGGGGGATTTTCTCTAATATTCACCTTGAAAGTAGGTTAAACCCCTGGAGGTAAAACTCACAAAAGTGTAGGATCGGCCTATGACTGGGTCCACCTGTAGTTTTTACTCTCAGATTCATCTTCACTGAGTTTCCAACAATTAGTTTATTAGAGTTTAGCTTTTCTACCCCAGTGCTGGTTCCTCTGGAGGCTTCTGCTCTGGCAGGTTGTGGTCCTCTGTATCTGCCTGCCTCTCCAACATGGAGGGGAAAGAGGAGTGCTTTGTCTGTGACCTTACTTCCTTCTCAGATCTGAGAAGAGCTACTGCTTTTTCACTTTGTTTAGCTTTTTGCTTTTTGCTGGAGTGGTGACTTCCAAGCTTTTTATATGCTAGATTGGAAACTGAAAGTCCTCTTTAGGCTTGCTTTATTTACTTATTTTTTTAATAGGAAGAACAGGCCATAGATGGTGTTCTTTTCCTCTCCCAGCCCCTTGGTTACTAGTCTTTTCTATTCCCAGGATCTAAAATGCCATTGTTAAAAGTTGTGGGGTTGGGTCGCGGATTTGGCTCAGTGGTTTCACCGCCTGCTGCGCAAGCGCATGGACCCGAGTTCGATCCCCGGTACCAAAAAAAAAAAAAAAAGAAAGTTGTGGGGTGGGAGTAGAGACACCAGGAACATAACTGATGGGCCAAGCCAAAGTGGAAATGGGTCAAGTCAACACCTTGAAAACTCAAGATCTTTACCTCTACCCTTTATTTAGGGAGGTTTTCCTCCATAGCATTGTTAATAATAACCTTGTACTGAGGAGGTAGTGCAGTGGTACAGTGCATGATTAGTATACACAAGGCCAAGTTTTGGTGCTCAGCACCACAAAGAAACACACAAAATAATAATAACCATCACTTCTAGCATGTTTGCCATGAGCCAGGCACTGTTTTGAAAATTGCTTTCAGTGTAAAAATTGCTTTATTCCTTTTCAACAACCCCATGTGATTGGTGCTAATGTTATTACCACTTAGAAATGAGGAACCAGGGCTGAGGATTTAGCTCAGTGGTTCCAGGACCTGCCTTGCAAGCTCAAGGTCCCAAGTTCAATCCCTGGTACAGAAAAAGAGAGAAAGAAATGAGGAACCAGGCCCAAAGAGATTCTATCACTTGCCCAAGATGTCACCTCTGTGTTTGCCAAGAGAGGAGTCCTGCCTCGGGGACTCCTTGACTCTGGGACTCTCCAGGTTGTTGTTCCATCAGCACGTTGTGAAATGCTGCCCTCTCACTCCGATGGATCATAGAATAGGGATCACAGAATAGCACATCAATGGCAAATTCCTCTTGTATCTTTTAGGGGGTTGCCTGCTAAGGCAGCGCTCACATCCAGACTTTGCACCTCAAGGGCCCCTTGCAGGTGTAAGAATTATGCTTTCTCACCAGGCAGTACTTTCCTAAGCTGGATTCAGGGGAGAGAACCATCTCTGCCTGGACCCTTAGGCTTCTGGAAGATGACAGCTGCTTACCTTCCCTTTGATGCTAGAAAACTACAATGTTGTTTTGCTGAAAAGGCAGTCTTTAGGTATTGTTTGGTTCAACCTGTGACCTATTCAGTAGTTACACTCTGGGGTTTGCAGGACCTGTTCCAAAATGAAAATGGGACAAGAGAGTCTCATCAAAATATCTGCTTCCTCCCACCATCTACTCCCTGCCCCTAAAACACAAAACAACACAGCACGACATGACATGACAATGATGCATCCTGTCAAAGGTCCTAGGCTAGAACTGTTCCCACCAACCCTGGGCTCTGGTCAAAGCCATGAATCTCTCTCACCTGCAGAACTAGGTAATGATCTTTATACTTCACATGGATGTCATGTGTCAAAGACTCGTCATGGGGAAAAGGGAACTATAATAGATCATGTAAAAGTTTCAAGAACCAATCCCCAAGAGTCTATTGGAGGCCAAACTTCTCTGCTCCCCAGAAATGTGGGCAGGAGGAGTGTGGGGTGAAGAGTGGACTTAGTCACTCTCCTTGTTGCTGGGACAAAATACCTGGCACAAACAGCATAAAGGAGGAGAGATTTATTCTGGCTCAGGTTGTTTTAGAAATTTCAGTCCTTGTGTGGTTGGTTGTTTCCAGGCAGAAGCAGCATGGCAGAAGGGTCTGGCGGAGGAGAGCTGCTCACCTCATGGCACCCAGGAAGCAGAGAGAGGAAGGAGGAGATGGCGGGGGAGAGAGACCCTTCCAGGTTGCGCCTCTTCCTATGGGACCCGACCTCCTAACAGCAAGAGAGCTACATGGCCCACCCAATCCCCTTCCAAGCACTCAAGGCTTTGGGGACTATTTTCATTTTAAAGCATAGCAGCTGTGGAGGGTGATCGCCACAGGCAGGGACAGGGCAGTTGCAGGATGGAAATGGAATAAGTGGGTCCCTCTGCTAAAACGTAGCTGTGATTTTCAAGACAACAACAAAGGAGCAATAAAGCAAACCTTAAATCCTACATCCAGGCTCTGTGCAGCTGCACAGGTTGGATTAGAGAAGGCTGGGAAACAGTGCCTGGGCTTCGCTTGGCGAGCAGCAGCACAAGAGATACACTTGGCGGGAGTCACTGACACAAGGGAGATGAAAGCGTGCAGTGGCAGTTGCAGAGGAGTGGTCCCTGGCGGAGGAGAGGGTAACAGCCACACTGGGAAGGCCAGCCAGGCCGCCGGGCTGGGCTGTGATATCTGGGGTCTGCACACCAGGCAGGGCTCCTGGCTGTTGCTGCGGATGTCAGATATGTATCCCTCAGAGTGAGAGCGCACTGACAGAGCCCCTGGCCATGTTCACACTTCTGCTGCACACACAGGTAGCTGGGCTCTGGCACTTTCCCCTTCCACAATGGATGCCAACATGAGACTCAGCGTCCTTCCCCTCCGAGGTTAGGCTTTGTCACTGGGCACAGTGGTACACACCTGAAATTCTAGCACTAGGAGGCTGAGGCAGGAGGATTGCCAGGAGTTCAAGGCAGGAAAATCGCTGTGAGTTTGATTGCATAGTTCAAGGCCAGCCTGAACTATATAGCAAGAGCCTGTCTCAAAAAACTAAAAAAGAAGGAAAAAGCAAGCAATGAGTTATACTATTTATTAGGGGTTGTTAAAGAAGGAAGTGGATTCAGATGAGGAAAGTCTTTCTGTCCTATAATGTGTTATCGTTATTGCTAAGTGAGACACACGAGTCATAAGTGAAGGCAGACATTCACCGTCCCATCAGAAAGGCAGCCCTCTGGGCGTCTGAGCACCTCTCGGAGGGAGGAACGTTTCTTCTTAGCAGCCGAGTGGGGCTCAGATCCCCCTACCTCGATGCACTGGGATTCTGCTCAGGCTTCCACGGGCGCGTCTCACCCCGTCGTTCCTTGCACTGGCTGAGGGAGATGGGAAAGGAAATACAGGGTCAAATACACAGACAAAGGCAGCGGCAGAGGGGGACCACACCTCCTCCGCTTTGATTTGACAGCAGGGGTTTCAAACAGGACAGGAAGGAGGGGGCTCCTCAGGAGGCCCCGCCCTCTGGGTCTGCGCATGCGCGCGCGGGGACCTGCTGGGGGCCTGTCCTCCCTGGGACATCGTGTCCTCCACCCCGGGGAGGGGAACTGACCCTCACACGCCCAGAAGCCACAGCTCCGACACGCCTCGGCCATGACGTCATGCGATGAGTTGCAAAATAATTGTATAATTATGTAAATAATAAAATAAAAATGACTACATACCATTTAAATGAAGCTTAGCAAATACAGACTAACTACAGCAACAGCCAACCTTTATTAAAAGTTTGGTGTGTTTTCTTCCAGACTTGAAAAGGAGAAAAGCCAGAGTGATATGACTTTAAAAAAATATAGTCGTGACTATATTGTAATATTCTTTCGTAATTATTTGACACAGTATGACAATATTTTGAAGGTACAATCGAATGGCTTATATTATTCTATCAAACAGATTCACTTTTAGTTAATTATTCTCTTACGAAAGCAAGTTTTGAATTTTCCCTATTTAAAATTTTTTATTGGTACATGTTTGCAGTACATAATGTTCACAAACCTTGTGTGGAGTTGGTACAAGTACACAACATCTTAATATTTTTTACCTCTCTTTCCCTTCCCTCTCTCACCCTTTCTTCATCCCTTTGAATGAAGCTCTATTTCCCTATTTCCTATTACCTATCTTTTATTTTGCTTTTTATTTATATTTTGGGCTTCTCATAAAAGAGAAACCATGTGATATTTAATCTTGTGTGTCCGATTTATTTCACTTAACATGATGGTCTCAAGGTACATTCATTTCCCTACAAATAACTCAAGTGTATCTTTCTTTATGGCAGAGTAGTACTTCACTGAGTGTAAATATCATATTACAATGAGTACTTTGTAAATAACTGCTTTATTGAGATATGATTCATACATCATAAAATTCACTTTTTAAAGTCTACAGAGCCATAGGTTTTAGCATTTATTTTACAGTTGTGAAACTATCGCCAGAACATTTTTATCATCCTATTAAAAAATCTGTTCTCATATCCCTCTCCTCCAACTACAAAAGTATTTTCAGTTTCTGCAGATTTGCCTCCTCTGGACGTTTCATACACATCACATTGTACAATATGAGGCTTTCCATGTCTGGCGTCTGGCCTCTTTCACGTAGCAGAACACTTTCAAGGTTCACCCCCATGGTCCCCCATGTCCATGCACTCATCCTGCATCCAGGGGCAGTGACTGCAGGACCCCTCCCAGTAATAAACGTCAGAGTCCCGGCTCCCTTACATACAGTGATGTGGTATTTGCAATGTAACTTGTGCACATCCTGTCGTGTTCTTTTTTTGTTTTTTGTTTTTGGTAGCGGGGATTGAACTCAGGACCTTACACTTTTGAGGCAGGCGCTGGAACCACTGAGCCAAATCCCTGGCCCCTGTCGTGTTCTTTAAATCATCTCTAGATTACCTAAAATACCTAAGCAATGGAAATCCTATGTGAACAGTTGTTGGGCTGTATTGTTTAGGGAACATCAAGGAAACAAACCTGTCCCTCTTCATGCAGATGTCATTTCACACATACACATATTCTGTCCACCGCTGGTTGAATCCGTGGGTGGGGAACTGATGGATACAGATGACCAACTGTACTTTATTCTTTTTATAGCCAAATAACATTTCATTATACAGTTGTTCTGCATTTTGTTTAGCCATTCACCAATTGATGGGCTCCTGTTCTTCCACTTTTTGGCTAATGTGAATAGAGTTGCATGAACATCCATGCACTGTTTTGGAAGAACATGGATTTCCCATAGTCTTGAGGCTCTTCCTAGGTGTGGAGTTGCAGGTTCATACGGAAACTCTATGTTTAACGGTCTGGATGATTGTCCAACTATTTGCCAAAGAGCCATGCCAGTTCACTGCCCCAACAGCCATAGATGAGGCTGTACCTTCCACCTTCCCACCCCTGTTCTTTTCCTTTCTTTTTAAAGTGATTGTCGCAGTGGGTGTGGAGCAGTATCTCACTCTGGTTTTGATTTTCATTTTCCTAGCAACTAGTGATGGTTACTGTCTTTCCATGTGTTTATTGATCATTAGATGTTCATCTTCTCTGGAGAAAAATCTGTCTAAATTCTTTGCCCACTTTAAGCTTGTGGGGTTTTTTCCCCCTCTGTGTTAAGTTCCAAGAGGTTTTTAAAATATTCTTGGATAAAAATCCAGACATATGGAGAAAATGGCCCCATTTTGGGGGCAGTCTTCTGACTTTCTTAATAGTACCCTTTGATACACAAAGGCTTTGAATTTTGGGGAGGCCCAATTTACCTACTGTTTTCTTTTGTTGCTTATGGCTCCACATCATATCTGAAAATCTGTTGTGTAGATTATGGTCACAAAGAGCTACCCCTTTGCTTTCTTTTAAAAGTTGTGTGAGTTCCAGGGAAACACCTCAGACTGTCTCTGAGAATTTGCCAAGTGAAACGATGTGAAAATTTCGATGTCTGTCAGAAGACTAAATAGCTCATGGTTTGTCTTATATGAGAAATCCAAAGTATAAATAATTTAAAGAGCAAAATAAAAGGAAGATGATAAGAAACAGGCAGGTAGAGTTTGTGGAGATAGGAAGAAGATCTGGGTGTTGGGGAGAAGGGAGGAAGAGGAGGGAAGGGGGCATTAAAGAGATCAAGATGCGATATGTATAGGCACCGACTCTCCACAGTGAGTGTATTTATATATCACATGCACTACCAGAAGAGGAGAAAAAGACGAAGAAAGTTCTGATGCCTGTGGAATTGTGTTACCAAATTGGTTTCTTGAGTCGTGCTGCCAGTTCCACGCCTCTTACCTAGTGAGTATGAGAGCCCGTGTCAGTGTACACTGTCAAGCTCAGGGTCCTCCTGATCTGGCCAATCACAGAGGTTCACTCTCCCCGCGCCTTTACCAGCGATGCCACTCACCTTTTTCTGAACAGATATTCCAAAGGCACCGAGACGGCCGGCGAGCGAGCTCCCACAGCTCGGGCAGTAAGAGGGGCGGCCGGCGACAGAGGGCTTGGTGTTGCTGGAACTGCTGTGAAAGCCAGGAAATTGGGACAGCGGAGAATGAATGCTCTCGTGGCTGGAAATAAACGACTTCTGCATCTCCTTGGCAGGAAGGACTTTTCAGGGCAAGGGAGAGAGAGGAGGGGAAGGGACACTGGGAGATGCTGTCCAGGCCCGGCTGCCAGGGAATGCGCTTGTACAGAGCTCGCTCCAGCTGTGGGCCTCAGCCGGGCTGGGGAGCCCCACAGAGCTCTGGGGACAGGAGAAGAGGAGTCACTCAACTCGTGGGGAAGGAATCTGCTCAGGGTGAAATGATGAAGGCAAGATCATGTCACTGGTGAGGTGGAACTTGGTGGCCGGTGCTTACCGATCCCCACTGTGCTCACAAGTGCTGATTATGGGGATGGATCTGGCCATGAAGGAAAAGTCTGCATTCCGGCTGAGGGGAGACAGCCACAAAGGAGAATTTCACACTGTGGGGTGAAGGAACACGGCTGGAGAGAGAGGGGGAAATTGGCTGTGTGATTGTGGAGTCTACAGAGCCCCGGGCGGGGCGGGGGGGGGGGCAGTAAGCCAGAGGCTGAGGGTGTAACTTCCAGCCTGGGCCAGAGACCCGATGCCCAGAGGGTCTATGCAGTGAGCTGCAGCCCAGGAGACCCCAGAAGAGCCAAGGCTTCAGGTGGGGTCCACAGGCTGCAAAGACGGACCTTCCAGCTTCTTTCTGGAGGGACACTTGGCCCGTCTTGTTCTCTGCAGGCCTTTGACTAGGAGAATCCTGCTTCACTCCCAGGTCTGATTCAAATTCTAATCTGCAAAAACTTGTTCCCAGCTATACCCAGTTCAATGCTCCAAGATATCTGGGCACCCCGAGGCCCAGCAAAGCTGACCCACGAAATTAACCATCGCTCTGAGGTTGGCAAGGGGCTCGCTGAGGTGGTGACATTGCCCTAGGAGTGTGACTCCTACGTGGGGAAGAGCTTGCTAGGGGCACACATTTTACGGGCAGCAAAAGCCCAGTGTGTCAGGAAGGAGATATGCAAGGAGGGAGCAATAGGAGGTGAAGGCAGGGCCGGATTGGGTGAGGTGTGTAGGTCAGGACCAGGAGTCTGGGGCCAGGGATTTAGCTCAGTGGTTTCGCTGCCTGCTGTGCAAATGCAAGGACCTGAGTTCAATCCCCAGTACACAAAAAAAAAAAAAAATGCAAAGGACTAGGAGTCTGGATTTCAGTTTAAGTCACAAGGGAAAGCATCAGAGTGATATCAGAAAGATCGTGGTGGTGAAATGCAAAAGGCACGTGTGTGTGTGTGTGTGTGTGTGTGTGTGTGTGTGGGTTAGGGAGACCAGTGATAAGGTTGACATAATGGATGATGGTGGCTTGAACTAGGGGGGTGGCTGTAGAGGTGACAGTCATAGTGTGATATGTTTTGAAAGCAGTTTGTAGAACGTGTTAGAGGATTGAATGTGAGATGCAAGATTAATAGATGAATCGAATATTCCCAGATTTGGGTTCAACAGCTGGATATATAATGGTGCCACTGATCAAGCTGCACAATATGTGCTAGAGTATTGGGGTGTGGAGTGAAATTTTGGAGAAAATCAGAAGTTCTCTTTGGCCTCCTTAAGTTTAAGTTTGTTACCTCTGACTAGAAACCAGGCCTGTCTTGGTCCTTTTGGGCCACTACAACAAAATATCATAGACCGAGTGGCTTTTTAAAATAATGTCAATTATTTTAGTGGTGCTGGGAATAAAACTGAGGGCCTCATACATACTAGGCTTTTTTTTTTTTTTTTGAGACAGGGTCTCCCTGTGTCCTTCAGGCTGGCCTTGAACTCACTATGTAGCCTCAGGCTGGCCTCAAACTTTCGGCAATCCTCCTGCCTCAGCCTCCCAAGTGCTGTAATGAGAGGCATGCACCACCAGCCTGGCTGTGGCCTGTTTTATATCTCCCCTGCTGTTACGGGTTAGAGCTGAAGCCACACTTAGCCCTTGGCTCTAAACTAAAGACCCCAAGGACAAGCGGAGGGGGCTGGACCAGGCTTTCTGCACGGCCCCAGGCCTCCCTGAGGCTCCCGCCCAGGCTGTCTGAAAGCCATCCAGCTCCTCACCTCTGAGATCAGAGCCCTGTGAGCAGGGAGTAGCCCCGAGCTGAGAAGCACACAGAAGAGCAATTAAAGCAGGGGGCTAGGGGTGAGCCTGCCCTAATGGTTCGCAGCTGGGGTGCAGGGTGCCCCTCGGCTCTGCCTCGAGCCCCAGGCTGGTGTCTGGATTTCCCATCCCAAGCAATTAGATCCCCATGTGTGCTTCAGGCGAGAGAAAATAGAAAGTGAATAATCCTTCTTTTTCCTCCGTGTGGCGAGCAGCTTTGATCCCCTCAGAGCCATGGCCCAGTGCAGCCCTTCTTCGTTTCCTTCCTTCTTTCTTTCTTTTTTTGTTAACCCAGTTTCTTTGCTATAGAATGACATTAACATCCACCTGGAGACCTGTGCAGTGACCACACTTCGTCTTCAGACCCCCTCCGAGCAAAGCTGCTGTGCTGGAGGCTTTTCTTGGTCTCTTGGACTTTTACTACACAATCCCTCCCCCCTGATGTTGGTTTGCTGCCAAAGTTTCCAGGCTGAAATCAAAAGAAATCGTCTATTAATATCAGGCTGCGGTAACAAGGCCACCATTGTTTGCTTGGTTCAGAGTACCTGTGGGCTTGTGGGAGAGAGAGGGAGAGAGAGAGAGAAAGAGAGAGAGAAGAGCAGAAATATGTTGGGTGTGGTGGAACTATAATCCCAACACTCAGGAGGCTGAGGCAGGAGGATCACTATGAATTCAAGGCCAGCCTGGGCTGCATAGAGACCAAGTCTCAAAAACAAACAAACCAAAAAACCCCAAATGAACAAAAAGTGCAGGAACAGAGGGAGTTAATAAATCCTATTTCGGGTATGTGATGAATCTGTGACCCTGGTCATAGCACAAAATACTGATCTCCCGAGTCGCTCTGAAATCGCTAGGTCCTAGACAGGCATTTTGGTGGCAGGCCCATCTTGTGAGATGGTGGTGAAGCCGCCTGTGGTGTTGGCCGGGGAGCAGGTGATGGAGGTGGAGAAGGTGGAGCTTGCGGTTAGAAGAGCGGGTGTAGCCAGCATGAGGAGTTGGGGTGCTGCAGGTGGGGTGGAGGTACAGGAACCCTGGGTGTGTGGAGGGCCCAGCCCAGGCCTGGAGACAGCAACTGTTGGAAAGCACAGTTCTGCCCAGCTCCGTGTCTCACAGACACAGCTTTCCACACATAGGTTACAGCAGGGTCCCCAGGTGTGAAGGAGGGGAGGGGTGGCCTGGGAATCACCTGGATCGTCCCCACTGAACACGCCAGGGGCTCTAGAGCAAACTTCGCGATTCAGTAAGGAAAATTCGCTGGGCACCTTGGAGCTGAGGTGCAGACCTGACCTCTCAATTCCTTGGTCCTGGTTGTGTGAAAGGAATAAGATCTCTGGCATCTGCTCATGTCTGGAGTGGTTAATGCACTGGCTTTTAGGGAGTGGATTTCTGCTTTCCATTCCTTCTAGCTGGCCCTCCTCCAAAGATCGAGGATCTCGGTCCTTATTTGCCCTGTGGCAGCCGTGGGTGACTGGGGCCCCTTCACCCAGGGCCCATTGCCCTCAAGCACATCCAAGACCAGATCAGAGGCAAGCTGTCCTTTTGGACAAGAAGTCGGTAGATTGGTTGCTGGTGGTGAATGTTCTTAAGATAAAATCGCTTCTGTCGAGATGCCACGGCGTAGCAGGAATGCTGCAGATCTAGCTAGAGATTGGCACTGATATCGGTCCTGGAAGGTAGGGAGGTAGCACATGTGAGGCGCTGAATTTAATCACCAGCAATGCAAAAGGAAAAGAAAATAAAGGATTGGTTCCGAAACTTCCCTCTGAGACCTCTAGCACATCGCTTCCCCTCTGGACCTGACTGTCCTCATCTGCAGTGAGGCAGATGAGTAATCAAGCACCCTGGGGCCTGCTGGATATTGTTTGCCTGTGGAAGGGGTGAGGCTCCCCTGGCTGCTGACTCAGGGTGACCAGGTGAGCCAAAGGGACTGGCACTGAGCTCTTTCAGATGGCCACCGGCCGTAAGCGCCACTGAAGGCCCGGAAGATGGGATTACCCAGTGAAGGGCCTGTCCCGGAGAGGAGCAGATGCAAGGGCTCCCCAGTCCCGGCGTGTGTCTGGAAGGCGTCTTCCCACTCGATCACGCTGAACATGGCGAGGGCGAGTCTCATGATCCCTATTTGTCAAATGAGGAAACTGAGGCTCAGGGAGCTTAAGTAAATGTCAGAAGTCGCCGAATTGGTCCGTGGGAGGGTTGGGATTCAAATCCAGCTGTCCTCCTAGGGGTTTTTGTCTCCACTATGGCATGTTGACATTTTACTGGGACAAGTTGAGGTGGGGATTGAATGGAAAGCCTTTGCACTAAGCTACATCCCCATCCCATTGTTTATTATTTGTTTGTTTGTTTGTTTTTGAGACAAGGTCTCACTAAATTGCTAAATCGCCCAAGCTGGGCTTGAATTTACGATCCTCTTGTCTCAGCCTCCCAGAGTGCTGGGATTATAGATGTGCACAACCATGCCCAGCTCTGTGATTACTTCTTCCTCTTTTTTTCCCCCCTCAATTTCCCATTTTATTCAAAGGATTAGAATCCATTCCTGGCTTTCGAATTCTGAATCTAAACCAGACCCAGCCCTGTGCTTCTCTCCCTCCCCCTTTTTTTCTTGGTCCATGTTCACTGTACACGATGGCTGGCTTCCTGGAGGGCCACTGGCGCACATACCTAACACTATATATATATATATATTTTTTTTTTTTTTGGTACCGGGGATCGAACTCAGGTCCTTGTGCTTTCAAGGCAGGTGGTGGAACCACTGAGCTAAATCCCCAGCCCCCTAACACTATATCTTGACTGTGAAGAAATCTCAGAAGCCCGCCTGACAGGGGGTCCCTGGAGGGGATGCGAGGGTTAGGGCTAGACCTTGAGTCTCGTGTATTCAGAGCTGGGTGTCTGCAGGGACCGGCTCACTCCAGGAGTCCCAGCTATGCCTTGTGAGGAGGCAGCACCGGCTAGATGAGGTGGTCACTGGGGACCTGAGGGGTTCGTTCCCCTCCCGGTCCTCTCCCCTTGCTCTGCTACCCAGTGCTATGACACGAGCAGCTCTCTCTGCCATGCCCTTCTGCCATGAGCTGGCCTCTCCCCAAACCGTGAGCCCAGTTAAGCTTCTTTATGTCCGGTGTTGAGTCCCTGCCGTGAGAAAGCTGACTAATACAATACTCCTTTTTCAAGCCTGGTTCTCCAGTCCCTGGGTCACCACCAGGGAGGACAGCGAAGTGTGAGGGAGCCCTGAGCACGGTTTTCCGGCATTAATTCCCTTTCTAAGAGAAAGGGGATTCGGCCGGGCAGGGTGGTGCAGGCCTGTAATCTCAGCATCAGGGAGGCTGAGGCAGGAGGATTGCTGTGAGTTCGAGGCCAGCCTGGGCTACATAGTGAGATTAAGGCCAACCTGGAGTGCAAAGTGAGACCCTGTCTCAATAAATAAATAAATAAATAAATAAATAAATAAATAAATAGAAAGAATTTAAGCTTTGGGAGATGAGGTGGCCTTGGGGGCTGTGTTCTCTGCGTGGAGGCGGGTCCCACTGCTCCCGGCGCACAGTGACTCCTAGCTGGGGCTGAGTGGGGAGAAGGTTCTCACAGCGAGAGGAACCAGTTTCCTCCCTGCAGAGACCAGCGTGAGGCTGGGTGTCTCAGCTTCGCTCATCCGCGATCCTGGCTGTATCAGTCAGTGCTCACTAGAGAAACGGATTTAATGCAAGATACACAAATACAGAAACACATACAGACCAGCTTCCAGTGGCTGCCCAGTCAGGCGCGGAAGAGTGCAAAATGTCTCTGTGCGGTGGGGATCCGAAGGGTCCAGTCGAAGGCCTGGAGCCCCGTGTAGTGTCACTGTGCATCCCCAGCAGGAGACCGAAGGGTCTGTGCCAGAAGCCAGGAGAGGACTTCCAAGGTGAGGGCGAAGACTGGCGCTCCTCTGCAGAAATAGAAGCAGCCTTCCCTCTTCTCTCCCTCCATAGCATTCTGGCCCCGATCCTCCCTAGCGTGGGTCTTCCACACCCAGAGTTACGCTGAGCCAGTTTAGCTGGGCATTTCTTACTCAAGTCGACACAATCAATCAACCATCACACCGGCCAAACTCCACCATCAACCGGCAAACAGTGCTGAGCTGGATGAGGAGATTTCGCAGTAGGTGCAAATCTCAGGACGCAGATGCATTTGCGACTCGAACGCCACTTTCTTTAGTTCCTTGCCCATCTTCCGGGAAAGAACATGCAACGCTCATCTCCATGGGAGCCCCCACTTCCGCTGCTGCACCTGGCAGAGACTGTGCCTCAGGCTCCAGACCCCTCTCGGACAGAGAGGCTCTCACCGCTCTCCCCTGAGCTACTCCAGCCTCAACCCTGCAACTGAGGCGTCTACAAAGCACAGGCAGAGACCTGGTTTGCAGGCTGTGTGCTGCTCACTGCCCTATGGGAAGCCCGAGGCAGCGCGGTCGGTCTACCTGCCCCGAGGGCTTATGAAAATTCAAGAGGAAAAGCACACCGATCAATACTTTTTAAAAAGCAATGCTGCCGTGAAAGTGGGCTCCACAATCAGGGTTGCTGCGTGCCTGCGTCTGAGTCCTGATTTGACTCCAGCAACTCGCTGCTTCTTGAAGCCTCGTTTTTCTTATTTGTGAATCAGAGAACATCGTAGTTGAGGTTCCTCTGTGGAATGGTTGGGAGAATTAAATAAGGATTGCATGCAAAGTAACTTAGCACGATGTCCAAGAACTCAATACATATTAGCTACAATTTCACTAATGTATGACTTTAGCTGTGGTTATAAAATTAATTACTGGGCTGGGGTGTAGCTCAACGGTTGAGTGCTTGCCCAGCAGGCACGAGGCCCTGGGCTCAATCCCCAGCACTGCACTATACATATATATATATATATATATATCTGCGTCTGTATTTATGTGTGCACTGTGAACTGTTCTCCCCTGCCTTGGTGATTACATCCAAAGGTTTTGCAGAGGGAGCTCTTCGATGCCACTGAGTGCTGGGACCCAGGCGTGGTTGCAGATTCCTCTGGGCACAGGTGCAGGTCTGGGCCTGACTTGTCTGCATCCACTTGCTTTTCTTTCTTTCTTTTTATTTTTTTTTGGTACCGGGGATCGAACTCGGGTCGTTAGCTTGTGAGGCAGGCAGTGGAACCACTGAGCTAAATCCCTGGCCCTCCACTTGCTTTTCAAAGTGGTAAAGAGTGATCAGGCCTCCCTGGGCATGTCTCCTTCCTATGTGGCAGCTGCTGAATGATACCTCTCTTGTTCAGACAAAATTTCCCCTTCCCTCTCCTCCTTCCCACCCCCTGGCTTCCTCTCCAAAATACTATAAGTAAACAGCATTTATATTGATTTTTTAAAACTCTCCACTGGGGAACTCATTTCCACACCCTGAAAGTCTAGGCTGCCAGCCTCTGATGAGATCTTTCCTAACCCGAAGTCAGATTCTTTCTTGTTGTGGAAACATTAATTTTTTAAAGTCTCAAGTCTCTGACAGACAGGAAAGTGACTGCACACACTGAGATCAGAGAGGTGGATGGCAGGGGCTCTGCTGTGCTGAGCCAGGGTGGTGCAGCGTCAGGAGCAAGGGAGGAAGGGACTCGTGTCAGGGCTTTAAAAAAAAGGAGAGAGACAGAGAGGCAGAGATACCTGGGCTCCAACTTGGTGATCCTCCTGCCTCAGCCTCCCAGAGTGCTGGGAGTACAGGCGTGCACCAAGGTTCTATCAACCCTGCTTTGTGTTAAATCCCGGGAAAATTTCCTGAGCCTGGCTTTAGGTTTCGATGATGCAAATTGTTCATTTTCTTAACTGGGTGTGGTGACGCTGCACATAGTCTCAGTTACTCAGGAGGCTGAGGTAGGAAGATCACTTGAGTCCAGGAGTTCAAGGCCAGCTTGGGCAACATAGTGAGAACCTGTTTTAAAAACAAAAACAACAGGGCTGGGGATTTAGCTCAGTGGTTCCATCCCCTGCCTCACAAGTGCAAGGTCCTGAGTTTGATCCCCAGTACCAAAAAAACCCCAATAAAAATAGTGAGCTATTCTGCACATTTGACTAGATTGTCTCTACACTTTGGAGAAACAGGAAACACCACTGATGTATATTTGAGGACTGGCTTTTATTCAGGGCTTGTTGGGTGTTTCATGGCTGTGGCTGAGCCACCCTAAAAGCAATCCTGGGGGAGAGACGTTATTTTCTCTTTTATCAATGTGCAAGTGAGGCTCTGAAGGTCGAATATGCTGCTCTGTGCTCTGTAAGGGCAGAAGTTGGTTGTGAACCGGGTCCGGCTCAGGCTGTCTTTCCAGTCTGGTCATCTCAGCAGATAGGACCCAGGGGGTCGCTCCAACACCCTGCCACCGCCTCTTGCTTCCAAAGTGTCACTGTTCACAGATCTGATTCCTCCTGGCCCTTCCTCCCCTGGCTCTGCCGGACCTGTGACTTCTTTCCTACCTGTGACAAGCTGCCAAAGGACTAGCTGTCCCTGTAGATGCCAAACAGTTCTCTGCTGACACTTCCCATAAATATGGTGAGCCCCTGACTGCAAATGCAGTGTCGTACTTTAAACATTAAATTAGCAGGTCATAATAGCGCACACTTGTGCTCCTAGCACTCTGGGAGGCTGAGGCAGGAGGATCACAGGTTTGAGTCCAGCCTGGACAACTTAGGGAGACCTTGTCTCACTAATTTTAAAAAATGAAATAAAATGAGAAGGGTCAGGAAGGTGGCTCAATGCCACAGCCCTGGGTGCAGTCCCAAGCACTGCAAAACACCCATGAGCAAAGAAAGAGAATGAATGGATGAATTTTTAATTTTAGCCTTTACATCGAAGTTGCACCGGCACATAACTTGGACGGCCAAATCACTCCGCAAGGATTGTTGTCCCTCACTCTGTGTTTCTGTTTGGATTTCTCACATGAAGCATTGACTCTTTAATTCCACCAGGACAGGTGAGTGCTGCTCCCTCCGCCTGCCCCTCAGCCTCCCCTTCTGATCCACGCTCGTTTCCGGTCCACATCTGCTCCCAAAAGCTGTGATGCTGATGTCGTTTACACAGCACTTCCCGTTTACATTATGAAAACACAAGTGATATTGGTAACAGAGCCCTGCGGGACACGGTGATTGCTCTTCCTGGACCGAGTGACTGATTTTGCGTCTGTTTGTTTGTTTCGGTTGGATGAAGCAATAAAGCATGGGCCCCGAGGCAGCCC
Source organism: Heterocephalus glaber (assembly GCF_053883595.1). NCBI lineage: Eukaryota > Metazoa > Chordata > Mammalia > Rodentia > Bathyergidae > Heterocephalus > Heterocephalus glaber. The sequence continues at coordinate 61,802,306 of NW_028258324.1, forward strand.
CAAGACCCTTCTGCGGTGTTTAGCTGACCCACTCCTGCGGCAGAGGTGTCTGGGGTGGGAGCCTGGCCCGGGCTCTTCCCTGCTGCAGGGCGGAGGGTGCCCCTCTGTGCCGGGTGCCAAGTGTGCCCAGGGCCCTGCAGTCCTGGGGCCGCTGCCACTGTCCCTCCCTGTCTTTCTGGGTCCATGCTCATCAGTGACGAGTTAGCTTCCTGGGACTTCACGAGAAAGAGGGCATCCAGAAATCTTTTTCCCTACAGCATCCTCAGTGCTTGGCCTGACAGGTGCTCAATAAATGCTTGTTATGTTAATGAAAGAATAAACGAAGACAAGAAGGTGGGAAAACAGCAGCGGAGAGAAACATCAGAAAATTAAGAGATAAAGAGGAAACAATGTAATAAATTGAGATAATCTGGTGTTTGACCTAAGCATTTATTTATTTAGAGACAGGGTCACTTGAACTCATTATGGAGTCCAGGGTGGCCGTGAACTTCCAGCAATCCTCCTGCCTCAGCCTCCCGAGTGCTGGGATGACAGGTGTGCGCCCGGCTTGAGGTAAGCTTTTAATTTATGATTTACATAAGCAGTCTTGAAAGTTGAGAGATTGGCCAAGGCTGGGGAAGGTTCTTCATCCTGTGTAAAAGTGAGCAGGCTCAGAGAGGAGTCCACACTGGGAGTGTGGTGCTTGGGTTTTCTCTATCATAGTTAGGGTTGGCGACACCCACTTAGGAATGGTGTGTTGGCTGAGCTGTGCTGGTTGTTGAGTGCTTTCCTGCACTGTTGAGGAAAATGGGATTGAAGTTCAGTTAAATCACGGATGCAAACCACCTAGCAGAGTGCTGAGCCTTTGCAGCACTCAGTAAATGAGAAGGACTCTCCTTCCTTCTCCTCTAGGATTTCAGAGCACTCAGTGTCCCAAATGCAACCCCGTGGGTTGCTTTGTCAATAGGTACAAAATGCCTAGAGCTGGGGCTTTGGTGGGCAGCTCTGTGCTGGACTACATGCAGGTGTGAAGCCCCTGGTTCCCTTCCGGCATCTGAAAAACTAAACTGAATAAAAAGCTTCCCTTTGGACTCAGTGCCCAGATAGTGTTTTGGGGTTTGATGGCACTAGGGCTGTAATCCCAGCACTCTGAGAGGCTGAGGCAGGAGAATCTCAAGGTCAAGCCCAGTCTTGCATTCAACAACTAACTTAGCAACTTAGTCAGACCCAGGCTCAAAAGGGAACATGAAATAAAGGGCCCAGGATGCAGCTCCATGCCAAGGGCTCCCGCAGTGACTTCCTCTGTGTCCTTAGGCAGGGCTCAGCCCCTTTCGGAGCCTCAGCCCTTGCTTCAGGGAATCTTGGGGCCAGGTGGCTGGTGACCAAGGTCTCCCGTGCCACTGCAGCTGTCGTGCTGCACAGCCTTGCTCTGCGAGGTGCCCTGGTGGAACCCAGCACCTCTCCCAGCCACCTGTGAGCTGCCGGCGCTGCCTTGCTGCCAGTGTGGTCTCCTTGTGGGCCTGTGGCGCTGTGCTTGTTCCCGCCCTCGGCAGTGGGCCAGGAAGAAGCAGACAGACCGGGCCCAGGCTCCGCCAGCCCCAGGGACGTGGACTGCATTGTGGAAGCCACCTTGTCAGCTGTCAGCTTCGGGCCTGGGTGATTAATGACTCTTTAATCCCACGGCCCAATACCTGACAAAATGCACTGGGACAAAAAAGGCAGAACAAACCTAATTAGCCGAGGCGACCCACTCACGAGGTGTGGGGCAGCCAGGAGTCCCACGGCTTGGTCCGGAGCAGGCGTCCCCCTGCTGTCCTTTTTGGTCCTGTGAAAGAATCACTTGGCCACAATGCGGAGGCAACTCCATTAAAAGGAGGGGCCAGGGATAAATAAACATGGGCTGGGTGTTGGTATTCCCCAGCCTCTGGAGTGGGGTGTCGGGCGAGCCGGTATTGTGCCGGGGGAGGGACTGGCCATTTGAAGTCAAGGTGAGGACACGGGGGGGGGGGGCAGATGGAACCTGCTTTGTTTGGGAAAGAGTTTTTCTGCTATTTATGCTGATGAGTGGGAAACACTTCTGCTGCATTTCAGCCGCTCTGTAATGAGGCCCCCAGAAAGTTTCAGCTCCCACTCAGCACATTAGCAGCCCCTTTCTTTACAGGAAGGCCCTCAGAGGGCCAAAGGCGACAATGCGGCAGGAGTGAACACACCACAAAGGGCGGCTTTTGTTTCGCGGTCCTTTGAACCCTCTCAAAAGCCCGGTTTCAAGGGGTGTGTTGGGCCTGCCTTTCAACCGTCCTGAACCCAGAATCCCCTGTTGTTTAGCAACACAGAAAGCTGACCTTAATTGACTCCACTTTGGAGTGGGCTTTGTAAATCACTCTGCCCAGATTGAAGTTTCCTGACGGCGTCTGCGCGTGATGGGGAACGCGCGTCCCGCTCCTGCTCCCGGGCCAGGCTAGGCAGGCGTGAGAGTTACAGCCCCACCCTCAGCCTCAGACACCCCGCTTCTCAGGGCGCGACCCTGACTCCCACTTTGCAGGGCTGTCACGGAGGCTCAGAGATGGCGATGGGCCCAGAGTCACACAGCCAGGAGGAACCAAGGGTGTGACCATCTCTTTCTATTACAACTGTGGTTCCCAGGGTTCTAGATCAAGCGGGTGTGTGTGAAAAGATATCTTCAGTGATGTGTCTTCTATTTCTCAGAGGAAGAGGGACCTCACGGGCTAACGACACTCTGCAGTTTCCCTCTAATATCTGGTCATCTCGAGTGTCCTTGATAAGGCTTCTCCTTCTGCTGGCTCAGCTGTGGGCAGCTGCCTGGACCCATTCTGCTCGTCCCACCCCCACACCCCCAGTCAGGCCGAGGCTCAGGGTGGGGCAGGCCCTGGATCGCCATCTTCTGCTGGGCCTCATCGGGTTTGGGGTGTGCTGGTCTGCCCTCAAGTTGCTGGGACAAAATGCCTCAGGTCCCAACCTAAGTGGTTTATTTGGCCAATGGTTTCCAAGGTTTCATCCCATGGTGAACTGGCTCCATTGATTTGAGTCTGAGGGGAGGCAGAACATCATGGCGGAAGAGTGTGGTGGACAAGGCCCTCACTTCAGGGAAGCAGGAAGAAGAGAGCAGAGGAAGGGGCCAGGGGCCACTGTAGCCCCAAGGTCACGGCTCACACCCCACTTTCCCCAAGCAGGCCCTCTTCTTCACATCTCACTCAGCTGTGGACTCATCAGTGTGAGCCGGAAGTGTCTGACTCTGTTCCGCGCTGGCCGCAGGAGGGGATGTGGCTTGGCAGACGCCGGCATGCCCCTCTCCCTCACCCGGAATAGACTGGGATGGTTTGCTTGTGTTCCCTGTGGCCATCAAACTGCCACTCTCCACTCCAACGTGAGTGCAGCCAGCTGGGCAGGGTGGCACCCTGCCCCCTCCTCTCACTTCAGAGGACAGTGCTGCCTTTTTGAAGAAGGGAAGGGGCGCCCAGGGGTGGCTAAAATCAGGAAGGGTGGGATCTGGGCCGCTTATTTGCATACCCAACATGCACAGCAAGCTTTCAGCCCTGCCCCTCGCTGACACAGGCCTGCAGCTGCTATATAAGCAGCACTCCCAGGCACTTGGCAGGTTTTAGTCTACGAGGGCTCCCTTCTGTGTACTGACCCCAAGCTGTAGCACAGGCCCTGTTAAATCAAAGACTTACTCTGGGGTTCCATAAACCTGCTCCTGATTTATTTCTCAGGTACTGTGGGCTTCAACAGTCCTGTAAATCTAGAGTGTGTGTGGACAGAATGGTCATTTCCAAAGAAAGCCAAAAAAAAAAAAGAAAGAAAGAAAAACAAAAGAAAAGAAAACCACTCAGAACCATTAACACCAAAGAGCTCCAGAGGCCAGCAGCCATCGAAGATCAGTGCTCAGCAGGGTCAGCTGATGGTGTCCAGCACAAGCCAGCATCAGATGGTGACAGTGGGCAGCAGTGGTGACCAGCAGCTGGCTATGTCAACTGTTGGCTTCCACCTCTACCTGGTTCACCTGGTGCCACCAGGGCTGCAAGCATAGCTGCACTTTGCCAACTCACAGCGGGGCAGAGAAAGGGCTCCACTGAGCTCAGGGAGAAGCTCAGCTGTTCCCCGGGGGACCTGTCTGCTCCCTGTAACCAAGCGGACCAAAGCATTGACCACGGCATCTTCCTGCATATGGTCCCTGATCAGAAGGGACCAAGGCTGGGTTCACACTCTGCTGTCACCTTCATCCCATGTTGTGAGTGAACTTCAGTGCGACCCATGGTGGACAAGAGAGGCACATGCAGTTGCAGTTCTGCACTACCCCATTTGCACAGCGTGTTCTCCGACAGGAGGACAGAATCCGAGGGCCCAAGGTGCACAGGCATCCCTTGGCCTTGAGGCAGGAAGTGTGTCTTGGCCACAGATGAGTTAGAGGAGCGTCGGTGGCTTTCTGAGGCCAGGCTTAACTAAATTCAAGCCAGATGGAAGAATCCAGATCAAAAAACCATGGATTCCAAGAAACATTGATAACCCAAGAGCCACTGAGTCCTTTCCTACTCATCTCCTTCCCTAGATGAATCAGCCATTCACGCTGTACATCATGACTGAGGGGAGCGTGCTGGGGCCACACACAGCTCCGTGTCCTTCCTATTAGCCTGGTCAGTGGGCAGGGCTGGCCCCAGGGAGGGGTGCTTTACCAGGAGAAGGAAATGCAGCTGGCTTAACGTTGTGAGGCACTTCCCTGTGTCTCTGTAAGAACAAAAAACCTATGCATGTAGAGGCTCTGAAATAAAAAATTCTAGCCCGGCATGATGGTGCATACCTGTAATCCCAGCACTTGGGAGGCTGAGGCAGGAGGATTGCTGCTTGTTTGAGGGCCAGCCTGGGCTCCATAGTGAGTTCAAGGCCAGCCTGAACTACATAGTGAGATCTTGTTAAAAAAAAAAAAAAAAAAAGAGGGCCAGGGATGTAGCTCAGTGGTTCCGCCACCTGCCTTGCAAGCACAAGGACCCAAGTTTGATCCCCAGTACCAAAAAAAAAAAGGAAGAAAGAAAGAAAAGAAAGAAAAGTTTGGCAATTTTGATGATTCCATCTAGGAGTTAAATGTTCTTATATTTGTATTTAAAGGTGGAGTGCTGTAGAATTTAAAAATAAACAGTAAAACTCATGCTAATAATTCAAAATTTCAATTTATCTTTACTTGGAGTGACATTAAAATAGCAGAGAACAATCTACCGTGACAAGTTGAGAAAGAGGCCATGGAGGAAAGGAAAAACTTTATATCTGGGGGCTTTAATGGTGCTCTTTCCTGTCTCTGAGGAAGGGCCCAGCACTTGTATCTGCACCAGATCTTGCAAAATTCTGCAGCCAGCCCCGTCTTTGGCAGAACTCTAGAGATGGCTATCACATGCTTAAAAAAATCTGCGATCATAGATGTCACAATGAATACAGAAAGGGCTCTGTCAGTGTCGGTGCGCCTCACATGGCACCCCGCGACAGAGGGCCGTGTGGGGGCTTGGGTGACCAACAGGGACAGGACCCGGGACAGGACCCTCCCCCCAGGCCTCTGCGCCACACTGCGGCCCATCGGGGCTTCCTTAGAAGAACACACAGGGGTCTGGGAGTCCCACGTGTTGTGATGTTTAAAGTAGCTATTATTTTATTACAATAATATATTACACAGCAGGAATCAGGTGCGTGGTTGCTTTTGTTTCCTCTGCCTTGCAAGTTCATTTTGAATGAATTCCTGCCAAATTTGCATAAATCAAAGTTAATCTTTCTCACCCGTCTAAACAAATCCATTAATAACTGTTTGGAGGGAAATGGTTTGATACATTGAACCCCTTGTAAGAATATCGTGTAGTTTGATGTTTTTGAGAGTTGGAGTGGCTTGGCTGACTTAAGTTAGTTTAACTGTATAGAGAGAGAAAAGAAGAGGAGGAAGAAAAAGGAGGGGGAAGAGAAGGAGGAGGACCAAGAAAGGAGAGGAGAAGGCGGAGAGGAGGAGAGGGAGGAGAGGAGGAGAAGGAGGAGGCTGTCAAACCAGTGTATAGAAAATGACAAAAACCTAACAATTAGAAAAATAAACAACTTGCGAAAAAACAGATGAGCCATCACTACACAGGGCTCACCATGACACTGTCGACTGCTATCACACAGCTCGGGGAGCCTCTTGCTGCAACCCGCCTCTCTCCGAAGGCACCAGCTGCGCCAGCAGTGTCGGGTTAGCCTGCAGGCCGAGGGAAGCCCAGCACAGGCACGGCCTGCAGCACATGATGCAGACTCTGTGCCCAACTGCAGGCTGATGGAGTCACTGCCCTGTGACCCCGGAACAGGAAGTTCTCTTGGCTTGGCCTGAGTTTCCCCATCTGTGCTTGGGATGGTGTGGACCATGGACCCTAAAAGCCCTCCCAGCATTTTGTTGGGTTCAAAGCCTTCATACCCATGTCACCCACAGGCCACCAGAAGCAGGGCAAGAGATGCACCTGGCATAGAGAGTTTCTTGTCACAGGGTGGCACCGCTGATGCAGGCTCTCAAATCCCTGTCCCCAGTCCAAGTGCACAGTACGGGAGGCTCTCTTCCCAGTGCTCAGAGGGCCTGGCTATTCCTTCTCTGGGCTGCGTCCCCTGCCTACCAGCCCCACCCAGCCCAGCAGGTGACCCAGAAGTGGTTTTATTTTATTTTATTTTTTTGGTTCCGGGGTTCGAACTAGGGTTGTTGCGCTTGCAGTGCATGTGGCAGAACCACTGAGGTAAATCCCCAGCCTCTAGAAGTGGTTGTTGAAGATGGTTTTATACTTTATTTCTCCTTCTAGCCTTGCAAGACTGCATCTCCTGCAGGGCCTGGTACGTGGTAGGCCCTCAGTAGAGGAGCTCTGAGTAAGCTGCAGTGATGCCCTGAGAGACGCCAGGCAGTCTGGGTCAGCTGCATCTGCCTCCTGCCCATCCATGGTAACTTGTGCTTGCTAAGAACAGTGGGGACAATGCCTAGAAACTGCCAGGTCCCAGGAACTCTTCCCTGTGTGGACTAAGACCACGATTTCCACAACCTGTGGCCTTCCCAGCTTTGCAGTCATGTTTAAAATGGTCTCACCTGTGATCCCAGTGCTCTAGAGGCTGAGGCAAGAGGATCACTGTGAATTCTGGGCTAGCCACAGCTGGTGAGTTCAAGGCCAGTCTGAACTACAGAGACAGCCTGTCTCAAAAAACCAAGAAGAAATAAATAGATAGATAAATAAAATGGTATTTGGTATATACCTTGCACTATGACCCATCAACAAAGGTAAACAAATTGTCTGAGACCCTTACCAGGGAACCCTAGCTATACTACTCCACAAGAGAACTGGGCAAGTTACATGGATGAACCTCAGGAGGCAGAAGCCAGACACACAAGAATACACCTTCATGATTTCATTTCAGTTCCAAACCCACAAATTACTCCACGGTAACAGAGATCCGCACAGCGATTTTGGGGGGCAGGCTGGAAAGAGGCACAGGGAGCTTTGGGGGTAAAACCACTCTGGGAGGGGCTGGGGCTGCGCATCAGTCCTCTGGGCACTTTGCAGGCCCTCCATGAGTGCAGTCTCCAGGGACTCGGAAAGCTCAGTCTCCTTGGCGTTTCCTCTGCTCACAGCTCCCCTCTTCCCAGCTCCTCTGATCCCTGGGTTCCCACCGTGATTTCCGAACCCTGCTTCCCTGTCACTCCCCTCCCCTGGACACACTCCAGTTGTCCAAGGCCGGTCTGCAGGATTCACCCAATTGCTTCTTCTGGAGGACTTCTAGCACAAAGGGATTCCGAAGGAGGAGGCCGGCTTTGAGCCTTCATCTGAAGGACCATTAGGTTAAATGTTAAACTTTGTTTTTATAATGAAGAGCCAGGCACAGTGGCACACATCCGTAATCCGGCTACTTGGGGGGCTGAGGCAGGAAGATCGAAAGTTTGAGCTCAGCCTGGGCAACTTAGTGACTTAGTGAAATCCTGTCTTAAAAAAATAAAATGGGCTGGGGAAGGCTCTGGGCTCGATGCCCAGTACAGAGAGAGAGAGAGAGAGAGATATGGAGATCATGTCAGGCCCCTGCATGTGACCGACATTCATCTAAACCACACGTCTTTGCTCAGTGCGGGGCTGGTACAGTCATAGATATAATCTGTAGGCTCCTGAACCGGCGTGAAAAAACACGGTGCAGATTCCTCTGAGCCCCACATGGCGCCCCTGTCCCTAGACTTCCCAAGTGATCGCACACACACCCCCCCCGAGTCTCTCGGACCCCAGCTCTCAGAGGTCAGAAGAGGAAAGCGCTGGCAGATGCATTTCTGTCCCGCCAGGCCTGGAAAGCAGCTCGATCCACTCCCACTAGGTGTAAACATTCGAGGCCTGGTCACGCACAGGTGTGTAAGCGTGCACTTGTGTGTGTGCATGTGTGGAGGCACACGGGTGTGCACAAAGGGAGGATGGCTTTGAGCAAAGGGGTCGTTACCTTATACCTACTTTCTCTGATCCCAGAAGGACCGAGTGACACCTCCAACTCCTCATGATTTTAAAAAGAGGTGGAGGAAAACAGAGTGCTGTGCCAGTGTTGATATATTGAGAAGAGTTTGCAAAAGCTTTAGAGCTGGTATAAAGAATAAAGTTTGCTGTGAGTGGGCGCCCCTCTGGATCACTCTTTTACCAGTTTTCCTTAAAAATAAGAGACATTTAGCCGGGGATTTAGCTCAGTGGTTTCGCCGACTGCTGCGCAAGCACAAGGACCTGAGTTCAATCCCCGGTACAAAAAAAAAAAAAAAAGAGAGACATTTATTTCCCTACAAAATCATAGAAAGAAGAGGAAGAAGAAGGAGAAAAAGGGGAGGGAGAGCAGAGGAGGAGGAAGAAGAAAGGGAAGAAATGAGGGAGGGTGGGAGGGAAGGAAGGAAGGGGAGAAAGAAGAAATGAAAGACAGGAAATAACCCCTCAGGCCGGCCCCTCGCAGGTGAGCAAGGACTCAGGGGAACTGGGAAGGTCCCCGAGGCCACTGGCCTGGAGGGCGTGGCAGGAAGAGGTGGCTGTTGCTGTATACCCCGAGGCCTTCACCTTCCGCCTGAATCTCAGCACTGAGAGACCTTGGCACAAAGGGTGCTGCGACAGCGGTCAGGAAATAAATTTGATTTTCTGAGTTCTCTGGCAGCTGGTGACAAAGGGCCAGGTAGGGCACCGCAGCAGGAGTGGGCTCTGCAGAAGGCACATGGGGCCCCGTGTCACCAAGGTCGAGGTCGGACCCCAAGCATTCCGACACTGTTCTCCTCTTCAGCCTGCGATGCCCAGGGCCTTCTGCAGGGGCCACAGCACAGGAGACTCTGAAAGCTAAAGTGAACACATCACCAGATGTCAGTTCACCCCTTGCTGCATTTAGGCTTTGGCTGGGGTATTGCAGGGTTCCCTGGGGATCCCCCATTTGTGAAAGGCCTCAACTCCCCCTTGCTCAGGTAGGAGTGATGCAGCACTTTGGGAGGCTGAGACAGGAGGATCGAAAGTTGGAGCCCAGCCTGGACAACTTAGTGAGACCTTCTCTCGAAAAAGGCCTGGGTTCAATGCCAAGTACCCGCTCAAGAAAAAGTGCTCCAGCCACTTTGAATGGAGGACACCCTGTTGCCTTTATTCCTGGGATTCTATTCTGTCCTTCCTGAGACTTGTCTGCCTGTCCCTGAAACTTTCTTCAGGGCAGTACTGGGTCTTACTCCTCCTTCAAGGATGACCAGAAGGGTCAGAGTCAGAGAGAAGAACCCCTGGTAATGATGCTGCTAGGCCTCTCAGGCAGGAATTAGGGCTTCATTCATTCACTCATTCATTCGTTTATTCACTAAGCCTCCCCTCGCCCTGCCCAGCACTGATCTTTCCAGAATGCTCTGACTTCCTTGGCTCCCACCGCCCCTCAGCACCCTCCGAGTCTCCCAGGACAGTGAGGACTTTCTCCCAGCCAGGCACTTGGCCCTCACCTCTGGAGGCACACGCTGGCATCGGATTTCTCACACCACTCCGGGACATCCGGCAGCCACCACCTCAGACACTGGCTGAACTTCCATCCCCTTCCTTTCCTGTCCAAAGTGGGGCCGTCTACAGTGTGGATTTTATTCCTAGGGGATGTTGGGGCTCCAGCAAAGCAAACTTGGAAAGGAACAAGATGTACTAACATCCACTTACTAAGCCCCTTCATGCTCCGTTGGTGCAAATCTGTAATAAAACGAAGCGCAGTATTTACCAGCTATTAAACTCCTGCTTATAAAGGGACATACTTTTTAGTGCAGAACTAGGAGCCTCTTTTTTTTCAACTTCTATTTTTTTGTCAGTACATGTTTGTGGCTTGTGATGATCGTGTTCCTTTTCGGAGTTGGCTCCTGCGCAGAGCACACCTTGTTCTCTTTGTATCCCCCTCCCTTCCTCTACCTCTGGGTCCTCTTCCCTTTCGTAAAACACTTACCGCCCTATTTCCTATTATCTATCTTTTATTTTGCTCTTTATCTTTTGGGTTTTTTCACATAAAAGAAACCATGGGGTATTTAAGCTTGTGCATTTGATGTATTTCACTGAATATTATGGTCTCAAAGTGCATCCATCTTCCTATATGTGACTCAGATTCATCTTTCTTCATGGCAGAGTAGTGCTCCATTGTGTGTAAATGCCACACATTCTGTATCCATTCATCTGCTGATGGACATACAGGCTACTTCCAAGATTTAGCTATCATGAGTGGTGCTGTTATAAACATGGGTGTGTGTGGATCACTGTGATAGGTCATCTTTAACTCTTTTGTGAAGATACCTAGAAGAGGACTAGATGGGTCCAATGGCATTTCTAGTTTTAGTTTTTGAGGAATCTCCATAGTGATTCCCAGGGTTTGTACTACTTTACATTCCAAGTCTCTTGCCAGACTAATTCCTCCTATGGCTGTGTACGTCCTTGCAGATCATTCTATTTGACTATTTCTCTCAGAACCAACAACCCTGACAATCACACTGAAGTCTCCTGCTTCTCACCAAGGAGATCTTCGGGAGCTCTCTTCCCTGCTGGATGCATTTCCTTCCAGGTTGTTCCCTATTTAACTTCAGTTCACCACAGGACCTGTGTGTGTGAGCAAAGATCTCTGTGTGTGAATCTGGTGATTGCCATTGGCAGCAAAAAGCCTGGAAATGAAGTGAGACTCTAAACACACATCAAGCACCTAGGAGTTCCAGAAAGATACATGATTCTCCATGCAGCATGGGGACAGCTCCTGACAAGTGCTTGTCTGTGTCACGTGAACGTGTGTGATGCAGGAATGTCATGCTCATGCTCACAGATGTAGAGTCTAGAAGGTTCTTTCCACCACTGCCTTCATTATCTCTGGTCACAAAATGAGTGACCACACGCTTAGTGGCTTGGAGCAACCCAGATCTGTCATCTCGCAGTCTCACTAGTCTACATCCATGCTCATTTTTGGGTCTCTGAGAAGGCTTTGATCCCAGTGTGGGCCGAGGCTGGGGCCTTATCTGGAGCTTGGCCCAGGAAGGATCCACTTTCGGCCTATGTGGCTGTGGACAGCACTGGGGATTCTTTGTAGGTTGGGCTGAGGTTTTGTCACCTGGTGGGCCGTCACCCAGAGGCTACTGTCAGCTTCTGCCATAGAGATCTCTCTGTATGGCATCCGACCCCACCAAAGCCTGCATGGGGGCAGTCAACAGAGAGATGGGTGTCAGACCAGTGAGATGGGCATCACACCTTATGCAGTGTGACTATGGGGGTGACATCCTCTGTGTGTCCCTAGAAACAAGTCACTGTCCTGCCCACACCTGAGGGGAGAGCATTCCAGAGGGGCATGGATACCAAGATGCATGGACCACGGGAAACCCTTGGGGTCTACCCATCACATCATTCCACCCACAAGCACCTGAAGCCCTACCGGGATATGTCCTGGTCATGATCTCAGTAAAGCTGGACCCAAAGCTAGCATCTTGTGTCAGTCAACTTTCTGTCTCTATAACAAATACCTGAGGACATCAATTTATAAAGAGAAGAAGTTTATTTTGGCCCCCAGTTTCAGAGGTTCCAGGTAATGATTGATTGGCCTGCACAGAGAGGGAACATGACACTGTGCACCTCATGGCTGGGAAGCACAAGAGAGGATGAGGAAGACGAAGTGACTAGGGTTGGGTCTTAGGGCACAGGGCACGCCCCCCAATGACCTAAAAGCTTCCCCCCAGGCCTGGCCTCTTAAAGGCTCCACCATCTTCCAGTGGCTCCACACTGAAGACCAAGCCTTTATCACACAGACCTTTGGGATCACTGATGATCCAAGCTACAGTGCATTCTCCACAACACAAGTTTAAATGGCGTGAAGGCCCAGGTCCTGAAAAGCAGTCTTTGATTATCTTGATTGACTCCACCCCTTCCCAAAATCACTGTTTCCCCACTAAAGAACTCAAGGAGCCACAGGTCAGTCCCCTGGCCTTACAAATATTCCAAACCAAAGTGGTAGGAAGTTTCAGGATCAAAGAAATAAAAAATTTTAAGAACTGGGGGGTTTGCTTAGTCCCCAACCCTCCCCAAACCCCTTCCCTGGGGTCTAGAAAGGGGTCAAGCTCATGATGACCCAGCCTGATTCTCTTTCCAGTCACCAAATTTAAAGCAGTTACAGAGAATGTATGGATTTGAGGGGCCAGGACTGCAGACTGGCTGGACAACGGGTCTCAAGACTCTCACTTCTGTCCCCACCCAGGCTCTGATTCCCCAGGAAAACAAACAGCCACATTCCTGATCTCAACAGGCCCCCTGGCCTCTTAAGAGAAAAGGTGCCAGGATCCTGAATTCTGGACCCGCCAAAGCTGCTACCATAGCTGATTGCCCAGCACGAACACATGGCGAGGGTGGGTGCAGTGTTGTGTAACTGTCCTTGGCTTCACCCCTGTAATTTCAGTAAGATTATAATTTCTGCCTCGAGGGGTGGAAATGAAGTCTAATTTAACATGAAGTGTGTGTATGTGTGTTTCTGGGTCCAAGTTTGTCTCACACAATCTATCTCCTTCCGCTCTGCCTGTTTACCTGTCTACACTGCAGATAAAATGTGGATTTTTCTGGCCTTTCTGTGTTTGGCCAAATTATCTCCTGGTGAAGTCACCCCATTTCCCCCTCCACCTGCGCTCTTGTGGTGGAGACTCCAGGTGTGTTCTCCTCCCATTGTCCTCGGAGCGAGGGCTGGGCCATTTGTCCTGGGTGTAGTGTGCTCCTATCCCTCCCTGGAGTGGAGAGACCCAGATCCCGGCTCGCTCAGACACTGGAGGGGCTCTCGTCCAGCCAGCCAAGGTCTCCTGAGCTGGACTGCTTTTGAGTTTTACCTCTGGGACCCATATGGACTTTCTTTTCTTTTCTTTTTTTTTTATGCTACCGGGATCGAACTCTGGTCCTTGCACTTCCACAGCAGGCAGTGAAACCACTGAGCTAAATCCCCAGCCCTGGGCTTTCTGAAGGTGTTTGCTTTCCAAGAGAAAAACACTGGAATGCGTTTTATTTTTTCGAGACAAGGTTTCAACATGTAGTTAGTCCAAGCTGGCCTTGAACTCTTTGTATCCCAGGCTGGCTTCCAACCTTCGATCTTCTTGCCTCAGCCTCCCACGTGGTGGGATTACAGGTGTGTGCCACCACATCTGGCTTCCAACAGAAATAAAGTTCAGAAAAATAGCCATCGAATCATTGGGGAAGAAAAAAAGAAAGAATGTTTGTTTTGCCAGTGAGATGATCTCTTTGGGATTCACAGCCGATGCGGTGGGACTGTCTTTATTTCAGAGTAAGGTAGATGCAAGCGGGTTCACAGCACATGTGCACTCACTGGCCTCTGCATTTACTGAATGTGGCCTCTCTGGAAAGTCTCTTTCACCCTGTAGCACCAGCTTCTCCCTCCCTCTCTCTCTCTCTCTCTCTCCTCTCTCTCTCTCTCTCTCTTAGCACTGGGGATTGAATCCAGGGCCTTTGCACTGAGCTACATCCTTGGCCCTTCTTTTACTTTTGGAGACTGGGTCCAGCTATGTAGCCCAGGCTGGGCTCAAACTCTCCAGGGCATGTGCTACCCCGACCAGCAAATCCTTGCTTTCAGGAGGATCCAGGAACCCGGCAAAAAGGCAGCACGGGGCTTCAGAGCACTCTGGGAAAGCAGGAGGAGATGGTGGCCCATGGTCCCAGGTGCTGCTCAGCACTAACACTGCATCCAGACCACAGGCTAGGGCTTGGTGGAGCTGTCGCCAAGTCCCTGTGAGGAGGGTCCTGTTACACGCATCTCACAGAAGGAGAAACTGAGGCATGGAGGTGAGTGCTGGAGACTCTGCTTCGATGCAATTCAGCACCCTGAGCATTGCTGCTAGGGCACACTGGAAACAGAGAGAGGGGTGGGGTTGGGACAGAAATGCGAGTTAGTGAGATACAGGGGGAACCAGAGGTGTCCTGAAGTGTCCTGCGTGCATGGGTTCCAGGAGGCCGGAAGGGTGGGGTAGGCACAGCAGATCATGGGGCGCGTGGGCAGAGCTGTGTGTGGGGCCTGGGGCAGGAGAAAGGGGCTGAGTGGGCAGCAGACACCACAGGTGAGGGCGGGGCTGCCTGCCCAGAGCAGGAACCGACCTGGGAAGCTGGACAGAGAGCACCTGCCCTCCAGACACTGGCAGCTGCAGCAGTGTCTGAGGTAAGCCCCTGCCCAGCTGGGTCCAGGTTGTCACCCTCTCTGCTGTCGGTGTCAGTTTCTCCAGCAGCTCTGCGCCATTTTGAGCAGAGGCTTCTGGGAGTTGCTACCTGTTCTACCTGGGAGGTGGTGGTAGCTGCTTCTCAGCCTTCGCCTCACTGGTCCCCAACCAGCCTCTGTTTGCCTCCTGGAGGATGCCAAGTGTTCAAGGCCAGCCCAGGCTACATAGCAAGACCCTGTCTTGAAAAATTTAAAAACATGAAACAAAAATCCCGGAGTGATGTACAAAATGTAGAAAAAGAAATACAGAGTTAGGACACATTTTTTAGAAAGGACCATAAGGGAAATAATGTTAAGAATGGTAAGGATAAGGGGCAACTTTGAAGACTCAGACACAGTGAGCCAGAAGGGACTTGAGTGGCCTGGTCTCAGAACACCCATGTTTCTTAACAGGCACTGGGGCAGTACACTTTGCAGTTTTTAGTTGGAAAAAATGAATTTCTTTTAGAAGTTTATCTGTGGACTTCTACTTCTACTTCCAAAAATGATGTAGGAGTCAGCAGCGAGGGAAGGGAGAGAACCCTGGCATCATGGGGCCAGCTCTGGGTGGCGTGGCCTCCTCTCTGTGTCCCCTGAGGGTGCAGGTTGCAGGGTCCCTCTTGGGGCTGACTCTGCGCTCTCTGGGGAGCCCAGCCCTGCCCTCTTGGCTTCTTGCAGGAGCCAGTTTGCCTGCCCTGTGTATCTCGTCCTTTCCCTGACCAGACCCTGAGCCACCCTGGTAGGGACCGAGTCTCCCTGGCTCTGTGCTGTCCTAACCCACAAGGATCGATGCATAACAGCTGCCCACCAAGATGGCCAGGAGGAGGGAGACACAGAGGATAGGAAAGGAGAAGTGACCTGTCTGAAAGTTTTCTTCCTGGCCCTTCCTTGTGTCCTCTGAGGCTGGTGGACAAAGTTGAGTCTGAGAGGGCAGCATGTCTCCATGCCACTCCCTATTTTCAGTTTCTGTGGGCTTTCTGGCGTCAGACCGGATGGGGCCATCCTGCCCCACTCAGAGCTCTGGGGACATCTTTAACATCACAAGCAGCTTCACAGGCAGCAGAACCCACCCGGCCCCAGGTCCAGGCCACCTGGGGTTTGGTGGTTGGATGCTTCTCAGGCCCTTTGAACTACAGTAATGTCCGTATCATTTCTTAAGTGGCAAACTCAGTCGTCCGTCCAGATGTTTTGTCTTTGAGGACTAAGTATCCTGCTCTCTGGGAACACTTGTAGATTAAAATCTTTATCCTGGAATCTACTGATCTGAGAATGTCCTCAAAATGGATACATAATGTTCGGCTGCCTGCAACCCCAGCACTCAGGAGGCTGAGGCAGGAGGATTGCAACAAGTTGGAGGCCAGCCTGGGCTACTTAGTGAGACCCTGTCTCAAAATGCCAAACAAAGAATTTTAAAAATGAATTTCATGAATAGGATCATTGAGACAGGGACTGTTGTTGAAGGAAGTTAGAGTTTTGGTGGCACTCAGTGTGACATCTCACGCCTTGGAGTCAGACCTCGGCTCCTCCACCTGGGAAGGGTGTCATCAGTGCAGCCTCCAAGATCTGCTGGGTGCTGGAGTCCTGGCCCTGGGGGGTTGGCCCTGCATGGAGCCAGGGGCAGAACATGCTCTGGACACCCGAGTCAAGGGTCTGGAAAGCTGATGGACAAGTGTGTGCCTTGCTTGGCCAAGCAGATATAATGAGAAGGGAAAATAAACAAAAGAGAAGATGATGATGAGATTCACAGAGTAAGTGGCCTACCTAGAGGTAGGTACATGCAAACAGGGTTAATCTTTGTACTGGTCTGAAACTGAAGATATGTAGATGAGTATATAGGGACCCAGATAAAGGAGTCTTTTCCTCTGTTTGTTTATTTATTATTTATTTTATTTTTGAGACAGGGTTTCTCTATGTAGTGTAGGCTGGCTTTGAACTCACTATGTAGCCATGGCTTTCAAAGCCTCTCTACAGATGCAGTGATGAGAGGGCAGAGCCAGAATCGCCCAGCTGAGCCCTTCCTGAATCTGGTCCCACAGGTTCCATATCAGGTATTCAAACAATGGCTATTGCATGCTGCTGTGATCAGAGTGGTTTGCTGATAAGTCATAGGAACATCTGGAGCAGTGCAGATGCAGAGGCAGACCAAGGTCCATTCCAGTACAGCCTCCTATAATGATGGAACCCTATTGTCACACAAGGGCTCCCTCATGAGGAGCTACATTGGCCATTAGGGAGCTTTTGGTGTCCTGCTCATTTGATGACTAGGAAAACAAACACTGCATCATGGCCTACCTGATGGGCCGACAGGATCCTACTTCTTGCACTTCTTTCAGTTAACAGAAGTGAACCTTCTCCTGCCCCAGTCATCAGCCCTTCTGATGTAGAATCTTTTATAATAATATTTCAATAAGAAGCTGAAGGGGTGGGGATTTAGCTCAGTGGTTCTGCCACCAGCCTGTCAAGTGCAAGGTCCCAAGTTTGATCCTGGTACCAAAAAAAAAAAAGAAAATGAAGACGCTGAACACTAATTGCATCAAAATGAGTTTATGGACTTTCCCTATTGAGATCCCCACAGTAAATGGAGCCTCACTTTCTCTTTGTCTGTCTCTGTCTCTCTCTCTCTCTCTCTCAATCGTGTGTGTGTGTGTGTGTGTGTGTGTGTGTGTGTGTCCTTAGCTTCACGCCAGAATAAGAACTGCCCCAGACTGAGAAATGAAGTTGGATATAGGGAAAGAGGCTGCTGCTTGGGTAACATTCCTGAGATGATGGGTTTGGAAACTGGGCGGGCCAGAAATTTCCTGGAAGGTTTATTTTTGCTGAGTTTGATGCCTGACCTCTGCCCATGAGAACTTTAGGATGATGGCGGTTGCAGCTGCCCCTGGCCTGGCAGGAGGCTGTCTCTCGCCAGCTCAGAGTCGTGGTCTGGCTCCCCATCACACTCAGTCACAGAGCTTCTACAACTAACAGCAAGTGGGGGCCAGAGAGACGCTGTGTGGCCCAGATGCAGGGCACAGGAACCTATGAGGGCATCTAGATCTCAGCTTTCCCTGGGAAGCCCCTGCCCTGCCCACCTGTCCCCCACCCACCTCCATGGGGCACTCTCGCCACTGGGACCCCCTCTCTTTTTCTGTACTGGGATTGGACCCAGGGCCTTCACACTGAATTACATCCCAAGCTCCTTATTTTTTATTTTAAGACAGGGTCTCACTAAGGCACTAAATTGTCCAGGCTGGGCTCAAATTTGCAATCCTCCTGCCTCAGCCTCCGAGAGAGCTGGGATTACAGATGCGCACCACCATACCTAGATTCTATTATACCTTTCTTAAACATGAGGAAACTGAGGCACAGAAAGGTAAACCCTGGGCCCCAGGTCATCCAGTTGTCATGAAACAGCTCTGAGACTGGCTGACACTCATGGGAGCCCCAGGTCCCAAGCAGGAGGTTAAGGGACCTCTGGATACTGTGGGAGGGCCAGGTCTGAAGGGAGGCTCGTGTGGGTGGAGGGTCCTTCCTGAGCATGTACTCACAGTGGGCTGCACATGTGAGTGTGCCCTGCCTCTGCCCCTAGGAACTTCAGTGTCCAGGAGAAGGGTGAACCCCACCAGTGCCAGGTGCCACACAAGACATGCAGCCATGTGAGCTGGGTGTGGAGGTGCCCACCTGTAACCTCAGCACTCAGGAAGCTGAGGCAGGAGGATTGCTGGGAGTTCAAGTCTAGCCTGGGGTACATAGTGAGACCCTGTCTCAAAAAAGCCAAACCAAACCAACAAAAATGCAGCCACAGGCCCTGATCTCCTCTCCATTTTCATGATCAACAAACGGACCCTTTCTGAAAGCAGAAGTTACAAAACGCTGGTGCCAAGGCACTTAAGTCTCAGTGGGTCCCTGATGGTGTCTCCTTGCCAAAGCTTACTTTTTCCCATCTCTGTTTTTGCTTGTGTCCTCCTTCTCAAGTATCTTTCAGCCCTCCACCCCTTCTAAACCCTCTCTCCTTCAAGGCAGGACACTTCCTCCAGGAAGGCAGCCAGACCTCCTAGCAGGATCTGCTGTCCAGCAGGGCCCCCCCCCGCCCCCCGCCATCAAACCAGCTGTCCCAGTTTGTCTGCAGCTGGGCTTCATTTCTAATGCAGTGTCACAGCCACCACAGAGCTCAGCTTACATCACCCTGAGCTGCACAGGCACAGATGCCAGAGGTTGGTCACAGTCCAGGTGCCACATGGTCAGGCTCTCTGCTCGGGGTCCCCGAGACTGCAGTCCAGGTGTTCACAGGGCTGAGAAGCCCGGATCTAAGTTTATCAGCTGCTGACAGTGCTCTTTCTGGCCATGCCGGGCAGTCCCCCTCCCTTGTCAGCGGCCAGCCAGGGACCTCTCTCAGCTCCAAGGGGCCACATATGACCCTTGAACTCACAACGTAGCTCAGGCTGGCCTCGAACTCACCACCATCCTCCTGCCTCAGCCTCTTGAGTGCTGGGATTATGGGTGTATATCCATGTCTGGCTCAGATATTATTTTTAACTACACTGAAGCCAGTGGGGTGCTCGAGACAGGCACAGTGTATGAGCCCATCTCTCAGGCTGCCTGAACGATCCCTCAGTCCCCTGGTGCTCTCAAAACTGTTTTCCAGTGCTGCTGTCCAACCTAGGTAACTGAGCTCTCCTCTGAAAATTCCTTTGGTAATTTAGTGCAAGAAACACATCTTCCTTCAATTTAGCGCTTTTGGGTGGTATCGCGGTACAGATGTTAAATATTTTCTGCGTGTGACTTCGGAGGATAGGGGGTGGGTCAGCAAGTCTGGATCCTTTGAACATCTTAGGGCTCTCTGGATGAAAGGTGCATGTTGAGCGTGGCATTTTGTAAAATTAAAAGAAAATAATTTTCTGCTCAGGCAACTGTGGGGTCTCAGCCAACCAGGGGAAGTCTTGAGCCGTCCGTGTGCCACAGAGCCTGGGCTTTTTGGAAAACATCTGGAAGCAGCACATCCAACTACATACACGGCCAATCAAGTATGAAGTTGTTTATTGGGGAATTCCTCAGTTTCAGGCCATTTCATTGCAAAAAAAAAAAAAAAAAGGCTTCTTCCAGTGCGGACTTGTACTACAGAGAGAGAATGCATGGGGCTTCATTGTTCCAATTAAAATAATTTCAACTCGAAATGATTCTTACGGAACAACACACAGAGACAAACAAAAGCCACCTAGACTTCCCCTGCTCCTCTTCCTCCTCCCAAAGTACACAGCTGCAGCCTTGAAGGGGGATTTACTGCCTTTGTCCCGATCCTGCAAACCAGGTGGTCACACAACCAGCAAACCAGTGACAATTACAGACGTTACAATTTTCTACTTCGCTGCCATAAATAAACACTGAGTTTGGGCAGAGGAGGATGGAACATCCGCAATGAGAATAGAAAAGGAAGACAAACAGAATCAGGTCCCAGGATTTAGACTGGGCCCTAGGAAGCTCCAGGGATAAAAAGAAAAGAGCCAGGTTGCACTGCCTTCCCCCGCTTTCCCTCCCCTTCCCTCTCCTCCCCCTCCCTTAGCACAGCCTTCCCAAGGAAAGATCCCTTAATCCCCAGGCTTGCTGGCGCTTAGCGAGCTGTAACAGGCCCTGACAGGGACGCAGTGACCTCCGTGATAAATCACCTTCCTCTGCCTCTGGGGAGAGAGACTTCCCTCCCTGCCCCACCCGCTAACCCTTCCTGGAGATATTTAGGGAGTTGCAGTGGAAGGGAAATGAAAGGGAAAAAACTTTTTTTTTCAGCTCGGTTTATCAATGTGGATTGTATTTCCCATCCTGAGGGTCAGTTTTGGAAAGAGTTCTCAGATCCTCTGGTTGTTGTTTCAAAGGAAGCCGCGCCCTCAAATGACTTGGATGTCATTTACGGCGAGCTTTTAAAGTGATTGTTCCTGGCTGTCTCTGGGCTGGAGAGGACTTTGCAGGTCATGGAGTAGAGGGGTGGCTTTCCAAGGTGGGTGACAGTCTGGGGTTGTGATGTGGCAGACTGGGGTGGCCCCTGCCTGTGGGGAGCTGGCAGAGCAGATTGTTGGGGTGCTGTCCGGAAGCACACATGGTCTGAGCTCCCCAATCTCTACGGCCCCCATTTACAGAAGTGAAAACTGAGTTCCAGACACGGTTCGGGGTGGCACGTGCCTGGAATGCCAGCACTGGGGAGGCTGAGGCAGGAGGGTCACTATGAGTTCAAGGCCAGCCTGGGCTGCATAGTGAGTTCAAGGCCAGCCCGGACTACATAGCAAAAGCCTGTCTCCAGGAAGAGAAAAAAAATTATTTCTGTTGTTTGTTCATTATTATCAATAATGCTGTGATAGAACACCTTTATATTTGTTTTGTTTCGTATCTATAAACTTGTAGAAAGATAACTGGAATCGGGACTACTGGGCTGAAGGGCAGGCTCACTTTTATTTTGACAGAAACTGCCAAATTGCATTCCTAGGGGGAGAGAGACCATCACAAGTAGGGTTGGAGAACTGGGACGAGAGGTCGCACTTGCCAGTGGGCTGGAAACAGAGTCTTGGCGTGTGTTTGGGGTCCCCTGTGGCTCCAGGCGTCACCCATTAGTAGCTGCAAGGTGAGGGACAGGGTGCCTGAGGCAGGGACGGGTGGCCAGGTCGGCAGGGTCTGCTGAGAGGGGCGGGTCAGTAGCTGTTTCCGGGTGTCACCGACATCCTGGAAAACCTGGTTTCGATTCTATGCTCCTGCAGGGGTACGAGGGTGTCCCTTAGGGTGCAGCGCTGCTCGGTCTAGCCTCACAGTAAGCTGTCCTGTGCAGCAAGCGTCTCTATTGTTCTTTAAGTGCCCCTGGCGACGTTTTTATGTTCCTCCCCCAGAGGAAGTTGGAGCGCCTGGCTTCAGTGGCCAATTTCACTTCCTGCTGACGAAGGACTGCACCATCCCTCTCCAACCCGGGCTCCCAGCTCTTTGGGTTAATGTTTGGGTTTTACAAGAGAAAAATGGAGGCTCTGGGATGAAAGTGGGAGAGGAGACAGTGGGAGGGAAAGCGGTGGGTGAGAGACAGCCTCTCTTCCCATGCAGCGGCTCCCGGGCGACCTCCGTCCAGCGAGACACCGCAATGTGCAGAGGGCACACGGAGCACGAGGGCAGATGAAGCCGTGGGCGGAGATGCGCCATCGCCTCAGAGCAGCCACCCGGGTGCGCGCCTCAGTGTCACGGCGCTTTGTGGACGGACCCTTGGCAGGAGAGGCGCTGGGGTCCTGAGGGGTCTAGGCTGTCCTCCTGCTTGGAGCGTCTTGTCCGTACCTAGGGTCGTCCTCTCAGACGCAGATCGTGTCTGTTCAGCATCACCGTGCTCACCCCTCTGTCTCCACAGCAGGGGCTCCGTGGGGAGGGACTCTGTTTACACCTGGAGCCCCACACACCAAGGACCGCGCCTGGCACGTTGTAGCTGCTCAGTCAACGTTTGCTGAGGGATTGAATGACCGTCACGGGCTTGTAGGTTTGTGGCCTGTTCCCCCCCCCCCCCCCCACACACACAGAGGAGGAAGTTGGATGCACAGTGCAGTTAGAGGTGTGAATGGAGCCAGGCACCAGGTGAGGAGACAAACAGAGATTAGCGGCCCAGTGTGTGTGTGTGGGGGGGTAGTCTTGGCACCAGAACAAAGACCCGAATGACACAGCCCTCAGGAATTCAAATAATTCTTTCCATCATTCACTGGACCCCCTCCAAAAACCCCAAAAGAACGCTTTCAAATGTTGAGGCAGAACAAAAGTAGGGTGATTGTTTATGATCTTTGGTCTTCTTTTTTCAGACCCTGCAGCTGAGTGAGCAAAAACAACAGGCTCAGTCCTAGAGGGCGGTGCAGGCTCCCCAGGTCGTGTTCACCCAGGCTCACCGGATGTGAGACCAGCGGGGAGCAGGGACGACCTGCAGGGGACTCAGGGGCGCTGCTCTATGGTGGCCTGGCCAGGGTCAGAGGGCGCTGGACACGGGGCCTGCAACCCCAGCTAGGCCGTGCTGGCGCCCGGTTAGGCTTTCATTCCAGAAGGGTGTGAGCTCCGCGGGGCAAAAGCGCCTATCTGAGCGGCAGGATATGGAGATGTGATCCGACTGTGTTTCCCGTGTCCTTCCGGGAGGATGGCCAGGCCCCCGGGCTTGCTTGTCTCGGGACTCCGTGCCTCAGGACTGGATGCAGGGCCTTGAAGATCCTCATTCCTGGTTTCTGGCCTCTCTGAGAGAAGGTCAAGCAATCCGGTGCAGCAACAGCAGCCCTGAACGAAGGCTGCAGGAGAGGAGAGCACAGGACTGAGTCTGTCCCAGGGAAAATGAGGCCTTGGGCTTCATGCCCTTGCGAAACCCCAGGGTGGAGCAGAGCCTACGGAACGGGGAGTCCCAGCTTTGCATGGGCCACGTGGAAGGGCTGCAGGCCCTCAGGAACCTGGTCTGTGAGGTCTGGAAACCAACCATTGGAGTGGCTGTCACCTCTGCACGTGGACCTTTCCAGGGCCTCTGGACAAGCCTTTCACTGGGGACGGGAATGGTGAGTTCCTCCACCAACCCAGTGAGCTGGGTCTCCAGAGCAGAATCAGTTTGTTTTTAGAAAATGTGTGGTGGCGCACACTTGTCAATCCAGAACTCGGGAGGCTGAGGCAGGAGGATCACCTGGAGTTTGAGGCCAGCCTGGGCTACATAGTGAGACCCTGTCTCAAAAAACAAGAAAAAACAAGAGGAAAAATCACGTGGCATTTCTTTCAAGCTAGCCTTGTGGCATGCAGCTGGTACTGGCTGACACATCACAGTTTTGAGCTATCACCCTTGGGCCACCGTGGTAGATAAAGAACATCCCTTGGAAAGAATGAACCCTGAAACACCCAGCAGAAATCAGGAAATCACTGTCCTATTTTTGCCTCTGTCACCAACAAGCCTGTGACCTTAAGAAAGTCTCTTCCCCCATCTGTGCCTCTCATTTATTTATTGGTTAAACAAAGTGACAGGCTCCAAATTCCTGGTCCACATTCCTACAAATTCAGAATGGGTTTGGGAACTCAAAGAGTACGGAGACCATATTCTGGGGGAAGAATGTTGTTTTAGGGCCTGTTCCAGCCCTGTTCATTTCCACTTCAAAGCAACTGACTTTTTGGAAAAAGCAGCATTTCTGGGGGTGCAGAAGGCAGCCGGATAAATGTGACATTATGGCCAGTACCTGCTTCGAGCCGCTTCTCAAGCACTTGTAGTTTCTCTGTTGCATTTGGGTCCTCATTGTCCCAAGCCCTTCTTGGAGTTTTATTTTAAAAAGAAAAGCACCTCTGAGCAAGCCCTTTCCTTCTAAGCGCATCTTACCAGGCAGCACAGCATAAACACTGCTGTGTGAGGCTGCGTGTTTATGTTTTCTCGAGGACTTCCAGATCAGATTTGCTGTGTTTACAAGTTGGAGACACTTTTTCTAACCACAGGCATCACACACTGAAACGTGGGGCCCACACCCCAGCTGGGCTCCCTCTGTTCCCAGTTACCCAGTCCATGATGTAGGTGGGGTACTCTGCTTTGCAGACATAGATGCAGTCAAGGTGCCGAGTTCTTCCTCTTACTATTGTGACTCTGAGCCACAGGTCCAGGGCTGGGCACTGCAGAGGGGGCCCTCGAGTGCACTTTGAGGTTTCTCTTAAATCCCAGGAATGCCCACAGGCCCTAGGTGCTTCGGAGTTTGTATTCACCTCTTAGGGCACCCATTGGTGATGCACAAACTTCAAACATGAAGCCCTTGAAGCATTTCCTTTTTTGATTTTGGTTTTGGTCTTTTGAGACAGGGTCTCACTATGTCCTTCAAACTGGCCTTGAGCTCACTATGTAGCCCAGGCTGGCCTTGAATTCCCAGTGATCCTCCTACCTCAGCCTCCCTCGAGCTGGGATTACAGGTGTGAGCCATGATGCATGGCTTCTTCAGTGATCATAGGTGTATGAGGTTTGATTTCACCCGAATCATGTGTTCTTGTGCTACCCTGTCTCACATGGACACAGACCACACACACGTGCACATGTGCATGCATGATACACGCACTCTTCCTTCCCTCAGGTTTGATTGCAAATGCCTTATTGAAAGCTATTAAAATTTTTGTTTTGGAATTGAACTAAAATAATTCAGTAAAAATATTTTATTTTTAAATACAAAAAACCCCAGGAAGGATTCATACAGTTGTATTTTCACTACCATTCCTGAAACTCTTAGCCAGGGACCTCTGCAGGTTGTTGGTCTAACAAAGCCTTGACACAGGTCTAGGAGAGTTTTCAGAGTCTTGGCTCCAGTGCTTTTGCTGTGTGACCTCAGGACGGTCACCTCCCCTCTCTGGGTCACAGCTGCCTCGTGAAAGTGAAGGGCTGGGTCTGGGGGTCTCTGAGGAACCTTTCAGACCTGCAGCTCTTCATACAGGCATCACTCACCTTAGTAAAACCCAGCGCCCGAACAATTAATAAATAAAACCCACCTTCTCCAAATGCCTTTTGATTTATAAGGCAGAGCGATAAAGGTAAAACTGCTTGCATTATAAAAAATAATTTTTATAATTAGCTGCTTCGTTGTAGAAGTAATTTGATTTACAGGTACCTTTCAAAGTCTCACATATGAGTAACTGATAAAATTTCATCTTGCTGGACGTTCCGGGATGTTTCTTTATCCTCAGCAGCTGACCCTGCCACATCCATCACAGCAAGCCCAGGAAACATCCCCATAATGTCCCCCTGAAACAGCTAATAGGGGTGCTCAAATCGAGCCTAATGTTCACTCTGGTGAGCAGTCACTTTGAGAGCATGTGTGGCTTCCTCGTTATCATTTCATCTGGGCCATTAGCCACATTTGAAATACAAATCATCGTCCGTGTATGTCGCACCATCTTTCAGGAGGAAGGGCAGCCCTCACCTCAGAGCTTTTCACCATCCCAAGGGACAAGATGGGATCACTGTGCAGAACTGGGGCTACAGAGTCAAAGGGCCATAGAGGTGGACCTTGGGTGGGTCACTTCCCTCTCTGGGCCTTGGGGTCCTCATCTGTAAAGGGTCTGGGTCGCTGAGAGGGGCCCTGTGGCCTTGCTCTGGACTGCTTGCTTATGCACCACAAAACTCACGTGTTGAGCTTAACCCTAAATTTGATGGTCCCGGGCAGTGGCTGTAGTGGGGTAACGCGGTGTGTTAGACTATTCCTGCTGCTATAACTAAATACCCAAGAGTCAGCAATCAACAAAATTACATCCTTTTCTTCAGTTCTGGAGGCTTGGAAGTTCAAAGTGAAGATTCTGGATGTTTTGGCGTCTGGTGAGGGCTGCATTCTTCTTCCAAGATGGCAGCCGTTGCTGTGTCTTCACATAGCAGAACTTGGAAGAGCAAAAAGGCTTAACTAGTTCCCTCCAGCCTTCTTAGAAGGCATTAATCCCTCATGGGATTAGAAAACAGAACTCGTCGGGTCTAATCACTGCCTAAAGGCCCCACCTCTTCATATCGAGTTGGGGATTAAGTTTCAACATGGATTTTGAGGGGATGTAAACATTCAAGCCACAGCACGGGTCACGATGGTGGAGACCTCATGAATAGGATTAGTGACCTTTGAAGGGGCTGAGGGGCCAGAGCTCTCTCCTCACACCATATGAGGACACAGGGAAAAGAAACCAGATAAACCAGAAAGTGGGCCCTCACCAGTCACCAGGTCCGCCGGAACCTTCCTTACTCCTAGACTTCCCAGGCCCCAGAACAGTGAGGAAGAAATTCCTGTTAAGAAGTCACCAGGGTGTGGCACCTTGCTGTGGAGGCATGAAGGGACTGAGGCAGGCCTGGTGCCGTTCTACACCCTCTGCAGACACAGGGATGATTCTAGGGAAGCCATTCCTACCTGCGTTGTGATGGCTGGCTCACCCCAGTTGATGAGACCCCACTCCACATCCTTTGGCCTCAAAGAAAAGGATGGAGTGAGTGTGGTGTGAGCTCCAGGAGCCTCTCTGTCCTCCTACTACAAGAGCCCCCTGTCTATGCTGCACAGCGACCTGGTTTCATACCTATCTTTTGAGAGTCAGCACCTGCTTATGGGTAGGTGGGTGGCTGGGTCCCAGGGAAGAGGTGAAAGGACTTATTTTCTATTTTAAAATTTATTTTAAGACAGGGTCACTCTATGTTACTCCTGCTCATCTCCAACTCCTGGGCTCAACTCTCCTCCTGCCTCAGCCTCCTAAGTGGCTGGGACTGAAGGTATGAGCCACCACGCTGACTGGCTCTCTTGGGCTCTCTCTAATGAGCTAGGAAGGGGCTTTGCAACTTCTGGAGACAAAAAGTCTTTTTAAAAACTTAAGCAGGTGTAGTGGTGCACATCTGTAATCCCAGTGCTTGGGAGGCTGAAGCAGGCAGATTGCTGCAGTTTGAGGCCAGCCTGGACTACATAGTGAGACTGAGTCTCACAAAACAAAAGAAGAAGGAGAAGGAAAAGGAGGAGGAGAAGGAGAAGAAGAGGTGGCAGCAGCAGCAGCATGATATATAGTCTTCATATGAAACCCAGTACATACAATGGATAAAAGTGGCATTCTGCCAGCACACTTTCATTTTGTGTGCGCACGTTTTTAACACGCATTGTAAGCTCACCAGGAGATTGTTTTGTCTGATGAAGCTTCGCAGCTGTAGACTGTGGGTGACAGTTGCTGGGTCCTCAGCCCTGGCGCTGGATGAACTTCTGCTCTTTGCTTTGCCACGCGGCCCGAATGTCCTCGGAGGGTCAGGCTCAGAACCCAGGTGGTGCGGACTCTGTTCTAGGCCTGCCCTAAACCGAGGCACGCACTCCATGGTGCTGGTTCCCAATGTGTGCATAACATAGGTATTTTGAAGGGGCATGCACGTTATTCCTTGTTTTAATAGAAGAGAAATATTTCAAGCCAAGAGCACAGGCTTATCTGTAACGTGAGTCGCCTGGGGGAGCGCGTAGGCTGTGGACAGGACTCAGGCAGTGCTGTAGGGTACGTGGGGACATGTTCGGGGCCACATGGAGGCTGGGGGGCAGGCCAGAGGGGACCCCGAGCCCTAACATGCAGCCGGCGGTTCTAAAACTTCACCAGACCCTCAGCTTCCTCCCTGGTGGTACCTATCCCTGTGTGGACGTTACTTTTGTTTTATTATTTTTTAACGCTCTTGCCTCTTTTAGGCTGGCTCCAGACCACACCTGGAAGTGTCCTTGGTGCCAGCGTGTCTCAGGGTATATCGGGCACTCTGAGGACACAGGGACAAATAGACCCAGGCCAGCCCTGATGGCTCTCTGCAGAAATGGACGCTCCTAGGCCTTTCACCTGGGAGAGGAGCAGCTCACGGTGGTCCTCAAATAGTAATTTTCATAGTGATTTAGTATAACTTGGTCTCAAAAAACAAAACAAAACAAAACACCCCCAAACCCCAAATCAGACAGAACACCTATTTTTCAACATCTACTTTCCTCTGAGATTTTTGGGCAGCAACTCCTTTGTGTAGCTCGGGTAAGATTTGTTTCAAGGTTCTTCCGCAGCCCCACCCCCACCGGAAGCGTGAGACTGTGCAGTTGAGGACAGCTGCTGAAGATTGATGACCCCCCTCTCTCTTTGTATTCCTTGGTTTCAGATCCCAAGCTGCTGTTGCAAAGAGACAAGAAGCAGTCGGGTCATGTGCTAGCAACATCACACAACTGAGGGAATTAAAAAAAAAAACAGACTTCTCTGGTATTTGTTGGTGAAGGCTGAAGCAGTAGGAGTAGGCTCTGGGGAAGGTGAGGAAACTAAGGAGCTGTGAGTGAGGTGCCTGAGCCAGCTCCAGTTTCTCCCTTCCCAGTGTCCTGCCAGTGGAGGGGGCTGCGTGTGCTGTTCTATCCATCCTTGGCTTGGGGCTTAGCAGGCAGTTTCCTGTCTCTGAGCTGGTCACAGCTTTTGGAGATACCTGGAGGTGTTAATGACATTGCCAATGTTTCACAGAGGCTCCAGGACCCCTGAGCTGCCCATGACGGACCGTGTGGGTCCACCAGGAACAGCTGCACGGGGACCGGAACCTCCACCCACTTGCCTTCCACAGCCTGTGCTTGTCTGCTTCCTACTCAAGGGACTTTGGTGGCTCTCTCTGAGCCCTGTGAGCCTCAGTGTTCCCATCTGTAGAATAACGACAGTGCCGTCCACCTCAGCGTGTCGTTGAAGCTGGCCCATAGGAAGCTCTCGGGAAAAGGCAGCTACTATTGTAATGGTCTGGACTCACGGACAATGAGGATGTGCATTATCACTTAAGAAAAGTAGCCTGTGGTGAACAGAAGTCTTAAACTCAAAGCTTAGAAGGGTTGGTGATGATGAAGGACTGGGTCCCTTCATCCCAGGTGACCATGACAGTTTGGGTTTTCAGTGGCCGTGGAGTGGACATCAGTGGAGGCTTAAAATTGTTTGTTTTTTTTGTTTTGTTTTTGGTACCAGGGATCAAACTTGGGACCTTGTGCTTTCGAGGCAGGCGGTGGAACCACTGAACTAAATCCCCAGTCCATACTTTTTTTTGGGGGGGCTTGAAATTTAATTGGGAAATGTTGATTTCATTCTTTGGGGGAGATTCTGCATATCTACTGCTGTCATACAACTCAAGCCCAGGGTATAGTGCAGGCCACATGCACTGTAATGACCTCCTTCAAAGCCACCTCTGTGTTCCCGAGATTGAAACCCGTTGACTGAAAGACCAGAACAATACCCTCTGTCATTCAATCAGGACAGCACTGTATTGATTCAGAAGTCACACACACACACACACACACACACACACACGCGTGAGCGCGCGCGTGTGCGCACGCACACGCACACTCCCCGGATGGTGATACTGGGGATCTGGCAAGAATGGGGAGGTTTGGGGACAGTTCACCTGGGAATGGGCCTTTTCCATCACACCAGCCCCCAGGTGTGGGTGGAAGTAACTTGGGACCAGGAAGCCCAGCTAGGATTTGGTTTAAGTCATCTTATTGCTACTCTTTGTTCTGGAAGCTCTTTCTGGGGAATATATTGAAACATGTGGCTTTTCTTTTTTTAAAAAATATACTGAATATCTTAAACTGCTCTTGAAATAGTCTTTAAAAATGATCCGTGTGTGTTTGCTGAAAACAGAGCCACAAAACTTAATATTTGGTTCCCAATTTCTTTCATGATAATATGTCCCATGACTTGAGGACTAGAACTGAGAGCCTAAAGTGGTTTCCCTATATACTGGGGGCCCCTGCAGCAATGCCCTGCTGAATACTGACCCCCCAAAATGTGCAGCACCCCCCTCTTTGGGCATGGATGCACCCCAGAAGGCAGAAATTTTAGGGTTTCTTTTTCAACCCCTAAAGAGGCTCCCATGAATAACAAGGTCTTTTTCTTCCTATAGTTCAAGACTTCAGCTTAAAAAAAAATAAAAAAGGGATAAATTCATTTTCTTCCCTCTAAGACACCTGAAATATAATAGCTCTTGGAAGGAGGAGGGGGGAACTAACTCGTTGAAATCCATTTCATGTTAGTCTTGACAAAAAGGAAAGGAATAGAGATTAACAATTCAAAAATGGAGCTTGTTAATTAAAATTAACTACAACTATACAACTTGTCATGTATCTTACTGGGAAATCATTTCTCTCCCCCTTAATTATGATGATGAAAGCTTATCTGGTACTGGGATAAAATGATGTCACGCTTATCAGAGAGAAAAATTGCTTCTGAGGGCTGGCTGCAGAAGTACTGCTTCTCTAGAATGAAAAACGAAACCAAAAAAAATTATTTTTAAATCCTAAAGTGATTCACTAATTGAAGTCGCTCTTCAGAGCTAATGGTGTATTGGTATATGTTTGAGTATGTGGGGCAATGTCTCACTGGTGAATCCAAACTTAATAAACCAAATGCATTTAGATGTTTACAGTCAGGACTCTCAGAGTCGTCAATACCTTAACAGGTACACAGTGCAAAAATCACCCTATCACTGAAACGAACCTGTGCTCAAAACGTCCTAGGCCTGCACCACATGATTGGGTAGATAGGGTGGTGATCGAAGTCTTTTTCCAAAAGATAATTAATTCTCACATGGTCACTGCTAAGCTGTCATGTAGCTGGGACACTATCGCTAAGAGGTGTCCCCCACCCTTTGAAAGAAATGAAGTGACACTAAAGGAAGCAGAATGGTCAGGAGAAATAGGACTACAGGCTTTCGTTTCTGGACTGATTCCAACTCTGCAATGAACAAGAGGGAGATTACCGTAGCCTGCGACTGCCCGGAGATTGGGGGGAACCTGTCCCCCAGGAAGCTGTCGGCCCCTGTGGCTGTTCCTTCTGCCATCACTGGCCCGCAGGGAACCTGTGAGAAGGTAAAGAAAGGTCCTTTTATGTTCAGTCTCTCACCGCCTCTGAAGCCGCCCCTCAGCAGCCCTATCTGCTTCACTCCCTCTTTTCTTGGCAAGACTAGAAGTCCTTTGTAAACATCCTCCCGGAAAAGCCTGTAGATCTGTCTGATAAACTTCGAATAGGGGCAAGTTTTAACTCATGTCTCAGAACACACTGGATGGAGGAGTTACACGATTATTCTCTTTGGAGAAGAAGTTGAGATCCCGAAGCATGAAAAAATGTCAAGGATACTTTCTTGGTCTGCTGTTGCACCTTTTTTCTCTCCCAAGTTCTTAGGAGCCTTGCCAGCTTGCTCAGAGAAAGGGGCCCAGGCTTTTGGTCCAAGATGGGTAAGATTGGGAAAGCAGGGGAAAGGAACATTCAAAGATGCGCTCCAAGTTAGAGCTAGCCAGTGCCCAGCCCCACAGCCAACAAGGTCAGAAATGCAATTTTGCTTTCAAAAAGAATGTATTGGCAAGCTCAGATCTCCTCTATCAGATCCACCCATTTCCCCCTTCTTCCCAGCCTCCTCCCATCACAAGTTTTAGGAAGTATATTTGTCTACTGGGAGACATTGCTTTCCTCCCTTAGATTCCTAAGGACCCACACCGCAAGGTAGGGGATCCTGTGGAGTTTTGGGACAGCGGCCTCACTTCTTCCTATCCTGATCTGGTTTCCTACCCTTGGGATTCAGCCGCCTTCTTTACTCTGGGAGCATGATGGGAGATTTCCAGGAGGCTACGTTGTGCAACTGAAACAGCGAGAGTCTAAATTAAAATTATTACAGCCAAGGACACTGCCATGAATCTCCTGCAAAATACCCTCCTCAGTTCAAACACACTTATCCCATCTTTCTTGCTACTTTCTGAAGCAGTTCTGGAAGTCCTCTTTTCTGAGTGTCTTTACTAGGTGTAATCAAAACTGCAGGGAATGCTGCTGCTGAGTGCCATCTAACAGAAAGGCAGGCTGGTAAAACATGACAGCGTGTCCTCCTCCTCCTTATTCACCAGATCTGGCACTGTGTGACTTCTGGCTCTTCCCCAAAGCCAAAATCACCATGAAAGATCAAAGTTTTGAATCAATTTAAGATATCAAGGCAGCCTCACAAAAGAGGACTTCCAGAGCTGCTTCAGCAAGTGGCAAGAATGATGAGATAAGCGTGTTTAAAACAAGAGGTAGTATTTTGAGAGGGATTCATGGCAATGTGTCATTTATCGTCATAAGTTGTTTTTTATTTGAGCACACACTGTGTTTTTCGATCACACCTCTTAGGTCAGGCATGTGTTTAACTTTTAAAGAAACTGTTTTTCAAAATAGTTGGCACCTTTTTACATTCTACCAGTGGTGTTTGAGGTTCTGGTTCCATCCCATCTTCACAGCATGCAGCTGGGCTCATGTTTTAGTTTTAGACATTCTCCTGGGACTATGGGAGGTCAACCTAGGGTGGTGATTTGCATTTGCATTTCCCCAGTGATCAGTGGTAAGAAGCATCTTTTTTTTGTTTATTTGTCTTTGCATTCTTCTTGAGTGAGATAAGATTTCCATGGGCATCTTTTGCCGGTTTGGTAACTGGTTTGTGCTATGGTTGAATGTGATTTGTTCCCAAAGGCTCATGTGCTGGAAGCATGACCCCAGGGTAGCAGTGTTGGGGCCAGAGATGGGGGCCCACTGGTCCATGGGGCTGCACCTGCAGAAGGGATTACTATCCTCCTCAGAGGACCAGTTTGCTCCCCGAAGCACGGGCTGTGCCAGGAGAGCAGCCCTTCTGTGGTGTTTTTTTTTTTGTTTGTTTGTTTGTTTGTACCTGGGATTAAACTTGGGACCTTGTGCTTGCAAGGCAGGCGGCAGAACCACTGAGCTAAATCCCCGGCCCTGGCCCTCTCCGTTCTCTTGCACCTTCTGCCAGGGTTGTGTGGGAGGGTCCCACTTCTCCACTGTGGTAGTGTAGCCAGAGTGAGGCACCACGGTCTTTGGACCTTCCAGCCACTAGAATCATGAGCCAAACAAACCTCTTTTCTTTTTACGTTATCCAGAGTCAGGTATTTTGTTATAACCGTACAAAAGAAATTAGCTTGTTTTTTATATAATCTGGACACGATTCCCTTGTCAGATTTGTGAACTGGAAATATTTTTTCCAAATTATTTTTCCTCCAAAGCTTTTTAGTGTTAAAACAGTGCCTTTTGCAGAGTATTGTGTTGCATACCTATAATCCCAGCATTCAGGAGTCTGAGGTAGGAGGATTGTCATAAATTTGAGGCCACCCTGGGCTACATAGTGAGAACCTGTCTCAAAAAAAAAAAAAAAAATAAAAGCAAAATGAAACAAAAACAAAATAGTGTCTTTCAAAGAGAAGTTCTCAATTTTGAAGTACAATTATTAATTGCTATTAACGTACAGTACTGTGTTTTTGGTGTTGTATCTAAGAAATTTTTGCCTAATCCTAGAACATAAAGTTTTTCTATTATGTTTCTTTTAGAAATTTTACAAATTTAGGTTTTATATTGAGGTCTAAGATCTATTTTAGTTTATTTCTTGCCTGTAATGTGAAGCATAAATAAAGTCCTCTTTTCCTTCATTCTTTATCCCTTTTTCTAGCACAATCTGTTGACTAGATGGTCCTTTCTCCACTGAATTGTTTGTGCCCAGTCAGTGAAAATTGATCCACTATATATTTGGGATCTATTTCTGTACTCTATATTGTTCCAGTGATCTATTGTCTTTGTTGTGAAATACCACACTGTCTTGATTATTGTAGCTTTAACATAAATCTTGAAGTTAGATTATATTACGTCCTGTAACGGTGTTCTTTCTCAAAAGTGTGTGGTTGCTCTATTTCCTTTGCATTTCCAGGCTGCTCCGGAAAGGTATGAGCTCAGCCAGGTACGAGCTCAGCCAGTGGCACTAAGGCAGCCACCTGGTGCTCACGCCCGCCCATTCTCACAGCGATGGGAGCCCTGGAAGGAGGGAGGGCCAGGACTTGCGGGAGGCTGATTGGCAGGAGGGCTCCGATTCCAGTGGAATGTTTTCTTGGGCCTCGGCTTCCCTTTCTGGATGGGTGGATGAGCGGAGGTTGCTTGGGAGTGTTTATCTTGAGCACGTTTATTGGGTTTCAACAAAAACACAGGATATTGGGATGGATTTTCGTGGCTGAGGGTGACTTGCAGGCCACCTCAGACACCTCCTTGAGGTGCGCTTTATTCAGCCCTTGTCGCTGCTCAAATGCCTGCAGAAAACAGATTTAGAGAGCTGGGCCCTTAATCTGACCTCATTATTGAGAGACAGCAACTTGATTGCAGTACTGTGAATCTGGCTACACCCTGGGCCTCTATAAAACCCTTCCTGGCAACCAGGATCTTTAGTTAAAGCCATGGTTTGCACCTGTTTGCCCAGAATAGTCCTGGTTTTTGCTTATTGCCCAGGTACAATTTTTTTTTTTTGGTACCAGGGATCGAAGGGGTACAATTATTGATAATAACCCCTTTCACTCCCCAAAGCGAGCCAGGCTAGATGATAAATTATACGGTCACCCTAAGTAATGCTTTCCAGCCTAGGGGCCAGTGTGGAGACAGCATGGGCGGGGACGATGTCTCAAAGTCACGAGCATAAATGGGGACAAGCATATACGGTTTCTTTGTTATAAATTTTGAGACGGAGTCTTGCTATATAGTTCAGGCTGGCCTTGGACCTGTGGGGACCCTCTTGCCTCAGCCTCCTGAGTGCTGGGATTCCAGGCGTGTCCCACCACACCTGGCTGTTTCTCTTAATCAGCAAAGAGAAAGTAAACCACTGTTTTAAGGCTCTAAGATGATGTGGAAGTGAAGGAGAGGAATCATGTGAAGGAGGGGACATGTGACATACAGGACGCTTATGCTAATCCAGTCTTGCCCTCCCCCCCAACTCCTCTCTGAACCTTCTTTCTGCCTCCTTGGCTCTCATCTAGCCAGGAGGAGGGATGGCAGCCCTGACTCTGCCCCTGGCCTCGTGTGTGCCCTCTGCTGGCAGACACTTGTCCCTCACCCCAGCACTAGGTGTTCTCGCTGGCTCTTCCTGATCCTCTGCCCTCCATTCTTTCTTCTCCCGCCTGTGTTTACTTGCACGTTGCCCTTGAGGGTTGCATGAGTCACTTGTGGGACAGCGCTGTTGTTGGGCACAGACGAGGACACAGGCAAGCGCTGCCGGGTGTGCTGCCGCCATGACATTCACAGGGCACTAACTCTTCCCCGAGCGTGATATTGCAGGGGACATGGTGGTGCACACAGCATCCCGTACCGGGGGTGTGGTGCCTGTGAGCATGCACCAGGCCCTCACACATGTGTGCACACAGGTACCTGCTCAGGTTCCTGTCCTCCAGCCTGTGTTTCTCTCAGGAAGCCAAAAAGGGGTATGGGGGTGGCTTCAAATCCAACCAGTCTCTCTTTCTTTATTTTTGGTACTGGGGATCGAACTCAGGTCCCTGTGCTTACGCAGCAGGCCGTGAAACCACTGAGCTAAATCCCCGGCCAAACCAGTCTCTCTGCCATGCAGTTTCCCTGTGAATTAAGCAGCGTGAACCTCTGATCTCAGTCAGACAGGGAAATCCGGGAGGCTGAGCTGAGGAGCTGGTCCCTGGGGGGAGCCCTGCACGAGGACCTGCTAAGCCCTGGGAAGGAGGACATGGGGAGGGCCTCTCATGGCCAGTGTGGGACAGGCAGGGCTCTGCCCAGAAGCTGTCAGGGGCTGCAGAGCTGGGCCGAAGCCCATGCTGTTGGTTGTGAGGACCGCTCTGGTCCTGATGATTTATTTGTGAAATTCTGGGGGCAGGGGACAGGGGAGTCACTGCAAAGCTGGGTCCTGTCACAGGGAGGAACTGGCCCTTCACTTTCTTGGTCCTCGGCTCTTTGTGCACTGGATGAAAGAATTCCATCCAAATGCACAGGCAGCCAAGCAGAAACCTAGGGAGAATTCACTGAAAAGTAGAGACAAGAGGGAGACAGTAAGAAAGAGGGCAGGGCCACAGTGGCATCTCCTTGAGGGTGAGTTTGGAAGCATTTTGTGCACCTAAGAACTATTCCTGGGGTTCAGAGAACTCAGATCATTATGATGCTCATTAACATTTTACTTAGAAGTTACTTAGGAATTGCAAAATGTGGTCAGTGAGTCCTCAGAGACTTTAATCATATGATACATTGAAGTCTTTAATTAATTAGCAATGGCTGTTACTTTTTTGTTGTTGCTTTTTGAGGCAGGGTCTTGCTATGTAGTTCTGGTTGGCCTTGAGCTCATAGCGATCCTCCTGCCTCAGCCTCCTGAGTGTTGGGACTACAGGCATGCACCACTATGCTGGGCTTGCTTGGATGCCCTCTCCCTGTTTGCCCCTCAGGCCCTCTAATGTCTGCCTTCCCAACAGGAGGAAGACTCACAGGTGGACCAAATCACAATCAGATCCTGGAAGCTGGGCAATGCAGCCACTGAGGCAGAAGAGAGAGGGGGAAGGGAGAAAGAAGTGGGGTGGTTGGGGTGCATGGGTGGGAGGTGTGGAGAGAGAGAGCGAGGTCCTCAGGCAAGACCCCCAACCCAGCTCTGCAGAGGAGGAAGAGTAGGAGGAGTTTCTGTCCCCCAATACTGTAAATCCATGTCCTCCTCTCCAGCCACTGCCCGCCTCTCTGGCCGACTCATTTCTGCCTTTTAGCTGTTCTCCAGCACCAGCCCAGGATGTATGTTTTCCTCTTCTTTCCCCCAGAGGTTGCAGCACCTTAGGGCAGCTCCTGTTGTTGTTCCCTCTCCCAGCCGTCACCCCCCACCCCCCAAGACACACAGGGACACTCCTGGATCCGGGGAGAAAGCAGGTGAGAAGTGGCCTGGCCAAGCCCAGGGAGGCAGGGAAGGGTGACAGCCTGCTGGCCAGGGCGAGCTGGCACTGGGTCCCCGCCATGGGCTTCCTCCGCTCCTCGCAGCCCACTCCCTTCAGAGCAAACACTTGGTAGCAGTGAGGGGACAGAAGGTCACTGAGGTGCTGAGAAATGCCAGCTGCCTGAGGGGAACCTGAGCCCAGAAGCCCAGATGACTCAACTGCTGTCAGGTCGCCAGGGGCCTCTGTCCAACCCGCCCGGGGCCTCTCCCTCCCCTACCCCAGGGAGCGTGCACCGTGCACCGGAAGGGACTCTGGTCCCCCAGGGGTAGTGAGAGGGCCACAGTTTCCTTTAGAAATGCTGAGTCACGGGTGTGGCGGCTGCTCCGACTGTGGCTGCTAAATCTTCACACTGGGAAGTCTGGAGAGAATGCAGAGTCCGGGTCCCCCCACCCCTGCGGGTGTGCTAAAGCTTTGGGAGCTGAACCTCAGATCCTGGGCCTCCTGACATGCTGCGTGGCCCAGGCTCTGGACATTCCTGTCTTCTCTTTCCTGTTCCACTTGGAAACTTGGCCCTGAGAGGGGCGGGTCAGGGATTTTTTTTTTTTATGGGGGAACAAGGTCCCACTGTGTAGTTCAGGCTGGCTTTGGACTCATTGCATAGCCCAGGCTGGAGATCCTCTGTCTCAGCCTCCCAAGTGCTGGGATTACAGGCATGTGCCACCACACCCAGCTTCGGGGATGGGTCCTGGTGACCAGTATATATAAGAAGTGCTGAGGGCCGGGGATGTAGCTCAGTGGTGCTGCACCTGCCTGGCAAGTGCAAGGTCCTGAGTTCGACTCTTGGTACTGAATGGGGGAGGGAGAAGGGCTGTACATGTTTGTTGAATGAATAAATGAGTAAAATATGAACCGGAGAGAGAAAAGGAGGTGGAAATTGAGATTGGGCAGAGGCTGGGTATCAGCATGGATATGTGAGATTTAAAGGGGTTCTGGGTCTTGGGACAGAAAATGTCTTGGATGGGGCTCTTGGGGCCACTTCGGACTCAGTCTCATGGAGGGGGGGACCTATAAACCCAGCTCCGGAGGCTGACAGCACCAAGGCCACAGGGATTTGGGCCAGGGCAGGGCCTATTTGTCTCCAAGTCAGGTTCTTCTGGCCCTGCCCGGCCCCCGGGGGGACTTAGAGAGGCAGCTTTTCCTGGATAAAGACTGTCAGGCCTGACTCCAGCTCAGAAACCAGTTAGACCTGGCCGGGCTCTGCCTTGGTGGCTGCCCTGCCCCAGAGCCTCTCCCAACCTATCCTCTATTTCCCCTATTCTCCCTTACCTACCAGCCTCCCGGATGCCCAGCCTCTTAAAAAGGAAGCATTTGTTCTCTGTCTTCACCTTTGGAGACCCCGGCTTTTCTTCTCATTCTTTACTTACACCCGCATTCCCAGGGCTGGGAGCCCAGGGTCCCCTCTGTTTGTTTTTGTGGCACAGCACCAAGCAATAGGTGCTCAGGTACAAAACTCTAGGCAGCCTGGGAGCTGTGTGGCTGCACTCAGGGGTGTATGCCTGTGATCCCAGCTACTCAGGGGGCTGAGGCAGGAGGGTCTCAAGTTTGAGCCCAACCTGGGGGCAGTTTAGCCACTTAGCAAGAGCTTGTCTCAGAGTAAAATATAAAAAGGGCTGGGGATGTAGCTCAGTGTGAAGGCCCTGCATTCAGTCCCCAGTGCCACGAAGAGAAAAGTGGCTTGTGGGTTTTCTTTTTGTGCCTATTAGCCGAGTACAAAGTGTTTGCTATTTGACCTTCATTTAATCTCGAGAATGCTGAAAGACTGAAGTAGGCTCTAAGCCAAACTAAAATCAAGTTAGTGGGAAAGACTTGGGGAGCAGGGATCCCCACCAGGAGGGCTCGGGAGCCCCTGGGCTGTTAGCATCAGTTTTCAGAGACGC
Organism: Heterocephalus glaber; assembly: GCF_053883595.1. Lineage (NCBI taxonomy): Eukaryota > Metazoa > Chordata > Mammalia > Rodentia > Bathyergidae > Heterocephalus > Heterocephalus glaber. Next base: position 61,841,094 of record NW_028258324.1, read on the forward strand.
AAGGACCAGTTCCCTTCAATCACAATTTCCAACCAGATCTGCTTTGGTCTAATTCAGGAGTGAAAAATCCCACATCCATACATAGTCAAGAAAGCTCACAGGCTGTGGACAGCATGTGCCTTCTCACGGATGGCTCTTTTGGGGTGGAGTCTACAAAAATTACATATTCAGTTGTTTAATGTTTCAGCTAAAGGGCAGGGAAAACACCAGGCCATCGGCCAGGGTTCAAGTCAGCAGCTAAGAGGCTTTTTCTTTTTTAAACCTGGTACCAGGCTCAAACTCAGGACCTTATGCCATTGAGCTACATCCCCTGCCCCTAAGATGCTCTTGCTTGGTCGTAACTGAAGCCAGAGGTTGTAGAGATGCCCACCCTGTGCTCATGATGTCCCAGGGTAATTTCAAGTGATGTCACAGGTTGCTCAAAATACAAGTCTACCTTAGTTGAAAACTTACACACACACACACACACACACACACACACACACACACACACACAGCATTAGCTTTGCTAGAAGTTTGTTTAGGGGATGAGAACTATGAAATCAAACAATAGATAGGCATCTCCTATCCAAATGTTTTACTTTACAAAGTAAAAATTATCAAATAAGATAAAATATAAAACACTATTTCTATTTTTTACCAAGGGGAACTTTATTATTAAGAGAAATAATACAAACAGATAGAAACAAATCCTGAAACCTTCCAGCGTTTGACTACAATTGTTTCAGGCTAGTCCTGAACTCACTATGTGGTCCATCCTGGCCTTGAATTCATGTGATCCTCCTGCCTCAGCCTCCTGAGTGCTGGGATTACAGGAATATGCCACCAAGCCTGACTTTGTTTTGGTGTTTTGAGATAGGGTCTTGCTATATAGTCCAGGCTTGTCTTGAACACACTATGTAGCCAGGCTGGCCTTGAACTTGTGGTGCTCCTCCTGCCTTAGCCTTCCCAGTGCTGGGATTTCTTTTTACTTTTTCAAAAATGTGACCATTAGATATTAGACTAAAATTGCTTGTGGGGCTCAGATTTTACTTCTCTTGGGCAGTGTTAATCAAAGAATTCCCAGAACAAATTCCTTACTGTGACCTTGAAGGCCCTACGTGATCTGACCACTGCTAGCTTTCCTGGCCACAGTCTGGACCACAGTCCCCATGATCACCATGGTCCAGGCTCCTTAGCGCTTCTGCCTCTCTAGCTCACCAAGCTCCTTCCTGCCACAAGGATGGTGTCCCACTGTGGCCAATCCTCTAACATTCCCTCCTGGACCTCTACTCAGTTGAATTCTTCCACCATTCAGGCGCCATCCAACTTAGCTATCATCCTCTCAGGACAGCCTTGACTCCTATTTCTAAAACAGCTCTGTCCCTCCCCCCAGGAACACTCCAGACCATTTCCCTATTTCATTTTCCTCAGAACATTTCAGAAATCACCTTGTCAATTTTTGTTTGTTTTATAGTGTATCGTCTAGGTCCTCTTGATGACGGTTTAACCTCTGAGAAAGCAAGGACCTGGTCTATCTTATTCTTTGTACCTCAGTGCCTAGCACAGGACCTGGCATATGATAGGGTACAATAAATATGTGATGCACAAATGAATTGAGAAATACAGAAACATTGAGAAGCCAGGAGTTTGGGAATGACCTGTTAGTTAACTGCTATGTAACAAATCATCCCACAACCTAGTGCCCTGAGAAAGGAAACCAGCTGGCTTTGTACTTGGCCTAGACCCTGGGAACATTGACTTGCTGTCTATTTAACATGACCTCATGCGATTTCTCTGACTGCATCAATATGACTTTATTTTTCCATCTCCTGCCCAGGTAGATGGTTTGGTTCTCCACTAAAGGAACTCCTTGTTACTATTTCAGTAGAAAACATCAACACAGTTTGTACCTTAAGTTTCTTTGACTCCTTTATCTTGAAATCCTCACCTTGCAATTTCCACAGTTTTGGGTCGTTTCACTGCGACTCAACCCAATACCACCCAAGTCCCACTACCCTACACCAAGCGTGGAATCATCTGCTCATCCTGACCTTCCTTTCTCCCTTGGACACACTGCCAATTCCTTGCCAGGTGGCGCTACCCCTCACCAAGAGAGCAGCAATCTCAGCTTCATCTTTTCCGTAGGCTGCTGCTATGGTTTAGATCTAGAATGTCTCCCAAAGCCTCACATGATCAGAGGTGGGGCTTTGGGAGGGTAACGGGATCGTGGGGACACTGTACTCATCAGTGGATTAATGCCTTATTCATTCAAAGCTGACTTGCTATGAGGAAGTGGGCCTGTTCAGAGGCGGGTCCGTGGGGATGTGACCTGGAAGGGTCCATCTCCCTCCCTGGCCCCTTCCTACTCTCTCTCTGCTTCCTGGCCACCATGACCTGAGCAGCTTTCCTCCACCAACCCCTTCCATCGTGCCTTTCTTGCCTTGGAGCCAGCCTACCATGGACTGAAACTGTGAGCCAAAATAAACCTCTCCTCCTTTAAATCTTGAGTGTTGGGTATTTTGTCTGAGTGTGATGAGAAAGTGATTAAGACAGCTGTGTTGGTGATACGTGGGAGCCAGCTTTTGATAAGCCCCAAACAACTGTGTTGTGGTCTCTCATCATTTTGTAGGGTGACAGAGCTCAGTAGGGCGACTCTTCTGTTCCGGTGATGTTGGTTGTGCTACTGTCATTGTGGGATGCCACCAGCTGCAGCATCCACAGTGACTCCCTCACATGTCTGGTGGCTTGGTGATGATAGCTGGAAGGCTGGGCTCTGCTGGAATGCTGCTCTGGCTGGACTTCTTCTCTGTGGAGTTTTGTTTGTTTTTTGGTACTGGGAATTGAACCCAGATCCTTTTGCTTGGCAATGTTCTACCACTGAGCCACATCTTTGTGTGGCTCCCATACCCTCTTTGTGTGGTCCTGAGGCCATTCCTTCTCCATGTGTTGGGTAACCCCTTGTGGTCTCCCCATCAGTGTGACTGATTCTTAGGTCATGGCTCAGAGCTCCCCAACATGCCAAAGCAAAGCCAGGCCACCTTACATGTTACAGTATCACTAATGCTGCCTTCCATTTGATAAAGCAGTCACAGGGCCAGCTCAGAATTAAGGGGAGGGAGAAAAAACTCTGCCTCTTGCCTATGGGAGTAATACAAATTTGCCTCCTCTTTAATCTACCGGAGAGCTGAACTCAGATGGAGATGCTGGCTCACCATCAGCCATCGTGCTAAGGGGAGAGGGGAAGCAGAGGTCAGGTAGGGCCCAGAAAGTAGGGAGCCTTCCCTTCCCTTCAGTCCTCAAGCAGAAGCCCTGGGGCTCTCAGAAATCCTGCTGCAGGACCTGGGGAGCCACTGCTATGTTCCCAGCAGCCACAACACACCAGGCAGCCTGGGTGGGGTTACTTGGGAAGAAAAGTTACCCATAGTCTTTTGTGCCAGGTTAGCAGCAAGCAACCCAGCATGGACACTGGGGGCACAGGAAGAGCGTGAGAGGGCACACAGAGGGCTGCCCTGAGCTGCACCAATGATCAGGACAACTGGGGAATAATTTCTCCAAGCTGTGGTCAAAGACTGATTTTTAAAAATGCAAATACCTTGGATATAAAAGTAGCACAACTGTGTTTGGAAAATGGCAAAAAAATAAAAAGCATCTCCCACATTCTCTTTCCCTAACACAGCCAGGCGTTCTATTCTGGTCTTACTGGAGAGTGCATGGTCAGGACAGTGTAAGGAGTCCTGTGCAAAGGGGCCCAGCTGGGAGAAAGAGGCTGGGCCAGGGCATTTCCTGGGTCTCCTCAACCCAAACATCCTGGACTCTCACTCCTTGGAAGGCAGGGCTTGGTGGAGCTCTCCTGAAGGAAGCAGTTGCACCAGGGTCTGAGAACAGCCAGGAGGTAGGACAGGGAGGGAGGGAGGGAGGGAGAGAAAGCAGAGACATATGAGGGGTGATGGAGAGGTATGGTGAAGATTTAAATAAAAAACCCCCAAAACCTCATGACAACAAAAGACACATTACCAAGAAAGATGGGATAAGTGTGTATAAAGTGAGAGGGAGCATTCTAAGGGGGATTAGTGGCAATGTGTCTTTTACTATAAATTTTTAAAAATGTAAACATTCATCATACATTTTGATCACTCCCCATGGATCAAACATTTATAGCAATTTCTGTCAAATAAAACCGGGACGCTGTGTCCTTACCCACTGTACTCACCAGATCTGGCACTGTGCAACTTCTGGCTCTTCCCAAAGTCAAAATGACCATGGAGGGGAACATTTTGAATCAGGCACGACAGCACAGCTAAAGACACCCAGGAAAGGGGATACCAGAGCTGCTTCGGAAAGTGGGAAGAATAACAGGATGAGTGTGTTGGAAGTGAGGGGAGGATTCTGAGGGGGATTCATGGCAATGGGTCTTTCACTGCAATAAAATAACACATTTACCGTCATTTTTGATCACACCTCATATAACCATTGCCCAGGCTGCCGGAGGTAACGCTTTCCACCTTCACCCACCACCCCTGCAAAAGCAGCCAGAGCTTCTGGTTTAAGCAGCTGTGCGCTGCCGTCCTTCAGGATTTGGGCATTGCTCCCTCACGCTGCTGCGACTCCGCACCCAATGCCGCCTGTCCTCACTTCCCCTCCTTCTCACCTCCCTCACTCCCTGCCCCCCTCCTGGCAAAGCTCTGATCCTGGTGTCCCCACTTTCCTCACCAGGACCTTCCTTGTCACCACTCCAGCATCCCACAGCAGCTCCTTAGTCGCAGCTCTGTCACAGCACTGGGGTGACTCTTTTCTTTTTTCATTCATTGATGTCCCTCCTCAGGGTAGAATAGGAGAATCTGTCTTACCCATCTCAGTGGCTGCAGACACTCTGGAGCTTGGCACCAAGCAGACACTGGGCTAATGCTGGGATGGAAGGGCCCTGGGAACTGATTAGTGGGCCGGCGACTGCCCCAGGTCCAGGATGTCTGCACGTGGCTGGAAGGGCTGTGTCCTGAGCTGCAGGTGCCTTGAAGGCGCTCTCATGTCTAAGAAAAACCCTTGGGTAACAGGTGCTTTTATTTATTCTTTTACAGCAGGGTATCAGTGCAGTCAATCATTCACTCATTCATAAGTGGTGGTCTGGCTCTGTCGCCCAGGCTGGCCTCCAGATGCTGTGCTCAAGTGATCCACCTCAGTCCCCTGAGAAGCTGGGGCTACAGGTGTGGGCCTCTTTGCCCAGCTAAATGCTCTTTGCTCCCTCTCTCTCTCTCCCTCTCTCTCTCTCTCTCTCTCTCTCGCTCGCTCGCTGGGGATGGAACCCAATGTGCTAAGCACATTGTCTCAATCACTCTTCTTGTGGCTGAGACACAATCCCCAACACCCATGACTCGACTGCAAAGGAGGAGAGGTTTATTTTGGCTCACAGTGTGTAGAGGCTTCAGTCCATAATCTGCTGGCTCCAGGGCAGGGCAGCATGGCAGAGGGGTCTGGCAGAGGAGAAAGAGCTCACGGTAAGGTGGTGGGAAGCAAAGAGAGAGTGAAGGGAGAAGGGAGGAAATAAACCCTTCTAGGCCACGCCCTCCAGGGCCATGCCCCTTTCCAGGCCACGCCCCAACGATCCTCTCCTCCAACCAGACCCCACCTCCCAGCAGCATTAAACTCGTGGGCGCACGAATCCACTGGTGAGTATCTTCCCTCGTGGTCCAATTGCCTCCCAAGAGTTTCAGCACAAGAGGATTTGGGCTATTGCAATATAACTCACAGCACATAGGCTCTACCTCTGAGATACCCTGCAGCCCTAAAGCCTCCTTTGGATCAAGCACAAACACCAGCAGTCACTGGGAAGCAGTCCTGCAGTTGCATCTAGAAGCCAGCCACTGCTTGGGGCCGGGGATCATTTTGCTTCAGAGATTGTATTTGTTGTGTCACCAACAGCCACACTGTATTGGTGGCTTTTCTGGTGTGGCCTTGCCTGGAGCTGGTGGTTTGGAAACATTACATGCTTTACATGCATTACCTGCTGGTTTCTCTGGGTCACGGTGTGACTTATTCACCTACTAACAACTCTTTTTCAAATCAGACTCACCAATGGTATCCTCAAAATCTAGTATTTTTCTTGCTTCTCAAAGTTTAAGATTTATTTTCTCATTCTCCTTACATGACTAAAATTTTTTTCTATATAATTTTTGATTCTGGAAAAAAAAATCCTAGAAGCAGACATGGTGGCCCATTCCTATAATCCCAGCCCTCTAGAGGCTGAGGCAGGAGGATTACCAGGAGTTTAAGGCCATCCTGGGCTACATGGTGAGTTCAAGGCCAGCCTGGGCTGCATAGCAAGACCCTGAATCAAAAAATTTAAAAAACCAAACAGTCCTGGTAATGCGTTTTGAGCTGGGGATCAGTAATCTTTATGCCTAAGAAAGATTGCATTTGATTTTCCTAATGCGATGCCATTTGGGACAGGAGGGAGGTCCCTGTGAGATTTTAGTTGTCTGTCTGTGTGTTACAGTTGCAAAGCAGGGGTGAGAACAGATTTCCAGTGAATTGGTTCTGGGTGTGTAGTCACAAAAGTGCATGGATCATGTGGGGCGTGGTGGCACACACCTGTCATCCCAGCACTTGGGAGGCTGAGGCAAGAGCATCACTGCAAGTTCGAGGCCAACCTGGGGTACATAGTGAGTTCAAGGCCAGCTTGAACTACATAGCAAGATCCTGTCTGAAAAAAAGAGTGTGTGTGTGGATCACAGAGACCGAAACTCAGTTCTTTTGCCCCTGGTAGGCAGCAGGGCAGGGGTGCTTGTCACCATATGGAGACTGGCTTTGGGCAGAGAGGTGTGTGTTCCAGAGCCCCCACTTCTGTCATTCCTATCTGTCACCTCAGCCAAGTCACCTGCCCATTTTAAGCCTAAATATCTGCACTTGTTATGAGGATAACATTACCACTCCTATTTACCCACCTGGGTTTTGGGGTCAGGGATGGTGTTTTCAGTGTTTGTCTTTTTGTTTTTTGAGACAGGGTCTCACTGTGTAGCCCAGGCTGGCCTCAAACTTGCAGTGATCCTCCTGCCTCAGCCTCGTAAGTGCTGGGATGACAGGCGTGGGCCACCAATCCTTGCCAAGAGATAGTGTTTATAATGTGAGTTGTTGTTGCTGTCATCCCTCTTCCTATATGAGTAACACCAGCTTCCAGGGGTGTGTGGGTTGTGTGTGTGCATTGTCAGCCACGGTGCCATGTGCTGGAGCTACAGGAAAAAAGCATCACTTTTGCCCCCAATTTTGTGTGATCTGGGGTGTGGAGCAGATCAGCAGATGCCATGGTGCAGCAGTGCTGCATTAGATGCCCCAGGAAGGGGCAGGAGGGATGGGTGGGTCAGAGAGGGGCTGGGAGCCATGGGGACAGACCCCCTGAAGCAGGCAACGGAGCTCAGGTCAGGGGATGCCCAGGTCTCTGGGCAGAGCACAGAGTAGGGACACTTTTGGCCCAGGGACAGCATGTGCAGGGGACAGGGGCCAGCAGCGTGAGGGGTGGGGCAAGGCCAGGACACAGCTGCCCAGGAGCATGAGTCTGTCCTATCTGGAGGTCCAGGACACTGGGGCGGGGGCTGCTGAGTTGAACCGATTTGGCTGAGAGGTAACTCGTTCATGGCCCTCAGGCAACACTGAGGGTGAGGGGTCAGTCTAGGGGCACAGGAAGCAAAAAGCTGGAAACTCTTGGCCCAAGGCAGGGACAGTGGGGACTGGGAGTCATCAGACAGGGTGGCCTGGTGGTTCCTGGTGACCCCAGAGAAGTGCAGGGGCCTCGGCTCAAGGAAGACACACTGCCCTGAGAACACAGGAGCAGTGCCCTGGTAGGGACGCGCCAGGACATGCTGACGGCTGCGTGGAGATGGCCATGGACAGCCGAGGACACAGCTGGGGTGCCCAGGAGAGTCCTGGAGGGGTGAGGCTGGGCGGGGTGGGCTCCTTCATGTCGCAGCCCATCTCTGCCACAAAGGCTGAGCAACAAGAGACAGAGACACAGGGAGGAGGGAGGAGGGCAGATTCCCGGTTGAGCCAGAGAGGGTTTGGAGAACTCCGTGGAAAGAGAGGACAGAGGGGAAGGAGGAGGGAGTCTAAAGTGTGGAGTTTGGATGTGGTCAGACCTCACAGATGCTGACAAGGGGACAAAATGTGACCAGACGGTTTGTCCATGAACTGTCCTGGCGAGAGAGGACAGAGGCAGCGCTGGCTACTGATGAGGTACAGGTGCTTCTGGGGAGAGGGCAGGAGCAAGGTCACAGGGGGCTGGCAAAGACTGCAGAGGCTGAGCTGAGTGTAGGGATGCATGCCTGTGATCCCAGCACTCAGGAGTCTGAGGCAGGAGGATCATCATGAGCTCAAGGCCAGCCTGGGCTACCTAGTGAGACACTGTCTCAAAAATCGAAACGAAAACAACTGTGAAGACACGAACTCACATCTATGTTGGGGACAGGGGAATGAAGAAAGGTCATGCTGGGGCTTGGAATTCAGAGTAAAAGTGGATGTACTGTGGGCTGCATCCCTGATGAAGGGGAGGAGGACAGGATTCAGAGCACGGTCCTATAAAGGATGGAGCCAGGTTAGCATGGGGGTAAGGAGAGCTGTCAGATGATGACAGGGATCAGGGGATAAAAGGGCAGGACAGGGGATAGCACCCGAAGAAGGAGGAGTCACAGCTTGCCCAGGCCCCAAGGAGGCCGAGGGTGTGTCCCCCTCCAGCTGGGAGCCACACTCCCAGGCTCTGCAGCCACACTCAGAATCACTGATTCAGCAGGCTCCAGAGAAAGGCAAGGCCGACAGTGGCAGCAGCAGCCAGGGTCCAGGCAGAGGCTGCAGGGAGAGGGGTGTTCACTTAAAACAGAGCTAGTTCCCAGAGACACAGTGGAAGGCTGAGGAGGTCCCTGCCAGATGAGGAAAGAATTTAGGTTACATTTAAACATAACAACTTGGCTTTAAAAAAAAAATTACATGGAGGTTCCACCGCCTGCCTCGAAAGCACAAGGTTCTGAGTTCAATCCCCAGCACCAAAAAAAAAAAAAAAAAAATTAAATTGAGCTGGGTGTGGAGGCACACTCCTGTAATCCCAGCACTTGGGAGGCTGATGCAGGAGGATTGCTGCCAGTTCAAGGCCAGCCTGGGCTTCATAGTGAGTTGAAGTTCAGCCTGAACTACATAGTGAGGCCCTGTCTCAAAATACAAACAAACAAACAAAACAGAAACAGCTTATGCTAGGTGGTTATTATTTTTTTTTTTTTTGCTAGATGTTTTCTTATCCCAGCAAACCATTCTGGTGGCTGTTCATACATTCATAGCAGTTGCTTCTGAAATGGACTTGACCCAAGGCATCTCCTCTCTCTGTTAATGAATAATATTGCAGTTATGGCTGTTTTTACACTTTGATGCCTTTAAGACAAATTTTATAACCATATAGCAAGGGAGAGAGGCTGATGGAAGAGAAACTCCCAGAGAAGTCTGGGGAGATGTTTGTCAGTTGCAATCATTTTTCTCTAGGCTCTGGTCTCTTGTAAATTGGATTTATAAATTGCATATCTTACACTGATGATTTAGTAAAATGTACTGAACATGAAAACAGATCACATGTGTAAGAAACAAAATGGTTAAACAAATATTGTTCCTTAAATAACTTGGCTTTTACTAAACTGTACTAGCAATTTTGAAGGAAAAAATGCATTGATTTGCACTTGACTAAAGGCAATTTAGAACTGGAAGACGACCCCAAAATAGAAAGAATATCTACAGTAGAGCCCTATTGTTAATTTAGATTCCAGTTATTTACTTGGACTGCAGTGATGGCCTCTCTTATTCTATAAATAGTATAAACATTGCCAGTGCCATGTTTAACTCTTAAAGGAATGCATTCTTTGATATTTTAATGCATTAGTTTTATGAAAGCAAGAACCTCTGTAAAATGTGAATTCAGACTCCATCCATATATTTGCAAAAGTTACTGTTTTTTCCAAAAGATATTTAAAGTAGAGATTTTCTGCTAATGTAGACAGTCTTGTTTAGCCAGACCAGTTCGGACAGCTTCCCTAATTCAGTAGTTGCTAACCAGGTGAGGAAAGCTTTTTCCCAAGTGGAGAGAGTCCTGATAACCAACAGGTCACATTCTCTTTTCAGAAAAGCAGTGGTCAGGTAGAAGGGGTGCGAAGAGATGTTTAGGATGGAGAGGCAAAGTGGTGGTTTTTGTTTTGTTTTATGTTTTGAGACAGGGTCTCAATATGTAGCCGAGGCTGGCCTGGAACATGAGGCGATCCTCCTCCTGCCTCAGCTGTGAGCCACCACCTGTGAGTTTTATAATACAAAAATCATGCATTTTTTTCCTTTCTTTCTGTGGTGCCTGGTTCAATAATTATTAAGTGACTAAGGAAGATGTGGTCCTCTCTTTTGAGGCTTGGGGCATTTGTAAGCAGACCCTGAGGTTTCTCGGCAGAGGCCGCACTGGCTTTCTTGTCTGGTAGACATCTTTATTGTGCTTGTTTAGGACTCGTAGCCACTGACATACATCCAGGTAAATGTGCCAAGCGCCATCCTAAATGCATCCTGCAACACTGTAAGCCTTTACCTTCTGAGCCCTAGCTTACAGATGAGATAGTTATAAAGTTGTAGCGTAAAAGTTACAAAGTTGCAGCACAAAGAGTTACAAAGTTGCAGCACAAAGAGGTGCAAAGTTTCTGGGATTTCTCCCACCTACTTGTAGTCCCAGCTATTTTGAGGCTGAAGCAGGAGGATCACTGAAGGCTTGGAATTTGAGACCTGCTAAGGTGACCTAGGGAGATCCAGCTCTTAAAAAGCAGGTGGAATAGGGAGGCACAGATAAGTTAAATAATTTACCTTGGGCTCAAAACTTGAAGCAATCTGGAGCCAGAAGCTAATCTCTGAGCTATAATGTAAAACAAGGACCTGGCAGGCAACTATCCCCAGCCCCCTTTAACCTCCAAGCCAATTTGTACAGTGCTTGAAAGCAGGCAGACAGCACTAGGTTCATCTTCCTGATGTTTCCCCAAACCAGACCTCACTCTCCCACTCCTAAGATGGCTGCTGAGTTCATCTTTCACCTGAACTCTCAGTGCCAACGCTCTGCAATCTGTCCCGGTTCCCTCCCAGTCAGAATTCATCTCTTGCCGAGTGCCCTTTGTGTAAGCTTCAGTTCTGGCACTTGGCACCTGAAGCGTGGGATGAGTCACTGGCACTTGAGTCTCCCCCGCTGAGCAGAGCATGGAGGCCAGGAGCGGTCGTGTCGCCATGAGCGTCACTGCTTTAGCGTCTGCTGTACACTGCTGGACTCTTAGTAGATGCTGAGGTTTTATTTATTTATTTACTTATTTTTGAGACAGGATCTCCCCTTGCAGTCCAGGCTGGGCTTGAACTCACTATGGAGCCTAGGCTGGCCTTGAACACGCAGATGTCCTCCTGCCTTGGCTTCCCTAGTGCTGAGATTGCAGGTCTGCGCCACCACACCCTGCAATGCTCAGGGTTTTTGCAAGGGCGACTCCTTTTTCCAAGGCTTGCAGAGTTGCTGTGTCTGGTGGCGAGGCCTTTTTTGTTGTTGTTGTTGGGGTTGATTGAGATGGCCTCACCCCAGCCTCCCCACTTCTGCCTTGGCTCCCCCTAACCAAAGCCTGGCAGGGCCTCTGCTGCCCCGACCCTGGCCTGGGCCCAGTTTCCTGGCCTCTGAACGCGGGCCGGAGCTACCGGGGGAGCTGGAAAAACACCGGCGGGCGCCCCACCCCCGGGCCTGCTGCTTGGGAGGCGGCGGCAGCCTGCCTGCCAGCGGGCGCGGCGAGCTCGTGTGGCCGCGGTCCCCCGGGTCCCCCGCCGCGCCTCCCCCCGCGGCCTGGCCGGCTGCCGGCGGCACGGGCGGGGGTGCGCGCCGTTCTCACGACCTCTCAGGTTGCCTGAGCTCATCTGGGAGCTATTCATTTCCTGCCAGAAAGCAGCCGGGCCTGCTGGGCGAGCCACCTTGGCCGGGGCCGCGGGGCTGGGCCGGGCGGGTGGCCGCCCTGTGCGCTCCCGCCCGAGCCGCGCGCCCCAGGCCTCCGGGGACCCTGAGCCACCCGGGGGCGCGCGGCGGGGGCAGCGCGTGCGCCCATCTGGTTGCACTTAGGCGCCGGGAGGAAGCTAGCAGCGGGTGGTTACCGGCCGAGGGGTGTGGGAAAAGTTAATTGACTTTAATGACAGGTTCCCCGGGACAGCGGGGACGACGAGGGGGTCTGGTTAACCCCAGGCTCCCCGCCACAGGAACGCGTGGGGACGAGGACAGGCGCTACGAACTGCTTGGCGGAGGCTCGGGTCCTGGGTGAGGAGACCCCCAGCCCCCTTCCCGGCCTGCCGGATGCGGTGGGGGGGGGGCAGGGTCTTCCAGGAGAGGCTGGAGCGGAGCGCTGAGCGTCATCTCTCCAGGCGATCAGCACTGCTGGGGGCTGGCTCGGGGTGGGGTGGGGTGGGGTTCGGGGCGCGCCCCAGGCCACATAATTAGGCTAGACCCAAGAGAGCCCAGGAAGCAAGAATGAAGTCATCTGTCCCCCAAGAATTACTACAGAAACAGCAGGGCGCAGGGGGGTAGAAATAAACCCCCTGAACTCTGGGCCTGGCAGTGTCACCGAGAAGGGAATGACATCCACGGAGGCACAGTGAGTTGAGTGGCCTAGACTGGGTGCCACCGAGTGTCCCCTTGGGAACCCGGGGGTCTCCACCCTTCTCGCACTGTACAAAAACAAATGCCTCTTGTAATAGTCTAAACCTAAATTTCAGAAAAAAAGAAATGTCCTTTTTAAACCACCAATTCTTTACAAAAGAAACATTGACTTATTTTCCTTCCATGTATTCCCCCTCCCCAGGAAGACACTATATCTATACATTTTTGGTGATATTAATAAAAATGTACATTTTCAGCAGAGGGAAGGACACAGAAATTTAGTTTTCAGTTGATAGCATGGTTGTGTGGTTTTTGTCCCTATGAATTTCAAAGGCCATGGATGGAGAGCAAACACTTTTATAAAAATGAAGACCCCAATGTCTGGGCTATTTCTACTGGGACAGTTAAGTCCCGGGAGGCCAGAGGCCAGACTTACCCTGTGAATCATGTGCATTTGGGATGGGTGTCTTAATAAGCAGCAATTATTATGTTTGTATTTGAACAAGAGGGAGAATATGAAAAAAATATGATAAAAAAGGGCGTGTGTGTTTCTTTGGCAGAGGGTATGTTGGCCACCTTTCATGTCTACAGAATAAGGCAAAAAGGAGCCAAATTCAAAAAAAGTATCTTTTCTACCTCTCCCTTTGGGCCTGAAGGGATTGGAGAGAAACCCGACTGCTGTCTGCTAGATCAGCCCGGTGATAGAGACACCCCTCTAGCTGGCCTGTGGGAAAGGCCAGAGCCAGGCGGGGGAGAGTAAAGGGTTGGAAACAAGACAGAAAATCGTTGGCTTTATCTTTGTTAGGAAAGCTTCAAAGATTGATCTCTCCCGCCTCATCCTTCTCCTCCCAGAAGCCGCGCTGAGGAAGGGGTGAGAGAGGCCGCCAGTGGCGGGAGGGGCCCGGCCAGGGCTGCAACAGCGGAGCAGGGCCAGACCCACAGCGAGGTTATGTGTCTGGTCTCGTAGGGCTCGTGGTTTTCATTTCCCCAACACCTGGATGCAGTCAAACACCTGGCCAAATCTGACAGAATCTGACAAGCCTTTGTGATGGGATTTGGAAGAAATTCCCTGCAGATCCTGGCACAGTTTAAAGCTGTCCGCTTTGAGTTAGGACTTGTTAAGGAGGGTTATGTGAGCTGAAACCTGAGACAGGCCTTTTGCTTCTATCTGGAGCCCACATCTAGCCTGGAAATGGGGCATGACCAAGCAAAGGGGTCGATGGCTGTTGTACTAAAAGGGGAAGACAGCCTGTGAGCCTGCCAGCAGCCCCCACATGCTTTCTCCATTAGAGCCAAGCACAGCAACTTATCAGAAACACATGTCTGGGCTTGGGCTCCACTTGGGAGTCTAACTAGCTGTCCCTTGGCAGAAGGAATCTGTTGACCTTTCCAGGCTTCTTGAAGAAGGTGCAGAGAGGTATTTCCAATTTTTGCACACTGGTGGTAGACAATGTCTCACTGCACCTAAAGACGGGCTTATTATTGAAGTTCCCCCATGCTGGGAGGCAGGAGGCTGCAGCCCTTAATAAGAGCGATTTTGCTTCGGGGTTGGTGGCTACCGGGCAGCAGAAGCCCTTGGTAGGCAAAGGGCTGGATGGGACACTGATCCCTGAACTTCCTGAGTTCAGTCTTCAGGAGGAAGGAACAGAACAAGGACTGAATGACTTCAAACCATTTTTTTGAAATCCTTCCAGAGAATCATCACAGCGTTATTAGGGAAGCCTTATCAGATGAGTTCTCCTAAGTCAGCTGGAACTCAGTTCATGGAGTGTTGGTGAAAGATTTGGATTTTTAAAACAAACTTAACAAGAGATAATTTCTGAATTCCCAACTTACATATGCTTCAAACTCCACCATGAGCTTCTTTTTATATATTCTTAAAGAATCAGTTCTAAGACATAAAAGCCTTCACTCTTTTATTATATTTTCTCAAATAAACTTCCCCAAAGGAAGATATTTTAAGAGCATTTTCCAAACATCTTTGGCATCACATAAAGAAATCTCGTGTAAAAAACGAAATGTCATCTCAATTTTTATAATACAAAGGCGCAATCCAATATGAACATATAAAATATATACAAATATAGTGCATGGTCAGTCACTTAATACAGCTCTCTACAAAAAAGTAACTTTTTTTAGGAATTAAAAAAAAAAACACAACAAAGTAACCACTGAATCACAAATCTTGTCTCCTAGTGTCCAGATTGGCAGTTTAGTGTCCGGAGGGAGAGGTTGGTGGGGGAGTACGGGCAGCGCAGGCCTGAGCCCTCAGTTCCGCCATGGCCTCCACATGGAGTCCGCCGTGAGCGCGGGGCCGCTGGAAGGAGACCCGGCGTTGGGACCCACCGAGGTCCCGCTGCTGCTGGTGTAGACCGGGATGACTGGGCCGCTGTGCGCAAACGCCCCGTTGGGGATGAGGAAGGCGAACTGGCCGTCCGGAGCCGGCACCACCTGGAAGCCGCCGAACACCTTGGCCGCCTCTCCAGCCTGGCTGCCCAGCTTGCAGGGAGCGCCGCCGGGAGGGGGCGCCGCGCCCCCGGGGATGGGCACAAGCGGCGGTGGCGCGAACGGAGCGTGCTGAGGGCCCCCGGCTCCGGGTGGGGGCGGGGGCGGAGCCTGCAGGGCCGGGTGCGGCTGCCCCGGGTAGGTCATGGCGTTGATCTGGGTCATGCAGTTGGCCAGGTGGCCGAGCAGCCGGGTGCGCACCTCGGTGTTAACGCCCTCGCACGTGGACAGGAAGCGGGTCACCTCGTTCATGCACTCGCTGAAGCCGGCGCGGTACTTGCCCAGCACGCTCGGGTCGGTGCTCAGCGCGGCTGCGGGCCAGAAAGAGACAGACGGGTCACCCAACAGCTCCGGCCCCGGGACCACCGCCTCCCGCCCTGGGAGGTCCCCGCGCCGCGCCTCCCTGACCGCGCGCCCGCGGAACGACCTCGGGTGAGGAATGCGGGGAAGGCTTGGAGCCATCTCGCCACACTGGGGTGGCCACCGAAGCCCAGACACCCCTCCTCGTCCCCTGTCGCTGCATTTAAACCGATCTCTGCCTCACAGCTGTCACCCCACCCTCCCGCGCGACGTGACCTTGAGCAACACCACCCATCCCCACCCGAGTTTCATTTCCCGTTTGCAGTGGGGGGATGGGCGCGGGCGAAACCCGGTGACCCTCGGGCTTGGTTCAGCTCCCAACTGCCACCGGCCTGCGCTCAGTCCCTTCCTCCGCAGCCAAGCTGCCCGCCACCCTCGCGGCTGCGACCTTCTCTCCCTCCCTTTCCGGATCAGTAACAACTTGGAGTTGTGGCTATAAATAAGATCCAGACCGTGGGAACGCGAGAGGGAGCCAAGGCAGTAAAATGGAGCTGAATGCCTCTCACAACCAAGGGCGGAAGTCTAGAAGGAATCAGCGCGCGGCGCGGGGGACGCGGCGGCGAGTGGCCTCACCAGTCATCTGGGCCCGCTGCAGGTTCCGGAGGTGCTTCACTGTCATCTCCAGAATGTCTGCCTTCTCCAGCTTGGAATGCCGGGAGCTCTGCACACAGGAGGAAGCCAGGAAGAAAATCAGCCCCTGCCAGCCAGCTGCCTCGCGGAGCCAGGCGGGATCCCCCAGCCGGGACGCGGCACCCAAGCCCCCGGCGACAGGGGCTTGGGCCTCCCGCCTAGTACAGCGCGGTGCAGGCGAGGGGCTTTCACGCATTGTGGCTGAGAAACAGCGTTTCATATTTTTAATTTTTTAAAAAGCTTTCCCCACTTACGTCTTTTTTAAGAGCATCCAAAATCAGTGTTTTCAGCTGGCTCAGGCTTTCATTGATTCTTGCTCTTCGTCTTTTCTCCATGATAGGCTTTGATGACTGCAAAGAAATTTTAAAAATTAATTTTTTAAAAAGCCCCGAGTTCCCATGGGATCTGCCATTTCACCCCCGGTTTCTAAGAGAGAAAAGAATCCCCCAACCCCATCGTAATGTCTTGGGCGGCTGCAGATACCCAGGTATTGCCCTTACCTTTCTGTGCTCTGATGCTGTCTTTGGTTTATCCGGTGTCGCGTTGACACTGGCAGGGGTAGCAGCCACCGGGGACGAGGAGTTTTTCTCCATTATATCAGCTGGCATTTTCTTTCCTTTTTTTTTTATAATCCCTAGAGAATTTTATTTTTGGAGTCCACGCAAAAAAAATTTTTTTTTGCTTATGTCCCTTTTCCTTGAGATTTTCTTAAAACTACTGAGCAAGTGCTGAGGGTGTATTATATAATATTTTATGACTACTTGGAAGCGCTATTCCAGGACCAAGGAGAGAGGTAGACGGGGGATTCCGCTGTTATCAGCACCGGCTCCGGATCCTGTGTGATCCCCAGGCCCTGGCGGCCTCTATATATATCTGGGACTGCACGCGAACGGCTCGTGTGAAACTTCCCAAACTTTCTTTCCCACAGTAACTTTCAGCCAATGGGAGGAGGAGACACGCGGCACCGCTCGTGGACCGCGCCCCCCCATTGGCCGCCAGGCACAAGGTCTGGCGGCCAATGGCGCGCGCCTGAGCCCGGGGCACCGGAGGCTACAACGTCAATCAAAAGGATTTTAACCCTTTGCTACTCTCCCTTCTGGGCTTTGCTTTACAGAGGATTTTTCCGCTTTGGTTTTTGGTCTGGTCTGTTTCTTTTGGGGCCAAGGTCTTTGCTCTTTATTCTCTTTGCTAGGTGTAATACAGCTACTCTGTAATCATTTGAGATACATTGTAAAAGGGTATAACAAGAAAAAGGACTATTTGAGGCGATTAGGTAGCCAGGGGGTGTTACCGACACAGATGTGATTTCCCGCTCAGATTCTATATATGGGGGGGGGGGTGACCGTACAGGAAAGTATTTTAAATTCCTTTTTGCAGCAAAAGAAATGCCTTTCACTCTTCCGTCTGCAAGTGAGCAAGGTGGTTTATGAACGCCTGCTCGCCCCTCCCCACCCCTTCATTCCTGTCTTGCAGCCGGTGCCGCGGACCCCCAAGTTGCTTTCCGAGGAAACAGAATTATTTCCAACCGGGTAGAAGGGAAAGGGAATTTCAAACGAAAAATGAACAAGGGGGTTCTGCAGGGCAATGCCACCCTTTCCAGTGCCACCCGCGGGCTCTCGGTGCTGCGGCGCCTGGAGGTGGGGGTGCGGCGGCAGCGCCCCCCCCCGCCCTCCCCTTTCCTATTCGCCCGGCCCTGCCCTCCCCGCGGGGGGTCTGGCCGATGTCTGCGCCCTGGGCGCCTGGCGCGCGCGGGCCCTTTAAGAGCCGCGGCGGCCGAGCGCAGTTTGACATCAGCCGGCCGGCGAGGGCGCGCCCGGGGCCGAGCACGTGCCAGGATGTTTTATTGCCGCCGCGGCTGCGGCCGGCCGGCAGGATGTGTGCGTGCGTGCGTGTGTGAGTGTGTGCGCGCGCGCGCCCAGGGGGCAGGGGGCGGGGGCCGGGGGCGGGGGCCGGCGGCGGGCGGGCGGGCGGGCGGGAGGCCGAGGGCGGGGGCGAGGGCCCCGGGAGAAGCCAAGAAGGTAAATAGCAGCTGCTGTGCCGAGCCTGGGAAAACCCCGCCCCCTGCGCCGGCCCGGGCGCCTTGGCGCGCGCTGCGTGGGGGGCGCGAGTGCGGCCCGGAATCCGCGGGGGCGGCGCGGGCTACGAGCCGAGCCCCGCGCTCCCCAGCCCCCCGCGCCCCGGGCCAAGGTCAGCGCTTCCGGGCGGGGAGCGGCGCCCCGGGGCGGGGGTGGGGACCTGGCCACCCGGATTCCGCCGCTGCCTCTCCCGCGGCAGCCTGGGGGCGGGCAAGTCTGCGCGCTCCCGGCCACCACCGCCCCCGACCCCCCGCCCCGGCGCCCGCCGCGGTCACGGGGCGCCTGACCGCACTTAGGAAGCGGCCGGGCGGCCTCTGCCTCCGCGCGACGGCTGCGGTTAGCGCGGCTTCGCGCCCCTCCCCGGCTCGCTCCCCCTCGTTGCGCCTGGGAGGCCGCCGGCGGGCGGCCGGGAGGAGGCGGGCGGGCGGCGCGGGCGGCTGCGTGCTGCCGGCTGGCTGGGCCGCGCGCCGGGAGGAGCCGCCTCCGCCGCCGCCGCCGCTGCCGGGTGCCACGTGGCGGGCGCCGGGCCGGGAGCGCCAGGGCTGTAGCGGCGGCCTCCCTGGGGATCGGCCCGCCGCGGCCGCTGCCCGCCCGCCCGTGTCGCCGCCCCTGCTCCCCTCCCCCGCCTTCTCGCCGCCGGGAGCTTTGCTGGCTGCTGGGGCAGCCGGGATCCCAGCGTCCTGTTTGGTGCTCCCATTCTCCGCGCCGCGAGGCCTGGCACGCACTGCTCAGACACTTCATTCCTTCCCCTGAGCTCACCACCGCGATAATGTGAATGATTTCACTAGATCGTGTCCCGGTTCCTGGCTCTGCGCGACCCCCAGCCCCTCTCTGAGGACAACAGCAGGATCACCGCGAGGGGAGGTGCGGGGCAGCCAGCTGTGCGGAGGGCGACCCACAGCCTCCCTCTGATTGCCCTTGCTCTTGCGGCTTAGATGGTGGTGCCACGGAGGGGGAGGCCCTAAACAGGATAGGAAACCGCACCTGTACGGGGAGCAGTGCCGCTGGGATCCTTGGCGGGCCCAAGAAGCAGAACAGGTGTCCTTAGGACGCCCACAGCCAGGAGGCACGGGGCTTCGTGAGTCAGGCGACATCCGTGGATTTCCCAGAGAGTCCTCGGGAGGTCCTAGGTTCTCCAGGGACGACTAGGTGTCTGGATAGAGGGAAATCCTAGGGAGGTTTGGGAAAATGAAGTTAATTATAATTTGGAATCCTTTGGAAAACTTATGGAGGAGGTAGCCTGTGGTTTGTACCTTGAAAAATAGGAAAAGAACCCTGGAAGTGTGCAGCGTCACCGGCCTGGGGAGAAGGGAAGCACCCGTGGCATGAAAGGTCCAGATCTGGGAGCTTGAGGTCTCTGTTGGGGGAGGGTGGAGCTGGAGGCCAGGTCACAAGACCTTTGAACATCTACCTTTTATCTTTTGGTGCTTTGGGGGATTAGATCCAGGGCGCTATGCATGCCATTCAAACACTTTACCATCGAGGCCCCTCCCCCCCGTTCCTTTTTAATTTTTGTTAAATTTTGAGACAAGGTCTCACTATGTTAACCAGTATTGCCTGGAATTTGAGATCCTTCTGTCTCAGCCTCCTGAGTAGGATTACAGGCTCAGACCACTGGCAGAAACATTTTGCTTAATAAAGGACTTTGGACCTTCTTTTTAGACCATGGAGAGTCGTGAAAGGCTCATGGCAGTTGAAGGGACCCTCAGGGTCCCCCTTTAAGAAAAATGGCCGGTGAAGGCGAAGAGAGTAGATTTCAGCATCAGGACACAAGCCAGTTAGGAGAGTCAGGTGGTGATGATTCTTATATGACAGATGTATATTGACACTTGCTCGGACTGAGCGCACCTGGGCACTGACTGTGGCCCGATTGAACAGGAACCTGCTCATCTTTTAACACACAAGTCCCTATCCCCCACTCCAGGTGTCTGACCCAGGGACCATCGGGCTATGACTGTGTTTACATCTGCACCTTGTTCCCGCCTCCCAGGACAGCCCTGGAGTTGGAGCTAGGGCCTCCCCTCCTGCCACCTTGGTTTACTCACGCTTGCCCCTTGGGCTACTCTGGGATTTTTTTGTGTTTTCTTAGCAAACTTTGGAGTGGGCTGCGCCCTGTGGGGTTCTGAAGAAACCATGAACAATGTCTCCTTTGTTGACCTGCAACCTGGGCCAACAGGGTAGGACTTTGCTTTCTTATTTTAATCAGACAGAAACGTGGTCATGACAAAATTGTCTGTTGCTTTTGAAAAAAGTGGGGTTTTCCTGTGTGTTTGAAATCCTCTTGGGGAAAGGCAGAGTCACCCTCCTTTCTTCAGTGCCCCAAATAAACTTCACAAGCTCCTTAAAATGTTTCTACACCGAGTCTGACTTAAAAAAAACCAAAACTGCACAAATACACTGACCCAGATTCTTCCAAAGAACTTAACCTTTCCCGGGGAAGCGTGTTAACCCTTTCCAGGTTCTCCCCAAATTCTTTCGGGCCAGAAACTGGGAGGACACGGACTGCAGTCTCCTGAGGTGCCACCCACCGTAGCTCCTAGGCTGAGAGCCCTTGTCCTTTGACTCTGTAGCCCCTCTCAATTTGGCACCCTGAAAGTATGTGAAGGTTAAGGAGAGTCCAGGTAGTGTCTTACCTCCCACAGCCTAGTGACTGAGTTAATCAGCAACTCATTTATTGCCACTTGATGAGTGTTTAGCTTGGTAGAATGGGCAAGTGACTTCATGCACACGCACGCGCGCGTGCGCACACACACACACGTATGTTTCTAAGCAGAGGGACAGAGGGCTCAAGTAACCAAAAATTAGCCAATATTTTTTGTCTGGGCCTCTCCCCCAGAAAAATTCAACAAGAAATTGTGGTAGTGCACGTCTGTAGTCTCAGCACTAAGGAGGCTGAGGCAGGAGGATCACCACGAGTTCAAGGCCAGCCTGGGCCACATAGTGAGTTCAAGTCCAGCCTGAACTATGTAACAAGACCCTGTCTCATCGCCCCCATAAAGAAATAGAAATTTTTTGCATATGTGTTCATATGTCATTTTTTACCATCCTTGTCTTGGAGCCTCCTAGGTTTGTCTGGTAGCTTGCTCTTCCGCCTGCCCCACCAAGGGTGATTTCTCTGTCTCGTTGTATCACCTGC
The DNA here is from genome assembly GCF_053883595.1 of Heterocephalus glaber. NCBI lineage: Eukaryota > Metazoa > Chordata > Mammalia > Rodentia > Bathyergidae > Heterocephalus > Heterocephalus glaber. The sequence continues at coordinate 61,862,440 of NW_028258324.1, forward strand.
TTGCTTTTAAACCATAAAACAAATACCTGTATCCCTGGCAGCCTCCCCATTGTCCCCTAGGTATCGGGAATGGCTTGTGGGTTTGGCTTAAAGCAGTAGAAAAGAGAGCAAGAGCAGAAAAGAAAGGTATTTTGCCTGAGGACTTGAAGCCCTTTTTTCCCCTTTCCTCCGCTTGACTGACTTTCTCACACTCAGATTCCCCACAGCCTGCCAGCGAAGTGGGAGCCGCCTTGCCAGGCACTGTCCGGGGAGGGCTATTGAAAGAGCTGGGAAAGCACACGGGCCGGATCTTCTCCCCCTCCCCTCAGTACCTGCTCCGCACCTGTAGGGGACCAGGACGTCCCACACGTATCACCTGATCACAACCCTTTCAGAGACCGTGAGACTGAACATGACTGAAGAGACATGTTTGTTGTCTCCCCGGGGCTGCAGCCAGCTCCTGGCAGCCTGAGCACCCGGAAATGGCGCATTCCAGGCTGCCCGTGTGTGTGGCAGTGCTGGCAGGCAGAGGAGGCTGTGACTCTGGGACAGGGAGGGAGTTGGGCATCACCTTCCTAATGACCGACTTGCTGCTGTGTCCCCGACATCTGGCCACCTGGCCATTTTGTAATCCTTTACTGGAATCATCAGCATAGCACAGATAAGAGTCTATATTTTCATGGCAGAATTCATAACTAGGGTTTTTGATGTGGGGGCCTTGAGTCCCCAGGGAGCCTATAAACCCCCGAAGTGGAACTCTCAATTGTATCTCTATATGCAATTTTATTTTATTTATTTACTTTGCAGTACTGGGTCTGAACTCAGGGGCTTCCCGCTGAGCTATATCCCCAGCCCTTTTTTGAGACAGGATCTCATTAGGTTGCCCAGCCTGTGCTTGAACTTGCAATCCTCCTGGCTCAGCCTCCAAGAGTGCAGAGGTTATAGGACTAGGCCACTTAATGAATGCATAAATGTATCGTTTTTCTTTCCTGAGAGGTTGCGCAGCTGTCAACATAGTTGGGAAGCTCTTGGTAACCAGAAGGGTTAAAGAAGCCATCCTCGAGGTCCCCACGGACTGGTGGAGGGGAAGGGACCCCCAGCCTCAAAGCCTGAGCTGGATGGGGTGGGCTTCCCAGCACTGCAGTGCTGGGGACCAGGGTAACTTCCAGGTAGGTTTGCAGGGCTGCGATTACCGGCCAAGGCCTGCATTGAAAGCAGAAGCATTCATGAGGAGGCTGAGTCCCTACAGCTTTGTTCATAGTTCTTGGGCAGCTGTGTCCAGTGGTTGGATGGAGAAAAGAAAGGGCAAGAAAGAGCCTGCCAAAGAGGCAGAGCTCAGAGCCTCCCACAGCAAGTGCCTGGTGGCCGGGCACAAGCCCTGGCAGCAACTGCGACTCCACACGGATTCCCAGCCAAGCTGGGACCTGGCCGGGCAGAGTGGAGCTGGGGACGGAGAGCAGCAGCTTGCAGCATGGGCTGTTTGCAGCCAGCGCCACCTGGGAGCCCAAGAAGAGGGAATTCGTGCTCTTCTGCTGGGCTGGAAGAGGGTGGAGGGGTGGCTGCCAAGAAAGCCTGCCCTCCGTAGCGTGGCTTCCTTGAGGCAAGGATGTGGGCTAAGGATGGAGCGGCACCCCAGGACTCCGAGATGCTGCTGCCAAGGGCTGGGGCCCGGGATGCTCAGGAAGGTGGGTGATATCCGGCCCCTTAAAACCCGGAGCAGGAATGGCACGGCTTCTCCTAAAAGGCTCAGATTGTGACATCAGAGCAAATGCCTCCAAAACCCTAAGCAACAAAAACAAAAACGCTACCATCAGAGTAAAACAGACGTGAAAGGGGTTGGCACGAGTGTATGTGATACATTTTTCTTTCTTTCCTTTTTCTTTTTGTGGCACTAGGGATAGAACCCAAGGACTTCATGCTGAGCTATATCCAGAGCCCTTTTTAAATTTTTATTTTGAAACAGTGTCTCCCTAAATCATTAAAGGGCCCAGCTGGGCTCAAACTTGTAATCCTCCTGCCTCAGCCTCCTAGATTGCTGGGATTCCAGGCATGTCCCACCATACTGGGCAGAATGTTATTTTAATCATCACAGTCACCTCTCCCTCACATTATGTCACATATCATAGAAGGCGGGAAGGGGGATGTAGGGGAAAGGAGCAAAGAGACCCCTGCATCCACCCACTTTTTTAGTGGATGGAGAAACAGCTGGGGACAGAGTGCCCTGTGCAAATAGCATCCTGAGAAGGAACAGCCAAGCCTGAATTAGGCTCAGATTTTCTGCCTGCTAGCAAGCAACTCTCCCCACCCCAGCTCTAGAGGAGAAACATATTTTGAAATATCTACAGCGGGTGACTTGTGTTATCCAAGGACACATGTGACAGCGGAGAAGCCGTGTCCAGAGCACAGCTGAACCCCCGCTTTGCAGCGCTGCGGTTCCCTCTCATTTGCCCTGGGCCCAGCCCATATGCTGGGGAAAGGAAGGGATCTTGGGTTCCAAGAGACAGGAAGCCTCTTGCAGAGTCACTCAGAACCGGCCACCCGCCCACTGGTCAGCCTGGCCAGACTGAGTGGACGTCTTCCCTGCGTCCTTAATCTCTCCAACCCTCACCTGTGCTCTGATGCAAAGGCTGGAGGAGAATTGTCTGGCCCCTGAGTTCAGTCTTCCTGTGCAGCCAGGACCTGCCTCTTAGGACCCCGGCTCTGGTGCTGGGAAATGGGGAAAGCTCAGAGTTCAGACCTCCAGCTGCTGCCAAGGGTCATGGTCAGGAGAGGGAGAGGTGACAAAAGAATGGGCTTCCTGGGTAGTTCTACGACAGGACGTGCATAGGAGCTGTTTGTTTTCCTTTTAGATATGAAGATTAGAGAATGAGAGGTCCAGGCAGCTGCCATAGCTGCAGCCCAAGACTCTGGTGGCTTCCAGCATGGTCAGGACCTTCTGGTCTCTTCCATGACTTAGAGCTATCTGTCCCTCTAATCTCCTTGTATTTGACAGTTGACAAGGCACTTCCATGTCCATTATAACATATTTTGTTTGTGTTTTGAGACAGGGTCTCGCTATGCAGATCAGGCTGGGCTTGAACTCACTATGTAGCCCAGGCTGGCCTGGAACTTCCAGCGATCCTCCTGTCTCAGCCTCCTGAGTGCTGAGATTACAGGTGTGCACCCCAGCATCTGGCTCCTTTTAGTATTTGTGCTCCTATACAGCCTTGTTTATGACCTAGGCTATCTACACTGGGCAGACTTAGTTGAGGACAGCCCAGGATAGAGAGAGAGGATTTATGTGGTCAGTGCAGGACCCACTGGGCTGGACCGTGGGCTGAGGACACAGGAAATGGGGTGAACAGACTTTCTGGAAAATAATGTGTCTATGGAGGCAAGCAGGCAAGGGAGCCCAGGGCTCAGGAGGACCTGGTTTTCTTTGTCAGGGAGAGCCATGGGCAAGCTAAAATTTCCCAAACTGGGAACAGAGAAGACAAGGGGAGAGCTGTCTGTCCATCCGGTGTTGGAAGTCAGTAAGTCAGAGGATGGATGGGGGGTGGGGAGCTGCAGGGACCAAATGTGTTCTTGAGGAGGAAAACGAGAAGGGAGATGCGGAGAGGGAATTGCACTTGGCAAGTGCCGGACAGGTCTCTAGAGGAGGTGGCCTAGTGGCTCAGAACCACGGGGGAGGTAGACTGAGTGCTGATCTGCTCATCCCTGCCGGCTCTCAACCCGCCAGCTGGAGTTCACCTTGGACACCTGGTGCGTGGAGACTGCAGAACCCATTGGGACCTTGTCCCCAAGTGGGGCTGGGCTGTCGCAGGCCAGAGCAGCTAAAACCCAGTACCCAGGAGGCGAATTCCCTGGAAGCACACAGTGCCTGCCAGCCTGATCTGACCCAAGGGAGGTCTCCTGATAGACTGTCGCTGGCTCCCGGAGGTTGCCAGCTGTGTGTGGCATACACTTGGCGGTGGCCCTCACCTCTGCAGGCTCCCCAGTCATGCAGGAACGCAAGCTCTCTAGTTCAGGTATTTAGAGGCATTGGCCTGGGTGCTGCTCAGCCCTCTCCACCCTCCTCGATTGCCCTCCAGGTCCTGCACCTGGGACAGACGGGACCTGGCGTCTGGGGCTGCCTGTCATACAGGTGCAGGGAGCGCCCCGGCTTGTTTGCTCAGAACTGAGGGAACCTGTGTTTCTGGAAGTCACAGAACAGTCAGGCTTCGAACTGTCTGGCTCCAGGCATCTGTTTCACTTGGTTCTGTTCAGTGACTCTTTTGAGCACCTGGTGTGTACGAGTCAGAATTGTACACCTGTTTGGACAATTGCCTGCTGTTCAAATGTTGTTCATCTGTGGGGACTGGGGACGTCTTAGGGTTATTTATAAAAGTTTCTTTCTTACCTGCCACAGCCTTCGTCTCTGTTGGTTCCCTAGTGAAGAAGCTAGCGATCCCCTTCCCACACCCAAGTAGAAGGAGAATCAAGGCATGAATGAATCTGGACCATAGGAAATCCATTTTATTGCTGATTCAAAGGACCCTCAAAGGTTCAGCATATATTTCTAAATTTTTCTTTGATTATTTACTTATTATTTTTGGTTTTTTGAGACAGGGTATTGCTTTGTAGTTCAGGCTGGCCTTGAACTCCCGGCGATCCTCCTGCCTCAGCCTCCTGAGACTACAGATGTGTGGTGCCACTCCAGGCTTCTTTGATTGTTTCATCAAAGGGGTGGGTTCTTACTTTTGACCACTCCTGGTGAGACACACACACACACACACACACCCGGGGAGCTGGGTCACCCCGCAGACAGCCAGGCCCTGAGTGCTGTAATCAGGTGAATGCAGGGCGCCCGGCTGCCCTGCTTTCCCAGGCCTATCTTTATGGATGGTTATTAAAGACACCATGACACAGCAGTGCGTGAGTACAAAGCCATTCCCAGGGTAAGGTACGTGGGAAGAACTGAGATACTGTGCTCCCATCCAATCCTCCTGTAATCGCAGCCCGCTGTATCTATGCAGAGTTAATGAGTAAGATTTAAGCAGGCGGCTTCCACCCCTGGGCAGCAGATGGGCAGGTCACAGGTCCATGGAGAGAGCGGAAAAAAAAGGCAGGGGACACCTGGGCCAGGTGGGCCTGGTGGGCAGTTCTGGGCTGCACAGCAGCCTGGCGGTGGGCCAGGAGGTCCGGTCCCAGGGTGCCTCTCCTCTGGCTCTCTCTCTTGCCATGCCAGCTCCTTGGGGAGGGGAGGGGACTTTGTAGCCAGGGCATAAGCAGTAACCACACGCAGGCACCTGGGGTTAAATGCACGTGTGGGGTCACACACCAGCACCTGCTGTCACACACCTGTCACCTCTCTGTGCTCAGTGATGTGGAGACAGGGCTGTAAAGTTGAGGCAGCGCCCTCCGCCATTTAAGCAGAGCCTGCCTCTGTGAGCTTTGAGTGTTTTACAGCTGAGCTTTGGCTGCCCAGGTGATTATTTCTATTAGGAATGCTTAGCAAGTATCCATGGATAAGTTCAGGAAAAATAAGATCACAAAGTGGCTAAAAACAGACTCTCGAGCCAGACTATCTGGGTTTGTGTTCCAGCTTGTTCATTTTGTAGCTCACAATTCTTTTTTTCTGTGTTTTTGGAGGCAAGGTCTCCCTATGTAGTCCAGGCTGGTCTGGAACTCATAGAGATCCTCTTGTCTCAGCCTCCTAAGTGCTGAGATTACAGGCGTGCTGCACCATGCCTGGTTGACAGAACAATTCTGGACCTCAATTTACTTACCTGCTTAGTGAGAAGGTAGTCACTGTACGTAGTATGTAAGACTGTTCTAAGGACTAATACATGTTCTGTGTTTAGAATAGTGCCTGTTGAATTGCAAACACAACATATATCTTAGGTACTTTTATTTTTCCTCTATGTATATCACTGATATATAAGATAGTTACCTCCTTGCACCTAACAACATTTACAAGATGTTAATATTTTTAAAATAGATGGATGGTGACTGGAGTAAGTTGGTCCATGAAGATGTTTGATAAACCAAAAACTTCAGTCTCATGGCTTGCCTGGGCATGGTGGTGCACACCTGTAATCTCAGGACTTGGAGGCAGGAGGATCGCCATGAGTTTGAGGCCAGCCTGGGCTATATAGTGAGACTCTGTCTCAAAGAACCAAACTAAACCAAAGCAAAACAAAAAACAACAAGAGCTTCGGCTGCCCTTTCTGACTTGCGGGCTCTGGGGCAGGGAGAAACCTTCAAGACATGACCTGACTCTGTTTCCGTTTCCAGAGAGGAGGGCTCCACTGCCAGGCTCTGTGGGACGCAGATGTGGAGCTTGATGGGGCCCTGGCTCCTTCACTGTGAGGAGCCTCAGACTCGAAGAAAGGAGAGATCTGAGTGGGGGAAGGGCGTGGGCCTGGACCTCGAGGTGTGGGTGTCTCAGGGGACCAGAAGGCACCAAGGGCTTCAGGGAACATTCACACCAGAAAGGTAATGCGGGCCGGGCAGGGCAGGTCACCCCTGGATCTGGCTCACTTAGCTAAGATTGGAAAAAGATGAATATCCAGGACCCTTCCCCTCCCGTTCTGCGTAGGCACCCCTATAGCTTGTGGCCTACACGGGGACATTTTGAGGGTGACAGGAATTGCTATTAACAATCACTGGGAGACTGGCATAGACTGGGACACATGGGCCTGTGAATGCATGTTCTCATGCATTTGGATATGTTCATTCTGTCATCTAAGTGCTTCCAGAGGGACAGCGAGAAGAAATTTGCTGCTGCTGTTTGGAGACAGGGTCTTGCTGTGTAGCCCAAGCTAGCCTGGAGCTCATGGCGATCCTCCTGCCTCAGCTTCCTGAGTGCTGGTATCATAGGCATGTGCCACTACACTGGCTCGTGCATGAATATAGAAAAAGCAGATGTGGCCATGAGAAACTCAGCCACTCTTCCTTGGTTAATATTTACCCTGTTTGCCTTGAATTGGACAAGTCTTTAATGGTTAAAAAAGTACACTTCTTTTCTGAACAGGTCAAAGTCAAGGTTTATGCTTTGTTAATTTCAGAAAAAAAATTAGACAGAAAGCAAAGAAAAACGGCTCCCCTGTCTGAGTGTTCGTTTGTGTGCCGATGTAATGATTAATAACAGCTCGTGGGTTATTGTTCAGTGTGGCCTGGGCTGGCTGGAGCAGGAGAACACTGATTCACGCTTCAGGCATTTAGGAATGGCAAGTGTTTACCCTGAGACAATAAATGAAAGGGAGAGATAAAACCAACACCCAAATGTGCAGAGATCTTTGAATAAAACCTGGATGATAGCACAGAGGTTCGGGCTGTGACACACGCGTGGGCCGTGGATCTGTCTGGAGTGTGACCAGCGGGAGGCTTGGCCTATGGCAGTTTTCCTTTCACTTGGTGATAGGCTTCAGGCAACTTTTCACCCTGGCTTCGGGGTCACCTGCCTTTGTTGTCCCTTCTTCCCCATAGGTGACTCCATGCTAGTTTTTTGGAAAGGAGTTTCTTTATGTGTCTTTATTATTTTTTAATTTATGTTTTTGCAATACTGGGGATTGGATCAGGGAGCACTCGAGCTACATCCTCCCACTCTTTTAATTTTTGAGACAGAATCTCTACAAGTTACCTGGGCTGGCCTTGAACGTGAGATCCTCCCGCCTCAGCCTCCCAAGTAAGAGGTATGGCAGACTCCCACCACCAGCCCCAGCTCTTTCCATGTCTTGATGAGGCTCTGTCCCCTAGGGTTTCATTTGCTGCCCTCTTCTACCTTCCCCTTATTCCAGGCAGGGTTCCGGCAGGATGCACTCGGGCAGACAGAGACATGATTAAAATTGGGGTGAGTGGGGCTAGGGAGGACAAGGGGCTCAAGAGACTAAGAGGCAGGACAGACCGGGGTGATGGAGCTGGAGGGGCCCGGAGATGGCCCCGGACTCGCTGCTAGAGCAGCGGACGGCCAGAGGCTGTTCCTAGGCCCACTCATTCATGGGAGCCCACAGTCCGGTGAAGGAAGATGGGCATTGCCAGTCCCCTTTCTGCAAAAATCCTCTGTTTGGTCCTGCAGGGAGGCTGGAAGCCAGCGCTGGGCCTTCTGGGGAGATGACTTCCCCTCCCCAGGCCACTGATCAGTGGCTTGGTGACACCGTGTGCCACTGCTGGTCTAACTCGGGTCGCTAGGCTGAGGTGGTTTCCACCAGGGTTGCCCGGTAGTTAGGGCCTCACCCTTTGTGATTCCTAAGCCTTTTGGGTACAGTTCTTCAAGATGATGCAACTCGGCCCCTTCTTGTGCTTCTGGACGCTAAACTTAGAAGCCAGGAGGGCTTCCTGGCGGTGGCAGTTGTTGCTCTGGTGATCCACCGTGTTTTGTAAGTTTCCCTCGCCCTTCTCCATTTATTCCCCGGATCTATCCTTAAGGAAGGCTTGCCGGGAATTCTGTCCATTCTGATAAAGAAGAAATACAAAACTCTTTAGGCGTCTAGGTCTTAGAAGAGGAGACAGGAAGATAAATAAATAGGTTTGGGGGCAAATGAAAGGAGGAGAGACCTATTAGGGAGAGTGCAGGGTTAGATCGAGAGATCAGGAAGGCCTCAGAGAGGTTTCCTGCAGCTGTCTGGGAAGCCTTCTAAGATTCAGAAGGCGGGAGCAATGGGCCTGGGGCAGGTCTGTGCCAGTGGGCTCCTGAGGGTCTTTAGTTGTGCTGTCCTGGCTGCCTCCATGTCCTGATTTGATTCACAATGTTGACTTTTCATGGCTGTGTTGACTTGGGAGAAAAATCAGGAGTTGCACAGCGCCAGATGTTGAGTGCCAGGTGTCGAGTAAGATGACTGAGGACCCAACGTCGTGTTTTTCCCAGCCTGCCTTTCCGTTGCATGGTGGTTGGCAGCAGCAGTCACTGTATTTTTGATCACACCTCATGAACACGGTCATGAAAGAGACCTTCCAGAACTGCTTCAGAAAGTTGCAAGAACGGCAAGTGTTTGAAGGGAGGGTGAGGATTTTGAAGGGGATTCATGGCAATGTGTCTTTTTTTTTGGTACCGGGGATCGAACTCGGGTCCTTATGCTTGTGTGGCAGGAAGCGAAACCACTGAGCTAAATCCCCGGCCCTGGCAATGTGTCTTTTACTATAATAAAAAAAAAAATCATCTAAACACTCACCATATTTTGCAATTACCCCTTGTGCAGATGTTTAAAATTTTCAAGCTGTCCAAAAGTGTAGGTCCTGAAAAGTGACAGGTCCATCTGTGACTGCTGATCCCCATCCCTGCCTGGGGCAGTGAGCCTTCCCTGTCCCTGTGTACTCATCCAGGGCTGCTAATGAGCAGGCAACGGCTGGTAGCAGATAGTAACTACCCATCGGGGTAAAGTGAGGCACATTGAAGCCCAGCTCCCAGACTGCTGCGAGGGCTAAAGCAGCTCCCATGTACACTGGGGGGGCTGGGGGGGCTGGGGAGGGAGGAGCATGGCCAACCCACTGCCTGAATTGCTGCTGTTGGCTCAGGGCAAGATTTTGAGGACCACACTCCAGGGGACCTGGGGCCTCCCGGCTCTGGGTCTGTGTCCCTCGGGGAGGGGGGTCTCTTGTTGAGATCTCCCAGGTTGAAGCCAGCTGGTGGGGAAAAAGGATTGGAGTCAAAAGCTCAGAGTCTTCAAGAGGGGTGGGTGGGAGAGAGGGGCAGAGGATGCCAGCCCCTGTGCGGGAGGTCCCTGAGATTTCCAGGGGTCCCTGTAGTCTCCTCTCCTTCACCCTGGCAGCCCTGAGCTCACCTGCAGGCCACCTCCCCAGCCACCTTTCCCGTGGGAATCCGCTGCTGCCAGTGCAACCCCTGAACTCTGCTGGGCCTCTGCCAGCAGCCCCGGAGCCCGCGCCCTGCCCATTACAGTGACATGATGTCGTTTTTATTGAGGCGAGATTAGATTTAAAAAAAAAAAACTTTTCAGAAGTGTGATTCGCATGATCTCCAGTCCTTTCCCTGTGGCTTGAAGACGACAGACCTGCCAATTTCAATTTGCTCCAGCTTTTATCACTAGAAGAAGCTTAGGAGAAAAAAAGAGAGGAGAAAGGATGGATGAAAATATTCCCCTGGGCTGTGGCAGTCAGCATCACGGTGGCCCGGGACACCCGTGTCGTCACTCCCTCAGCGTCCCTGCTGTGATAAGATGTCAGGATGCTGCCCACGACACTGGGTGTCTCTGAGGCCCGAAGTCACAGGAGGGCCGAGAGAGAGCTCACAGCTGTGGGCCTTCCCTGAGTGTTTCAGCAGTGCAGAGACATGGGCAAAACACATGCATAGAAATCTCCTTCCTTCTGCTTCTATTTTATCAATTTTCCCCCTGGAGGTAGGAAGTCCCCTTCCTTCAGTCCATCCGTTTGTCCATTCCACACATTTATTGAGCACCTATTAGGTGCTCAGCTCTGCACGGTAGAAAGGCAAACTCTACGTCATTCACTGTCTACTTTTAATTTTAATTTAATTTAATTTTATTTTATTTTTTGGTACCGGAGATCAAACTTGGGTCCTTGTGCTTGTGCAGCTGGTGGCGAAACCACTGGGCTAAATCCCCGGCCCCCTACTTTTAATTTTTATTTTTGCTGAATACATGGTCACATTCATCTTGGGGAGTTGGTCCACGCACAGGACACATACAACATTTTTTTTTTTTTTTGGTACCAGGGATCAAACTCAGGACCTTGCGCTTGTGAGGCAGGTTTCGGAACCACTGAGCTAAATCCCCAGCCGAACATATACCACTTTTAAGGGAAACCTGGAGTGCCTGCTGGTCCTCAAGGTCTCTCAGATGCTAATGTAACCCTCAGCATGGGTAAACACCGAGGAGCTGCCTTCCATTCCTTCCTCCAGCAAGGCCCCAGCCCCGGCAGCACCTTGAGCTCTGAACTCTTCCCAAGATGCTGTGCGCCCCTCACTCTCAGCGCCTCAGAATTGGAAGCTCTCTGGAAAGAGGAAGAGGCAGGGAGGATTCTCCCTACAGGCTTCAGAGGCCGCGTGGCCCCATGACACCTTGATTGTGACTTCTGGTCTCCAGAGCCAGGAGACAGCACGCTGTTGTTGTTGCAGTTACTGTTGCTGTTGTTGTGAATGCCGGTGTGTGCTACTTGGTCGTTGCAGCTCTGGGAGGTTACATGGCCCACTCCCAGTCCTAGGCTCAGAGAAAATTGGTTCTTTTTCCCCCTTTAGCCTCAATGAAATGTTCAAGAAAATATGTTTGGTTTGAGCTTACTTTTTTGAAGCAGTAATTATAACGTCTTCTCAAAATATTTCATATGTTTACAGCTGTACATTTTTGCACGTTGGGCAATGTGTGGCATATATGGGGCAGGCAAATAAACAAAGGAAGAGATAGGCAAAGTTCCTCCCCAAACAGAAAGAAAGCTCTACAACTCCCTCTCCTCCCTGATTTTTTTGTTTTTAAATGAAACTCAAAGAAGTACTTATTTGTTTGTTTGTTAGTACTGGGGATTGAACCCAGGGCTTTTGCACCGAGCTACATCCAGGCAAAACTCAAACCTGCAGACTCCTGCCTCAGCCTCCTGGAGGGCTGGGGTTATAGGCTTGCACCACCACGCCCGGATTTTACCCCATCTGGAGGGTGCTGGATGGAACCCAGGGCCCCTGCATACCAGGCACGCACTCCACCACTGAGCTAAGTCTCCTGCCCTCCCCGAATCTTTTAAAAAGTAAATTTGCTGAGAACTGCCTGACTCCTTCCATCTCAGAACTGAACACTTATTTGTTTAGCCTGAGCATCTCTGCCCTGCCCCCCCCCCCCCAAAAAAAAACCCCAGGATGGCAATTTCCTGGATGTGGGATCGTCTTCATCTCAAGAGTGCCTTTCTCCTCTGCTCCCTGGAGTGCCTGCCGCAGGACAGCTTCCCTTTGGTGCCCGGAGACAAACCCATAGGCTGGCAGCCAGGAAGCGAGCCTGCCTCCAGCCAGTGCAGATCCGGGAATCTGTGGATCCGCCTGACTCTGGTTGCTGACTAAGTGGCCTGGCGTTGAGTGCCTGCCTGTTGGGGCCACCTGACCTCATGCCTGAGCGGTTCTCATGGTGTCAGCTTGTACTGTGTCAGGGCCTCCTTCGCCAGGAGCTCATGCCTCCAAATGCCTCACTTGCTCACTGTCACAATGGGCCACATCACCAATGACAGCAGCTTGAGGCGCTCATCAAGCCTGAGCAGTCTGGCACAAGGGGACAAGGGTCCTTTTTAAAGCCAGGCACGCCTGTCATCCCAGCACTTGGGGAGGCTGAGGCAGGAGGATCACAAGTTCAAGTCCTGCTTAGACCACTTGGCAAGACCTGTCTTAAAGAAAAACAAGAAGAAAGGGGCTGGAGAGGTAGCTCAGCACAAAGGTCCCCGGGTTCAATCACCAGTGCTGAGAAGAAGAGAAAGGAAGATATGAGATGTGCCACACTGGGGTTTCGGTTGCTAAGGCAGCCCCCTTCTGGCCCAAGTCCACCCAGAACCTCCCCTAGAGACCCCAGCCATCAGCCAGGTCCTGCTGTGCAGTGACTGTGAGCAGTGATCTCGAAGAGTGCGCTGGAGAAACAGGCTAGGAAAGGACCTTGCGGCTGAATAGGGAAGGGTTTGGACAGGAAACAGAGCCCCAAGGACACTGCCTGGCACGGAGGAGCTTCCACGTTACATGAGGCCTGGGGCTACCTGGGCCAAGGTGCCTTCTGTTCTCTCCTGGTGACAGGCACTGACCATGCCATACAGCCGGGACCACCGGCACCCAGCACTGCAGAGCTGCAACCTGCGCCTGGCTGAGCAAGGTTGCCCCATCCGGGAACTTCGTGATGTCTCTGCAGAGAATTCTCTGGGTGAGTTTGTCACTAAACGGCTTCCGTTTGTGCTATTTACTTCCTATCCCATACGTTTGTGCTCCATGCTTTTCTCTTAATCCATTCCTTTAAAAAATAAATCTGTTGGAGATTAAAACAAAACAAAGCAAAGACAAGGAATGAAAGATGTGAGGGAGGAAGGAACGAGGAACTCACCATTAACCTCCCTTCCTAGGTGTCCAGCCCAGGCCCTTGAACGATGTGAACATCGGTCCCAGCATTCCCAGCTGTCATCCGGAGGCCAGGGCTCCCAGCAGGGAATGGAAGGTTCTGGAAGCCACACTTACAGAGGTCTTTGGAAAGTGACCTTCTCTGGAGGACTCCTTAGTTGTGTTAGTGGAACCGAATTCCCTGGACTCCCAGGCAAAGACTCTGCTGCAGGATTCTCCAAAAAACAAGCAGACAAAAGCATATCTCGAATGGCAAGTCACAGTGTCCTCAAGGTAGAGCTGGAGAAACGGGGATACAAAAGGGAAGCAGGTGTTCTCTGTGAGGTGACAGCCATTCATTCCCTGTCTCACGCACTCACGGATTCATTCATGCATTCAGCAGACGCTTTCTGATTGGCTGCTGTCGGCCACGCCCATGTAACGCTCTTGGGAAATGGAGACAGAGTCACATATGGTTGGGCCTAAGGATCAGTCTGTCCGTGCGCGACTGGAAGAACTGTGGGAAGAAGAGAGCTCGACCTGGGGAGGGGAGCAGGGAGCCGTCTCCTTGCTTTCTGGCGGGGTCTTCACGTGGGCGGTCTTGGGTGTTTGTGAGAAATAAGAGTAAAATCTAGTATCTCCTCGACACTGCACCCTGCTGGGGCTGCATGGCTTGTCCTGAGTCCATTTGTTCCTTCTTTTGCAAACCTGCCGGAGCCCCTGCTACGTATCAGGCGGAAGGGACATGTCCTGGACTCGGTGCCCATAGCCTGAGGCCCAGGTGGCAACATTGGACAACATGGAAAATCTTGTCCCAAGGAGCTCAGCGTCCAGGGAGAAGCCAGGTCAGCAAGCAGAGGGCATCAAGGCTGGGGTGCTGACCCGAATGGGGCCGCGGGGTGGGGACTAGTGCACAGGGCTGGGTTGGCCAAGTGAAGGAGCCAGGGCACTGGGCTGCAGAGGTGGGATGTGAGAGGCGGCCTGGCCGCAGATGTGGGTGGGCCCATTCTCCAGGGCTTCCCAGTCCTGAAGCTGTTTGTTCATCCACCAGCCAGCTACGAAGCCGGTATGTAAGGGTGACGCGTAGTGCAGACAAGCCAAGACTCCAGGGATTGGTTAGTGAGCGCCTAACAGGTGGCAAGCCACACTCAAGGGCAGGGGGCAGATAGAAATGGGGACTCGGCCTCTTGTCCTCAGAGAGGCCACAGCTAGATGGAGACGGCGAGGTGCCCAGCCAGTTCCAGAGCGCTGGCTTTTAGAAGAAGCAGAGCCAGCCCACCAGCAGTGACTTTCCTGTTGGGTGGACCTGATGTAGCTCCCACCTGGTAGGGATAGCTCTTAATTTTTTTTTTTGACACAGGGCCTCACTATGTATTTTGGGCTGGCCTTGAACTCCTGGCGATTCTCCTGCCTCAGCCTCCTGAGTGCTGGGATTACAGGTGTGCTCCACCAGGTCTGGCTAAGCTCTTGATTTTTGCAACAGAATGTCAGCTCTGTTGTATTCCAGGCTGGTATCTAAAGTATGAGAATCTGTGGACAGCCATATATATGTATGAAGTAAAGTTCATTTTTATTTTATTTCTAATTATAAAATAACATGATCATTGAAAAAATACAGACAAGGTGAAAGAAGATAACTTCTCTCATTATTTAACATGTTTTCTTTTTCTTCATGATTTTACATGGTTATGACCACTGTATGTACAATGTATACATTGTATGTAATTTATTTATGTTGTTTTTATTTTTTGTTAGTCCATGCTTGCTGTGCACAGCGATCACGCTCCTTGTGTGGAGCTGGCGCGTGCGCCTGTCGCATCTTCAGTCTTTTTTCGTCCCCTCCCCTCCCCTTCTCCACTCTCCCTGCATCTCTTCATCCCCTTTCCGTTTGAGACAGATCTATCTCCTTACTTCCTGTTATCTTAGGAAGAGTGCACCGCCTTGCCAGGATTTAATTTGTGTTATGTTTAGTGAGTATTTGCAGAGAGCTGCCTGTGTGTCCGGCCTGGTGGGGAAAGAGGACCCGAGTGTGGTCCACCCGCAGCTGCTCGGAGGCTGGGAGTAGCGTGTGATCCAGCAGTGCCTCTGAGATCCCCAAGCGCTCGGCCCCTGTGAACCTTCTGCTCTACGGTGGTCACGGCCCAGGCTGCTGGAGGGAGTTAGGAGTCGCCCGCTCCTCCTTCTGCCCTCCTGCGCGCTCCCCTGGGGCTGCATGGGGAGCCCCACCCTCTGCCAGGGAAGTCTGTGCCTTGAGGTGCAGAGGACACCTGGGGCTGAGACAGTGACTCATGTGTGCCCTGGGGCCAAGTTACTTCATCTCCTCTGTTCTTCCTCTTTCAGAATCTCGCAGCTATAAAGGCTCGGTGGTGCGGTTACTGCAGAGCTGTAACGCGCCTGTGCACGCACGTGTGCGCGTGTGCGCTGGCCTTGCTGTTTAATAGGGTGCTAAGGCAGCGGGGGGCTGCGCGGCCGCCCCCAGCCCCTCACGTGTGGCTCTCATTACTGTCGGAGGCGTCAGCTCGGCCGTCATTAGGAGCGGTTCCCACATCCCAGCGCCTGCGCCCTGGCTTCGTGGCAGGGAGCCCAGGCGGGCCAAGCAGCCAGGCATCGAAGGGACTCGGCGGGTTTCCACTTGGCTGAGCAGAAGATGAATGAGGCTCTGTCCCCCACATGGGGTCTGGAATCTTCAATTACGGCAATTACATCAACAGGCCCTCCGCTGGAGAGGTCTGGGCTTCAGAGAAAACTCCTAAAGCCACTGGATTTTCCCTTTCTTTTAACGGCACTGGGTTGATGAAAGGAGACCCCAGCTCCCGTCTAATTGGGCCCTGGGTGGCGAAGGAGGGTGGTCGTGATTTCTCACAGGATCTGGTGCTTTGTCTCAGGATCTCCAGTCCACGGAGCCTCAGGACATCGGGATGGCCCTTGTTTGGTGTCAGAAGACCCGGCTCCAGTCACTTTGCCTCTCTGATCCTCAGTGCCCACATCTGTAAAATGGGCATAGTGCATACCAAGACCCCCTCCTCCTAAGGCCTCAGAGACTCCGAACGCTACCCAGATCCAGACCCACTGGGTATTTCCTGCCTCAGCTACCCGGTTAGGCTGGCAGGGCTCCAAAGGTGGCTCTTGTGCCCAAAGCACCTGGGACTTGGATGGGGTCTTGGGCCCAGCCAGGCCCACGGTGTGAGGATCTGGAAATTCCTGTGCATATTAGACCCGGGGCAGGACTTTCTAGTGTGGATCTTGCACACATCAAGTGTCAGCAAGTACACGAAGGAGAGGGAGCTGAGACCTCACTCTCCTCTGTTGAATGTGGGGAGTCATGTTTGATTTGGGCTTTGTGAAATACAATCTCTTCTTAGGAACAGTTTATTATTTGTGTATTTGTCTGTTTGTGTGAGACAGGGTCGTTCAAGCTGACCTCAAACTCACAGCGATCCTCCTGCCTCAGCCTCCTGAGTGCTGGGATTTCAGCCAAATGCTACCACCCTGGGCAGGAAGGGGATGGGTTTCCAAATCAGTCATTTATCGGTGTGAGCCAGGCGTGGGGCGAGTGGGTGCCCGGGGACACTGAGAGAGCCACGTCAGCGTGTTTAGCAGTCGCCAGAGCCTCACCTAGTGCCACCTGTGAGGTCACTGCCCTGCTCACCCATGGCCACTCTGCGTGTCCACAGCAGCAGCAACCACCCGTGGCTCTCAGCAGGAGAACACACGCTCCGGTGCACCCCAAAGGGGCAGCTTCCACCCTGGAGCAGCAGGAGTGGTTCCTGAGGGGCTTCTCGTCATGAAGGCTCTGCCTGGCCGAGGCCGAGGCACCCGGCGTGGACAGGCGGCCTCAGTGTGGCGACACCAGGTGGGAGCTGGCTTCCTGGAATGGGTGCCCGGTGGGCAGGGGCGCAAGCCGAGTCCTGCTGCAGGCAGGACCCTGGTGCTGGGCTGAGGGGCAAGGACTCTCGGCGTCCACCACGGGGGCTTCTCAGCGTGGGGGATGGCAGCCTGCACCCCAGGACCCTTTCCCTGGGCTCCGAGCCAAGCAACAGGCTAGGACTTTGGCTTCTTGTGCTGGACGGCACCCTTGGGTGCGGAGTTAATTTTTAACTAAACCTGCAAATACGGGTTATCTGTGTCTCAGCGAGGATGAGGGGGGCATGGGTTTGTGCCCCACTGCTCTGGGAATGAACGCTTACTCACTCTCTGCAGGCACAGGAGAGACACGGGGCCTTCTCAGTCGTCCTGTCTGGCTCTCTGTGGATGGAGGTGGTGGCTGTTGTTTGACAAAAATGATCCCAGGTTATGGTGGCTCTGGGTCATCATTACTATATGGGCTTGAGAAGCAGCGTAATGCCACAGATGTAGCCTGAAACCTGAGATTCCAACTGAATTCAATTTGGGGCTCCTCATCTTCTTCTTCTTTTTTTTTTTTTTTGAGACAGAGTCTGGCTGTGTAGTTCAGGCTGACTTTGTACACACTGTGTAACCCAAGCAGGCTCAAACTCGTGGAGATCCTCCTGCCTCAGCCTCCCAAATGCATGCCAGGCTTCTCAGCTGTGTTCTGCTTGGCCCTCGCTAGTCCCAGCCATGGCCTCAAGTCCACAGGCAGTGACTCTGTTATAGCTGGGCCATTGCTTCTGGCTACTGGGCACACATGTGTGGCTGTCCCGGGAGGACGGGAGCTTAGTGTGCAGGAAACGCTGCAGCAAAAGTGCTTCTTCTCCCTCTTCGCTGGGTTCTGGGGGTGCCATGACCCCTCTTTCCCTTGGAAGTGTTTTTAGCACTGTGGGAGCAGCTTTTGAAGATCTCTGGGGCAAACAGGGCAAGCACCGGCCTCGTGAGCAGTGGGTGTTCTCGGGAGGAGTAACAGGGGCCCTCAGAGCAAGGGAAGAGGTCACGGCACCTCCCACAGTGCACCGAGGGGAGGCTGAGTCGGTTAGGGTCCTGCTGCCGGGGGCGCCTCGAAGCGTCCATCTCCCTGGGCCGAGCCTTGGCTTCCCACTGTAAAACGAGGGCGATCTTGATAGGAACCCAGGCAACCTCACGTTGCTCAGGCTATGAAGATCCCTCGGGACCTCACTGTGCAGGGCCTGGGGCTGAAGTCTATGGCCTCCCCAGGTTCCAGCCCTAGAGCAGCATCGCTGCCAGCTGTGTCCAACCCGTGCTCCTCCTCAGGGCGGCTGTGACTCCCCAGGGGAGGGCCTCCAGGACCCCCGAGGTCACTTTGCAGGGAGGCTGGCTCCCCAGATTTCACCTGCCACCACCAGCACACCTGAATCTTTAGTCCCCTCCCATGAGCCCCGTGAGGAACATGGGGAGATGTTTGGATGCGCTCCCATTTCCTTCATTCACACCTTTGTGCGTGCATTGCCCCAATCCTGGGATATGCAGCAGGTATTTACTGCGCATCAGAGCCGGGCTTGGGCCCTGCCATAGATCCTGTCCTGTGTAGTCAGGCTAGGCTACATAATGCTGTGTAACAAGCAATCCCCAAACCTCAGTTAACCATAAACTCCCATTTCTTCCCAGGGTTTCTTCTCAACACAGCTCTCTGAGAAAGGGATCCTGACCTGGCCGTGTGCAACAGCAGCACTCCATGGGACCGGCCCTGGGCAGGGGAGAGCAGAGAGTTGTGAACCGCAGAAGGGAGGTGACGCCCCTCGCAGCTGCCCACGCTTTTCCAGCCCCAGGACAGCACACTGCCACTCCTACCTGTGAGCAGGGTGCAGCTGTGGACTCCTTGCCGGGGCCTTTAGGAAAGGAAATGTGAAATAACTGGGGCTGTGAGTCCCTGCCCCGTTCCTCACCCTAACCTGGGAGGCAGCGATGATGCTAACTCTGCACAGACACCAGGCCTGCGCGCTCACACGGTGGGTCAGAGCGAGGCGTGGGATTTACACTGCGGAAGTCCCAGTGAGAGTTTGCTGTTTCTTGCTGCCACTTTGTCTCTCTCTCTCTCTCTCTCTCTCTCACACACACACACACACACACACACACACACACACACACACACACACACGCACGCACACACGGAATGGCAGAGAATTATAGCCGGGCAGTCAGATGGTGGACAATGTGCTGCGGAGCTTCAGAGGCGGAGAGAGCACGTCCGGATGGAGAGTATGGGCAGCCCGGGGTGGGGCAGGAAGGAGGCGGCTTTCGTTTCTGGGTCTCTGAGAGGCCAGAGTTGGATGTTGCGCTCTGAGTCTAGGTGGGTGGCTTCTCACACCTGGAGAACCAAAGGCAGAGTCAGTTTAGTCCACGCTCTTGGCTCAGTGCGTGCTATTCCCACACCAGGGAAGTCTGGAGGGCTGGGGGTGGAGTGGAAGTGGTTTTCAACTCAGTTTGACCAAGGAGCTTTCCTGGAATGGGCCCTGGGGAGAAATCCGATGCAGCAGGGTCGATTAGGAGCTGGATTTTACTGTAGATTTGGCATAGCCTGACTCCCGCCCGCCCCACTGCTCCCTCTCCCCCTACGCCCCCACCCCTGCTGCCTTGCCTGGGCCAGCTCCGTGTTGGGTGGTGGAGGGGGGCACGGGTTTTGGCTCCCTGGGGTCTCACAGGGAGGGATAAGGTTGCAGGCCTCAGGGCCCCAGTGTTTGCCTAGAAACTCAAGAAGAATCCTCCAGGATGGGCAGAGGGATGTGGGGTGACCCGTGGAGGGGTGTAGGTAACCCGAGTCAAAGAAAATAAGCCCGCTACATGGTGCAGGCACTCAGAGAGCAGCTCACAGGCTGCCAGGGGCGTGCGGCTACTGGGAGCGGGTGATGGGTCAGGGCAGAGCCAGTGTGCCCTGGGCCCTGGTGGGCGGGCGTGTGCCCTGGCTGGGCCCCTACCCCTCCGGGTGCCCCAGCTGTCTGCACCTGGCCATGCCAGCAGTTGTGTTCCTGAGCTGGCCCTGGCCACAGCAAGTTGGGCTTCACCGGCCAGCCTGCCCCTCCTCCCACTCGGGAAGGAGAGGCTGGGGACAGCTCTGCAGACCTCGGGTGGTTTGGATCAAGCCAAGGAGCTGGATGAGCTGGAAGCCACCCTGTGTCCAGTGCTTGCTGAGACCTGGTGGACCCCCGGCCCTTCTGAATCCTTGGACAGTGGGCACAGTGCCCGAGTGCCTCCTCTGGGGCTTCACGGGGCAAGCACATTCCCCTTCCCTTCTGGGCCACCACAGGGCTCAGGGCCAGTGGGACCTCAGAGGGCCCTGGGCTGTGGCTGCTGAGCCCAATAGGCGGCCACCTGGGAAGCTGTGACAAAGGCACATTCCAGGCTCCCAGCCCAGAAGCTCTGGATGCCCAAGTTGGACTCCTCCCGCCCTGTGATTGATTCTGCAGATCCCACGCTCAAGGCCGCCGTCCCCTGGGGCAGTGGAGCTCTGCAGTGCGTCAGCAGTCAGCAGCTTGTGCTTGGCAACCACCTTGCTCCTTGGATTTACTGTTCTCATTAAGGCCAGCTCCAGACCCGCCAGAGGCAGGGCGCCCTGCGCATGTGCAGCCAGCCTTGAAGGCTCCCTAAGCCTGTGCAGGTCCCCTGAGGGGCAGGTTTGTGTGCTGGCCCTGTTCCCTGTCATCCAGGGAAAGGGGGGCTCTCCTGGGTGGGCCACACCATCCGAGTTGCCCATAGCGGCCTTCAGGGTCCTTCCCGTGTAGAGGGAGCTGGGAACCAGGAATGTGGTCACCAGGGCCCCAGTGCCAGGCGCTGGACAGAGAAGTGCAGGGAAGCACTTCCCAGCCCTCCCTGCAGGCACGAAAGCATGCGTGTGTGTGTGCACACACACACATACACACACCCAGGACATCTCTCCGAGGAAACACTTTCATTTTCATTTCTACATTTTGAGAAGATGTCACAAAAAAGATTGGCAGACCCTTTGGAACTGTCTGGGGGGTTGAGGGCGAATGCTGGACCCTCCTCTCCTACACCCACCCATACCCTGCACACGGAGGTCAGGGCAGGGGGGTCTGAGTATCTGGGGTAACAGGCCACAGCACATGGAATGGGCCGCAAAGCGTCCAGATGGCAACCACGTGTGCGTGAGTGTGCACGTGAGTGTGCTCTGTGGGCTCTTTGGATCCACACTGGAGGACTCAGCCCCACTCAGCCAATTGGAAGCATTCGGGAGGAAATGGGTCTGCATTGGAGCTGCAGAGTTCTTCCTGGCCCTGTGTCCCACACAACACAGTGCAGTGAGGACTCCACAGAGCTGCCTTGTGCTTGGGACCCTGAGTGATCCACGGGGATTTACAGTGGGTGGGAGCTTGCACAGGTTGTACGAGAATACCACGTCATTTTATTGATTTATCTGTTATTTTTCAGATGGGATCTGACCACGTTACCCAGGCTGGTTTTGAATTCCTGGCTTCCTGAGTAGCTGGGACCACAGGCACACACTGCCATGCCTGGCTACTATGCTGTCCGATCCCCAGGATGTGAGCATCTGAGAATCTTGGTGTCTGCAGGGGCCCTGGAGCTCCTCCAAATACCAAGGTGACTGTGTAGGTGAAGAGGGAGAGAAAACACACATGGTGTGTAAGTAAAGGGTAGTATAGTAAAACAGATACAGACATTCTTCATACTATTTTTAGTTTTGCAATTTTTTTTAACTATTCAAAATTTTTTTTGAAATAAAAACATTGATAAAGGGTGTGTGGTTTATTCAAGGACACAGAGCAAAGGGGCAGTTGGATGAGTGGTTTCCTTGTCCAAGAACATCCCGGCCACTTCTTATAGTCTCTGGATTTATATATTTTAGACTCAGTGTCAATGCCAGCTTCTCTGGCTTCCTAGTTCTGTGTGTCCAGATTTCATGTACTTGTCTTTCCCCTTATTGTGGCAGATCGAAGTGAATTCTTTTTTTGGTTGTTGAGCTTTGCTTTTTTGAGGCAGGGTCTTGATATCTAGTGTAGGCTGATCTTGGACACGTGGCCATCCTTCTGCCTCAGCCTCCTGAGTACTGTGATCTCAGGTGTGCACCCCTACACCCTGTTAAAAGTGAATTGTTTTTTCTTTTTGGTACCAGGGATCGAACTTGGGACCTTGCGCTTGCAAGGTAGGCAGCGGAACCACCGAGCTAAATCCCTGGCCCTGAAGTGAATTCTTTGACATTTCATTTATTTTGCTTTTGCTGCCTGTCAGTTCTGTGTGGATAGGGCCTTGTGTGTCTTGTTCCTGGCTGAACCCCAAGGGCAGAGCCCAGTGGCTGTATTACCGTAGGTGCCCAAGAAATATTTACTGGAAGAGTTAATGAGTAAGTGAAGGAGAGAGACGCATGGCCTCTGCCAGGCCACCCTCTTTGCTGTTGTGGAGCAGCCATGACACAGAGGTGACCTGTATTTCACCTGTGTGGCCATGGGGAGCAGGGGCCGGGGCGCTCCAGTCCAGGGCCGCCCAGGCCCTGTGACCAAAGTGTGCCCAGGACCCCGGGCATGTTTATGTTAATTCTGAATACCAAATGCATCCATTTACCCAAAATCCCCAAAGCGGAAACACACAGAGTAGGGCATGGGCCCCTTCCACCCTGCCCTCTCTGCTCCCAGCTGCTCTTACTGGTGTTCATTTTCTGAAGGGCCCTCCGATGTATATTGTTTATTTACTTATTTATTTTGTTTCTTGACACAGCGTCTCAATGTATCATTCAGGCTGTTCTTGAACTCATGAGATAATCCAGGCTGGGCTTGAACTTGCAGTGATCCTCCTGCCTCAGCCTCCGAGCACTGTGATTCCAGGTGTGCACCACCGTGGGTAGTTTAGGCGTGCACAACCAAATCTGTGTGAGCGTGGATGTCCATGCACTCTGGTTGTACTTTGCCTTGCTCATGTAATGACAGGTCACGGCCCGATTTGTTTCATAAGAGTTCCTGAAAGTCTGTCTTTGGTTTCGTTGGGATTGGTTTCCTTGGGGCTGCTGCGCATATATGGGTGTCGGTGGGTAAGTGGAAATGCCTACAGGTCTACGATCGAAGGAGCCAGCTCCAAACCTTCCCTGCTGTGCTGGGAGCCTCCTGCTGCCACGGGGAGTGAAGAGCACTGAGGAATGACAGAGCAAGAGGCAGGGACCTCAGAGCACCCAAGTCCGGCATGGTGATCACCAGCTGCCAAATCCAACGTGGCTACGAAGGCAAAGTACTCTGCAGCTGACTCAACTGGAAGGCACAGGGAGGGTAAGATGTCAACTGCAGTTTGAAGATTTAATTTAAAAACGTAAAAACATCTTATAAATTAATAATTTTTTTATGTTTGTTACAAATTGAAACTATCATATTTTAAATGTATTGGTTAAGTAAATATATCATTGAAATAAAAGTTCGCCTGCTTCTTAATTTTTTGAAATGTGGTTACTGGAAACTTTAAAATTCTAGATGTGGGTTGCATATGTGGGTGACATATGCAGCAAAATCAAAACATATGGTGAAAGTTTAAATTTTTAAAAATTGTTACCATAAAAAACACACTGCCATGAATTCCCTTCAAAATCCTCCCCCTTGTTTTGAATAATACACTTATCCCATCATCCTTGCCACTTTCTGAAGCAGTTCTGGAAGTCCTCTTTCCTAAGGGTCTTTTTGAGGTGTGATCAAATATACGATGAATGCTGCTCGCGTGAGCGTCATGCAACAGAAAGGCCGCTGGTAAAAGCATTTAGTGTTTCCTCATCCATCTTATTCACCAGGCCTGGCACTGTGCAACTTCCGGCTTTTCCCCAAAGTCAAAATGACCACAAAAGACAGGTGTTCTAAATTCATTTAGACACGGAAGCAGTCACGACAGCTGCTAAAGACCCTCAGGAAGGAGGACTTTCAGAACTGCTCCAGAAAGCAATTTGATGGGATAAGTGCGTTGGAAGTGAGGGGGAGTATTTTGAGAGGGCAATGTGTCTTTTAACATAAACTTTAAAAAAAATTATATATTCGTTGTATTTTCGATCACACCTCGTATTTCCACTGGACCAGGCTTCGCTAGAGACTCAGAGCCCAGGGAGAAATGGAGCAGGGAGGAAGGGCTAAATACAGCAGGAGTGGAGACAAAGGAATAGGAAAGTGGGGATCACAGAAGCCTGGGGTCCCCTTGCCTGAGTCAGGAGTCCTGGGTCTCCACCTGACAAGCAGGACCATCCCAGGAGCAGCCTCCTTCCTGCTCAGCCTCCCACGGTCCGCTCTGTGTGATGAACAGCAGGGCCTCCTCTGTTTTGTCCCCTGCTGTGTCCCTAGAGCTAGAATAATGGCACCTTGGAGTGTTTGTTGAGTGAATACATGAAAGTAGAGGATTTGAAGGGAAATGTGAGTTTTTCTTTCCAGCGAAGGATCAGGTCATGGAGGCCCCTGGAGATGATGCAGATATCTCTGGCTAGGAAGCCAAGACTCCAAGAATGACTTGCCCAGGGTCAGTGGGTGGTACTGAGGGCTGAACCAGGGACAGGTTTAGTTTCTTCACTCCCCTGATAGAAGCATCACTCAGAAAAAGGCTTAGATATTTATATCCCCTCTTGGTAAAGTCTGGAGCCCTCCTCCTTCCCTTCTTTTGTTGGTTTTGAGATGAGATCTTGCTGTGTAGGTCGGGCTGGGCTCGAACTCACGGCGATCCTCCTGCCTCAACTTCTGGAGTCCTGGGATCACAGTGTGCACCACCACACCTGGCTTCCCGCCTACACTTTTTCAGAGTGGGTAATGACATTTCCGCGTGGTCTGAGGCTGCAGGCATGAGGAAGTGTGACCTCCAGCTGCAGTCCTGGGACAGAGTTCTTATCACCCTTTTGGCCTCCGGGCCGGGGCCTCTTCTGTCCGGGGCTGGGGAAGCTGGATGGCCTCCCTGAGGGAGCTGGCAGCGCAGCCCCTAAATCACTCCCACCCAGGATCTGCAGAGATTGGGCTTAGAGCCTGACCGCGACAGCCCGGCTGCGTTCCCACAGTGACTGATCGCTGCTGAGGGGCTGCGGGAGCCGGGCTCGGCTGCCTCTTCCTCCCAGGCAGCAGCACACACAGTTTTTAATAATTAAGTAACTTTAATTGTCCTGGGAAAGCTGAGCTTGCCTTGGGGCACGCTGAGCAAACTCATAATTAATGTTACTGAGAGAGATTAGCAGAGGACGACTGAGAAATGATTCACTTTTTAAAAAGCACCTCACTGTTAGGCCTTATTATCCTGAGTTTGGAGCCTCATTTATCTGCTTTGAGGAAAGGAGGGGGTGGGAAGACCCGAGACCCAGTGACGAATGCATGTGAAGTTAAAACTGCATGCTTTTGTCATGTGGCTGCAAAAGCATCAGACAGGAAAATGTTGCCATCTGTCTATCGTGTTCTGTGAGTGGGGGTGAGCTTCAAGACCGAGGAATATGATTAGTAAACATAATACTTCACACACTTTTAAAAAAAGGGATATCCTTTTTTGTTTAGAAATGATCTCTTTTGGGTACTTTTTGGAATAGCTTTTTCTCTCTGGTTCTTTATGAAAGAAGGCAGAGCTGGGTAATTTTCGGTGATTGTTTACGAAGTGACGCTGGGAGCAAGAGGAGTGTTTGGTAAGTATTTGATGAGTTAATGACCACGTGGATGAATGAGAGAGGGTCTTGAAGGAGAGATTTCCCAGGCACAAACATCCACGGTCAATGTCAAGGGCAAGCCCAGCCGGGCCTGGAGGAGAGGCCCGTGGAGAGAAATAGGGACAAAAAAGTGCAGTAGTGCCGGGCATGGTGGCACACACCTGTAATTCCAGCACTCGGGAGGCTGAGGCAGGAGGATCACTGTGAGTTTGAGGCCAGCCTGGACTGCACAGTGAGACCCTGTCTCAAAAAACAAAAATTAAAAATGCTGTAGCAATGATACAGCTGGAGAGAGACACCTTGAAAATGAGAAGCCAAGATATGAGTGAGACCCTTCTGCATGATTAGTGGTCCATCAATGGGATGTGATGGGATCCCCTAAACTCCCGATGTGCTTCCTTCCCAAGTCCTAGTGTCACCAGAGCGTTGGCCTAGATTTTTGGTCCTGTTCGGACCACAAATATTTGTCTCCTACATTATGAGTGCCCAGGCTGGGCTCAAATTTGCAACCTTCCTGCCTCAGCCTCCCTTTCTGTGGGGGAATTTTTCGAGGGCTGCTTCTTCGCTTCTGGCTGCTCTGCACTATGATCCTACCCAGAGCCACTGATCTCCTGCAGTGCCCAGCAGGTTATGTTAGGTCCTGTCCCTTGCGGCGGGCCTGAAGGCGCCCAGGCCCTTCCCTGTCCCTTGCTGCCCACGAGGGCGTGGCCGAGCAGCTCGGGTGTCTCTCCTCCCTGACCTTTGTGGGTGGAGTGGGCAACCAGACTGCAAGCTGCTTTAGACTCGGCCATGCCTCTGGGGCTGTCCCTTTGTGACCTCAGGAGGTTTGCAGCGGGCCCAGAGTTTCCTGAGGCTGGTGGGACAGGGGCCTCAGGGAGCCTGGCCGGGGGGCTTTTCGGCCTGGAGGTCCTGGGGTGCGGGGCTGGAAACCCCATGCTGAGTGCAGAGGCTCCAGAGGAGGGGAAGGGTAAGGGGCTGGCTGGGCTCCAGGAGGGGAACCTGAGCCCTCCCTGCTGACGGATTTGGCGAGGCCCAGGTCAGAGAACGTGCACTCTGATCACAGCCCCACAGCGGACACTAGGGAGCGGGCACCTGGATGGCGCCCTTGTTCAAAACGCCATCGAAGTCTACGTTCTGCTTCCATGCCTTGCTCTCTTGCTTTTAAAACCGCATCACAGAGACAACTCCAGAGAGAAGGCAAAGAGTAGAGCCACACTTTTAGAACGGCCAATTAGCTTTTCATTTTATGTATCCACTTTTTTTGTGTGTGTGTTAATACTGGGGATTGAACCCAGAGCCTTCACACTGAGCTACATCCCCAGTTCTCTTTTTATTTTTTATTTTAAGACAGTGTCTTGCTAAGGTGCTAAATTGTCCAGGCTAGGCCGGGTTGAGCTGATCGCAAACTCACCATCCTCCTGCCTCAACCTCCCAGAGTGCTGAGATTACAGGTGTAAGAATATTTGCCTGCGGCTGCTGGACATTGGGTGATTTTCATTATTTTGCCATTCACGTGTTTCCTTCACAGCCAAGTCTTATCCTTATCTGTTACTATAATTCTGGAGACCGCACACGGAGAATGGAAGGTCTCTCTCTGGTGTGTAGGAATTAGCCAGGCAAAGGCCACTGTCTACAGCCTCGTTTACACCATCTGTCCAGGAGGAGCACCATTCCCGCCCCATGCGACCTTGCAGCAGGCAAGTCTGGCCTTGCTTGGCCGGGCTGCAGCGCGGTGCAGCCCGTGGTGTGCGGTGAGACACCTTTCTTGGCAGGAGCTGCCCAGGGCTCCCGGAATGTCTGATTACTCATGGGGTTGC
Source organism: Heterocephalus glaber (assembly GCF_053883595.1). Taxonomy (NCBI): domain Eukaryota; kingdom Metazoa; phylum Chordata; class Mammalia; order Rodentia; family Bathyergidae; genus Heterocephalus; species Heterocephalus glaber. The sequence continues at coordinate 61,889,738 of NW_028258324.1, forward strand.
GACAGTGTGGTGAGCTCCAGGAGCGAGGCTTCCTTCCTGGATGACCTCAGCCTGCTGGGTGAGTAATGGAGCCGGGCTGGCAGAACTGGGTGGTCGGGTGTGGCTGGGGCTCTGAGAAGGCCGGGGGAGGGCATGGGGTGCACGTTCATCCTCCTGCCCTGCTGCAGAGAATGATGCCCTCCTCTCAGCGGGTTGGTGCCCAGGGCTCTTCGCTGGCTTTGGTTTCTTGAGACAGGACCTCGGGGTGTGGTCCAGGCTGGTCTTGAACTCATTACATGGCCCAGGCTGTTCTCAGACTCACAGCGACCCTTCCTTCCTTCAAGGTGTGCTTGCAGGCCGGGCCAGCCTCTGCTGTGCTGAGGTCTCCAGCAGCTCCTGGAGGGATCCTGAGGGCTGTTCGGTGGGCCGAACCCAAGTCCTGCCCCGTGCTCCTTGAGCCAGGCGCGGGGCCTGCTGCACTCTCCCTGGTGCCCTTTGCAGTGACATGCGAGTTGCGTCCCCTCCGCTGTGCCATTCTGGGCTCCCCGCACGCACGCTGAGTGTGTGTCCGGCCACTGTCTCCAGCTGGGGTGCGCATGGAGCGAGGAGCTGCTTTCCCCTCCTGCTCCCTGACGAGGTTCTCGGTGTTTCTGTTATTCCCACCCCACTTCCTTCTCCGTCTGGTGGGCTCTCGCGGTCTCTGGATGCTGAAAAGACAGCCCGCAGGGCCAGGGATTTAGCTCAGGTTCTGGCGCCTGCCTCGCAAGCTCGAGGTCCCCAGCTTGATCTCCGGTACCAAAAAAAGAAAAAAGACTCGGACCGGAACACGGGGCTCTGCCCAGTGTGGGTCCTGACTGTGAAATGGATGGAGGATGGTATCCAGGCCTGAGCCTTAAAAACTAAAATGGCCTTTGCTCTTTTGACCTGGATCAGGTTCACAATCCTCAATCAATTCTCCTTCTTCCTCTTCTTCTTTTTCCTCTTCTTCTTTTGAGACAGATCTATCTCAGTTAGTTGAGGCTGGTCTTGAACTCACTATGTAGCCCAGGCTGGCCTCGAACTTGCAGCGATCCTTCTGCCTCAGCCTCCTAAGTGCTGGGATTTCAGGCGTGTGACACCAAGCCCAGCCTCAGTCACTGTCTTGGACACAGACTGTCACCTTTAGAACAGTGGCCTCAAAAATTCATCATGGGCAAGGGGCCCTGTGGCTCATTAGCTTGCATCCCAGGGTTAGGACAGAGCTGGTCTCTGTGGAAATCATCTCTTTCCTTCTCTCTCTTTCCTTTGTCTGATACTGGGCTGAACCCAGGGTCTGCACACTGAGCTACGTCTCTGCCCCTTTTTATTTCGAGACAGCGTCTTGCCAAGTGACTAAGTTGCCCAGCTTGGGCTGGAACTCCCCATCCCCCTGCCTTGGCCTCCAGTGCCTGGATTACAGATGTGTGCCCACGCCTGGTTTATACAGAAATCATCTCTTACAAGAAAATCTCTAGAAATCCAGGACAAGTCCCTTGCTTGGCCTTTCTGTAGGAACTCCCCGGACAAGTGCAGCTGGAGGGAAGGACCTCCCGGGACAGGAGTGATCTCTCAAGTACGAAGTGAAGCAGCCTTCTGGCCTTCTCCCTCTTCAGAACTGCGGTCTAGGTGGGTGCCCCACAATGCTGGTCCCCCTGGGCCTCGACTCCGGCCCCTCCCCCACTTCCAGGCCCAGGGGACACAGGCCCCGCCCCTCAGAGCTCAGATAAGGCCTTTGAGTAACAGAACCAACTGGGAGGAAAGAAAGCCAAGGCCCTTGGACATCCGCACTCTGCCGGGAGAGCTTTCTGTTATGTCTCCACCCTTCCCCTTCTACTGGGCCTGCTTTTTACACCAAGTCATTGAAATCACAGGGCCTGGCTGGTATTTTGCTCTTTGCCAGGCAACTCTGTCAAAAACTTTTTCATGCTTTGGGCTGGATGGGAAGGAAGTGAGAGGGAAAAAAATAGTTCTAATCCTCTAAAATGAGAATTTTTCTCCTCTTTGCATTTTGCTTTTTTTGGTACTGGGGATCGAACTCAGGACCTTGCACTTGAGAGGCAGGTGCGGTACCACTGAGCTAAACCCTTGGCCCAATGAGGATTTTTCTAAAAACAGACCTTGGTGTCGAGCTCGATGGCACCCGCCCCCAGACTCCTTGAGTTGGACTCAACCTCTAGCAATGGCATGGGGAAGCTCAGGGGTCCTTGGGCCCTGGTGCCACCTGGGCACTCGGCCCACTGGCCGCAACTCCTCCCTGCCAACTTCAGAGCCATAGCAGGGACTCGGAAGAAATGCTCTGTGAGGGCAGCAATGGCTGGAGCCATCTCAGGATTCTCCTCCCCTAGGGAATGGGGGTGGCAGGGGTGGGGAGCGGGTCCTTTCTGGAGCCACCAAATAACCGCCCGGTACCTCACTAGGTCTTGCAGGCGCCTTCTGAATCAGATCTGCTGTGGCTGCGCAATGAGATCCCAGCTGTGCAGGAGAGAGACGCAGCAAATGTGTGCACTAACGGGGCGAAGTCTGGGTTATGTGCAGAAAGAGAAGTGTGGACATCTGTCCTCAAATACAAGTAAGTCATTGATACCAGGGGGAAATGACTTAAAATTTTCTACTGCACCTGCAGCTGTAGAGATGAGTTGTTTTAGCCGGGTGTGGTAGCACACACCTGCAATCTTAGCACTCGGGGAGGCTGAGGCAGGAGGATTGTCACCAAGTTCAAGGCCAACCTGGGCTACATGGAGAGACTGTATGGGAAAGAAAGAAAGAGAGAAAGAAAGAAAGAGAGAGAGAGAGAAAGAGAGAGAAAGAGAGAGAGAAAGAGAGAGAAAGAGAGAGAGAAAGAAACAAAGAAAGGCTATTTTAATTTAGTTTAACTTTTTTTGTTTACTTCCTGCCTCCTACCCTTTACCCTGCCTAATAAAAGGAAAGGACAGACACAGAATAGAAGGTGACATGGTCTAAGTGACTGGGAGTACTTGGATTAGGCACAGGGTTTCATTGTGGCTGAAGGGGAACCATTGGGTGGCTGCTGATGTCCCCTCCCCCTGGATTATAATTGTGAGGGTCAAAAGAGGTAATGGTTACAATTATACTTTGTATATTATAAATCAGTAAACATCTTAAAAATAGCATTTTTTTCCTTGAGAATTGCAGGCTTGAAAATGCTAACGGTGCCTTTACTGTGTGGACTATATTCGAGGCACTAAGAACCTAGTGCCTGTTACAGCCAACTAGGCTGTGGGCTCGAGGAGGGGGGAGCTTGGCCTAATTTGCTGCTGTATTCTTGGGGCGTAAAAGAGCTCCAGTCCGACAGGAGGTCTTCCACACGTGTTTTGTAAAGTTTGAAAGTGATTTCTAATCCTGTCTCCTAGAGCATTAACTTTGTCATACAACAGGGGGTAGGGGAGTCAGAAAGTTTGGGGGACCTGCTCCCGGCCTCCCCCCTGACGAATAGCGAGCAGGGACTGGGGTTGTGACTGGCTGAATAATGGCATTCAGAGGCGGCCACGTGTGGACCCGGAGAAGGACTCCGAGCAGCTCCGTGAAGCAGCCCGCCCCGGGCCGTGCCGCGTCCTCGAGCACTTGTTTCTCCCAAGGCAGCTGGTTGCTCTCTCACACTGCACCTTGGGGTCACTCCCGAATAACCCCTATTTGTGGGCCTGTCTGCAGCCTGGGTTTGCAGGAGACCAGCAGGATGCTGTGTCTGAACTGAGCACAGCAGCAGCCCCGGCGCTGCTTACTGCCAAGTGTGCCGCAGCCTGGTCCTCCATAGAGGCAGCGTAGCCCGGCGCAGGCCTCTGTCCCCCAGCCCTGGCCGAGGACTCTGAGGCTACTTGCTGGGTGGTTTGCCATAGCTGATAAAGTCAAGAGGGGTGGTTTCGAGGTTCCTGGGGACATCAGGGCTCCTGGTTGTTCAGTGGCCCAAGTCCCCATCCCCGGTGAGCCTCCCCCAGTGACAGCCAATGGCCCTTCATGCAGAACAGATGTTTTCTAGATGTGCAGAATTGCATCGCTAGTGACCTAGCTGCGGACCCAACCGGGTGATTTGAGAGTTGCCTGGAAGCTGGGGCCTCGGGCCCCTCCCGGGCAGCTGTTCCCAGGGTTGGCCGAGCATCCCCTTGAGCTGGGCTTCTTCCTGCCCCCAGCCCCACACTGGCCCCTTCAGTCCTAGGCTTTCCCACCAGATGGGCCCAGAACAGATGGAAACAGATCTCTCAGGCACAGCCAGCTGATGTGGATTTCACAGTGGGCGGAAGAGAGAGAGCAGAGCAGACAGCCCAGCCCGTTCTCACGGCCTCTTGGGAGGCCACACTGGCTGTCCAGCTGTTCACCCTCACCCTTTGCGAGAGGGGCAGGGCTTGGCCCTCGGGGATCCATTGCAGAGGGTGGAGGAGGCTAGAAGCTAGAAATGTAAAATGCTCCAGTTCCTCACAGCCTTAAACTCGAGCGCTACGGAAAAGGCTGACTGCTCCTAGCTGTGCCTCTCTCCCCACTTCCGGCTCTCTGGCCTCTCTGCCCTTTGCTCCATCTCTATCTCATTTCTGCACAAGCACAGCCACCTGATCCCTTCAGCCCAGCTCTGGGCCCCTCTTGCTCCAGGAAGCAGCCCCTCCCGTCCCCCCAACCTGGTAACTCTAGCCCTGACCCGTCCCTCTCCTCTGGTCTCCAGAGCCATTGCTCAGGTAGAAGCCATAGCTTGATGTCTAGGCTCGCATTCCTGCTGGACGTGGTCATTTCTGTTACAGTGTTGGGTCCTGCTCAGAGCAGGGACAAGCTCTTTCTTGGCTCCATCATCCCTGTGGAGGTGCTCTGTGAAATATCTTTGGAGTTCTGTTTCTTTTTTTGTGTGGGTGCATGTCAGGCAATTGATAACCAATGCTACTCTTGCTGAAGAGCCCCTCTTAGCCGTCAGTTCAGGTCACTCAACAACATACCATAGACCGACCCCATCACACCACAAACCTCCCCTTCCCTCAGTTCTGGAGAGCAGGAAGGCCGAGGCCGAGGTGGGAGCCAAGGTGATGTCTGGTTGGGGCTGCCGTCTTGCTACATCCTGACAGCAGAGAGAGGGGCTCTGGCTGCTTCCTCTTCTTCCGAGGGCACTAGTCCCACCCACCCACGTGACCCCATCTACACCTAACGATGCCCTAAGACCTCTGCAACGTGTGAGTGGGCCCCAAGCACTGAGTGGACACAAGACCCTCTGTTGATGGCTCCGTGTGCCAGGCACTGGGCTGGGGCTGGAGAGAGGCGTTCAGTGCTGGGTGAACCTAGTCTTGTCCCCAGGAAGCTCATGGTCCGGCACAGTGGCCGGTGCACAGCCATAATAAGTCACTCCGGCTGGGGCGGGGTTCCTCAGGGGAATGCACACCAGGGCCACTGAAGAGAGGGGATGTCCTGCTGCTGATGGGTGTCTCGGGGAGGGGCCCTGCCAGCAACTGGACAGACCCCGAGCGACTTTGGGAGCACAGTGCCGGGCGGTCACTGGGTGAAGCTGAGAAGTCTCACACCTGTTAGCTGGTTTGTTTACTGTCTTATGTGGATCCTTCAGGGCTTCCTCCCATTCTCCAGTGTGCAGACATTTAAGTGAATCAACATATAAGAAAATGACAAGTTCAGTTCTCTGGTCACATCAGCCACCTCTCAGGTGCTCAGAAGCCACTGTGTCACCCCAGGGCTGGTAATAGTTGCTCCTTCAGTCCCTCAAGCCCCTGTGAGAACAAGCAGAAAGGACTGTTAGCAGCCCAGAAGAGGCCCACGGGCCAGTGATCCTGTGCCTTGGCAGGGCCTGTCCTTACCCAGATGGGTTCCTCCCCTGGTGACGTCACCTCGGCTGGGGTTACAGAGGCAGCCTGGCCGTGAGGGAATTGCTTTCCTGAGTTTGCCTGGTGCCTTCAAACACAGCACTGCACCGGTGGGTCGGAGAGAACATCAAGACGAACTTCAGCCGAGTTATACACACACCAAGGCGACTGTGCTTTTTTTGTACATTTCCTGTCCATGGGTGTGATCCCTTTCAGGTGTGCTAGGTTCCTGAAATGCAGGGGGACACAAATGGTGTGGCAGCCCCTGCCCCTGCCAGAGCATTTTGGAGCCTCCCAGGAGTCCACGTGGGTGTGTGTCACACCTTTACAGCACCAGGCAGGATGAGCACTTGTGTCTGGGTATCAGGGGGCCACACAGGCAGGTGACCCAGAGCAGTCACTCTGCACACAGGGCCCCTGGCCCAGGGCCAGAGTTGGCAGACAAAGAGGAAGCCCTTGGTAGGTGACATCCATCACTCGTCCCTTCCCTCCACCTTTGCCCGTCTGCATAGCCAGTCACTGCACTAGGTACTAGCGGGCCTGGAGAGATGACAGAACCAGGCTCTAGCCTTCCAGCTACAAAACTAGTTGCTTAGAAACTGAAACGATGAGGTAGGCAGACATAAAAATCTGTGTAATGTTTTAGTACTCACCGGACATGCAATAAGAATATGGTTCTCTCTTCCTGCTGTGTTTTTTGTTTGCTTTGTGTTTTTTTGAGACAGGGTCTCCCTACGTTGTTCAGGCTGGCTTTGAACTCACTGTGTAGTCCAGGCTGGCCTCAAACTCCTGGTGATCCTCCTGCCTCAGCCTCCCTGGTGCTGGGATCACAGGTGTGTGCCACCTCACTTGGGTTTCCTGCTGTATTTTTAACTACCAGTGTTTGCCCGATCGACATGCCTTGCGCTCTTCTGTGTGTGGGGTCAGGCTGGGTGCTGAGATGGACGCCGAGATAATCAGGGAGGACGGTGAGTCACGGAGCTCACAGCTGGGGCGGAAATGCAGCTTGCATTGATTTACAAAGCAAACTGTGGCCAACCTCTTGCTCGGGGCCCACAGACAAGCAACACTGGGAAAGGACACAGACTTGCTGAAGACCTCTCAGAGACAGAGCTGGCAAAGCACCTTTAGGGCTTTCTCCCTGCAGTGGGTTAGCACAACTTCTGCCTGGCCCTTACTTCCGGTCCCACAGGTCTGAGTGGCCTTGATCTCTGGTCTTTGACAGCAGAAGTGACAATGCCTGATTCGTCCCTCCCAGTCCTCTGTGTTCCTGTTTCCTGGCAAGGTCAGCAGACACAAACCATTTCTCATGGCCTCCATGAACACCAGCCCTGAAAGAGGCTGCAAAGAGAGGTTGGTCTCATTTTCCTCATTTGGGAAAACTGAGGCCCAGAAGGGAAACAAGCCCTCTGGGGCCTCATGATGCAGAGCGGGGCTTGGCAGGTCCTGGAACCCTCCGGTTTGCATTCCTGGTCTTGGAGGGAGGGGAGTCCTGCTGCCCATGACACATTCCCAGAGAGGAGCTGTCAAGGCCAGGAAAAAAGCGGAACAAGCTATTCATTCTTGTCTGTGCCCTTTTCCCATGTCAGGAGCAGACTGGGCTGAAAAATTTAGGTTTCCTTTTCATGTTTCCTTTCACTCCACTCAGGACAAAATGCCTTTCTTCTCCCGCCTTTCTTTGGCAGGATCCTGACCAAGGCTGTAGAAAAAGAATCTTTCAAGAACGTATCTATCTATCTATCGATATACACGCAGGCCCTGACAGTGACCCCGGACTGTAGTGCTCTTCATTACCCAGGAAGTGACAGGGTCAAGAGGAGCCTGACAGCCGCCTCGAGGTTCTGCCCATGGATTCCTGGCCATTGTCTCGGCTCCGTAGCCTGGAGTGGGTCACCACTGCTCCTGGGTTTGTCCGCTGTTCCCATTTCTTCATTTCTTCCTCATTCTTTTTTTAATTTGAAAAGAAACTCTGGCATCTTGAGTATTGACTGGAAATTCATAAGAGCCACAGGTGTTTTGGGTTGGCCAGCTTGTCATAATTGCCACTTGGACACTGGGGGAGGAGGTGATCACATTCTTACAGGGCCACCCTTCTGATGGCCCCATTTCCTGGTGATGCTCCCACTTTTTTTCCCATTATCTTTGGATATTCCAGGGGAAAATGTCACTTAAAATTTTTTTTAATCACCCATTGAATAGTCACTGGCTGTCCATCTGCCTTTTGTGATTCCTGTCATTTGAAAGCAGGGAGCTGAGGTTTTGAACCTCGGTCATCCTGAACTTGTGATACAAAAGCAGAGCTGAAGGTGTTTCTGCAAACTTTGGATCAGAGTTTTAGAAATTCCCAGGAACTATCATTCAGTTTTATTTTGGGACAGAGAAGCTAGAAGCAGGGTGTCAGAGAAAGCATCAGTAGCACACACAGGCTCTCTTGACTGATTTTGCTTTAAATGAGGTCTTGCTATGTAATGAAGGCTGGCCTTGAACTTGCACCTGTCTTCCCTGGTGGCTGGATTATGGCTGTGTGCCACCACACCTGGCTGCCCTGAGTATTTTGCTCTTCAACAGCAATGGAAGGTGGCTACATCTGCAGAGCAGAAAAATGGTCCATTCTTGGTCTGGTAATAGGTTTATTTTTTAATAATCCTAGCAAGTCCAAGTGGATGTTAGAAGTTGTGGTAGCATGAAGCTCTTCAGGTTTTCATTTTCCAGTGTCCTGGTGCATAGCATACTCTGGAACCTACCAGGGCCTCTGGGAAGGAGTCCAGGGTGGAACATTCTTCTCTTCGGTGTGCACAGGAAGCCTTGAAATGTTAAGCTCCCAAATCTAATGGTGTCAAGCACAAAAAGAATCTGTAATGCCCAAATCTTACTTCTCTTCAGGAAGAATTGGGTTTTCTTCCCAAACCTCCCTACTTTTCAGCAAAATGTGCAACACAGCCAGTCTGGATCCACCAGCCCACTGGCTTTACACTGGAAGATGGAAAGGATAGAGTGAGAAGTTCTGAGTTTTGGTGTTGTTTTTTCTCTGATATTGGGCAGACAACTTTCCCTCTTCAGACTTGATGTCCTCATCTGAGAGACGAGTAGTCAGACTGCTTGACTTCCCACTCAGCTGAGATTCTAAGAGCAGAACCAAGAAATAGGCAGATCTCTACTTTCTGAATGCTGATAAAAATCATCAGACATCAGGTTGGGGACAATGAGATGTGCGTTGCCCTTTGTTATCCAAAAGCAGTGACTGCTGAGGGATTGGGATACGACCTGAAGAAAATATTACCAAACACCTGTCTCCTGGATCAGACACAATTGCGGATAGATGGGTAAGAAGTAAAGATGTTGAAAAACATTGAACAAGTACGTACAGTAACATGATACAGAAACCCAGTTATGAGAATGTCTTATCACTCTAGGAAATGTTGGCTCAACAATTCCTGTACTTCCATGCATGTGTACATCCATACATGAACAAAGCCATCCATCCATCGATCCATTCATCTACTCACCCATCCATCTATCCATCCATCATCCACTCATCTATCTATCCACCCACCCACCCATCCATCTACCCATCACCCATCCATCCATCATCCACCATCCATCCACTCATACATTCATCTACCCACCCATCCATCTACACATTCATCTATCATCCAGCCATCCAGCCATCCACTCAGACATCTACCCATCCATCCAACCAGCCATAAACTCAATAACTTCCCATCCATGCATGATGTGGGAAGGAAAGAGGGATGTATCTCCAACAAGGAGGTCGAAAGAAGTGCAGGTGGGCTCAGAGGAAGGAAGAGAACTCTTCCTGCTGGGGACATCAGAGGTGGCTTCATGAGGGAGCTGGCCTTGGAGCTGTCTTGATGGATGGGTATGTGTGAAGAGGAAAGGGCTGTGGGGGAGGCACATGAGTAAAGCCTGGGGACCTGAAAGTATAGTGGTTGTTGGGGGACCAGGGAGCAATCCACCAACAAGGTCCAATAGGACTGAAGAAACATTGACCTTGAGGAGTGGGGTGATTATGGAGCAATGTTTTGGAGCGGCCTGGACCAGCCATCTTTGCAACAGAGAGTGTGAAGGAGGCACATAAGAACTGGGAGAGAGGCAGGGTGCGGGTTGACAATGACTAGTGCGTTTCGCTACAGGAAGCCGTGTGTGAGTCCAACAGGGGAAAGCAAAAGGAAAGCCCACGTCTTATGAGAAGTTTTACAAGCACTTCTCGTTCGGTCCCCAAGAGTTCTGCAGGTGACTGTGAAACAGAAAGTCAGGGAGACTTTGTGTTCATGAAGAGACTGATTAAGGGGAAGGCGGGTGTGAAAAGAGGTGCCTGTCTCTATGCGAGACAATGGCTTGCCCACTGCAGCTGGCTCTTGTGCCACTTGTCTAGCCCGGCAGAGGTGGCAGTGTGGTGCAGGGGACACTGCTTGGCCTGGCTTTCCCCTGTGTGGACTGGCATGGGAAGAGCAGAGGCCCGGGTGGGCAGGAGCCCTGTACACTGTCTCACTGCAATGTGTCTAACAAGCTCTCCTTACAGGGAAATGGGAAGAAAGAAACCAGCTCTAAACCCTAAATCCCCCAAGGTAGCAGATGACCTCGCAAGTTCTCCATTTTACCCCTGAAAAAGGCCCTTGGGAATCCTTTCCCCTACCTTGTAAGAGAGAAAATCGAGGCTCACAGAGTTTCAGTACCTCGAACTCAACACGCTGGGTGACTCTGACAAGTCGCAGGACAGTTTTTTGCGAGTTAATGGACACAGGGCCTCCTCCCTGCTTGCCGTGAATGGATCAGCAGACAGCGCTGCGGGTCTCAGTGGAAGAAGAAGGAAGGAGCAGATGGAAAGGAAACAGTGGAGAGACCCCAAGGCCCGGAGTCCTCTGAGAGTTTCCTAAAGGGATTCCTCAGGAGTGGAGCAGGGGCAGAGGGGGCGGAGGAGACAGACCTAGAGGGCTGGGGGCAGAGCAGATGTGCTGACCTGGAGGCCAGGCCCGAAAGGCCCGCCCTGTGCTGTGGCAGCGGAACTGGGAACCTCAGAGGGCGGTGAACCAAATAATGCTTTGTTGGTTTTGCTAAAAGAAAATAAGAGAAACCCAGTTTACTCCCGAGGGCCCAGAGCTGAGGCAGCTGTTTCGAGGCCCCAAGATGGTCTGTGATCCTTCAGTTCTAGGGCACCCCTTCCCGCCATGTCCAAATGGAGGCAAACCTGGCTTCCCACTGTGATGGCTTTTCCTTTAAAAGTATAATTTATAACAGTAAAATGCTCAGTCTTAAGGGTTTATTTTCATCAATGCACATTAAGGTTCAGATATTTCTTTCTTGTTCTTCCTTTTTCTTTTTTTTCTTATTTTTGAGACAGTCTCACTGCATAACCCAGGCTGGCCTTAAACTCACAGTGATCCTCCTGCCTCAGCCTCCTGAGTGCTGGGATTACAGATGGAGTCAGATATTTCCATCACCCTGAAAGTCCTTTGCCAATTCATCCCTGCCTCCTCCCAGCAACCTGATCTTATTTCTGTCACATTGGTTGGTTCTGACTATTCTAGAATGTCCTGGAGATACAGTTATAAAAGGTGCCCTTCTGATGTTTACCTTGGCATTTTTGAGATCTGGCCACACACACCGCTGAATGCATCCATAGCTCATTCATTTTATCCCCCGTGGTATTCCACTGTGTGGTACAGTGCAGCTTATTTATCTATTTTCTTGGGATAGACTCTGAGTTGTTCCCAAGTTTGGACTATCCTAAATAACTGGCAGGAAGCTGTTTGTGGACTAGAGTTTTCATGTCTCTTCTGTAAATACCCACCAAGAAGACTGCAGGGTCTTGGGGGAGATGCAGTGCTGCTGGAGTGCACTTGGACCAGTTGGTGAGAGTCAACTGTGTCCAGGCATGATAGTGCACACCTGTAATCCTAGCACTGGGGAGGCTGAGGCAGGAGGATCGCTGTGAGTTTGAGGTCAGCTTGGGCTACCTAGACAGGCTACACACCTGTCTCAAAGCTAATTGTGCCCATCTGATCCCAACTCTGCTTTCAGTGATATCATATCGGCACCTAGAAATTGGCCACAGTGGGAAAATTTACACCAGGGAAATCAGCACATGCTCCCCCCCACCCCCCACCCCACCCCGACAGCCCACTGTTAACCAGCACACCTGGGCAGGTGCGTGTGAGCTTTCACAGAAACTCCCAGGGCTTCCAAGCAGTGGTGCCACTTAACGCCCTCGTTAGCGATGCCTCTGCCTCCTCCTGAGCCCTGGTGCTGCCAGGGTTTCACTGCAGCTGTTCTGGCCGGGTGTGGTGGTATCGCCTGGTCCTACTTTGCATTTCTCTGGTGATGATGATGTTGAGAGCTTTCACATTTGCTCATTTGTAGATTTCCTTGTGTGAAGTACTTTTTAGTCTTTGGTCATTTAAAAAAATTGGATTGTTTGTCCTCGTTGAGTGACAAGGGTTCTTTATATGTTTTATATGTAAGTCTTATTTTCTCCAGGTCTATAGTTGCTTCTCCCTGTCTCTCTCTCTGTCTGTCTCTCTCTCTGTCTCTCAACAGGGTCTCACTAGGTAGTTCAGGCTGGCCTTGAACTCATGGTGATCCTCCTGCCTTAGCCTCACAGATGCTGGGATTACAGGTGTGTGCCATTTCCCTGGCATATTTTCTTGATGGTATTTTTTTGTGAGCAGATATTTTTTATTCTAATGACACACAATCACCAATTTTCAATTTATGGTTTGTATTTGGTGGTCATGTGCTCTCTGCCAGGAGGAGTCATCTTGCCATTGCTTCCCTCTGGGGAGCCACTCCTTCAAGGTAGCTTGATTTGAATGTGTCCCCAAAAAAGCATTAGTGAGAAACTTTGTCCCCAAGGCAGCAGCACTGGGAGGTGGGACATGCAGAGGGAGATCAGCCCATACTGGTGGAGTGGATGGATTCACACTGATAGTGTGGCACTGTTTGGCTGTTGCTGTCCCTCTCCCTGCCCTTCATTGGGCCAATGTGGCAGGGAGGCCCCACCACACACCAGCACCTGGATCTTGACCTTCCCTGCCCCAGAACAATAAGCCAGACATTTCCGTTCATTATAATTACTGGCCTGTGGAGCTCTGTTATAGGAGCACAACACAGACTAAGACAAACTTAAGTGTGGACATAAATGTCACTCTTTACAGAACCTTCCTGGATATCAGCTGGCAGCATTCTCCCCTAGGTAGACCCCTGGGTTCCTCTCTCTGTCACCATGCTATGAGATCCTTGTCCCTGTGGGTCTCTCTCATCTGCTTGCCTTGGAGTCTCAAGTGGGAGCTGAGGCCTCTGGATCACTTTGCTCCTCCTCCTCCTCTTCTGTTCCTGGTCCTCTCTGTCATTGTCATTGGAGGTTCAAGGTGAACATGCTAATGATTGATTAACTCACTTGAGTGTTCCCAGCTGATCACGAATCTAAGGTCCCCATCTTGGCCTTTGCTTATATTGGAATCATCAGCAAGTATGCACTGTGGGATCAGAGGATGGGCAGAGTAGATTTCACCAGTCCACAGTGAGTTTGAAACATTATACCAGGTCCTACCAAAGTCAGGGCCACTGAGAGTCCAAGTCCTTTCTGCTGGGGAAGGGAAGGCAGGGCAGGTATGTGTGTGCATTCGTGTGTGTGTGCCATGTGTGGTGCATGAGTGTGGCAAGGGGGGAGGAGAGGGTGTGTGCATGCGATATACTCTGAACTGCGTCTAAACTTGGAGACTTAGTGGACACAGTATCGGCTGGCGGTTAGACAAACCCAAGGCCAAGTGCATTTATAGCTCTGTGAGTTTAAACAAATGATTTCACTTCTGTAAGCTTCCGGGCCTTTGGTGTAAGCCAGGGGCAATAACACTACCCACCTCTAAGGCTACTGGGAGAAGAAAGCCAAGGTCCATCCCTGGGGTCTGTGCTGCTTCTCCGGGGGGTTCCGGGCAGAACCCTTGCCTGTGGGGATAGGAGGGAAGACTCTCCTTTCAGTTCAGTCCCTGTCCTGGGCAGACATGCAGTGGAGACACAGTCACGACTGGAGGGGTCACGTGGAGGTCACCCAGAAGCCCTAGGGGCAGAATCCTGGCCAGAGGTGGGCTAGACTCAGGGCAAAAATTGCAAGGAACTGTCTCGGCAGGTGGGGAGTGCAGGCATGGTTCATTCATTCTCTATCCATCCACTCATCGCCCAGGCCTCCTGTCCCAGCTGTGCCCAGCCCTGCAAGGGTTAAGCGCCAGGCGCCAGTCCCTCCGCCCCTGCCAGCCAGGAGGGCGAGTGGTGCCAAAGCTGGAACCTGCTCCGCAGCTCTGGGGCGCTGCCTTGACTCGCGGCCAGGCCTGGTGCGGCTGCTGGCCGCCACCGGCGGCTGTGGAATGTGTGAGCGCCATGTGTCACCGCCCCAGACTGTGGGAAAGCGCTGCTCCCCTCGCCTCCAGCAGCTGCCCTGCACCCGTGAGCACTGGCCTCGGGGCCACTTCCGAGCGCACGCCCGGCGCCACCCGGCTCGCCTTGCCTGCCCTCCCGCCTTGGGTGACAGCAGCTGATGCCGCCCCAGGGACCCTGCTGGAGGGCGTCTTCAGAGAAGGGCTGGCAGGGGCTGGGGGCCGTGTCTAGACAGGCCCAGGAAGAGCCCTCCCCGTGGGGTGTGACCTAGGCCAGCACCTGCCGGGCATCCTGGGCACAGGCTCAGAACAGACAGCTCTGGGCTGGAGGCTGTGCTCTACCCACTGCCCCCATAGCACACATGGCTTCCCGGGGAGCCTGCACCCTGCCCAGGTGACACCTCCATTCCAGCCTGGAGCTTGGGGTCAGTGGGAATCGTGTGCCCAGAGATGCCCTTGGGCAACTTCCTCCAAGCCCAGCCACCTAGTACACTCAAGGTCACCCTGCTGGGTGGCAGCTGAGCTACTGAGGGAGACCCAAGCTCAGTGTGTCTGGCCACACCCAGCACTGCCCGCCGGGGCACAGGCTGCACCTGCAGTCTGGTGCCACTCACAGAGGCCCTGGCCCCTCAGGAAGCTGGGAATGGGCAGAGCCCCGCACCCTCCGCTCTGTCTAGAGTCAGCCTCATGGCACCTCGGGTTCTGCCCATGTTACTTCCAGCCGTTTCTGGGGGTGCACTGCCCTAGGAACCTTGAGCATCTCAGTCCTCTGCCGGCAGCTTTCCATTTCCACACCTTGATGCTGCTTGTCCTCCAGTGTCATCTGAGGTCATCTTCTCCTTGGAACTCTTCCCAGATTGGCCCAATCAGGGTGCATGGCAGCCTCTCCAGGAGTCCTGAAGCTCGAAGTACTCAATTCTGCGCTCGCTTATGGCATCTGTGTCCCCCGATATGATCTGCCTGGGCGGGCTCCCTCCCTGGGGCACTTTCTCACAAACAGAGGCAGTGCTGCGCTCCTCTACATCCCACCCACAATATTTGGGGATGCTGCTTATGGTAGCTGCTCTGTTTGTTGGCTCAGTGTGCCAGCAAATGAATGCGTGTGGCCGTGGTTTACCGCTGCCTCTGAATCTTGTTTGACAGATGTGACCTTGGGTGAGTAACTTTATTCTTAGTCTCAGTTTTCTCACCTGTAAAACAGAGGTAAACTCAATTGCTGTAAGGACTAAAGTGACTTGCATATGGCAGCCACATCCTAGGTGTATGTGCGTGAGTGTGTGTTTGTGTGTGTGTGTGTGTGTGCACCCTTGCAGTCACGTGTCACATAATGACATCTGACTGTCGGTGGACCTCCCATGGGAAAGTGCTCCCAAAATTCTAGCACCTACTGTTATTGGCACCTTAGTTTGTGTATCGCTGCTCTATGATGTCTGCACAGTGACAAAACTGATACAGTGGACAGTCAAGTTACAACCGGCCTGACATATGAACAACTTGGGTTACGACTGGAATTTTAATTTCAACTTATGACTGAAGTCTTGAGTTATGACCCAAATGCTGGCCACTTGTGCTTTCAGATGGTTTCAGATACAGATTTTACCCTTAAGGAGTTCTGGAAGGAACATTACAGCATCCTTTCCTGTGTGGGGTTGAGAAATCCTGGGCCAATGTCTCTCTAAGGACACTGAGATCTGCCTGTACACAGGAGAGAGACTTTGGAGGCTGTGTAGAGGAGCCTGAGCCTTCAACTGACCAACTTGAGTTACAACCAGCTCTTGGGAACAAATTGAGTTTGTAAGTCAAGGGTCCACTGTAGTGTATCCCTGTTGTATATCAACACACTGATACACACACACAACATAAATATATGTATGATTGCTAAAACACTACACATGGGCTGTTTGAATGAGACATTCATTGTCCTGCTGTTCTGGAGGCTGGAAAGTCCTAGGCGAAGGTGCCTATTGGGTCCCTGGGGGTGACTCTCTTCCTAGAGTATATGTGTGTATGTGTGGTTCTTTTTTTTTGGTACGGGGGATCGAAATCAGGACCTTGTGCTTGCAAGGCAGGCGCCGGAACCACTGAGCTAAATCCCCAGCCCTTCTTCCTAGAGTATAAATGGCTTCTTTCTCTCTGTCCTCACCCTGCCAAGGGTCTCATATCTCTTCTTATAAGGACACTAGGCTTGGAGATTAGGGACCCATCCTATGACCTCATTTAACCTTGTTCCCAAAAAGGACCTGTCCAAATGCTGTCACATCGAGAGGGCTTCACCTCTGCACTTTGGAGGGACACAGCATAGCAATGGCAGAGGCTGAGACTCGGTCTTGGAAGCTGTGGCAGGTGCCACAGTCAGAGCTGGCCCTCGTCCATCTCCACAGCGGATGACCCTGCCTCTGGCCACCTCGGCCTGAGCATCAGCAGGACCAAGCTCCCCGGGACCTCGAATGTGGGTGGCAGGGAGCCTCCAGCAGGGACCCAGATGAAACCCCCGGGGAGACTGAGAAGCAGTGGAGAGCGATGGGCACTGGGTCTAGGGGACAGGAGGACTCAGTGCGGATGATGGGGGAAGAGGCCTTGCAGGTACGTTTGAGTGCTCGGGTTGCTGTCCTTGTGGCTGTTGAAGATGACGCCTTCCACAGTAACAGCTCCCACGGGACCGAAACGAAAGGGGCCCCGGACAGTATGAAGCTCCAACAGAATGGCTGGGAGATACCAAGTGTCTGTAAGGACCAATTTTGCTGAAAAGTCCAGTTGGTGAGGCTGCTTATAGAGAAACTACCCATTTTCCAGTGAAGAAAATGAGGCTCAAAAACAAAACCGAAAAAACCTCTGCCTAAAGCCACACGGTAGTAAATGGCAGCTCTGGCTGACCCAAGACCCACCTGGCTTCGATGCCTGTGCTCTCCCCACGTGATGTTGACACCGGATCACTCTGACGCTCAGTACCGGTGTCCACATGGAAACTCTATTTTCCAAGCCCCAAATAGGGACGCGCAGTCTGACAAGTGTGTGGGCACTTGTGGGGACAAGCGACCAGAAGGTTTTAAATTAGGACCATGCTGGCAAATCCGGGACATCTGGTCTTCACAGATATCCAGGGCCTGCCCACACCCTTGGCACAAGGCAGGCTTTTGCCACCTAATATTCTTTCCTGTCCCGAATGCCCAATGTCTATTTTTTGTTTGGAGCACATGCCACATGATTTAAAAAGATCAAACAGCTGGAGAAAGATTGCATTGGGCATTCTTTTTAGGGAATTCTGAGCAGGGGAGAGAGCAGGAGAGGGCACGGAAGTAGTGGAAGGTCAGAAGAATAATGCACGGGTTCTAAATCTTGGGAGGTGGTCGGGTATGGTGGCGTATGCCTGTAATGCCAGCACTGGGGAGGCAGAGGCTGGAGGGTCAAGTCACTAGGAGTTCAAGGCCAGCCTGGACTACATAGTAAGACACTATCTCAACAAAACAAAAAGTCCCAGCAGGTATAAGGCTATATGACAGGAGACTTCTCACCAGTATCAGGTATGCAGCCAAGCTCTCTGCCTCTCCCTGCCTCTTTCTCCTTCATTTCTTGCTCTTTTTTCATTGTAAGTCCTTCCTCTGGCTGCCCACTGCTGTGAACCTCTGGCACCTCAGGAAGGACAGCTGGTTTCTGTGGGATAGACACAACTTCCTGACCAGCTGTGTGACTGTGTGGGACCCACTTCTGTAAAATGGGCCCAGCAACAATGGGTTGTTGTAGACTTATAGGGGACCAGATGTAGAACTGTTCCATCAATTCCCAAGTATCGGAGCCCAGTCTTATTTGGTCAGAGTGAGGGTCAATTTCCTATTGAAATTGTTAGGCTAAGGCTGGTCCTAGGAGCCAGGATCTGGAAAGGCCTAATAGTAGGAATGTAGAATTTGTGTGTTTGAAGTTGTGTGTTGGTCTCAGTTTAAAATGGTTCAGTTGTCTGCTGTGTGTGTGTGTGTGTGTGTGTGTGTGTGTGTGTGTTAGTTAGAGGGAGAGGGCGGGGGATATGATCTGGCATTTGCTGGAAACTTAGTAATCATAGAGGATTAAGACAGAGCCCTGCAGAATGTGTAAGTCATCCCCTTCATTGTGTAGACGGGGACCTAAAGCCCAGACAGAAGCGATGTCCCAAGGTCAGTAGCTGTGTGCACCGGGCCTGGGCTCTGGGTCTTCCGGTCCCAGCCTGAGGCCTCAAGTCAGCCGCACTCCATCCAAATCACACAAAGCTCGTGTGAGCTCGGTGGGGCCTCGGGAGGGGAAGAACTGGGGTTCCTGGGGTCAAGGCCTCCAGCCCTTCCTGTTGAGAACTGAGACACTGAAACAGTCTGGCCAGGAGGTGGGGAAGATGTGATGGAATAACTCAGGGAGGAACATGGATGGGGGAAGAGTAAAAATCAAGTGATAAAGCAGCAGTCCTTTCAAAGATGCTTTCTGCTCCAATGTCAGACTCCTACCAGGATAGCTATTTTGGACTATGATGATGATACAGCCTTGTACTTGCTGGGTGAGAACTCTACCAGTGAGCCACATGCCCAGCCTTATTTTTTGGAGACAAGCTTTTGCTGTTTCCTAGCCTTGCCTTGAACTCCTGGGCTCAGGTGTCCTTCCTGTCTCAGCTTCCCCAGTAGCTGGGACCACACCCAGATTCCTCTCTATCCTGAATTCAAATGCTTTCCCTGGGAAGCCTGTTTACCTCTCTACAGAGGGTTAAAAGTCAGAATGCGGTCAGCCAGTGTTCCCTCCTTCACCAGCCCGAGCGGTGCAGGAAGCTGTTCCATCAGAGGGTAGCATAGCAGCCTGTCATCCTGGCATTTGGACCTACTGTGCTTAGCTTATTGCTTAGCTCGTTGCTCTTCCAAAGCATTTCAGAAACCTCCTCATGTCGTTTCTCTTGGGAAGAACCCACTGAGAGGCAGTTTTTATTTGCCAAAGGCAAGGTGGTGCCCTTAGAGTTACTCATCTCAATTTCCTTTCTCTCTGGAAACCTGGCGGGGAACCTGGGGAGGACCAGAGACTGACTGATTCACTCCCACACCCGCCTCTGTCTAGTATCTCCTGAGTTCCCGTTTGGGGTTGGCTCTGAGGCTCTGGGGGGTGTGAGCTGATTCCTGTCTCAGGTTGATTCTCAGCACCCTCGGTAACCTCTGCTCCGGTCCAAAGCCAGGTCTGTCCAGATGACCCCAGACCCTCTTGCCCTCTGCTCGAGCCTCAGGTCAGGAGGAACTGGGTCAGTCAGCTGTGAAAGTGGGCATAAGCAATGTCACCCGATGGGACTTCCTGGAGGAGGAGACTGGGTCTTTCTCAATGCTTGGTCCAGTGCCTGCCTGGTGGAAATGAAGCCCATTTTCATTAGGTTACATCTGTCCCCAGACTCAGACTACATATTATTATAGGTAATAGAAAGGAAAAAAATCATTTTCTGGACTAGAAATTGTGCTATTAACTCCTTTTCCTAAGGTGGGCCTTTCTGGACTGATCCGTGTATTTCACACAAGAGCTTCCTTGTGCCTTCAAAGTCCCTTTCTCATCTCTAGACTGACTTTTTAAATTTTGAGTTTTTAAACCAACACTCATCTTTGATCTATGCAGGGCAATATATACTGGGTTGACAAGATGTCTGTCCCCCGTTTTATTTAAGCAAGATTTAATCAGTTTGTTCCTGAGTTGTTCTAGTCCTGAAATGATTTTATTTTTGACCCAGAGTTTATCATCAAAATTTGCATTAAGGAATGTTTCCGTATCTGCTGGGCTTTTCCTCTTTTGTTTATTAGGATAAGGCCCCTTCCCATTCTTTGGATCATTTTATTTAAGAATATCTTCTTAGGTTGCATATTGACCCATGTGAATATTAGCTAATCCACATGAATTTTACTGGAATGTCGATGCTATGGCTGGAAGGCAAGAGCAAATCTGTTCCCTGTGCAGAAATGCTAATCTTTCCATGGCCAGGAGGAAACACAACAGTTTAACATGTAAGGGAATTGCAAGTGTTTGTATATGAAGCAGCATCTTCTGTTTGTTTTGTGTGGTTGAAGTTGTTTACGAGTGACAGCCAAAGGCCAAAGGTCCATAGATAGCTTGATGACCCTGTCTGAATATCAGTGCAAACAAAGATGTTTGTAAGAATCACTGTTCTGATTACAGTAGCAGCTGACACCAAATAGAGTGATTTATCCCCCTAAACTATGACACCAGAGGGCGAGAAACTACATGCTTGATTCCACGTATGTATATGGATATGTATGTGTGTGTGTGTGTGCATGTTGTGTATATATGTATATGTGCATTGTATTAGCTGGCTTTTCATTACTATAACAAAATACCTGGGGCAAGCTAACTTTATAAAGCTCACATTTATTTAGCTCTCATTTTTTGAGTTTTAAAGGCATGGGGCTGGGATCAACTCAGTTCTGGTGATGATCTCATGCTGGCAGAGACCTGAGGATGGTGGGGCACCACCTGGGAAGAGAGAGGGACAGTATGTGTCTACACCTGTGTATCTGGTCTCCGTTCCTGTTCTTATCAAGCCACCAGGACTCAATCATGGGGCTTCTATCCCAATGATGTCATCTAAACCCAGTCAATCTCCAAAGGCCTCCTCCTTGAACATCAGAGTTGCATCACTTCTACTCTCATAACAACACATGACTTTGGGGATGAATCTCTTGCATGATTTGGGGGTGGGAAGGCAACCTACATCCAAACTCCATAACACATTTGTAAAGCCAAAGACTCCTGGGATGTATGTAAGATAGATGTGTGTGTCTTGAAGGTTTGTGCAAAATAGCAAGAGAGAAACTGAAGTTTAACCAACACTCTTAAACTATGATAGATGTGTACCTATGAACAAACTCTAGACTGCTTCTATATGTTGAGAAATTGGTAGTTCATCCATTAAAAAAAATAATTCTTTTTTGTTTAGAAAAGTGTTTGGACTTTCCCTAGACATTTTTGCCATCAAGTTACATTTAGATGGAGTGCTTTGGAAAGTTTGCCTCACTCTAATACATACCGAAACGAGGGACTAGTAGTACATCTTCCCCCAGCTTCCAAACTTCTCCTGCCTCTAGGCAGGCTTGCCTCGTAGGCTAGGTCTAGCAAGAGCTACTTCCAAAACCTGGTACTGTCAATACTTTATGAGATTTCTTCCACCTGGCCAGTTATTGGATCAGATTGATGTAGAACAGTGGTGGTGAACCTATGGTGTTCTGTTTGTATCATTGAAAGCTCTAAAAGGTTCGCCATCACTGATCTAGAACCTTCTGCTTATTATAGTATTTATCTGTCTCTGTCCCTGAGGAAAGAAATCAGCAGAAGTGTCAACAATTACACACACACACACACACACACACACACACACTTTTTTATAGCATTTAGAAATTTTGGTGAGATGCCTTAACTTATATAAGCAAAACACACAAGTATAGTGAAAGCTCACATCTGTTTTGAGATGAACTCTGGCAGTAGTACTGTTACTGGATTTTATCAAAAGGAATTCCAGTTACAGCAACTACATTTATAAAAGCACAACTGGGGCAAGTGAAATTGGAGAACTTTGCTGCCGGGTTAGATCAATAGTCAACCCTGGCTGCACATTCGTCTGCCTGTGGAGCTTTAGGAAAAGACTGATGCCTGGGCCAAGCTGCAGAGCAGTCCAAGCAGAACCTGGGGCGGGTAAGGCCTGGGCATCTGAATTTTTGGGGTGGGGGCATCTGTATTTTTAAGCGTCCCTTCAGGAGATTCCCATGTGCAGCCTACAGAGAACTGCAGAGTTGGATAAATGGAACTTGGGGATCAGGAAAGTGGTACTTGCTGCTCTGCCTTGCCGATTACAGGCTGAAGTGTGAACTTCTAATGTGTGATGCATCTCTAGTTGTCTAAGCTAGATCGGGCCATCAGACAATGTCTTCTTTTAGAGAGGGGAAACAGGCTTAGAGATCCAGGAAAGCTCTATGCAAGACAGAGGCAGCACTAGCTGTAGAAACCAGTGCCTTTGCTCTATTCCTCTCCCCTAAAGCTACCGTGAAGACTGAGGAAGAGATGCATCCCTATGTCCTAGCTATCCATTTATTTAGACACCGGAAATGGTCTGTGCTGGTGCACAGAGGAGAGTTGTGCAGCTCTTGGACCCGTGGGGCACTGGCACACGGCCGTGCTGTATGCACTGCGGCTCACCCTCTCTGAGCCTGCCTTCTCAGCTGTGAAACGGGAGTGAAGGGTATGTACTTGCCGACATTCTCACAGGTGAGATGACAGTAGGGAAAAGATACAGTATCGCCATCGCGCATGCTCAGCAGACAGAATGCCAATTAGAATCACCAACTGCATGTAAAAACGTAGGCTGTCTGTACACAGGCTATGCGGGGGATAAGCTGTGGAGCATGACACATGATAGATGATCATGCTTCAGGGTTGTTTTTGCTTTCCGCAGATTGTGAACACAAATAAACCCCAGCTGAAGCCCATCTTACGGAGGAATGAATGGATTTCCAATCTGTGTTTTCTTGTTTACCCTGGAAAATATGCGACCGAGGAAGGCACAGGTGGTTAAACTGTTCACTGCCTCTATTTTTATCCTGTCACGGCGGTTTTCCTCATTCAAACCCAAGTATTTTACTCAATAGAAAAGGAAAAGTGATTTCTCGGAGTTAAATGGCTCTGGGCTTCCTGTGGCAGATTTAGGTTTTCTTTCTGAGCCACCTATTGAAAAAGAATCCTATACAGACTGAATTCCAAAGCAACAGTACAAAGATCACAATTAGCATTATCAACGAAGCGTTTGTCTTTTCTTCAGTTTTTCATCAGTACATGTTTGCAGTACATGATGTTTGCAGCCATCGTAGGGGTGGCCACTTGTACTTAACACATCTTAATTCTTTTTATTTCCCTTCCCCTCCTCTCCCTTCCCCTTTTCTCTGTCTCTGGGTCTCTTTCCCATTTGGAACAGAGCTGGCTCACTTTTTCCTATTGTCTACTGAAGAAGCATTTCTTTTTGTTTGTTTGTTTTGTGTTTGTGTTGTATCGATATGGTACATGCTTGCAGTACAGAGTGATTGCACTCCTTGTGGGGAGGTGGCCCATGCTCATAACACATCCTAATTCTTCTTTCATTGTCCTCCCTCCTTCCGACTCTTGGTCTCCTTCCCATTTGAGAAAGATCTACCTTCTACTTCCTATTATCTATCTTTTATTTTGCTCTTTGGGTTTCCCATCTAAGAAAAACCATGCGACATTTAGCTCATGTATCTGATATATTTCCCTTAACCTTATGGTCTCAAAAGAAGCCATGCAACATCTCTCTGTGTCGTCTGTCTTTTTTGCTCCCGTCCTTTTTGTTACGCAAAAATAAAATCTCAATCGGGACAGGCGAGCCACTTCCAGGCAGGTGGCATGCTTGTGAAATGAAGCCGGGAACCAGACCCCTCGGGTCCCTGGGCTTGTGTGGACCCGTCTGGGGCCTGACCTCTCTCCCGCAGCTGCACAGGGCCCAGCTTCGTGGCTGCAGCAGCGGTAGAAACTTGAGCTTCGACCCAGCGGTGGGTCCATCTCCGAGGCCAGCAGAAGGGTCCCCAGGTAGGGGGCTTGGGCCACCCTGATCCCTGAGGGTCTCTGTAGGTGTTGTGTGGCCACCAGGAGACAAGGCTGTTTTTTCAGGCCCTTGCAAGACCAACATCTCCTCTGCCACATTCGCCTTTCCTCCACATCACGCATAAAAGTTCTCAGCGACAGAGCTGGCCCTACCTACTGAAGTTTTGGGGTGCAAAGCCCAACCTGATAAGGAATAATGGGGGCCGGAGAGGTTCGGGGATCAGGTGCCGGGTCATTCATCGAGTGCTTGCTGTGTGGCAAGCTTGACGCTTGGCGCTTTCCTCCAGTAACTCCTTTACTCCATACGGCAATTCTTCGAAGCAGGAATTCTTCTCCTTACTTCACCAAAACTGGCACCAACAGGCTTAATAAAGTCCTCAGGGTGGCACAGCTAGTGAATGGTCGGTAGGCCAGAGGCTGGGTCTAAGCTGGTGCTTGTCTGCAATCCCAGCATTCCAGAGCCTGAGGCAGGAGGATTGGTACGAGTTCAAGGCCAGCCAGAACTACACAGTGAAACCCTGTCTCAAAAATACAAGGAGGAAAAACCAAAAAAAAATGAGGATGCCCTGTCCTAGGAGCATGGACCTCAGCAAGGTGAAGGAAGAGTCTGGGAGTCTGGAAGCCAGACAGGCATGTCAGGACCTGCTGAGATGCTAGGCTGTGGTCACAGAGAGCCGGAGCTTTGTTGGTCACCCAGCTCTCATGAGGAACTGTGTCCGTGACAGGTTGGCAGTTGGTTTATTCTCTTCCTGCGTTTCCCAGGAAGGGCTCCCTGGCAGCTTGATCTGTTGGGAGGGAGGGGACAGGACAGACAGGGACAGGACAGACAGAGACAGGAGGGGAGGTCCTGCAGCCAGCCAGCTCCCAAGCATTGGTCTCCAAAGAGGAGAGAGGCAGCTGGCACCTGGCCTCCCCTGTCCCTGCCCCAGAACGTAGGCTGGGCACCTGAGGGGCTCCACTCAGCCACCCGAAGCCCAGGTCTCATGGGCCACTTTGTGGATGGACAAGGTTGGCTGCACTGTCAGTCAGACGCTGTCCGACCCGGGGCATCCCCTCCCTGATGGAGGTGGGGGCAGCCTGAGTCATTGTGGGGTGCTTTTGGGGAGAGGGCAGAGGAGCCCGCAGCTCTAGGATAGTTTGTGGGCTCCTTTCCCTGGCATGTGCAAGAGCAGGCTGTGCCTTCTCCCCTGTGTACACACCACAGCCCCTCCACTTCCACGGCTCGGCGCGTCTCTTGGCTTTCACTACCTTTGTGCCATTTACCAGTGGAGAGAACCCAGCACATCCATCCAGGCGTGCCCAGCACACAGCCCGAGTGCAGAAGGGGGACCCCCACTCTCTCTCCCAGTGCAGTGACGGGAGCCAGGACAGTCCTGGGGCTGCACCTGGACTGTCCCCCAGGGTCCCCAGGCCAAGTTGATGTCAGTGTTCTTTCCGCTGGGTCAGTGGGTGCCACCTTCTGTAGGTTCCCTTCTGGGTCTGCCACTTACTTGCTGTGTGACTTTGAGTGAGTTACTTAGCTTTTCTGTGCTTTGGTCTCACCATCAGCAAAATGGTAATTATACTAACAACTACTTCAAGGGTTTTTGTAACCGTTAAAGTGAATTAATAAATGTGAAATGCCTGGCACATGGTAAGTGCTCAGTGAATATCAGCTTCTGCTTTTACTGCTATAACCCTGTTAAAATGGTGCCCGACACCTCTCTGAATCTCCTTGTCCTCGTAGCTCGGGTTGGTGCAATATTATCTCTTTTATAGGATTGTTGTGAGAACCAAACAGTGTTAATTACGACTGTAAAGTTTGCAATAAATGGCTATTTTTTAACGTGTTGCTTTAGCCTAGTTTATCTCCCTGGGAGCCCTTTCCCAGCTGTAAACTGGCCTGATAATAACCACCCCCCCTGGACTCTCCAGGATGCTACGCTGTTACAAGGGGAAAATCCACCGTCATACCCAGAGCGCTCTGAGCCTGCCTGAAGAGATGCCCATAAATAAAAGGTGGTATTAGAAGGTGGAGTTACCAACTCCCCCTCCCTTTTTTATTTAATTAGGAGAAAACTAGTAATTAGAAGCATGGCCTTGTTAAAGCTGTGGCCTGGAAAATAGTTCCCTTGGCACCCCATCAGAACTGTGCCATGGCACGAGTTCCTGCCAAATGCCACAGCCTGGGACCTTGCCCCAGGGCCAGAGACAGATCGGGAGATTGCAAGGAATTTGCTGTCTGGGGCCCAGGACCTGAGGTGGCTGACGTCCTCCTCGGTTGCCTGCAGCAGAGGAGAGCTCCACCCAGGTCAGCAAGGGGTGTCTGCCTGCCTGGCCTAGGAAGTGTCACCACCCCCAGGGGACCTCCAAGTCACTCTGATCTGCAAACTGCTACTTCCTATAGTCCCAGACCCAAGCTTTTCTGCCTCCCAGGCGGCCAGCATGCTCTGCAGAGCTCCTGTGATCTGGCATGAGCTCTCTGACTCAGTTGCCGGGATAAGAAGTCTCCTTAGGGTGGGCCGGTGCGGTGCAGATCGGGGCTGGGCTCATCTTGCATCTGGCTCTGGTTCTCCAGTAGCTGCCAGCTGGCCCGGCCCTCTCCCAACCCTCGAGTCTCCATCTGCCTGTTCTCAGGCATGCTGTGGTCCAGGCAGGGCCCCAAGTCCCCCCAGTTCCATTGCTTTTGCTCCCCTCAACTCTGTACCTGGTACAGTGCAGTCTTGCTTTTTGCCCTGTATATATCTCACCTCTGCCCCTGAGCTGCTGGAGGAAGGAAAGGAAAAGCTAGAGAAGCCAGGTCTTCCCACCCTCAAGGGTACAGGCCGAGGATGTAGCAGAGGGGCAGCATCCGCAGAATCCACTGTCCTGACTTCCCCTCACTCATTCACCAAACACGAGAGGCCTTCTGATAAACCCCAGGGTGGCAGTTCTTTCTCAATGATGAACCATTTCAAATCTACAGAAAATATTATAATAGACACACCTGCATCCACCACTTAGATAGATGGTCAGTGGCTCACGTTTCATCATATTCACTGCAAATGGGTTCGGTCCCCCAACAAGATAGGTCACATGCCGCTGTGGCTCCCCTCTCCGCCCCTGCAGTCCCTTCCCTGTCCCTCCTTGGGGCACCACCTCCCTCTGTCGTCTGACAGAGGGCCTCTTACCTGCATCCTTGTGTGGGCCTGAGGGGATAGGTAGGCTGAGGAGCTGTATGCACACCTTCCTCTCGAACCACTGCCTTTCCGGATCTCCTCCTGACTCAGCCTTCTTGTCCTCTCTGCTCTCTGGGTCCAAACTGGCATTATCGATCTGCATTTAGAGCATTTGCGGCAGCCACCAGCAGACCTTTTTCTTGTAGTGCCATCATGTGACTCCTTTGCTGGGCGTGCATTAAAGGCTTCGGATTTAGCTCAGAGTAGAATCCAAGTCTCTAGGGCTTCCGGGGCCCTAGTCATGTGGGCTCACGTTAGTGATGACGTCGGCTCCTCTTTGCCCCTCTGGCCCCTTCTCCGTGGACGCAGCTTCCTCCTCAGTTCCCCTCACTTCCCTCAGACACGTGAGTGTGGCCCCTCCGGCTGCCACTCTTTCCCCAGAGACCCACGCGGCCTCTCACAGCCCCCAGGTCTTCACCCCACTCCCCCTCCCCACCGCAGCTCCTGTCCTTACCCCAGTTGCCCCTTGCCTTCAGCTCTTTGTTCTTTTCCACACTCCAGATTTTCTAGCAAGCTGCGTGCTCCCCTCATTTAGTATTTATTGCCTCGTTTTCCCTGTTACAAAATAAGCACCCTGAGAGTAGGAATTTTTGTTGATTTTTGTTTTGGCAATAATGCCAAGCACAAGGCGCTTCATAAATATTTATTGAGTGACTAAATACATCAATGGCTGGACACATGTGAGCATTTTTGGCTGGAGAAGTTCCAGAGATTTCATAAGGTGTCTGTGACACAGAAAAGGGTAGGAACCTGGGACACAATGACGCTTCCAACATTTGCTGCAGATCCCCTGCTTGCCAGGTGTGTGCCCTGGGACGGGCACCAGAGGTTTTGTCTTTCCAGAGAGCGAACCCTGGCCCTCTCGGGCTTCCTCTCCCAGCACTGGCAATGAGTTTCCCTGCACTCAGCCCTGGCCAACCCAGTGCAGAGCCAGGGGCCCTGGAGGAAGGTGTGGGCAGGAGCCTGGCAGCAGCCTTGTTCCAGGGAAGCTGTAATTTTCCTTATTCCTTTCTCGGAGACTGTCTGGGAGCAGAGGCTGGATGTGGCGGAGGCCTGCTGTGTGTCCTTGGTGAGCTAGACAGGGTGCCCAGGTCAACAGGAGCTGCTCCCGCCCTGTCAGGCTCCGAACACAGGCAAGACAGGAGCAAGGCTGGGAAGTCTTGTAGGAGCCCTAATGCAGGGACAGCAGAGAGAATCTGGGAGGAGTGGGGGGAGCATAGACACCAAAGGCCATCTAGAGGTGACAGTGGGAGTGAACTGGCGATGAGTCAGCCAGCTCACAGGGCAGTTAAAAGACAAGTGGGTAATTGTGGGTGCAGTTGGCGGGGCACACACAGAAAATGAGGAACAAGTGGTTAATTGGGCCCACAAGCCCAAGATCCTGCCTATAATTAGCAAATTGCAGGGCTTTGATATTTGCTTTGGTAACAACTTGTGTAGTAAATTGCAAGGAGAAAAATTGCACCCCCGGCCTGCGAGGTGACCCTGGGTCTGTGCTCCCTGAGCCATTCTCTTGCACACTCTTGTAGGTGGCACACGCACAAGAGCAGACCCCAGCAATGGGGGTGGGGTGCACACCTATCCACATCCTGTGAGGCTTCCTGGGTTCCTCTTTTGCCCTTGCTTGTTTTTGCCAACTCAGGGCTGAAGCTGAGCCTGGTTTCCTGGTGAGTGCTCTGGCAATTCACACTTGGACTCATTTGCTGCCTTAAGCCAGCTCTGCTCTAGGGACCAGAGATCTTCAGGTCACAGAAGTGGCCATGGGTACTTCCCACGCAGGCCTCATAGTAGGGAAGGGGGAAGGTGAAGGAGTTCTGTTGCAGCATTGCTAAAACTTTGTCTATGAAGATGGTTAGAGCTGATGTCTTGTCAAGGATTGGCCTTCACAGGTTTCAGATCTGGGGCTACCTCTGCAGGATTCTCTGATGTTCCAACTAAAGTGCACACTAGATGCATAGAAAAATTATGTTAGGATCGTCCCGGTAAAAACCTGTATATTGTCAGAGATGCGGAGAGACCAGTGGGCATGGGGCAGTGGAAAGAGGATGGTATGAAAGTGTCAGGAGATCTAGACTTGAATTTGGACTCCCTACTGATGGCTCTCATGCAGTTATGCTAATATTTATCCATCATCTCTGTCATTTGTGAGTTTGTTTTTATTGACTGATTTTTCTGTTAGTTATAGGTCACCATTGTCCTACTTCTTTATATGTCTTGTAGTTTTTTATGAGATAGTTGACATTGTGATGTTGTAAGTATTTGGATTTTGCTCTCTTTTCCAAAAGGGTTTTAGGCTTTGTTTTGCCAGGCAGTGAAGCCTCACAGGGGTCAGTTTAATCCCCTCAATCTGGTCTTTAAGTTTTGTAATAGAGGGTCTGCAGCTGTGCTGGTGAAGCTATAACTCACGTGGTGCAGCAGACTGTTTGTTATCATTGAAAGGTCTAAAGGTTTCACTATCACCAGCCTAGAGTAACTTTCACTGCAGGAACAGTTCAACCTCTTTATTTACACACGATTCCTCAGGGCTCTCCATTGAGTATCCCGAGGGATAACCAAGGACTCTCCACTTTGGCTGGTTGGTGCACAATCATTTCCTCACCTTGTGGCTTGTTCAATTTACAACACTCCTGTCATTTCTTTTGCCTGGTTTTATGCAGTTTCACCTGATCTCACACTTAGCAGAGACTCAAGGGGATATTCCAGTAGACTTAGGGGTTCTTTTTCCGTGTCTTTCCCTCCATTCTGCGGTGGTGACCCAACTCCAAGCCCCCTCAGCTTTCCAAGTCTCTACTTTCTGTCTTCTCAGTGTAGTGAAGCTACCAGACTTCACCCATGATCTGGAAATTGCCTCTACACCTAAAGCCAGAGTTATCTCAGGACTCATCTCATTGATTCCTTCTCTCACTGGTCACAGATTTGCACTGCCGATTTCTCAATGTCAGAAAACAGTAGTCAGTCTTTCAAGACTGGAAGGTCGTGTCTTTTCAAGTCAAAAAAAACTTTAGTTACCTCAAATGTTGAAACAGCATAATACTATTTTCCTTAAAAGTACACAGTAGATTAGAAAGCCTCTCAGTGACACATAAAATAATCAATGGAGCATAAAATAAAAAATCAAACATCAGTTCTGTCTTTCTTTTTCTTTGACACCAATAGCATATATGGACTCACATACGGACTGTGAAATTGTAGAATATTGGAGTTTCAAAGGATTTATCTCAGAAATATAAGGTTAGGTTGGTCCAAATGCCTCATTTTAAAGATGAGCAAAGGAAGTGATTTTGCCAAGCTCTCATGGCCCATTAGTAAAAGAACGAGGCTGGGATTCAGGTGTCCCAGCCTGTGAGACACCCATTCATTCAGCTCACATTTATTGAGCATCTACTAAATTCAAGGCACTGACCTATAATGTACTGGTTTTTAGGAATGTTTAAAAATTGATTTCAGAGCATTATGATAGGTTCAGTAAGTCAGCGTTTACCATGGGTCTTCTCTGCAGTAGGTGAGACTGACTGGCACCCACGGCAGCAGCCTTCGTTGTTCAGTGCAGAGAAGCGAAAGGGTTTCAGCACTGAGACCCGTGGGGGTATTCCACTGCAGCACCCCTGACACAGCAGCTGTCAAGTAAGTGCTGTCATTCTGTGGCATTGTCAGATAGTTATGGGACTGCTATGGATTTCCTCTGCATGCAGCCATCTGGGACCCACTGTCAAAATGGGCAACAATACTTGAAAGAAATTGCTAAGTGTGTTGTAATATGCGAAAAGAGTGCTCTATATGATGTTTAGAGTCCTGGGCTCCAGATCTGGTGTGCTAGTTGTCTGTGCCTTGGTTTTCCCAATGGTAAGATGGGTGCAATCCACTAGATGAGCTATGTGCCCATTCCACCTGGGAGAATCTCTATCTTGTGCTCTTCAGCAGCGCTATAGTGATGCACATAACACATCTTAGTTCCTTTTGTCATCTTCTTCCCTCCCCTCTCCCCATTTCCTTCATCTTTTCTTTCTTACTTGTGGAAGAACCTACCTTCTACTTCCTCTTATCTATCTTTTCTTTTGCTCTTTATTTATACTTTGGGTTTCTCATTAAGAGAAACCATTCAATATTTAAGCTTGTGTGTCTGATTATTTCACTTAACACTATGGTCTCAAGGTGCATCCATTTTCCTACACATGACTCAAATTTATCTTTATTGCAGAATAGTACTCCATTGTATGTATTCTTTTTTTTTTTTTTTTTTTTTTGGTAGCGGGGATCGAACTTGAGACCTTGCCTTTGTGAGGCAGGGGGCGGAACCACTGAGCTAAATCCCTGGCCCTCCATTTTATGTAAATACCACATTTCCCTGATCCATTCATCTGCTGATGGACATACAGGCTTCTTCCAAGACTGAGCTATTGTGAGCTGTGCTACTGTAAACATGGGTGTGCATGGATCACTGTCATATGATGTGTTTAACTCTTTCAAAAAGATACCTCAAAGGGGACTAGATAGGTAAAGTGAAATTTCTAGTTTTAGGTTTTTGAGGAATCCCCAGACTAATTTCCATAATTGCTGTACTAATGTACACTCCCACCAACAAAGTAGAACCACCCCTCGCCCTAGCCTCACCAGCATTTGTTATTTGATTTCTTGATGAGGGCCATTCTCTTTGGGATAAGATGAACTCTCAGTGGTGTTTCAATTTGCATTTCTCTGTTGGCCAGCAATGTTGAGCAATTCTTCATGGATTTATTGGCTGTTTGTACTTCTTCGTCTGGACATCCTAAACCAAAGGGATGACATAAGTAAAGGAGATGAAGCTGGAGTGGAATTTGTGATCTGACATACATACAGATTTCAGTCTGGTAGAACTGGGACACAGGAAAGAACTCGGGGACCCAGAAGCAAGCATTCCTCCTGGTACCTCAGAGGTGCTGCACTGCTGGCTGGAGAAACTGCATTAAAAGTTGAAAGCTATGAACTGAATCACTCATTTAACATGAGAGATTGTAAATACAAGTAGAAATAATACAGAGGCCAAAATAGTGAGGCAGCATTGAGCAGAAGGCGGATGTTACATGTATATGTATGTATGTGTGTGTGTGTATATATATATATATATATTTTTTTTTTTTTTTTCCCCCCTTCTACTGTTGAAACAAAGACAGAAAATTTCAGAAGGGTTACACAGAACCTCTCTCTTCTCCTGGAACAATGTTCAGAGCTTTTCACACAACAGTGGAGAAAGGGGGTGTGGAAGCCGAGGAAATGTGGATCAGGAGACCATGGGGACCTCGAGCACAGGCCCGGGGCCGGCAATATGTCCTACAGGCTGTGGGTGTGGGCATCTCAGCGTCCAGTGCCACACTGTGGAGGATTCACCAGAGCGGGTAGGACAGGGGCATGGCCAGGAGGATGGCACAATAGCCCTGGTGACGAAGAACACACAGAAGAAAGGCTGAGGCGCTGGCACGGGGTGAGTGATGGAAGAAGGCCTAGGAGGAACAGTGGATGGGGCGCGTTTGTTGACTGACAGGAGGGGAGGGAGGGGCCCTGCAGCTCTCTGGGTTCTAGGGTTTCTAGCCCACGTGAGCGGTGAGTGTGAGGCCCCTCCTAGGGCTAGGAAGCCGGTAGATCCTGGCTTTCCTTGGTTTGTTTTGTTTCTTCCATGGTTAAAAAAAGGTGGGAATTCCCTTCTCCCTGGAGTTTGGTCGGGACGGATGAGTTGGTGTGTACTAGTGCCTAGGTCACGTTGGCCCCACAGTAAGTTCCCAGCTGATATGCATCCCATCCATCCTTCTATTTGTTATTTCTATGCAAGTTTGGAGGGAGACAGTTGTCCATTTAGGACCCCAGCAAATGTTTTCAACTCATTCTGAGCCTGGCTGAGGGGCCCTCTGTACCCAGCAGGATGGATACCCACTGCTAGAAAGTCCCAAAAGTATCAGCTTACTTCTGTCCTTTCATTACCAGCCTCCTCCACTGCAGCCCGCTTCTCGGTTTCTAATGCAGTAAATGATCAAACAAAAATCAAAACAAAGAAACAGGGGGCCCAGCTGTGATGCGAAAGGCATCCTCAGTTGAGTCGCTGGGTTGATTTACTCCCTTGACGCTCCTGAGGACACTTCTGGGCCAGGCTCTGCTGTGAAAATGTGCTGGTTCCCCCTTGCCCATGATGGACCGTGCCCCGGGAACTGGGGCCCACCCTTGGGAGATGCGGGCATGAGCCTGTCCTCAGCCGCAGGTCCACAGGATGAGAGCAGCCCTGGGAGCTACTTTCCCAGGCTCTCATCCCTGCATGGTTTGCACATCATTCAAGTCCATCAGACCATTTCCTGCTGGCCTCCATCTTTTTGCTGGGTTCCACGGGTCCAGCATTGCCAACCACTCGAGACTCTTCACTTAGCTGCTTCCTCTGAGACTGCCAGCACCCGGGGCAGAGGTGTGAGCCAGCCACCCCGTGTCAGGTCATGCCATGTGGCAGCAGGTGGCACTGGAGAGAGTGGGGAGGCCCCACAGCAGGGCCTGAGTTGCTGTGAGCTCCAAGGAACCAGCCATCTGCAGTAAGAACCAGCGTATACTTGATTTGGTTTCCAACGATTTGAGCCTCAATTCCCTTCCCACCCCCAGGTCACAGATGCCGGGAAAGCAGCTGCAGCTCCAATCTTGAGTTCCTAGAAACCTGCAGGCCCTGGCTTCTCTTTGCTTTGGCTCCAAAGCCCAAGATGGACTTGGATCCAAACCTGCCTTTGAGAGGCTGAAGCTGAGCCCCTTGGGCTTGACTCTGATGGCTGGGCTTGTGAGACCCGTTCTTGGGACTTCGTGAGAACTGAAAATCTCTGAGAACTTAGTGCCATGCAGGTCAGACTCCCAGCCAAACCCTGCCTGAAACGCCAACCCACACAATCGTGAGATGGGAAAAGATGGTCACGGTTTTAATCCACTAAGTTTTGGAGCAGTTTGTCATCCACCGATAGGTACCTAGAATACTAGAACTAAATAGGAGAAACTTTGCCATCTGCTTTTGACAATTTCAGGCTGATTTTATATGATTTACCCCGACCCTCTGCTCTTGCCCATGATAATTCCATTTTGCCCAAAAGTTGGATCAAGCTATCACTTTACTGAGCCACATCTTCACCTGGTTCCCTGAACCAGGGTCCTGGGCTTCCCAGCTACAACTTGGTGGTCAGTGCAATTCCACATCCACTCGAGGGCTCACACTCAACCCAGCACGACAGCTGTACACTACCTTCACCCAGTGGCTTGCCACAGCTGCCACACATGGCTGCAAAAGCTGCCTTCCAAGAAAACAGGTGAATTACTATTTCTCAGCAGCGCCTCACACCAGGAAGGGATCCTTCCATCTCCCGGCTTGCCTTCCCTGCAGGTGGAGTGCGGGATTCCTACATGGCTGCTTCTCTCAGAGGGCTGTGGGTTGTATCAGTCCCCCTTCTGCTGCTAGGACGAAACACCCAACATATATAACCTAATGGCGAAAAGGCTTATTTTGTCTCATGGTTTCAGTCCAGGTTCCAGGGCACACATGGCACAGCAGGGGAATGCTGCTCACCTTGTGGGTACCAGGAAACAGACAGCAGGGGAAGCGAGCCAGGGAGAAATGGAGGAGCCAGGGTGAGAATCCACCCTGCCAGCTCAGGGCCCCAGCACCCAGGGCCTCTAGCCAGGTTCTGGCTCCTAAGACACTTCTGGCCATGGACTGGAAGAATCCATTGAAGAGGTTAGATCCAATCACCTTCCCAAAGCCCCGCCTCCACCTCTGAACGCAGGAGCCTTTGGGGACATTTTTGATCCAAGCCGTCACGTGGGTTCAGATCCAAAGTCTACTCCCTGCTTTCGAAATATGTAACGTGAGTCTTAGTCTTCTCACTAGTTAATGGGTACAGCAGCATCCATTTCACAGGCAACAGGAGGATGTCTTAGTCTGGGCTGGGTCAGAACCTACTCTCAGATAGGACTGGGAGTGTAACTGGTTCAATGGGAAGGGGCAGGGAGGGCAGGTGGAGATGTGAGTGGCGTACGGAAGGGAAGCCAGGCATGGAGGTGCACAGCTGTGATCCCAGCACTCAGGAGGCTGAGCAGGGGGATCACCATGTGAGGCCAGCCTGGGCTACATTGTGAGACCCTGTCTACAACAAAAGGAAGGAAGGAAGGAAGGAAGGAAGGAAGGAAGCACTTTAGGAGGTACCTGCGAAGGGGGTCATGCTGCTAAGTAGTACGGGTTTCTTTATGTGGTGAGAAAAGCATTCTAAACGATAGCGCATGACTTTATGAATTGCCTAAAAACCTTTCAATTGTACATTTGAAAATGATTAATTTTATGTGAATTATATCTCAATAATGCTTTCTTTTAAAAAAGAAAAATATAATTATTAAACTTTGCATGTAAGCATTTCCTAATCTGCTTTTTTTCTGAAGCCAAACTTCTAGATGGGAAAAAAAAACCCATGTCCACTATAGATGAGATAGCTCAGTATAGTAGATGCTGGTCTCAGCTTCTGTCGCTATAAAAAAATGGATCTGTGATAATGATTTTTTTTTTTTTTAAAGTTCAGCTAGGCATGTCGGTGCATGCCTGTAATTCCGGAACAGGGGAGGCTGACGCAGGAAGATCGCCATGATTTCAAGGCCATCCTGCACTACACAGTGAGACCCTGTCTCAAACATGAAAAAGCAAAAAAGTTCTACATGATGAGGGATATTAAATTAGATGGCCTGAAAGATCATTTCCAGTTGCAGAATTGAGTGCTTTCAAGTTCAGTTCCTACTATTTATTTTCATAATAAATGACACTGAGTCTCTGGGGAAAAGAGGTGGCTTTTAGATGTAGGCTTTGGGGTGATCAGAGGTCACCAGCGTGTTAGCTGGGTTCAGGTCACAGCGGCCCCAAAGATCTGAATTCTGGAGCAGGCAGAGGTGGAAAGTGAGTGCCTCGGGATGGAGCGTGAGGGGCAGGTGACCACTGCCAGGGACCCAGGTCGGAGGGTTTCTGAGCAACTCCCAGGGCAGCGCTGGGGTTCACGGGCTGGTCCCTCTGACTCCTTTCTCACAATACCAAGCAGGGATTCAAAAACAGGAGGGGAGAGCTCAAGATGCTGAGGAAAGCTTGTGGAGCCTCTCCTACCCGAGGACTCAATAAGGAGGTGGCCGAGGAAGGGCCCCTCTGTACTGTGGGACCTGGAGGACCCCCACCACCCTCCTGCAGGGGGACGAACGGGTGAAGGGACA
Organism: Heterocephalus glaber; assembly: GCF_053883595.1. Classification (NCBI taxonomy): domain Eukaryota; kingdom Metazoa; phylum Chordata; class Mammalia; order Rodentia; family Bathyergidae; genus Heterocephalus; species Heterocephalus glaber. The sequence goes on from NW_028258324.1 coordinate 61,925,957, forward strand.
GGGCCATTGCCGTGGTCAGCGTCACGAGGAGAAGCAGCATCTCCACTTGCAACTCTGACGCCACGTCGAAGGCGCCCCGGGCCTGTCCACACAGCAACCTGTCCACCCCTTCAGAGGGCTCCCACTTGAGAATTGTCCCTGGAAACACAGAGAAGACCACGGCTAAGATGAAGCAGCCAAGCTATGGGGACCCTGCCGTTCCAGGAGCTGGGCCCCCCTGCTTCCCTTTGCTGTTGCTCTGTATCACCTGGGCCTGCCTGTGCGAACCTCTGCATGGTCTACACTCTCATCGGAGATTCGGTCTGCGGGGCTGAACCCGCCCTCTCCTGTCTGGAGAGGATCAGAGGGGTGATGCAGGGCCCTGAGTCTGGGGTCACACGATTCGAGTGAAGCCGAATCTCCTCTTTTGTGAGGCCCAGGGAGTGGTGACTATGGACACACAAGAGACCAGGGTTCTGCGACTTTCCCAAAGCATCTCGTGGGCACCTCAAACTTCTGTAGAGTCAGAAAAGTCACCCCCCCAAAAAAAGCTGGGTGTGGTAGTGTACACCTGTGATCCTGGCACTTGGAAGGCTGAGGCAGGAGGATTGCCCAGAGTTCGAGGCCAGCCTGGATTACATAGTGAGACCATGTCTCAAGAAAAAGAAGAAGTCATCCAAAACGCTGCCTAAAATGCTGCTCCCTGGGCCTGATCACCCCAGTTTCTGATTCAGGACACTGCGGGAATCTGGATTTCTATTTTATTTTGTCCAGTCAAGATCTCAATACGTAGCCCAGGCTGGCCTTGAATTGGAGCAATTCTCCTGCCTCAGTCTCCTGAGTGCTGGAATCACAGGTGTGCACCACCACCCCTGGCTACAGGGATCTGAATTATTAAATAAGCTGCTAAAGGTATGGGTTTTCTTTATGGAATGACTTTGGGAATTGTATGCTAGAAATCTCTATCAGGATCTGTTGGCGGGCAGCCATTCATTCACCTTATTCTCTGGGTTTGGCCGAGGGCATTACTGTTGGCTGAGTCTCCATGATTTAGAACAGAAACAAGTTTTGGGGTGTTTCACTTTCTCGTTGTTTGGATGTTGGGGAAATGGAAAGTGGACCCCAGATCTGGGCCAGCGCTGCGCATGTTTTCTCTGCTGTGTTCCTGATGTGGGCAGAGCAGGCCCCAGTGGGTGCTGCTCCAAATGAATGGTTGGGGTCTTGGCCAGGCTCCGGATTTAAATAAAAGCCTGGCACATGTGGGGCCTACCCGTAAGAGGAAGCACCGTTGTCTCTGTTCTGGGACCTGTTTCAGGTCAGAGAGTGGAGAGGTGGGGACACTGGGATGGGAAGAGTGACCCACACTCTTCTCAGGGTACCTGGCCACCTATCCAGACCAGATGTGGCTCAGCTGAGTTGGAACCAGGTCACCTTGGCTGTGCAGGGACAAACTTCTTTCCCAGGCCTGTGGACACCTCTGCTCCCAAGATTTAAACCCCATGGTGATGCCTGCTGTGTACGCCATCACACTGGCGCCCATCTCCTTGTCCTGAAAAGGAGGAAAGGGTGACAAGGACCTGCCCTAAGGATTCTTGTAGAACTTCCTGTATAAAACAAGGAATCCATTTTAAAGGAACAGGAAAAAAGAGATAAAAATGACAAACAGGCGTGGATCTGGTCCTGAGGACACCACTGCCCAGGGCATCTGGGGAGGGAGGTGCTGGCAGGGACACTTGAGGGAATGGATGGCACCAGAGCAGCTGCTCTTCCACCCTCTGGAGGGAAGGAGGAGCTGGTAAATCTCCCCCCCGGAAACATGCCTGGAAGTACTCACCAGCTGTCCTCCTGAGGTCCTGGTGTCCTGGCTGGGCTGCCCTGCACTGTCACACCCTTGCTGTCTTGCTGAGCCCAGGGCCAGGAGGATAGAGCCCAGGGTCATACTGTCTGGCTGGGCACCTTCCTGGTGGCTGATTGGCCAGATCTTTCTAGAAGGAATCCTGCCAAGGACATGGGTGGGAACCCTCATCCAAGGCCAGCTCCTGTTTCTCCTCTAGAGACAGCTCCACTGGTCTTCACGGTGTAGCCACCGCTGTCCTCCCAGATGGGCCTGAGACTCGAACTTGACTCTTCAGGCTGGGGGAGGGCCCTGGGTCCCTCAAAATGTGTCCAGGTGCACAGGGAAGAAAGCTTAGGTCTCTGGGGGCTTCTCTCATGAGTTCCCCAGCCAACCATCTTTTCTTCTGTAAGGAGCAGTATGATTTGCATCCCAAGGGATTCGAGCTGGGCATGGTAGTGGATGCCTGTAATCCCAGCACTTGGGAGGCTGAGGGAGGAGGATCATAACTTCAAGTCCAGTCTGGGCAATTTAGTGACTTAGTAAGACCCTGTCTCAAAAAGGGCTGGGGTTATAGCTCAGTGTGAAGGCCCTGGGGTCAATTTGGAGGAGGAGGAGGAGGAGGAGGGGAAAGAAGAAGAAGAAGAAGAAGAAGAAGAAGAAGAAGAAGAAGAAGAAGAAGAAGAAGAAGAAGAAGAAGAAGAAAGGGGGAGGGGAGGGGGAGGGGGGAGGAAGGGAAACAGGAGGAGGAGGAAGAGGAAGCTGAAGCTGCATTTCCAGGGCCGCTGTGGGCCCAGACTTCTTTGGAATCACAGTCTATTCACTCATTCACTCTGTCTTCTAATCTTCCAACAAAAGTGCCCCAAGTTTGCCCTTGGTGCCCGACAGAGGCTCAGCAGAAGAAGCTGAACTCGGAAGGCGAGAGGCAGCGGTGTTGGGCAGCTCCAGGAGGCAGAGCTCGTGGGCTGCTCCGCCCAAGAAGAAAGAGGTGGGAGAGGCGAGACCCCAGGAAGGGGAGGTGGAAGGAGGAGGCCTGATGTGGACCGAGCCCGGAGGAAGAGGGAAGATCGGGTGGATGTGGGGGGCGGAGAGGGGACACAACAGGGCACAGGAAGGCACCTGAGCCCTCCGGGCCATCTCGCCGGCTAATTGTGCAGATGCTTGGACACCTCCATGGCGTTGGCAGTAATGCTAGCAGGCTGCTTTTAATAAACAGTAGATTGTTTGGGTTTCATAAAAAGTGAACCAGTCAGGCAGAACAAGAATTAGCATGTCCACTTTCCAGATGAGGAAACTGTGACTCAGACACGAAAGGCTTTCCCCTCGCAAGGGACTAGTGGGAAAGAGAACAGAGCTGGCTGGACGAGGTTCCGTGTTGATGCATGGATTCCCTTTATGCAAGGGGTGATCAAACCCTACCTTGAGTGTTTACAGTTTAAACATTTATTACGGGAAAAGACAGTGCCATGAATGTCCCTTAAAACCCTCCCTCTCACTCAGCACACACTCATCCCATCGTCCTCGACGCTTTCTGAAGCGGTTCTGCAAGTCCTCCTTCATGAGGGTCTTTACCCTCTTTTGTGTGATCAGAACCACAGTGACTGCTGCTGAGTGCCATCTAGCAGAAAGGCAGGCTGGGAAAAACACGACAGTGTGCCCTCCACTTTACTCACCGGGTCGGCACTGTGTGACTTCTGTTTTTTTGCCCCTAGTCAAAATGACCACAAAAGGATGATGTGCATCAATTCCGGACACCGAGGCAGCCTGGACAGTGCAGCTAGAGACACCCAGGAGAGAGGACTTTCAGAACTGCTTCAGAAAGTGGGAAGGTTGGGATAAGTGTGTTCCAACAAGAGGGAGGATTTTAAGGGGGGATTCATGGCGCAATGTCATTTACGGCAATAAATTTAAAAATATTTTTCGCATGCTTTGTATTTTTTGATCACACTACATACAAGCTCTAGAACCTCAAGCCCGAGTGCACCCCTGGAACTAGCTCACCCTTCCATGAGCTCTCTCATCTTTCTCTTTCTTTTTATTAGTTTCTTTTTTTTATTAGTATGTATTTGCACGCTGGGGATTTAGCTCAGTGGCACCATGCCTGTCTTGCAAGCACAAGGTCCTGAGTTCGATCCCTGGTACCAAAAAATAAATAAATAAATAAACACCCATATTTGCAATGCATACTAATGGCGTTCTTCATGGGGAGCTGGCGCCTGCACACATCGCATCTTGACCTTTTTACTCACCCTTTCCCATCTCCCCCTGCCCAGATCCTCTTCCATCTGCAGGGTCTGCTTCCCTCCCTCCCCTTTGTGACGCTGAGCTGGGGAGGGGGACAGACTCAGGGCCTGTCACACTCTCTTTCCACACCCTCCCGGGCACCTGGAGAGCCACAGGGAATAGTTTCAGGGTGTTGTCAGAATTCATGCTGCACCCCATTGCCAGCACCCGGGCCTCCTCCTGCGGGAAGCCCCGTCTCTGGGCCCTCCCGGCCCATCCCTCCCCATACCATCCACCCGCCCCTTCCAGCCTCCTGGGTGAAGTCCTGCCTGTCTGCCCTGGTGGGAACCACAGCCTGGGGACAGCCCCACCCCTGTGTGGCAGGCCCTGGCCCGCTGGCTCCTGTGGGAGGAGAGGTGGGTGGGGTGGGGTGAGACACATTCAAACTGGTCTCTTGGGGAGGAAATGACATTTTCATACTGTGCTATTTGTGGGGCAGCTGTACACACCCAGCAGGGCGCAGTTCTCAGCTGGGTTGCCCTTTAGAACCCTTAGGGGGCTTGATGCCTGGGTCCCACCCACTGGCCTGGGCATGACCAGGACAGACGAGCACTGCTTTAAGGACAGCTCTGTAAGGGGGGAAGGCCAAGATGCACCAGAATGTGATCTGTCCACGCTTGACTCCTTTGTCACTGCTGGGCTTGACATAGCTCCTTTTCCTCTTCTTCCCCCCATCTCTTGGTCCTATTCCCTTTAAAACAAACAAACAAACAAGCTATCTCCCTTTTAAATTAATTAATTATTTATTTTTGGTACCGGGGATTGAACTCGGGTCCTTGAGCTTGCAGGGCAAGTGGTGGAAGCACTGAGCTAAATCCCCGGCCCTATCTCCCTTTTTAAATTTCTATTGTCTGCCTTTTATTTTGGTCTTTATTTATTCTTTGAGTTTCTCATATAAGAGAAACCATGAGATACTTAAGCTCGTGTGTTTGATTTATTTCACTTAACATTATGGTCTCAAGGTGCAGCCGTTTTCCTACAAATGACTCAAGTTTCTTTGTGGCAGAGTAGTGCTCCATTGTGTGTAAATACCAGGTTTTCTTTATCCATTCATTTGTTGATGGATATATAGGCCGCTTTTGACGAATTTATTTTCATGGACCTGAAGATTCCTCCTATGGAAAAAGTTTTCCTCCTTTGTCCTCTGCAGTATTTTCTCTCTTGATCATCATCATCATCATCATCATCATCATCATCATCATCATCATCATCATTATTGTTTATTTGGAGACAGGGTCTTACTACATGATTTGGGGTGGCCTTGAACTCACAATGCAGCCCAGGCTCGAATTTACAGCGAATCTCCTGCCTCAGCCTCCCATGACAGCTGAGATTACAGATGTGGGCCACCAGGCCTGCTTTCTCACTCCCCGTCTGAAGGAGATCTGCCTTTACAGCAGGGGTTCTCTCCGTGGTGGTCACACATCAGATTCACTCAAGGAACTTCCAAACATGCTGATCTCAAGCTTTTCACTCCAGGCTGAAGCCTGTGGTTGTATATTTTGTAAGTTCCCAGATGATTCTAGTGTGCCCCGGGGCGAAGGCCCCTCTCCGAAAGCCACCAGAGGGAACATCATGACGAGAAGAGGCTCGGGCCCTACTCCGTCCCCAGTGGCCAGCTAACTGTGGGCAAGGCCCTGGCCCTCTCCTGGCCTTGAGTTTTTAGACTGCAAGGCGGAGCCTGGTGTAAGTCGGTGGCTCTCATGACCTGATGTTGCAGACCCACGCACAGACCCTGAACGGCAGCCCTGACTCTCGCCTGGGAGGACGAGTCTGGGGTCTCCCCTGAGATCCTAGCCAGGCAGCTGTGTCCAGGGCTTTGGTGAGGGCCGGGATCTTCTCGGACCTCTCTATCCCCGCACTGTCTGCACCACCGCTCGCTTCTCTCCCTGAGAACGAACCCGCACACTCCGTGTCATTGATGGCTTGGTGCGGTGCAGTGCGCATGACGCTTCCTCATCTGCAGCCATGGGAACCAAGGATCCAGAGAACCTGCTGCAGGCCGCAGCCTGCTCCCCATGTGCTTGCCCGGGCCACAGGAGGCGGTGGCGGACCCAGGGAGAATCCTCCGCAGGCCAGGCCCAGGGGCTGGAAGCGCTCCTTCTCCTGCAAGCTCTAAGCCTCATCTCTTGCTACTGAGCTCCAGAAGGCCTTGCTGTGCCAGCCTAGGACTTTGAGGACATGGTTTCCTTTGTGGTTGGGCCAGGGTCCTAGGGAAAGGGCAGGGTAGGGAGAGAGGTCCCAAGTAGCAGCAGACAGATGCACCAGCCCTGGAGTTGGGTTGTGAAACTAGGTGAGTCACTGCGGCTTAGGGGCTCAAAATGACCTGGCAGTGGCAGCCAGAGAAGGCCCAGGGGCAGAGGCAACAGCTGCTTCTCCAGGGGGTGGAGGGGGAGGGGAAGGGGTGCCCCGGAAGTGCCCCTGATTAAGCTGTTACTGAACCCCAGGATCCCAAGAGCCACCAAAGGGCGACTGTTTATCTGCACACCAGACTGCTCCCCTTGAAAAGGGGACCCAGAGCAGAGATCACCTCCCCTCAGCCTTTACCTCCCCACCCTTCCCCAACATGCAGGACTCTTTCCCTGCCCCATGTAAGGTCGTCACTCCCAGGATGGCCAGTTTGAAGTCTCGCTACCAGCAGACCAGGGCGCAGGCCATGTTCCGCAGCCACAGGCTGCATTGTTTTGCAGCTGGGATGCCATCCTGGGGTTTGGTGTCTGGCCCAGGCTGGAGGTCAGGCCGTCTGGAGCTGGGGCACCAGACCATGGTTCCTGCTTGAGTGCCCAGTTGGGGCCACTGAGGAAGAGGTGGCCGGGGAGACAGAGCTTTGTTTTGGTTTCAGGGCACCAGCAGGACCCGTTGGGCCTCCGTGGTGGGAAGATTTGAGTGGCACAGGGCAGTGGGTATGACAAGGCTGCACCTGCACCCTTCTCTGGGAGGCTGCTGGCAAAGGCCAGGAGGACATGGCTCCCGGAGGTCAAGGCCTCTGGGGTTGCTCTAGGTCACCTTAAAGTTTTTGAGCTCAAGTGTTAGTCAACAAAGGACTCTGATCTCAAGAAGGGAGGGAAGCTTTTTTCTTTTCTTTCTTTCTTTCTTTTTTTTTTTTTGCAGTATATGGATTGAACCCAGGGCCTTGGTAGTGAGCGACACCTCGGCCCTTTTTTGTATTTTGAGACAGGGGCTTGCTAAGTCACTAAATTGCAGAGGCTGGCCTTGAACTTGTGATCTTCTTGTCTCAGTCTCCTAGAATGCTGGGGTCAAAGGTTACCAGCGATCACCCTGAGGGAGGAGAAAACCGAGGCCCTGGGATGTGTGCTGAGGGTAGGGGCCGAGTGGAGCTGTCAGCTGAGTTTCAGCCACTTTCCTTGGCTTCCTGGTCCATGACTGATTCTATGCCCTTGGCCTGCTCCTCCTAATGTCCCTGCAGCCGGGGAGCACAGCCCAGCCCTGTGGATCTTGGCAACTCTCTTAAGCCTTGCTGTTGTTCAGTGTACCCCAGCTGGGAAGCTGGGCAGGACCTGGGGTTCCTGGGAAACCAGCCCCGGCTTCACCGGCCCTTCCCTGCCAAATCCTCCATGCTGTGAAAGAACGAACCCGTCAGGGAGAGTTTGGGAAGGCATGGCCACACCCAGAGAAAGGCTGGTTCTGTCCACCAACCCCAAGCCCGAAAGCAGGAAAGCAGAACTGTCAAGAGCGGCCCCGGTCCATCTTGCGTGGCCAAGGCTGCTGTTGCCGGTGAAGGTCCAGGCCAAATTTGTCCTCAAGCAGCCAGGAAGGCACGGGCCAGGGAGAGCTAAGAAGGAACTTTGGTGGCTTGTGGTCGCTCTGCTTTTTGAGCCCCAGGGAAGAGGGCGGCGGGGGGGGGGGGGGCGGCCACAGGTCCTGAGATGGGATCAATGCCGAGTCTCTCCAAGAGCCACTGGAAGTGAAGTGACCAAGGGACAGAGCAGATTTGCAGGTGATCGGGGTACTTGGGGCTCCCTTTAGCATCCCAGAGATACTGTGGTGCTCAGCACCTGTGACCTCACAGGTGCGCAGGATGGATTCAGGCTGGGAGGAGCCACACTGCCCACTGGCCCAAAAGCCCCGTTTCAGGAAGCTCAGAGGTTAAGAACATAGGCCTTGAGGTCAGATGGAAGCACTTAACTCAGGAGTGTTACCTGACTCCTTTGAGCCTTAGTTTCCTTAGGGCGAGGATGAGGATTAGAATACCAACCTCACGGGTCATGGTGAGACTTCAGTGGAGTACCATGGTCAGCGTTCACTGTGGTGCCGGACACTCAGCGTGAGATCATTACTGTTGTGCTTTCCTGTTTCAGGGATTCTTTCTGGATTCTGTGAAGCTGCTGGGTGATAGAACAGGAGTCTTTCAGGAGGGGATTCAGGAGAGACAGAGGAGAGGAGGGCAGAATCTACAGCTCCTCTCTGCGGGATGCCACCTGCCTGGGCCCTTCACCTCAGGCAGAGTATGTGGGGATGACAAGGCCGCGCATGCAGCCTGTGGCTGTATGATGAACTCTTAGGAATGTTTCCAAAGCACAGAGAGGGCCGCCTTCTTCTCACCGTGTTGGCTAGAAACGAGGTTCCCGTATTCAGGGGACTCTCATCCCAACCACCTCTCACGCATAGGATGTTCATGGTTGGCCTCACAGCGAGGAAAGGCTGAGATTCCTGTTTTCAGGTCTGGCTGGAGGCCTGGCCCGGCAGGGGTGACCTCACCCTGCCTTTGGGAGCTGCAGAGGCCACAGCACTCCCAGCCCAGAGCCAGGTGTCCTCTCTCAGTGGGCTTGAGCTCATGGGTCTGTGCCTCCTCTGGGAGATTCCTGATCCCACACACAGGTCCCTCTTCAAAGGAGCCCCTGGACCCTCTCCCAGCTGCACTGCACCCCAAGGCTCTGACTCACAAGAGCCATAGGAAAAGGCTGCACTCGGAGACAGAATCACCACCAGATCTGCAGGTGGCTCATGACCCAGACTAAGTGTTTGGGCAGCGTTTCCATGGGTCAAGGCATGGCTCTCTCCCTTCCTAAGCCCACACAGATCTGGGGTTTACCTCAAAATAAACTTTGAGCAAATATTTACAAAAGAATTGAAGGAGAGTGAGCAAATTATTAATCTCTGTGGGTAATCATAGATCTTGGTCTGAACCTGACTCTGTATGAGTCCCTAAAACAAGTCCTGGAGTGGGGGTGGGATCCCAGTGCTGTGGGAGGCTGAGGCAGGAGGATCAAAAGTTGGAGTCCCTTCTGGGTGCTTAGTGACTTAGTGGGTCCTTGTCTCTATATTTAACAAAATAAAGAAATGAAAAGGGATTGGCAAGTAGCTCAATGTGAAGGCCCTGGCTCAACCCCCAGTACTGCAAAACAAAACATAGAAAAACAAAAGCAAAAACAGCAACAACAAAAAGCAAGTACTCTGTGGCAGAGACTGCTGGCAGTCAAGGCTTTCTTGTGCTCATCTTCCTGGCCATGCAGCCAGACTACATTTCCCATACTCCTTTGCAGCTAGGCATGGTCATGTGACAAAGTTGCAGCCAATGGAAGGTAAGCAGGTGTGATGGGTGCCACTTCCAGGGCGGTGTCAAAATATCTCAAGTGCTCACCTACATATTTCTTTCCCCTTTTGGCCACATAAGGATAACAGCCAGGACACCTGTGGAAGCTGAATTGTAATGTCAGCATCCATCCAGCCTGGGTCCCTGGGCTGGCTTGTTCCCTGCTCCAGACTGAAACGCAGACAAGAAATGAACATCTATTTTATTTGAATTCTTATGAACTTTGGGGTCTGTTTGCCAAAGCGGTGCAGTTAAAATAACTCATATAGGAATCAAATTTTGAGCTAGAAAGACAGTCTCTAGCCCTTGGAATCTATGTGCATATAACTGTAATCTATTGTCATTATTCAACGTTCTATAAAGTGGCTGTGAACACTGAATTAGCAAATACCAAGCCATTGTCCCTAGGAGAAATACAAGGTTCAGTTCCTAGAAACTATTCATCACAGTGTATTTGCCAACATTTTGTGTGTTGTTTGTTTAAAGACACCTTATTTAAATGTATTGTTGATTCATTAACAGCAAACACGTGACAACAGCACTATAACTCTGCCTGAATGAAACTTCCCTAATACACCATCAGAACCTACTTGCATTTAGAAATGCTAGACAACACAGTGCCACTATGCTTTTATTTTAAACAACAAAATCCACAAAAAGTACAAAAATGCACGCACAAACAAAGGTGGCTGTGTTAGCTTTCCATTACTGTTGCAAATACCTCAGATAATAAAGCTTAGAAGAGGAGGTATTCATTTTGGCTCCCATTTTACACAGCTCAGATATGAGAGTTGGCTCGGCAGAGGTCACTTTTGCGGTCATGGTGTTTTTCTTTTCTTTTTTAAAAATACAACTCTGTTTTTGGTGTCCCGTTTTCCCCTTCCCAGTGTCCACACTGCACTCTGTGTTTCTTTTGTACAAAGCTCTCAATCTTTGTGATTTTTCTCTGAGTGCCCACTCATATGCGGAAGAGTATTCAATGAGTTTCTACCCCCGAGGGCCAAAAGGAGGTAAAAGGATTGGGAATTCTTTTTCTTTTTTGGGAGGAATTTTCTCTGTGCTTCCTGGAGCAGTGGGCAGTGCCTGAGGGTCCAGCCCCGGGGCGGTGAAGCTGAGCTGTCTGTGTGCTTTTGAGATTTCCTGCTCTCCTTGCCTTGGCAGCAGGGCCTTCTCTGGAATGTGTCCCTGGAATTCTACAGGGTGACCTCTGTCCCACAAAACGGGACCTGCTCTGCTTGCGCCTGAGAAAGGAAGGAAATGTCAGGCAGGTGGAGTTATGAGAATTACACAGAGGAAGCAGTCAAAATGTCACTAACAAACCAAGTGCAATAGAAATTTAATAATGTACACAGAGCTGTTTGCATTTATATACCATCTTTCATCTGACCGGGGAAAATATCTTTTCAGTCCCATGGTCTGGTTTATAGTGAGTCCTGGCTGTGTTTTGTGGTTCTTTTTTTTTTTCTTTTCCCCAAGGCACAAAGGGAGTAACTGGCTTATTCAAGTTGGTACAATAACTTCTCAGATTTGAGAGAAGTTGGTATTGGTGTTATTTTTAAGCCCTGGGATTGGAGACCAAGATGGCTGTTCTCTGGCTAAATGGTAACCCAAGGAAATACCTTCCTGATGGGCAGCTCTTTCAGGTGACAGAAAACTATGAAAAGGAAACCAGAAGAGACCTGGGGGACTTGTGCTTTTCACCAGTTTCTGTCAAGAGGCAAGAGGCGAGGGTGTGGCATGACCTTCTGCTCCAGGGATATCTGACTGTGGGCTTAGGAATTTGCCCAGTTTGCTCTTCGAAAGCTGCTGAACACATGGAGGTCAGGTTTCAGGGGTCTAAGGCAGGTCCTGGAGGGTGTCGATGATGTCAGTTTGGGATAACAGGATGGAGAGTTCAGGGAGAGAGGGTGGGCCGTGTTGCATCTGCTGATACAACTTCTTCCCAATCCCAATCCAACTGGAGCCAAGGAGTGGACCGAATGCTTCTGGAACCTACCTGGGTATCGATTATGGATCTCACTTGATAAGACTTAGGAAGACCATGTGATCTCCATGTGTATTAGTTATTTGTAATTTACACCTCACTTATTTCCACAAGAGATGTGAGAGATCTTATAGCAAACGTTGGAAATAGAAACCAAAGATCCACAACACTGAAACCAGAGAGAAGAGTATACTCTCCAAGGCAAACTGACACGGCCACTTTACCCTAAACCAAAAAGCACAAAGGGTGAGAAGGAACACGCAGCTGTTTCTCTCATGCGCTTTGTCTGGGAGAAAGAAATACTTAATGGTGGTTGTTCAGAGTACAGAAGTTTTATCTAGCACTGTTTTGATTCCTGAAATGAATTTATATTCACGAAGGAACTGGCTCCAGAGAACAGTGGAAGACATGGGGACTGTCTTTTTAGCAGCACGTCTGCATTAGAAGTGTAATGCGGAGGTTGGAAGGGTTTAGAGTGGGCTGGGGCCAGGCAAGCGTCTCCATTGTGGTTTTTGGTTGCAGGGAATAAAAACTGCTCCTGGCCAACTCTGGCAGAAGGGAAGGCCTTTCAGACGGTGGAGGAGTGTGTGCAGTCTTGGTGCACAGTCCCTTAAGGGCTCTGCAGGTGGTAAGAGGCATCCTGCTTTCCCTCTGGCCTCCCTGTGCTCTGGACAAAGCCCTGGTGAGAGTCCAAGTGACAAAGTTTGGCCAAGGAACTTTAATAGTTCCCCCCAAACTGCACACAGTTGGAAGAGAGAAGCTCTAAAGGAAGTTGGAATGCTCTTGTCAAAAGGAGAGTGCTGGGAGCAGTGGCCCATGCTTACAATCCCAGGTTCTCTGCAGGCTGAGGCAGGAGGATCCAAGCTCAAGGCCAGCCTGGGCAAGTTAGTTTAACTATCCTGTCCAATCTCTATGAGAACCAGCAGAGTCTGAGCCTTCTTTCACGAAGAAAGGGTCCTCTTGAGGAGTGCATTAGTTTCCTGGGGTTGCTCTAACATTCGCACAGAGGAGGTAGCTTAGAACAATCGAAATGCATTCTCTGAGGGTGTGAGGGGCAGGCGGAAACAGGTCCTGCAGGGGCTGCTCTCTCTGCAGCTCTAGGGAGGGGTCTTTCCTCCCCTCTTTCCAGCTTCTGGGGTCAATGGTGATCCACAGCTTCTTCCTTGTGTATCTGTGACTTCACCCGGCATTTTCCTTTGGGACACTTTTCCTCTCCTTTAAGGACATTAATGAGTGGGTTTAGGACTCACTCTTACCCAGTGTGACTGCATTTAACTTATATTTTGCAACTGTTTTCCTGAGATGGTCACAGGAAAGGCTCAAGAGGAATGGCTGAGGGACGCTCTCACCCCAGTGAGGATGCAGATCCCAGCCGATGGCTCTGATCTGGAATTCGTCAAGAAGGAAGCGCCCCTTGGTGAAATTTAACAGGAACTTTAAACACCTTTTAAAAGTGCTTGGATTTCATATTTGGGTTAAAGAAAAAAAAAAAGGTGTTGTAAAGTTTCCTAACTGGACTAAAAGTATGTTGAGACTTGGTTTTTGAGCATCTGACACAGAGGAGTCATGAGAAAAAAGGCTGTTTTTAATTTGGAGGAGTTCGTGAGTTTGGGGCAGGGGCGTTACGGGGCGTGAAGTCCCCACAGGACTCAGGCCTACTTTGGTATCTGGTCTCAACTTCCTCCCCCAAGCCCAGAGCCGGCTTCCCTGGGGTGCTTTAAGGGTAGACCAGGAGGGCGCTGGTCTCTAAGGGCGACGAGGAGAGAGAACAGGAACTCGGAATCATGGCTGTGCGGTTCCCAGCGTGGAAGCCAGCTCCGGCTGTCACGTAGCCTGGTTCCCAAGGCGACCCTCAGGCACGCGCAGGCCTTGCTGCCGTCCACTCGCTGCTGCTTCTCATCTCGCAGAACTCAGCAGTCCTGCGGAGAAACGTGAGCGGGCTCGACTTTCCTGGGCTTCTCATTTTTCCTGATGCAGGTCTGGGCCCTGCTGACGAAGGCGCAGATTTTTGAACTTAGAAGCCGGAATGGTGGCCCTGGGCCAGCCGACCAGGGCTGTGCTAAGAGCCGTGCCAGATCCCCTACAGCAGAATCCCTCTTGTGTACCGGATAAAAATGTAGATTCCAGAGCCTCACCCTGACCTCCTAAACCAGAATCCAGGGAGGGGCTCATCAATTTGCATTTTTCTGCCAGGGCCCCTGGGGGATTCCTGTACAAAGGAATATTTGGGAACTCTACAGGCCATGTAGGGCCCGGCAGGTGAAAGTGACCTGAGTTTTAGCAAGAGCAATTTTTTTCCTTTTTCTTTTCTTGAGTCAGTCTTACTTATGTAGTTCAGGCTGGCTTTGAACTCTCGGCGATCCTCCTGCCTCAGCCTCCTGAGTAGTGGGATTACTGGTGTGCACCACTATGCCTACTTTAACAGATCATTTTGATTCTGGAGGGGAAGAAAGCTAGGAGCTGTTTATGAAGATCCAAAATTTTATGGAGGGCTACTGTGAAACACTGTGCTTCACTTTGTACAATGTAACCTTTTAGATTTTTATAACAAGCCCAGGAATAAGTTATGTTATCATTTCTCTTCTCTAAATTACATTGTTTTGTTTTGGGGTGTTTTTGGGTTTTTTTGGTACCCGGGATGTCTAAGTTACATTGTTACCTCCCCTGTTTGGCTGAAGAACTGAGGCAGAGAAACTTGCTAAGTTGAAAAGCTTGGCAACTGATGGATTGGATGGAGGGGCTCAGGAAAGAACCTGAAGGCTGAAAACATGGAGGTTTGTGCACCCATTTCTGGTGTCTCCCCGGTGAGTGATGACCTCTTTTAAGGAAGGGGTGCAGAAATCCTTCAGGGTCCCCAGAGGTAGCACAGTCAGATGGCACATGACCAGACCCAGAGCTGCCACCAAGGTCCTGGAATACAAGACTCCAGACCCCAGCCCCACCTCTACAAAGGAGGGGTTAGAGAGCAGTGCTCCATCCATGGGAAGTGGAGAGGCCCCAGAGTAGGGTGCTGGGGCTGGCACCTACTTGGCTCTCCCTAGAGATTGTGGAGGTGGCACCCGGGACTGCACAGATGGGGCTGAGGTCAGAGGACCTGCTGGGGACTGAGTTCACGGAGGTGAAGGGTTTCCAGCATTCGTGGTTCCTTTAGTTTGACCATCCAGGGTCTGAGATCCTTTGAATAATTTATCCCCTCCAGAAATATGGAAAGTGGATTCATCTCCAAGGGTAAAAATGGTCACTAGGTAGACAATTTCTCTCATAAGTAGCTTCCTTCTAACCAGTTACTTCCATTGCTTTGGGGTGCAGGGGCTCTTTCTAGGATCTTTCTAGAAATCCCCACTCCAGGCAAGTAAGAGAAGCTTGGGCCTTGGCAGAAGCTGCCCTGCCTAGCACCCTCTAGGGAATTTCAAACAAATTCAGTTTCTTATTTTTCATTCATTCATTCATCCAGTTTGTATAAGTGTTCATTTGCTACATGCCCAGATACATTAACATGTCAACACCCCATGTACTGCTTATGCAGACCTGAGGTCATAAGAACAATTATGAAATCCTCCACATCTCACTACCTTGCCAACACTGTGGAACTCAGATTTCTTCTACCTCTCAAGGGTGATACTGGGGGAGACGGACTCAGTACAGACGCAGGTGTCACGCATTCGTGGGAGATGCCAACGCTAGGCGTGTTCCTCCTGGGAAGCCTTACCGGTGGAGCTTTTTGTGATTAGCAGCACAGTCGGGTGACTTCTGTCCGGACAGGTGACAGGAGCGAGCCCATGTTGCTGCAGTGGTAGAGCTGGCTTTTCCTGTCTCTGGCTGGCAGGGCTCCAGGAGATCTGTAACCAGCACTGATTGCTACTGATGACCTAAGGAGACCTAGAGATGCACAGTGGGGTGTGGCAGCCACCACCCCATGGGGCTGCTGGGCACAGAAACGAGGCATAAAATAGTCACCAGAGCCTGGCGGCAGCACAGCCAGAAAAAGGTAAAACAGCTCACTAAGAATTGTCTAGTGTGGATCACAGGCTGAAATGATAACGTTTTGAACACATAGAGTTAGATTAGATACATTTTAAAGTTAATTCTCCCAATTTTTAATTTTTTAAAAATTTTACCATGGCTACTAGAAAACTGAAAATGAGCCGCTCTTTCGCATCCAGCACCCTGGTCTCCACTCCCGGCCTCCTCTCTGAGGAGACAGCACTGAAGGATTAGAGCTCTGGGCAGAAGAGGCAGGCTTGGGCTCCTCCGCAGGGCTCTCCCTCTGAGGCGCTCCGGGCCCTGGGCAGTGCTGTGAATTCCGTCCTGCTTCTTATTCGGCTTGTTTTCAAACAACTCTGAATTCCTACTAATTTGGGAGTTTTCTCACCCTATTTTGAAAAGAACTTTCTCACTGCCGGGGACTGGCTGTGTCCTAACCCCTGGTCTGCAGAATGCCCTTGTATTTGGATGATTAAGTGTAATGGGGCCATTTAGGTGGTGTCAGGTCACTTTGATCCATGTCCTTCCTTATAACAGGAGGTGACTTGGACCCAAAGGAGACACCAGGAAGGCAGCAGAGGAGGAGGATTGCGTGAGGATGCAGCACACAGTGCCCGTCATCTGCAAGCCCAGGAGGGAGGCCTGAGGAGGTGCTGGCCCTGCCACATCTTGACCTTTGATTCCACCCCCAGAACCGCATGGAGAGAGAGGAGAGACCCACTTCCCACTTCCATCTGTGAGACACCCCGGGTGTGGTATGCTGTTAGCAGCCCGAGCTGGCTGATACATTCACCTGTTTCCCTGGGGAGCTGAGGAGAAAGCCTGATGACAAGAGGAAACAATTTCCCGGGGCTGGAGATCTGGCTTCCGGCACACATCAGTCAGGACCTGAGTAGCTTCAGACATTCCTCCTGTGGCCTCTGCCTGCGACCAGCCTCTGTTTCCCAGGTGCTGTGTTCAAGTGCGTCTGCCGCTGGGTCATTTTTGGTTTGCTTTGTTTTAGAGACAGGGCCTTACTACGAGGCTCAGGCTGGCCTTGGATTCTTGTCCCACCTCAGCCTCCTGAGTGCTGGAATTATGGGTGTGCACCACTACTCCTGGCTTCTGTCTCCATGGCAACTCATGGTCTTCTTCATTCTGTGGCCAAGAATGCAGATTTAGGAGCAGTGGCATCAGAGAACTGGCCCTGCAAGGTTTGACGGGAAGGCTGGCCTCAGGCTGTTTCTAGGTCTGTGTAAATGCACAGAATCCTTCTTTTCCTGTCCAAAATTCTTTCATTAACCTTATTGCATGTATTGAAATATCCATGAGACTTTGAACATGTTTCTTAGTAGAAAGAGTTTAGTTTTCTATAAAACTCATTTGTGCTGGACAGGGATGGTGACCAATCAATCAGAAGGGACGATGCCAGGCCATGTGACCTGGAGCTGACTTCGGGCTCTAAGACCAACCAGTCTGTGGCTTCCTGTCTGAGGTTTCGTCCATTCTCCATGGGAGACATCTCACGGGTTGGAAGGGAATTTGGACCAGGTTCGTCCTGAGCTGGTGAACTTCAGGAGCAGGTGAATCGCTTTGCCAAGATGCTGCTTTCTCACAAAGGTCAGCAAAACAGGCATAGATGGCTCAAGGAGCTGGGTGCAGTGGTGCACGCCTGTGATCCCAGCACTCAGGTGGCTGAGGCAGAAGGATTGCTGTGAGTTCAAGACCAGCCTGGGCTACATAGTGAGTTCAAGGCCAGCCTGAACTACATAGCAAGACCCTATCTCAAAAAAACAAAAATGACAACAACAACAAACCCAAAATAAGTAAATAAAAAACCTCAAGGAAAATGACATCTCCTTAGAGACTTTTGGAACTTCCTGAACATGTGTCTGTCTCCATACTGGCCCAGACCCAGAATTCACTGAAGAGAGGAAAAAATGCAAAAGACTATGATGGACCCAAGGATTATCATCTTGGCATTCCCTAGAACAGCTGTCTGGCAAATGTTACACCCTGTCTGAGATTATTTTATAAACTGTCTTGAAGAACATGCAGAGGGAATACAGACAGATTTGCCATCCTTTCTGTTTTTCTATCACAGAATAAGGATTTCAAGGACATGTTTACCCTTGATACCATCAATGGTCTTACCAGTTTTTGAAAGTTAAATCATGTCATATCTAATAAGTTTATAGCTACATGCGGCATCAGCAATGGGTTGATTCCAATAGATACTTACGCCTTCTTTCTTTTCTTTTTGTTCCTTTTCCTCATTATTATGATAAATAGAATATTCCACAGATGTTTTAAATAAAATAATTTCACCAAGTATCACTAGGAGACTGACCTAAATGAAATACACGTTTAGTGGTAAATGAAAAATGATATTTGCTCCCCTAAATACTTTACTTTCAGGACTTGCTTTTTGTCCCAATGTCACATTTTCTGTGTTCAACGAGACTGTGTGTGCGTATGTGTATGTTGTGTCAGAAAGAGAGAGAGAGAGAGAGAGCGAGCGAGAGAGAGAGACCAAAATTACAGCAAGATCAGAGTGTCGTAAGTGTGTATAGGCCTGTGTTCCACAACTATGGAGAAAGGTATAATAGTGAGCCTTCCCATTTCTGGGACACAACTCCCAACACCCACAACTCCCAACTTGAGCAGAGGTTTAATTTGGCTCATATTTTAAGAGGATTCAGTCCATGGTCAGTTGGCTCCAAGGCAGAAATATCATGGCGGGAGGGCGTGAAGGAAAGCTGCTCACTTCATGGTGGCCCGGAAGGTGAGCAGGGGAGCAGTGCCAGGGAGGATGGGGTGAAGGACCAAGCACAGACCCCAAGGCCACGCCCCCCTGACCCACTCAGACACTCCCTGAGGTGTGCTCCACCCGTCCCCACTGTGGAACCCAAAGCTGATCACGTTGACAGAGTCAAGCTTGATTTGAGATTGGCCTGTCACGAGCCCCTCACCATGTTCTTGTCCACACCAGAAATCCAAGGGAGGAAACCGCTCATCAATGTGCATTCCTTCTGTGAACGGTGTCTCTGAACTATGAGCACCTGACTCGCTGCTGTCACCTGAAAGTGCTACCTTAGCCTTCTGATGACAAACTAGGCATTTTGTGTGTGAGCCCTTGTGGAGGTGACACGGGGCGGCCTCTGGGAGAAGCAGAGGAGGGTGTCCCGCATTTGGCAGGGAGGAGGTCCTGCGGGGAGTGGGTGTGACGGAGCCCCAGCTGTGGGATGAGGAGGAGCAGGTCGAGAGCCTGGGCGCCGCTGGGACTCAGCTGGCTTCCTCCCAGTGGCTGAGGTAGACGTGTTGGCTGGATTTCTGAGCCTGTGAAAGCTTGGTGATACGTTAACATGCTGAACACACAGTACCTTTTCCCTGCTGTCATTCCCAGTTGTGCCCATGCTACTTGTGTGCATTTAGTGAACATTACACACTATGGGGAGTTTGGGGCCTGAGAAACCAAACCGCAATTTGTGGTCTTATTTCCAAGCTCTAAGTGATCATATTAACCAGAACTTTTGGAACACAGCAGGGTCGTGAACTGGGGACGGCCCGTTCCAGTTGGACAGAACGGAGGGTCATGGCAGGGTCCTTGGAGTGCTGTCAAATACTCCAAGCAGCCTCCAGGCATTGCGCTCGTTGAAAAAGAAGGCGGGAAGGGGCCAGAAGCCCAAGTTAGGGCCAGCACGCAGAGAGAGCCCTTGGTGTCCGCAGACAGTATTTATCTGTCACAAAGGAAACAGGAAGGGGGTGCCCACTGCAGCCCTCTTGTCACCAACAGACTTGATTTTCTTTCTCTTCTGTCATCCCCAGGTTGCATTAAGTTTAATGACAGTTTTGGCGGGTGATCCTCCTGCCTCAGCCTCCCATAGTGTTGGAATTACAGGTGTGTATCATCATGCCCAGCTCAGATTTTTAAAAAGCATTCACTAAAGTGTTTTTTTAAATGAAAGTTATTTCAATACCTTAAGTTGTTTTTTTTCCCGGAAAAATTTTTCATTGACTGCATCAGATGCAAAGGTAAAAGGAAGTTGGTGCAGTTAACTAAAGCTTGTTCTTATCTCATGACTGGGTGTCACCAGGGACCACTGCTGGGGCACTGACGCGGATCTACAGACATTCGCTACAAATGAGGCTGTCTGGCAGGGCCCTGAGCTGCCTCCTGTGATATGTGGCTGTCACATCCTTGAAAACAAAGTCTACTTTTTAGAAGAAGGGTCAAAAATATATTTAATAGTCACAACTTTGACATGGTGGCATCGGGGCATTTTCTAAAATTGCTTACTTGGAAATAATTTCGTCCTGAAAACAAGTTTTAAAAGTAGAATGAGGAACACTTCCCCTGAGTCCAAACACTATGTAATTCCTATATAGTGTGTAACTACTACAAGCGAAGACATTCCCACTCAGACTCTCAATGCAGTCATCAAAAAGAGGAAATTCACACTGAAATGTTGCTACCCACAATCCTCAGGGGCCAAGTTTCATCAACAAATCAAATGGTGTCTTTATAGCAAAAGGGTCATCTGTTGAATTTAGTTGTCTTGTCTCTTTCATTTCCTTCACTCAGAATAGTTGCTCAATTTTCCCTTGACTTTTAGAACTTTGACACTTTTTGAATAGCATGCAATGATTATTTCATGGAATGGCCCCCCCAATTTGGATTTGTCTCAAGTTTCCTCCCGATTAGATTTAGGTCATGGATTTTGGGTAGGGACATCACAGAAATGATGCTGTGTTCTCAGTGATTTTAATTTGACCTTTGTTGTGATATCCACTTGGATCATTCATTTGAGATGCTGTTTGTTGGGGCTTTTCATTGTAAAATTACTATTTTCCCCTCTGTATTAAATAAGTACTCTGGGTAAAGGTATCCTGAGTCTGTAAATTTTCTGCTTTGTGTTAAATTTTCATCCACTAGGTGTTTTTTTGTTTTTGTTTGTTTTGAACAGGGTCTCACTGTGTAGTTCGGGCCGGCCTTGAACTCACAGTGATCCTCCTGTCTCAGCTTCCCGAGTGCACTGCCACAGCCGGCCTTCATCCATTAGTTTTAACAGACAGATGTTTCTTGGCTAGATTAATTATTGCCTTGACAGTTACTGAATGGTCACTCTTCTAAACTAGCCTTTATTTGTGAGGGGGCAAAGCTTTTTCTTCTCTCCACTCATTTATTCACACCACCATGGACATATCGGTCCTGTTTTACTCAGTGGTTCTGGTCCTTTACTATCATTTCCTATTTGGATAAACGGATGGTCCCAGAGTTGACAAATGGGTACTCTTTCAAGCTGCCTTCCGTGTCTTCTTATTTTTCTGTGATACTTGGCATCAATCTCAGAGGTGCCTTACTTAGCACAGAGCTCCATCACCAGCCCCTTTCATTTCTCATTTTGAGACAAGGGTTCGCTGAACGGCCCAAGCAGGACTGGAACTTGCAGTCCTCCTGCCTTGGCCTCCCAGAGTGCGGATTATGCGCATGCACGACCGCACCAGCCTTCCTCTGTCCTTTTGCTGCGCTCCCACCATCCTCTGAGACACTGAATCTCAGCGGTGGCAGACAGGGAGCTGGACCTGGGCTCCGCTGACAGGAGCTCTTGGATCTGCAGACCCGGGCTCTGGTCTTGGAGGCCTTCTCCTTTCCTGGCGGGGTACCTGGAGGAGCTCTAAGGCTGCTCCAAGGCTGAAGACGGAGGCAATTAGTCCTCGCCACCATCGGCAGCGTCTGTTGTGAAATTCAGCCTGAAGGAGATTACAAGGGAGCTGGTTCCACTCCCGGATATTTTCTGGGCTCACTGACATTTCATGATGGTCTAATCAGCTGGGAAGGAACCATTCTGAACATTTGCATCCTGGGCTCTGTGCAGCCTGTGTGCTGTTTGTTTCAATCAAATACAGATGTGCTCAAGTGGCTCCTCCCTTCCCCAGGTATTTGGTGCAATAAGGACCAGAGTCCTTTCCACCAGGTGCCCTGGCCTGGGTGGGACAAAGATCACGCAGCAAGGTCATCTCCTGCTGGCCTAGGACTGAAGCCTGCCTGTCCCACTCCGCTGGCTCTGGGCCACACAAACAGACCCAGAGGGTGTGGGTTGGGGAAGAGTCTGCTTTGAGGCAGAAATTCAGAGGCAGGAACACCCCAGTGGCCTCCCAGGTGCGGGCTGCTGGTAGGGGAACAGAGCAAAGCCGTCTGTAACCCGGCCCCTCCTGGCTTTCCGAGTCCTAGAGGACACTAGGCCCAGCCGTGCCCAGCTCCATGCCTGACCCAGGGCAGATCTTAAAAATGATTTCCCGACCTTCCCTTACCTAGACAGGCCCAGAGCCAAGATGTCTGGAAGACGCCCCAGGGACCATGGACCAGCACTCACCCTGCTTATCTTACTCTACACCTTGACCATCTTCTGTGTGAAACTTCCTATCCAAGGGTTAAAAGGTAAACTTGTGTCGGGCATGGTGGCACAGGCCTGTAAGCCCAGCACTTGGGAGGGAGGCTGAGGCAGGAGAATCCCTGTGAGTTCCAGGCCATTCTGAGCTACAGAGGGAGACCCTCTTTCAAAATATATATAAAACTTAATTAAATCTACCCAAAAGACCCGGTACCCCCCAAAAAAATCTACATAAAAGGAAGTGATATGATTCTGATCTTATAAATTTAGTATTCTGAAAAACTTCATTGCCATTAAGCATGATGCTACATACCTGGAATCCCAGCAACTCAGAAGGCTGAGGCAGGAGGACTTCAAGTTCAAGCCAGCCTGGGCAACTTAGTGAGACCTTGTCTCAAACTAAAAAATAAAGGGAGGCCTGGAGTAGAACCCTTACAGCATGAAAGCCCAGGTCGTAAGAAGGACCTGGCCACACCTGCTGAGCCCCCATTCCTGATATCACAGAGGCTGAGCCCCAGGGTCCTGTGGGGAAGTAAAGCCCTCCGTGTGTTGGACTGTGGAAGCAGGCCTTTCTTTCCCCCTCTGAATTATCTTTTATTATTTTAATTTTTATTTTTATTCACCCACATTTGCAGTACATAACTTTTACTTTCCTGTCATTATTTTATTTTCCTATCACCTTTTATTTCCTCTCTTTTATTTTGCTCTTGACTCTGGGTAGATTCTCCCTTCTCTGGAACTCAGGGTCCTCAATATACCAACAGAGAGACTTTCTTCCCAGGCCATAATGTCCAGGTTTGCAGGTCTTGCCTTTAAGAGCTCTATCAAAGGGAGGTGCTCGCAAAGATATTTTGCTAAGGGGAGTATTTATTTTCTACAGTTGCTATAACACATTACTACAGACTAAGTGGCTTAAAACAACAGAAATTTATCCTTTCTGTGTTCTGGAGGCCGAGAGTCTGGAATCATGCGGTGAGCAGGGTCGTAGCTCCCTGCAGAGGTTCTGGGGAGACCCTGGTTTGTGGCCGCATCTCTCCACCTCTGCTGTCTTCTCCGTGTCTTTTATAAGGATACTGGGGTGGACACTGGACATGGTCGCTGGACTCGGGGTGCACCTGGGTAACCCAAGGTAACCTCCTCCAGGC
The DNA here is from genome assembly GCF_053883595.1 of Heterocephalus glaber. Taxonomy (NCBI): domain Eukaryota; kingdom Metazoa; phylum Chordata; class Mammalia; order Rodentia; family Bathyergidae; genus Heterocephalus; species Heterocephalus glaber. Next base: position 61,949,094 of record NW_028258324.1, read on the forward strand.
AGACCCCACGAAACTACACACGCAGAGACCCTCGTTCAAGACCATGTCCACAGGTACTGGACACTGAGGGGCAGGACTTGGACATATCTTTTGGGGGCCTCCATTCACACCATAGATGGCCCAGGCACTGGCTCTGTGCTGAGCTCTGGGGCACTTGGGTGACAGTGGATGGGGACAGCAGTGTTGACAGAGTCACCGGAAAGGAAGGATGGGAAGAGCGAGGCGTGTGCCAGGTCCCGCTGACCTGGGAATTTCACACCATTGGGCTGAAGAGCTGCTCGTAGGACTCCATTTCCCAAGCAGAACCTAAACAGTTTCCTTTCAACCGAGTGTTGAGAGCACAGCTATTTTCACAGCATCTGTAAAAAGTGCACTTCGCTCTATGCTGTGCTCTTGGAAGCTCCGAGTGGTCAGGGCCATTTCCTTCACTGCCTGCAGCCCGTGAAGGAGGACCAGGCCCTGGAGACTGGGAGCTGGGCCCTCCTGCATCTGGTGGTCCACGGTGGTCTGCCAGGTCCCGGGAGGCCCCTACACGATAAGCAAAGTTATGCCACCGTTATGTGTCCAGTGCATGTGTGTTTTCTGAGGAAAGGGGAGGGAAGCGTGTGATTTTCTATTTCCTGTCATTTCCAACTTCTACAGTACCAGACAAAGTCGGATGCAAGAATCTAGATGCTTCCCTTACCCATCTGTCGTCTGGACAGGTGTCGCTCTCACTTCTCGTGATGGTCCCACACATGTTACAGTCCCAATGGGACAAAGCGGAAAGGAACCGCTAACTACCCCAGGATCCAAGGACCGGAAAACAGAGGCCCGGAGGAGACTCGGTCACATAATAATAAAGAAATCAGTGATTGGGAGCATTTGTCCCTTTAGAAGGAACCAACTTCGATTGCAGTTGGAACCTCTTGCCAATATTTCTCAACAAATGGCAGTTCAATGTGATTCATTCTTCTTGACATTATGCAAACGAAGGAAACCAGACTGAGTGGCTTCTGTCCAGAGAGCAGGAAATGAAGGCTGTCTAGGGCCACGGGCTCCCTGAGACAGGGTGCAGTGACAGAGGGGGCTTGGAAGAGCCAGGGCTTTGTTTACTTCTGTTTCTCAAGTGAACTCCTCTTTGCAGCCATGGCCAGAGGGGCCAGCTTCCAAGCCACATTTCCCATCACCCCAGGGAGTGGTAGCAGGATGCATGGTTCTGTCACACCCGAGCTGCCATGTGGAGCAGCATGTCTCCCAGCTCTGCTCCCCACTGAAGGGAACAACTGATCTTCTGATCCAGCCAGTGACTCCCATGGGAGGAAGACTGTGAGCTTAGACTTGGGATCTGAGCAGTGTGGAGCTAATGCTCTCAGAATTTCTTGGATTTTATTTTCAAACTTTTGTTTGTTTGTTTTTTTTGGTACCGGGGATTGAACTCGGGTCCTTGCGCTTGCGCAGCAGGCGGCAAAACCACTGAGCTAAATCCCCAGCCCAAACCTTTGCCTCTTGAAGGGCAGCTTCATTCTGACTGGGCTCCCCGAACCTCTGCAGCCCCCTGAAGGGCAGAGTCTAGGGCCAGGCACCTGGGCCATGGTCAGTCATAGAAACTGTCTATGCCCTGGAAGTGGTTTATAAGAAGGACATTACTTCCTGTCGAGGATGTGAAGTGGAAGAGCTATTCAGAGAGCTTCAGAAAGAGGGGAAATTGAGTCCCCGAGAGAAGCAGTGGCTGTCAGAGGCCACAGAGCCTGGTGGTGGGAGCTGGTCTGGACACTGGGTCTTGTAACTGAGCTGGGGAGGCCCAGCCCCATCTTTCTAGATTCTTCATCATCCTCAAACTCCCACCTCCAAATTGTACCACAGGTTAATTTTGGGTCCCCCAGGTATAGACTCCAAGGATGCTTTTGACCCAGGGTGCTGAGTAACTGCTCAGGGGCCTTTGAATACAGTTAACGGACCAGGGAGCCCTCCCTGGCAGTCAGGGTGGGGACTCACCCTGGGCCTCTAACCCAACTCCGGCCTAGCACCCAGGGCTCCCCCTACACCAGGCCACCTGCCCACACTGTTCTGGGCGCCTCTGTGGCACTGCTTCCCCCTTCCCCACGGCCCCTGGAGACTCCAGGCCTTTGCTCCCGTGCCCTGTCCCTCCCATCCCTGCCCCGGCTCTTCAGGTTGTGCAAGGCCAAAGGGGCTGGTGATAAAGGAGCCGCACGCCCAGGTCCAACCCAGCCCCAGGACTTGACCCTAGGCGAGAGGCTGAGCAGGCACATGCACTCCGCACTCCGACACCCAAACCAGCAGGGCGGCCCGCAGCAGCCAGGGTAGCCTGGCTTCTTATCTCATGCCGGAGGGTGCGGGGAGGCGCGCCCGCTCTTTGAAGGCCAGGTCTCCGGGAGGAGGAAGCACAGCGTGCGCATTCCGCCTGGCCGCGCGTGATTCCCTTCCCCCGGGAGCCCCGCCCGGGCTCATTTATTTATGGTGCGTTATCAGGGGCAGTTCAGGCGATAAAGTTTATGAAAAGGGGAGGAGCCTCGCGCAGGCGGGGCCGGGCCCTCAGTTCCCACACTGATTAGGATCAGCAGGGTTTTGGAAGGGAGGTAAGGATCCGGAGCCAGCCGGGAGTTGCTCTCCCTTCCTGCCCTACCCGGCTGGCCCACTGCTGGCCGGCTGGGGACGTGGGGAGGTCAAGGCTGCGGTTGTGGTCACGTCATGGGGGCCAGGGCAGGAATGTGCCCAGGGGGAGGGATCCTGGCCAAGCAGTGGGAAGGGAGAGAAAAGCAGCCTTAAAATCAACTAGCCAACCGAACATGGTGGCCTGAGCCTGCAGTCCTAGCACTTGTGGGAGGCTGAGGCAGGAGAATTGCCAAGTTCAAGCCTACCCTGGGCAACTGAGCCATTTAGGGAGACACTGTTTCTAAAGGGGGGGGGGCTGGGACTGTAGTTCAGTGGGAGAAGTACTGTGTTCAGTCTTCAGTGCCAGAAAATCAAAATCAAGTACACAGTTCCCATTGCCGAGAAGTGGGACTGGGGTTATAGGAGTTTTTCTCCTCTGAAGAGGAACACATTTCAGCCCTGGCCTTTGCTTTTCCCCAGCCCCTGCCTGTCTAGCCTTTCACCCTCGCTTCCTGAGCCTTTGCACCGGGACTGGCCTCATCCCTGCTTGTCAAATGCTTTGTTCATCGCTGCAGTTAAGAATCTCTACCTCAGGACCCCTCAGCTCGGAAGAAAGGGTGGCAGATGAGCAGCTCGGGTCCCGGTCATCTTGGGTCTCAAGGTCACACAGAGACCTGGCTTGTAAATAGCATGGGTGCAGAGGCAGGTGTTTGCTTAGGAACATAGACAGTGGCTTTAGGCAAGGGCTATCGTGGGTCCATTTTACAGATGGAAAAACTGAGGCCCCAGGAGGCTACACAACTTGCTTAAGATGATTCAGAAGCCGTGGCTGAGCCAGGATTTGAACGCAGGGAGATGATGGTGGGAGAATGCAGTGCACATGACCACGGTCTTGGCTGAGGCCAGCGTTTCTGCCAGGAGGTGGTGTCCTTCCTTCCTCCCTGCTTTTGCCTAGACCTGGCCTGATACCCTGCATGAAGAGAGTTAATTTGATCAGTAACCAGAGAGGAGGGCACATGGGAGAACTTGTCTGTTTTCGGAGTCTTCTTTAGCTCTTGTGGATTTCATAACCAATGGAGCTAAAACCAGAGATCCATGTCCTCATCCGAGAACCTGGATCCTGCCCGGGGAGCCCAAAGACCTGGTGGCTGAGACTGCGCTGCCTGATCTGCTGCTTTTGGAATCCCTGCAGACGAGAAGCTGGGTTGGTCCTGGGGCCTGGGCCTTGCGGAGGATCAGAGCCGAGGACGGGAAGTCCTGCTGCCTCGGTGGGTGACAGGGGAGAGGCTCAGGAGGGCTGGCCAGGACCTGTGTGGCCTGGCCTGAAGGGTGAAGCTGCCCCCCCGCAGTGTCTTGGGGACCTCTGACTCCAGGGCTCAGCACTGTGCTTTGTTCTTTGTTGGTCTTTTTTGTTGGTTTAGAACCAGCTTTTAAAAAAATTAATTAGAAAAGCTGTAATGCGTGCACTTAATTTAAAATTATAATGCTTCAGAAGGGAACACAAGGAAAATTCTGCCTCTGCACCATAGATTCCTTAACCCATGGGGCAGTCGGCGTTAAGAATTCCTTTTCCCAGAGATGCTACACGCAGTCACGCGATGCTTTGCTACTTTTTATGTTGACCTGTGTACTTTGTGTATTTGTAGGCTTGGTATGTTGGGATTATTGGTGCTCTGGAAAAAGCATTAAAGTCCGTCGACCTTGGGAACTGAGAACTGATCTTACACATTCTGAATGGTGCTCGGGAATAAAAATCGTGCAGTAATAAAATCTGGATGTGTCAGATATCATCTGCACACCATGGTCCAGCTCAAGGGCAGTACAGCAAAGCTCACAGGAGGCAAGGGTGGCCACAGCCCAGAGGTGCTCAGTCAGCCCTGCAAGTGCAGGAGTCGAGATGGACCTGGAGGAGCCCAGTGTAGTCAGGGGAAGCCTGCAGCCATTAGGCAGATTTGCATTTAGGTGTTTACAGTGCCCCGTCATGAGCCTGGTACACACAGGTAGGAGGAGGAGCCGCAGAGATGAATATTTGGAGCAGCGAGACTGCAGTGGACACACATGAGGATAAAATAAAGGCCACTGTCAACTTGATGGCACTGGCACCACTCACTGCAGAAAAAAAAGGAGATGTGACTTTGTTATTCAGATACGTGGTTGAGCTGGGCACGCTTGTAATGGGAGCACTCGGGAGGCACACGGAGCCCGATCTCTGGGGAACCCAGAAAAAGGAAGGCCCCTCGCCCTCTCCTGGCTGTGTGAGGTCCAGTAGCTGACCCAGCCCACTGCCTGTACCCTGGGCTTCTGCAGGATGTACGCAAAGGGTCTTTGCAGTTTTTGCTTCTGGTCACGTTGCTCTTGGCAGGTTGGGGTCTGAAACATGTTTGGTCAAAGGATATCGACAGAGCCAGTGGCTGTCCTTTGATGAACCGGAGAGTCTTCCTGCTTAGCCCGGGTCTCTGAGGTTTCCTCCCTCCATAGTTGTCAGACATGCTCACACATGCCAGCCCCCAGCTCAGGCTCAGGCCATGACCTGGCTTCCCTCTAAGAATAACTCCCAAGTGTTCAGTTGTTTTGACTTTTTTTTTTTGAGACAAGGTCTCACTATGTCGTCCAGACCAGCCTTGATCTCACTATGGAGCCCAGGCTGGCCTCAAACTCTGCAATCCTCCTGCTTCCGCCTCCTGAGTTCTGGGATTACATGTGTGCGCCATCATTTACAAAAGAATCTTCTATCAAGATGGTAACAAGGCAAGTTGTGGTGATCTCCTTACCAAGCGGAAGCCTACAGTGTCTTGAAACAGGAGTCCTTGTCTTTTGCAAGTCAGCCCCTGGTATCCTCAGGATAGACCAAGGTGGCCCAGCTTTAAAATCAAATAGTTGTGGTTTTCCCCTTCTTTCAGGTACTGTCATTTTTCCATGCCAATTTTTTCCATACATTTTTCTTAAGTCTTAAACCTTTACACCTGCAGGCAAGGAAACTAATGAACACGCAGTAAACAGATATGAACGGGAGGGCTTGGAAACCACGGGTCCTGCTGAATCTGTTACCTTTTTAAAGGAACACGTGTGCTTGTGGTTTCATCCTGCCTGCCCATAACGTAGCCATATTTCTGCTATTAAAATTGCTCTTCGTTCACGGGATGAAATGAAATGGGACATTATTTTGGGGTGTTCCCGGAAGAGCCTCATGTTTCAGGAAGCCCACGGTGAGTTTTCTGCCACCTGAGCAGACTCCAGAGTTCGGGTTTCCTTTCCTTCCCCTCCTCCCTCTGCAGTTCACACAGTGGCCCTGGGTGACCCCCACTTCTGCCAGGCTAAAGATAACCTCTCCATCTGGGACATCTTCACCCATGGCTAAATTTACTCCCAGGGTGGAATGGGGCTACCCTGATCCTGGGCACTGGCATCCTCAGCTCTAAGTCACGGGCAGAGGTGGGGAGCTGGGGAAGCGGAAGGGATTCTTGGGGCATGGGGATAGGGATGAAGGGTGCAGAGAGATTAATGGGAAGCTGCCCAAAAGGGAGGGAGACACACACGGCCACACGGGGACTCTGGCATGCACGGAGCCAGTCTGAAGGCTTTGACTGCAAAAGATTCCTTTTCTGGCCTTTATTATGTTACTGTAATTCAAGCCCACAGGGAAAGCCCAGTGCTAATCACGGCTGGAGAAGCCAGGGGACTCAATGTACAGAATGGGGTGTTTAATTTTATGATACGGCTGTGTGTTATGTGAGAGGCTAATAAAAGAGCCCCATAAACGTGGCTTGCAGCGACGGGCTTGCGGCATCCCCCAGAGGGTTGGGCCTTGCTCAAAAGTGGTTTCTGAGCGAGGCTGGCACAGGGCTAGCAGGTGCTGTGCAGCCTTCTGTCCCCGGGTAAATAGCGCCAGGCTGCCCTGCCTGCTCAGGGTCTGCCCACCTCCCGCGAGCAGATGCAGGCAGCCTGGGACCCTGCTCTCTGCCACATGGGTCCTGGGCGCCCTGCAGTGTCTGTTGCTGATGCACATTTTAAATATCACCCATCCTGTAGCACGGTTTCCTGGCGATGGGTCTTTCAGATTCCTGTGGAACAGAATAGAGTCACCGGATCCCTTCGGTGCTCCTTCACTGATCCCAGGGTCCCCACAGGAGGCTTTCCTGAGGGGGCTGCAGGGTTGTACCCCGGCTTTCCCATGAATTATCCTTGGTAGCCTCAGAAGATGCTCTAACCGGCTCAGGAATGACATCAGGACAGAAGAATACTTGGAAAGAAAGAGACAACCTTGCATAAGATTCCCAACGAGGAAGTGTATCTATATACAGTGTGAATTAGAAGGATATTGGGGCACCTCTGGTCTCTCCTCTAGGCCAACACAGACCTTTCTTTTTGGGGCTTCACTGTGTAGTCCAGGCTGGTCTTGAGCTCATGGCGATCCTCCTGCCTCGCCCTCCTGAGTGCTGGGATTACAGGCCCGCATCACCATGCCTGGCCAGCACAAAGCTTTCTATAACATCTCTGCTACCTCCTCAGGTTGGTGGCACCTCGTTCGTGCCCATTGGCAGGGAACCAGCTCTTTGGGATGGCATGTCCTCTATGACCCGATCAGGGCAGAGACTGCCTAAAGCCATCCAAGCGTGAATCCTTTGGTGGAGTTGAAATCTTCCTATGGAACTCAAGTGTGGACCCTCACTTAGACGTGCGAGTCCAAAGAAGGCTGCCTGTGACTGTTCACCGCAACACGTCCACATGGGTGGATGGAGAGACACCCAGCAGATGAGTGCAGCATGGCCCAGGTGGGCTGTGGATCATGGATTGTGGGCCGGTACACTAAGGGGGAAGACCCCTCTGGGGGTGGGTGACACCACCAATAGGCTGCCGCCCGGGCAGACTAAAAGGAAAGGAGCAGGTGGCATCCCCGTGAGGAGCGGATGAGCTCCTTGCGGCCATTGTCTTTGGACTCTGGGTGCTAGGTGTCCGGTTTCTTCTTCAGTCCAACATAGATAGATGCATGCTGGTGACTCCAGGGAGCTGCCAGGGCTTCGACCTTGGGCCGGGCTGCGTTTATTGAGTGGGTACTATGAGCCAGGCAGTGGGCCTGATGCTGGAGACTCAGCATCAACTGGAAGTGGTTCCGCTGAGAGTGTTCAGTCCACCTGGGCTGCTACTCTATAGTTGGGTAGATGTGGGGGCTCAGGGGTCACTGAACTTCACCTCCAAACCTCAGGGTGGCACTCTGTTTTGTGGATGCAGAGCTGGAGAGGCTGAGGGTTGCCCACCAGCTCCCCATTTCTGAAAACACTTGTGGGTCAAACATGGCTTTAACATGCATGTTGCTGCATGAGCAAGTGAACAGACTGATTTTTTAGGTTTCATAATAAATATTAGCTACTTGATAAGAAAAAAGGGGAAAATATAATTACTTATAAACATATCAGCTGTAGGTAAGAATTTGGTGTTTATACAAATTTTTTCTGGTTTTATTTAACATATCTGTGGATGTAGGAGATACATGCACACACATGTACACAACACACATGCATTGGCCCAATGAACACAATTCTAGACTAAACGCATTCACTCAAGGAGATGTAATAATGCACATAACTTTGAACAGCCCCGTGAAGACACCAGAGAAAGAGTTAATTCTCTCCAAGGCAGCGAGGCATCAGCCAGGTTAGAGATCAAGTGTGTCCATGGGGCAGAGGCTCCTGAGAAGGCACCTGGCTGCCCTCTCCTCCCTCTCTAGTCTGCTGTCTCTCCCGAGGAGACCCCAGAAGCTGGCCCTGAGTTTCAAGGGGACAGGTAGGGAGATGGCTCTGTCCCTGCAAGGCTCAGTGGGGAGGGAGAGGGGGAAGAGAAAGGCCCACCAAAGAGCCCCTCAAGGACCTGACTCTGCTCCTCAGGGAAAGCAGAAGCAACCAGGATGGGTGATCCAGCACCAGAAAAATGGAAAAGACAGCTGAGTGCAGTGGAGCACACCTGCAGCCCCAGCACTCTGAGAGACTGAGGCGGAAGGATCCCAAGACCATGCTCAGCCTGGGCAACGTAGTGACTTAGTGAGATCCTGTCTCAAACTTTCAAAATAAAAAAGGACTGGAGATGTAGCTTAGTGCAAAAGCCCTGAATTAAAAAATCCACAGTGCTGCAAACAAAACGAAACAAAAAAACCCAAAAAACAAAAAACAAACAAAAAACCACCAAACTTCTTGGAGCTAAAACTTTTTTTTAACTAAAGTACAATAGTCCTTGGATGAGTTAAAGCTTTGTTAGAAGATCGAGTGGAAAAATTTCCCACATGTAGGATAAAAATACAAAGAAAGGAATCATGAGGGTCAGATAAGAGTCCAGGAGGCCTACGATGGCAGGAAGAGGAGGAACCACTGAAGGAGTGACACTATAGAAACAAATGACAGCAGGTCACTTCCCCAGGTGGAATCAACTAGGGCCTGAGGTTTAAAAGGAACTCATGGGGTCCTAGGCACGGAACGCCACATGCTCCAGCCCCTTCAGATACACGTCTTGGACAGCAGGTTTGCAGAGGACCTCTTCGTGTTCTTTGGTGCAAGAAAGAAAACATTAATTACACAGGAAAATGGAAGGAGATGGTGTCACAGGCTCCCTGTCAACCATAGGAACGCAGAGAGAAGGGAGGACAGCTACGCAACAGCACAGCCAGGCACAAGGGTGTTTGCTGGTCAAGGTGGAAAAAAGCCCATCACACACTTGAGCCAAAGTTGCTTTTCAGGAGATCTCCGCCTTCTTGCTCTGGGGGTGGACTGGCTGCTCAAGGAGGTGGCCCCAGGGAAGGGACAAGCTTGGGAAGTGGCAGTTCCCCCTGTCTGCAGCCCGAGGGGGACAGGGCCCGGTGCTGGGTCCCCTCCACTTTGCACCACGTGGTGCTCTTCCTGCGGGAGGATGCGTGTCCGTGCTCTGATGTGCTGGGGAACCTTCACATGGAGTCCCAGGGACTCTCAGGAGGAGAAGCTGCTCCTCGGCAGGTGGCTGGGAGGACCCGTGTGACACGTGTCATGGGAGGGCAGAGTTTGTGGGAGCAACTGGCCAGGAAAGAGCTTTGGCTTTCAGAAACCCTCTGTCTGTGTCGAAACTGCCCCTCTCCCGCAGGACATAGTTTGCTGACTTCAGTTGTATGTGAGTCCTGTATCATAAAACGCTGCATACTTGTTAATGATGCTATTTCAAAGCGCCCGAAGGAAGAAATCCCTTCACTCTAGATTTCAGGCCAACCGGTTGGTTGGAGGGCTTAGGCCGTGGGGCAGGGTGCATGGCTCAGCTGGTTTTGTGAATGAGCTCATACCCAGTAATGTTTTTTATTTTCTCTTTATCTAAGATTAAAGTAAGAAAAGGAAAACCCTTGGATTAATAAAGGAAAATACAACCTTTAGCCCTCCCCCCAAATCCCAAACACAAGTCTCACAAACTGCTTTATAACATATTAGGATCCTGTTAAATCAGAATGTGGAAAAATACAAGGTGTGATAAAAAATGTGGTGTTTAAAAACTTAAAAAATATATTACAGTAAAAGACACATTGCCATCAATCTCCCTCAGAATATTTTCTGTTTCTTCGAACACTCATCCCATTGCTCTTGCCACTTTCTGCGGCAGTTCTGGAAGTGCTCTTTCCTGAGGGTCTTTAGTTGTGCTGATGTGGCTGCCTCAATGCCCTGAGTTGATTCAAACATTTGCCTTTACTCTCAGTCTGACTCTGGGGAAGAACCAGAAGCTGCACAGTGCTGAGTATGGTGAATAAGGTGGATGAGGACACAGCGTAACATGTTTATCTGACAGAAGTCACCCTAAATAGTTTATCAGTGCAGAATGATCATAAAATATAGTGAATGTTTCAGTTAAATCATTTATTACAGTAAAAGCACATAAGCACGAATCCCCCTCAAAATATTCACAGTACTCCCCCTCACTTTGAATACACTTATTGTCCTTGGCCATATGTCTTTTGCTGTAATTGGAGTCTAAAACCTTAAACACTGTATCTTTCAATCACCCCAGTTATCCTTGGGAAAGAGGCAGGCACTCCTGACATATTATCTGCAAAGAAAGGTAGAAAAGAAGACTATCAGAGGAATCCAGGTCAGGCAGACAGAAACCTTCATGTGGCTGAGAAATGGAAGCCATTCTCACAAGAGAAGTATTGGGATGCTAATATGAATGCCCCGAGTTTTGTACACATAGGAATGGGATGCGTGGGACCTTCTCTGGCCCTGCTTGGTGAGCACACCCAGTGTGCTAGTGTACATACAAAGCCACGGGCTCTAAATATTCCGGGAGCAAGTCTCTTTTCTCTTAGCTTCAAGTTTTCCACCTTGGAATGAGTAATTTAGATTTCTCCTGCAGCCTTATGAATTTCTGTGGGTTTAGTATAATCTTAAATTTTGGTAAAATAATTAAGAACTATTTTCCATCTCTTAACCATTTTCTGTCTTATGACTGCACATGGTTGACTGCATGTGTTTTTGTGCACACACACATACACACAGGCACACACACAGAGTATTGTGCTGGGAATCATACCCAGGGCCTTGTACATGCTGAGCATATGTTCTACCACTGAGTTCCACCCCAGCCCATTATGTTGACTGTATAAAACCAACTGTATCTTGGCATCTCATTGTCTTAAAATGTGTGTGTGTGTGTGTGTGTGTGTGTGTGTGTGTGTTTATGTTGATGTGGCTGTTGGCAAGTTGTTTTCTAAGAGGAAGTGCTTGCTTTATCAAATTGTACAATAGTGTGCTTAAAAACCTTTTCAGAACATAAAAATCCCCTACTACTCACTACCGAGTACCACATTTCTCTCTGTACCACCCGTTATAATAATATGTTGTTGACCTTCTCCTAGTGACCAGGAAGCTTGGAGTAGAGTTTAGCATCCACACGAGCCAGCCCCCATTATGTTTCAGTAATTCTCCCTCTCTTCTGACTCACAGATTCCTATGGGTGTTTGCCGGAAGGGATGGGCAATCCATTAGGAAGCACTCATATATGTACGGAATGGATTCCCATTGCTCTTTTTGGAAATTTTCAACAACCACATTTTACATGTTATTGGTGTTACTATCTGCTACCCAAATGCTGACCTCTAATGGAGGTCTTGGAGACATGGGAGAGCTGTGGGCAGTGTTGGAAGGAAGGTCTTGGTTGTTTGTTTGTTTTGATGCAAAGGAAAAAGAGCTTTTTGAGGAGAGTGTTTCTCCAGGGTGTAACATAACTTAGTCCTGCCTTAGGGAAAAAGCACTCGACCAAGTTCAAGGTCTAGTTTTATCACTGGCTGGTTGTGCACTTAAACATCCTTTTAGCCAGCCTCTGTCTCTTCACTGTAAACTGAGAATACTACCGGGATGGTGAGAAATCAGGAGAACTGGCCGGGAAGTGAAGGCAGATTAGGGGACTCAGGAAGTCTCCCTCCTCCAACACCTGCCCTGCTGCGGGGCCGACACCCTGCAGCCCCTCCTCTGCAGCCCCGCCTCTGTGCTGCTTGCAGCTCTAGGAAGAAGATGAACACTGAAGCTCTAATGTGGCTTGAAATCAACATGTGGGAACTGCCAGGCCAACGAGTCCAAGGCCGCATCTCTGGGATGGGGGTGTGGGGGGGACACCCCAAGTCTGCCCCAGCTCCTCCCCTCTGCCCTCATCCTCCACCCTTGCACTGTGGGCCTCTCCACAGAGCCTTCCCTTCTCTCCTCATGGCTATGGGATTCGGGCCATTGGGTCCCAAGGCGTTTGGTGCTCTCTGCTCACCTGTTACTAAAGTCGGCTGGCTCAGGACCTGCTAGGTGGAAGGTTTTGTGCCGATGGCGATGCTGTACTTCCTTCACTCATTTTTCAGGTTGCTCCCCTCTGTACGTGTGTAGAATCACTTGGGATACACTCATCCTTCACGCTGCCTGGCGCATGGAGTTGACAGCTAAACGTCTGAGGATGAATCATCCCACCATCTGCTAGAGCCCTGGAGCTCTGGCGTAACATGGAAGACAGTAAAAGATTTCTTTATAAAAGTCACATGTGCCCAGCTTAAAAATTTGGATGTCTCTCTCTCTTCTCTCCCTCTTTCCCTCCCTCTCTGTCCTTGGGGTCTAATCTAGTGCCTCATGCATGCTAGACCAGTGCTGTACCTCTGAGCTACCTTCCTAGCCCAATATTTTCGTGTACTTCCTTTTAAAACTTTGTTTACCTGTTTCTATTTATCTAATTTGGAATTTGGTGGCTTTTAAAACTTTAACATTTTAGGTTTAAAAACCTTTGGGGAGATAATTGCACATGTATGTGTACTTGTAAGAAATAACACAGTCTGTGAGCTCTTCACCAATTTTCCCCAATGGTAACATCCAGCAACATATTACAGTGGGCAATCCACACTGATAGAATCCAGAGACCTTATCTGGAACTCAGCAGCTATACATGCGCTCGTGTGTGTGTGTGTGTGTGTGTGTGTGTCTGTGGGAAGTGATCACATGAGCAGACTCCTGTCACCACTTCCACACTGATGGGGAGACATCGGAAGTCACACCCCACAGATCTGTCCTTCAAAAAGTGACCACAGTAACCATGGTTACTCCTTCCCTCTGTCCCACCCCTTCCTCCTGCCAACCACTAATTGTTGATCTTTCCGGAGAGGAGGCAGGTTTACAGCCCACATGCTCCCATACCACAGTCAGTTTTCAAATACATACTTTAGCTATCTAATATTCCACCATACTGATTTGCCATCACTGATTTCCCAGTCTCCTTAGCAGATTTTCAGGTTGCTGTTCGGTTTTTCACTATTAAAAAATTATTATAATGAGAATTTTTGTGCCTCTGTCTACAATCACCATGCCTGCATATCTGATGATCTCCCTTTGATGTATTCATGGAATTTAAATTACTATCCAGAGGGTATGGAGCTTCTGAAATTGTTGGTTTTTGTTACCAAACTGCTGTCAGAAAGGCTAACGCTTTCTAGCCCCATCACAGGAAGAACGTCGCCTGAGTCACCATCCCACACTGATATTAATTACTTTCCTCTCTTGTAATCAATACTTACAAATTTGCTTAGGATGTATGGAGTTTTAGTTTTGCTTCTTTTTGCATATTTTTGATCATTAGTAAGTGTAAACATTTTATAATATTATTAGCCAGTTTCTTTTATTTTTCTCTGAGTTACCTGCTACCTTATTTTTTTGTTTTTCAGGACTGAGGTTGGAATCCAGGGCCGTTACACTGAGCTGCATCCCCAGTCCTTTTTAAATGTTATTTTTAATAATGGATTATTTATTGGAGTATATAGAAATACAGTTAATTTTCATGTATTTATTTTGTTTTGCTCTTTTTTTTTGGTACCGGGGATCAAATTCAGGTCCTTGTGCTTGCCAGGCAGGGAGTGGAACCACTGAGCTAAATCCTGGGGCCTTAAATGTTATTTTGACACAGGGTCTCTCTAAGTCTTTTAAGTGACCTAGGCTGGGTTGGAACTTGAGATCCGCCTGCCTCAGCCTCCCAGAGTATTGGAATTATAGGCATGTACCACCACACCCAGGTTTCTGCTTTTACTTTTTTAACCATTTAAACAATTGGAAGTATCAGTGTGTTTCCATTGATGTGCTGCAGAGAAGTCAGTGAATAGATTCAAAACCATATTTAAACCATTGCGTATTTTAACGCTGCTCTGTCTTGGCCACTGAAAAGCAAGACTGGTTGTGGGTGTCCAAGGCTGCTCCCTCTGACAGCTGTGGTGCTACTGGTCCACTGAGCTATGTCTTTGGGTAAGGAGTGGAATGTGAGGCCAGTGCTTTCTGCAGCACACTGGCTCCTGTTAGTCCTTTGTGTGGAAACAGATTGGCCAGGCTTCCAGGCCAGGCTCCCAGGCCGGGCAGTGCTTTGCCAGAGAGCAGAGGGTCTGCTGCTCCTGCAGGAACAAGCGGATCTCAGCAGCTCCTTGCAGGAGATCAGCCCAAGGGCAGAATTTCATGCTTCTTCCTTCCCTTCCTTCCTTCCTTCCTTCCTTCCTTCCTTCCTTCCTTCCTTCCTGCTTCCTCCTTTCCCCCTTCTTTCTTTTTCCCTTCTTGTAATTCTAAGATGTCCATTCTTGACCCATTAGACTCATTTTTCAGAAACTCTCTGTTTTGTGCATTTCCCCCCAGGTAATACAGATTTCTGAAAGCACTGAGGGAATAAAGACTTTTCTTGAGGTCCGTTCAGAAGACATGTGGGAAGGACTCATTGTAGAAACTTCAATCTTTAAAAGAAAAGTAGATATTAGCAACTCCCTTGAGAAGGGTGTCAGCTGTGTCTTGCTTCTGTGGATGAAGCTTGCTTTGCTTCTTTAGGCAGCATCTGCTCAGGGTCAACAGCTAGTGTGGATCGGCACCAAAACTTGGGCCCAGTTCGGTTGAAGACAAAGTGCGTGCTCCGGTCTACACGGCTACCCTAGTGGTGATTCTCAGTTATGTGTGGTCACAAAACCATGGTTACAACCTTTAAGTCACCGCAATCAGAAAGCCCACAGCTGAGGTGTGTGGCAGGCACGCAGTGAGCAGCCACGGTGGTGGCACATTCACCAGACCACCAGAGCATGAGGTGGAGTCAGAAAGCTGGTGAATGAGAGAGAATCCTCAGTGGTGATCATGGCAGCCACCTTCTGGGCAAAATGTCGCAGGGGACATCAAACCACTGATAAAGACAAAGAAGACACATAAGGAAAGGAGCCAGGGTGGCTCCTCTCTTTCCTCAAAGGCTTTAGGAAGTCGGTGAGCACAGGTCTGCTTCAGAGTAACTGCCAGAGGCTGAGGCATATAAGGGTAGAGTGAGCCCTGGGGATGGAGGGGACCACCTGAGACTCTAGCATGGTGCAGAAATGGGGACACAGGGGTGACAGAGACAAGCCGAGGTGGCTCTCAAGCAGGAGCAAGGCATGCTGTGGGTTGACGATGAATGGGTGGGTTTCCCATGCCAGCCCTTCACAGGTTCCCGTTCATGGCATCCCCATGGTGGCTGCCAACATTGCTCTCAAGACCTGGGCAGCAGCATGGAGGTTGTGCTTCCTGGGCTGGCAGAACCAACTCAATGGGACGACGGCTTTCGTACGCTGTGAATCAGAGCTCCCGAGAGGGTTAGCTTTCCTACCACCACTTACTGACACAGCCACGTAGAGATGTCATGGGCCAACACTTACTTTTCCTATACAAGGGCTCCCTGATTGCTCCTGTCTTCTCCTCTTTCAAATAAGCAACAGAGAGAGCCCGTACCCTTTGCTAAGCTGATTTCTCAATCCATGAGTGGGTCAGAACTTACGGAGTGAAAAGTCACCATGTCATCTGCAAAACAATGCCCACAGACCTCATCACCTGGGCCCTCTGCAGCCACAATCAAAAACATGGAAGTTGCATGTAGAAGTTCTTCCAGGGAGAAGAGATTAAAAAGTAGATGCTTAATTCTGGGTATGCTGCGTCCTCTTAGCCAGCAAATAGTCCACTGCCCAGAATGCGGCTCTCTAGGGCTCGTTGGGTACATGCAAAAGTCTCCAGAGTCCCGTCTTCAGCTCATTCTTGCTTTTGCAGAAGATAGGGCGTCATTCCTCTTGAGCTTCCCAGGACCCCTTGGCTGTGCACACAAAGAGAACCGGGCTTTTCTTGTTTGGGCCTCCGCTCTTTCCTATCTGATTGAATTTGCAGAGGAACTGTTTGCCTTTGGCTGCACATCCTGAATCATAATCAGGATGCTGCTGGCAGAGACAGGCTGCTCCCACCCTTGCCTGAAATAACTGAACAGGGAAGTCGAGTCCTGCCCCTCTCCAGCCTTAAAGAAAGAGGCTCCTGATGTGTTGTGTGCTGGCAATACTTCAAAAGTCAATTCCTTCACTTACAGTAAGTCAAGGAGGGAGGTGGAAACACCTCATGAAAAGGAACATTGACACCAAGAGAGTGAGGCTTACATATCTGTTAGCCAGAGTGCATTCGGTGGCCTTTGGAGATGCTTCCGTCTCTGTGGGACATTAGAAAGCTACGAAGCCATCCCTGTAGCTTTTTCGTTCTTCAACTCAACAAATGTACTTTGCTTAAACTGTGTTGCAGGCACTGCGGACTCTGGAGGGTTGGTTTTCTAGGGATAGTCTAACAGATTCCTGCAAATCTGGTGACTTAAAGCCATGGACATTTATTCCCTTGCAGTGCTGGCGATGAGAAATCTGCCGTCAGGGGTTGGGGGCCACACCCATGTGGAAGCTCTAGCCAAGACCCCTTCCTGTCTCTTCTGACTTCCTCTCTTTGTGGCGGGGTCCCTTCTCCGTGTCCCATGGTGACTTCTCTCTGCGTTTCTCTCCTCCGTCCCTGCTCACACACCGGCTGTCAGAGGTAGGGGCCCCGTGGGCTGCATCACCTGGAGAGAGTTAGTTCTATCTGCAGAAACACTTTCACACATACCGAGGGCGGGGTCTGAGACTTATCTTTTCAGGGGCCACCACTGAAGCCACCACTCGGGGGACTCAGGGGGAAAGGACAGGTCTGCTGTTCGGGCGGGGGGGGGGGCGCACTCAGTCTGTGTGGGAGAGAAATAGTTAAACAACACTGCCAAGAAGGTAATCACAGGGCTGGGGATTTAGCTCAGTGGTTTTGCCGCCTGCTGTGCAAGCGAAAGGACCTGAGTTCGATCCCCGGTACCAAAAAAACAACAACAAAAAAAGAAGGTAACCACAGGCAGAGATGCAGGCCAAGTGCTGAGCTTCTTCAGAGAGTCTGTGTTGGGAATTGACATGGAGGTGGAGGGGTGGGGATGGGGCGGAACTTTTCACCTTTGAACTCTGGTTTCTTGGCAGCCAGAAGTCGCCATCGGAAGCCATCAGGCTGAGACGCAAGTCTTGTCCAAATGGAGAGAGAGGGTGAGGTCTGTCCTAGCCAGAGCCAACCTTACCAGTTGTCTTGGGGTTTGGGGGTGTTGGCTGGGAAGCAAAGGATGGCCAAAGCCATAAAGGGTTGGGGGCGCGGAGCTGGAAGCCATGAATCAGGCCATGGATGCTGGGCAGAAGAAGGTTTGTGCCAAAGATCCAGTGGCTCCTGTCTGTCACCATCCCAGGTCAGAGCAGAGAGCCAGATGGGGTCACCGCTGGCCACAGCAGCTGCCTGGCCAGGTTTCCTTTACCCCACGACCTTGATTGGGGTCTTATTTGGCCCTTGGTGTAGTAGCTGCTGCCCCAAGGTGCCTAGGGCGAAAAACAGAGACACTTGGCTTAATTCTCTTTTTGCACTTTTTTTTTTTTTTTCCAGAAAAACACCCGAAGGATGTTCCAGTCTCCTGGGACTGTTCATTGGTGGGTTCCTGGTGACAGATACAGTGAAATTATTGTTAATATTCCCAGGTGTAATTTGCTCTCTGTTGAACATCTTTATTCTGAGGAGCACTTGCTAAAGTATCTGTGGGCAATGTTACCATCTCTGCAAGGTTTAGCTGTTTCCACAAAAATACAATAAATAAGCCTATTATCATAAAAAAGGTGAAGAATTGCTGAATCCAGGTGGAAGGCACATGGATGTTTATTGTTCTATTTTTTCAACTTTTCTCTATGCTTGAAACTCTCCGTAATAAAAACCAACTTGGGGTAAGATTGTGTATAGACAATTCTTGAAGCAGTCTTTATTGGCTTGTGTTTCGTGGTCTCCGGTGGGGAGAGGTAGATGGATCTGAGGGATAAGGAATCTTCTAAATATATCTGTGAACTTTTTTGGGTGTGGATGTGTATGTGTGTGTGTGAGGGGTCTCTTTTCTGGGAGGAAAGGTTTGTTGTTCGTAGCTTTCTCCTGATTCTCAAAGGTACCTTAACCCTCTGCCCCATTCCTTAAAACTCAAGACACATTTGCATACATTGTGCTTTCTGTAAGTGGCCACTAACAAGCAAATATTGTCCATTGCTGATTTATCATTAATACTTTGTTACAAAATTTCGATTCTAAATATAAATGACATGCAAATTACATACTCCTCCCTTTTTATGTCTATTAATTCTCTCTGCTTCCTTCCCTGTCCTTGTCTCTCTCCCCTTCTCTCCCCTCCGTTTCCTTCTCTCTTTCTTCTCTTCTTTTCAGAGAGAGTATCCAGCTCAGGCTGGCCTCGAACTTGCAGTCCTATGGCCTCAGTGTCTCAAGTGCTGGGATTACAGCCACTGCACTCGACTTCATGAACTCATTTCTTGATTTTTTCCTAATTAGTCCTTTTCTTATTTTAGTTGAATTCTTAGACTTCTGCACAGGTTTAAAAATTATTGGTGGCTGATATTAACAAATCTGTTTTCCATGGCACTATTTTAAAACTAAACTAATTATGTTGGTATCTTTCTAGGTTGTAACAATCATACAGATTTACTACATGCCATTTGAAGAATTAAAAAATGTGCAAAAGAGGGAAGCTTGCCCTCCATATCTAGGGTCCCACAGCCTCGGACTCAACGAATCCAAGGCTGAGAATATTTTTTTAAATATTACATCTCCTCTGAACATCTATGGGTTTTTTTTTGTCCTGATTCCCTACATAATGCAATACAATAACTATTTCTATAGTATTTACATTGCATTAAATATTATATGTCATTCTGATGTGACTTAAAGTAGCATCCAGGAGGATGTGCATTAATCTCATGCAAATAGAACCTATTCTTTTGGAATCTCGGGGTTCCTGGAACCCGTCCCCATCAGTCACTGTAGTGGGATGTATTTCTTGCTTTTGATATGCCTGCACCTATGCATATTTATTTATTTTTTATTTTTTTATTTTTTCGGTACCGGAGATCGAACTCAGGTCCTTGTGCTTGCGCAGCAGGCAGCAGAACCATTGAACTAAATCCCCGGCACCTATGCATATTTATGTATGAAACAAAATTAGATAAGACTGAATGTGCAAGTTTATATTATGCAAAAAAGAACACTTCAGACTGTGTACTTTTCCCGTGCTCCTCCAATGTTTATAAAGAAGCATTCAAATAGATTTCTCTGGTGTTTGTATTAAGCAGAGTTGTAAACGAACATTTGTAGGTTTTTGTGGTGGTGGAGGGATACCTTTCCCCTGAAATTTCTCATCTACTCTGAATATTTAGTCCCCGGAATTACTCTATCCATGCTAATTGCCTGTAGTTTCAATTTCTTTGATTGCACTGTGTTGCCACACAGATAGGCAACACAACTTGAGCTTTAGTTTGTTTTTTCATTGTTGTTGTTACTGAGGAAGAAACAAGGACAAAGCTGTCCCTGAGTTGTTGGAAATCTGCCTGGTCGGGGTAGGAAGAAACCTGACAAACTCACTGGGGCGGGCTTGTTCTTAGAGTTGTGCTATTTGGTAAAACTGGAATAGTGCTGAGAAACCTTGGGTCCAGCCACTCGCAGAGGAAACAGAGGGTGCCTGGCCTGCTATCCCCAGGGACATTAGGGACATCAGGGAGAAGAGGGCACCAGGGGGAAGTGAAGAGGTCGCAGTGTGGCGCTTTGCTTCCTCTGACTCTCAGCAGCACTCGGTAAGGCCCCGATCACCTGTAGGTTTTAGCCAGTTATCTGCTCACCCTGATCGCTCCATCGATGGGTGTGCTGCATTCCGGGTCCTGGTTTTAGTGCGTTACTTGTGATCATGTTGTAATTCTCATAACTCTGTGCGTTAGGGGTTGGCATCCCTGTCATGTAGGTGTGAAAGGTAAGGCACACAGAAGTTGGCTTATGTGCCCAAAGGCACGCAGCTGTCAAGTAGGAGAATGGGATTTGAACTAAGAAGGCTTCATCCTCATCCCACAAGCCATGCCCGTGTCAAGCCCCTCGCTAGGTGTTCAGTGACTCCATGTACGAGATGCCTGGGAAGTGCCTGCTGCATATGGACTCCAGGATGGTACTCTGGCGTCAGTCCCTAGAGGAGCTCTAGGCCCCCCTGTTGTAGATGAGAAACTGTGCTTGTGTAGAGAAGACATAGCCTGGCATCCTGACCTACTTTGGAGGCTGAGGCAGGAGGATCCCCACAAGTTGGAGGCCAGCCTGGGCTACATAGCAAGTTTAAAGCCAGTCTGGATTATATACTGAGACACTGTCTCAAAAAAACCACAAAAAACAGAAACAAAACAGAAAAAGATGGCTGATGTTTGCTCCTTCAAAACAATGCTTCATGGGGCCAGGGATTTAGCTCAGTGGTTTCCCCACCTGCTGCGCAAGCGCAAGGACCCGAGTTCGATCCCCGGTACCAAAACAACAACAACAACAAAACAACCAAAACCTACAAAATGATGCCTCGGAAATTCGTTTTTGCATAGCCCCGTGGAGAAAGGCTTGGGTCGGTGAAGGGTTCCCATCAGCTGCTGAGCTGGGCCGTGAGCAAGAGGGTGAGCAAAAGGCGTTCTCGGGAGTGTAGACCTGTGCAGCCGCAGGGCTGGGTGCCCACTGAGTCACACCCAGCGGTGGGCACTTGCCGGCTTCTGGACTAAGCCATCGCCCTGAGTGGCTGGGTGGGTGGGCAGGCGGCGCTTGGTTTGCTTATTCTGTCTCCCAGGGCAACAGCGGGAGCAGGCGGTGTTCACCATGGGAAGGGAAGGCTCCTCCCGAGCCTGCAGGGCCTGCAGCCCCCCAGGGTGTGACCGGCTGCTCCTTTGGGCCTCTTTATCTCACAGGATGTCACTGCGCCATCCCAGCTGCCAGGCTGCAGCTGCAGCACAGAGGCCCTTTGCTTCCTGCCCTGTTGGGCCCCCAGAAAGTTTTGGTTTTCAGGACTCTTTTTGTTTTTGGTACTGGGGATCGAACTCTGGTCCTTGCGCTTGTGCAGCAGGTGGTGAAACCACTGAGCTAAATCCCCAGCCCTAGGCCTCTTCTTTTTAGGCTGCTGCTGTGTGCAAAAAAAGTGGAGACATTCTAAGCCAGTTAGTGTGTCCACGAGTACACGCAACCATCAGAAAAGGACGGGAGGCTTTGGGTCCAGATCCACTCTTGGTTAACTGGGGGAATTTACTTTTTCTCCTCCTGACACAGGGCGGTTTCTTCTCCTGGAAAGTGAAGACCACTGTAGGCCTACCTGTGTCCTGGGAGAATGCAGAGCTAGGTGACATGAGGAGTGTGAGATAGTCAATGGCAAGATGGCTCACAGAGGGAGGGAGCTGGTCTTACAGCCCTGGTTCCTTCCAGTTGCTCTCCTGTTTGAGGAATTTTGTCCATAGTCAGGTTCTTGCTATATAGTCTAGGCTGGACTTGAACTCACTATATAATCAAGGCTGGCCTGGAACTTGCAGCAATCCTCCTGCCTCGGCCTCCCAAGTGCTAGAATTACAGATGTGCATCACTGAGCCAAGCTGGAGTTTGGTTTTCTTAAAGGAGATGGCTAGATTCTGAGCCGGGGTACCAGGTGGTTCTCCAAAAGGTCAGAGAACTTGGGGAGCAGGTGATGAGGATCTCCCTGGGGGATTTAACCACCTGCTCAGTCTGTGAGTCCCCCTCGGTTCTAACTGCAGGGGGCCGGGATCTCGTTAGACTGAGTGGGAAGTAAGCGTTCCCCTCCTTGGTGACTGCGTCTTCTGTGGTAGTCTTCTATTTGGGGGCACATACTGGGGCTGAGGGGCACCCTAGGAGTGAAGATCGCCTTGGAATGGTGCGGAGGAGCCCTGGCCAGGTGACGTCTCAGAGCGGAGGCAGGTGG
Organism: Heterocephalus glaber; assembly: GCF_053883595.1. NCBI lineage: Eukaryota > Metazoa > Chordata > Mammalia > Rodentia > Bathyergidae > Heterocephalus > Heterocephalus glaber. The sequence goes on from NW_028258324.1 coordinate 61,971,321, forward strand.
CAGCTTCGGGGTTGATTTGGGTGTGGGAGGGACAAGGAGCCGTATGTGGAGTATCTTTGCCTGTGTCTAAACTGTGACGGGAGCCTGGCACTCCTGTCACTTGCATATGGAGCAATGGCTGCCGCTGCACTGGGGGTCACTGAGCGACACCCCAGCAAGACTGGCGGGAGGACAGCCTGGCTTCTGTGCCACTTCTGTCATTCTGGTCCCTGACCAGCCTGTTTTCACATCTCCTCTTCCTTCTTCGTTCTTAGTGTGTTGCTCTTGGCCAAGAGTTTGTGTGGATTTGTTCATGACAATTTCTGTCTTCCTTGAGAAGCATGTGGAATGTTTTACGGATATTTTCATAAATCTTGGGCCATAGTTTATGGCTGGAAATGAACCATACTGCTGCAGAAATGCAGGCCGTCTTATTTAGCTTTCCGTCCTGAAGATACACTGGCTTCCTGTCTCTAGCTCCAAGGGTGGTAAGGACATCCTTCAGCTGACAGCAACTTTGGGGTATTTGCAGCTCTGTTTTCATTGTCATGACTTCTGGGCCAGGACTGTCATGCTTCTTTTTTCCTTTTTCATTCCCGGATTCCTCCCATTTCCTCCTGCTGAGAAATCCCTGGCCTCTGAGCTGTGGGTGCCTGTCCATCCTCCTGCTTCCTGGAGGGGCCTGGCTAGGTCAGGTGCCGGGTACACTTATTTAGTTCTCTTTAAAATGGTTTAGTTGTCTTGGGAGAGGCGTTGGGAGGATGGTAAACTCCAGCCAACATCTTCTTGCTCCACTGTGATGGCAGAGACCCGGTCCATTTCCATTTTGAATCATTTTGGGCACCCTTCAGATGGCAATGTAGGCATTTTCCTGGCTCCTAACGCTAAGCCTGGGGGAAGCTTGGATTGTGGCTGGGTCGGCAGGGCTCTGGGCCACCCCATAGCTTCACATTCATGGCCACTGGCTGCGTGACGGGCCTCGGGGTAGGGGCCAAGAACGGAGAAACCAACTTGGCAGCTTCCTGCCTCCCTCGGGCTCAGAGCCTCTCGGGGAGCCCATGCCCGTGGCTTGTTCCATCCAAGCAGGGTGACCTGGGCCACCAGGAAGAGGCGTGCACCGGGCTTGGGGGGAGCTGGGGCCGCCATCTTCTCATCTGAGCCCTCCTGGGTGGGTGGTAAAGGATGAGAATGAGACCTTGCTAGGCAGATGGGGTGCCATAGTGCTAGGGAGACAGAGGGGTTGTGAGACTATCACAGAGCAGCTGGTCGTCGCCACACGAACAGCAAGAGCCAGTCACTGCTCTCCACACCGGGTGAGTGACTGATACATGGGTGCCTGGTGCCCAGCAGCGTCTGGCTCAACTCGGGGTCTCCATGGTCACCACAGCTCCTCCCCCTGGGGAGAGAGGTCCTGACTCTGCTGCCGCACGCAGTGCTCCCCCAGGACACACATGTAGGCAATGGCGACACGGGTGCATTGCAGCCCTGAGCCATGGGAGAGGAGCTGCTCACAGGGAAACTGAGGCGCTCTGGGTCTGGCTGAGTGGGGTGCAGGCAGACAATTCCCTCTGCACCCCTGCAGGCTCAGCGCAGGGGGACCCGAGGGGCAGTGAGGTGGCAGTGTTGTGTGAACTGCAGGCCTCTGGACCGCACCTGGTGGGGGTCTGCATTCCCTCGCCCGGCTCCACATCAGCCTTGTCATCCCGGCTCTGCAGGGGCCACGGCCCACGGACCCAGGCCTGCAGCCACAGCCCACCCTGCTGGCCTTGGACTCACGAGAAAGACCTCTTGGGGCCCAATACCTCTGGAGACCTGAGCTGAGCAGGGCTAAGCAGTTTAATTGCCCCCGGCTCCCCCCCCCCATCCCACATGGGTGGTGGCTGTCCAGGAGGGGTCCAGGGGCTCTCAGACATGGCTTCTGGCTGTGGGACAGCTGTCCATAGGGCAGAGGCAGCTTGGGGCTTGGCCTCCTCTGGAGTAGCTTCTGAGGGCAGCTAGACTTTATCTCTTAGACTTTGGAGGGATTTTAAAACTAGCCCAGCAAGCTGGGCATGGTGGTGCATGATTGTAATCTCAAGTGCTGTAATTTCATCACTTGAGAGGCTGAGGCAGGAGGAGCACTGAGTTTGAGGCCAGCCCGGGCTACATAGTGAGTTTAAGGCCAGCCTGCAGTACACAGCAAGACCCTGTCCCAAGACAACCACAATAAAAAATCTAAGGCAGCAATGTCCAGGTTTTCCTAGGACAGTTGCAGCACATACGGGTTGCCTGAGATAATTATAACAGAAATCCCCCCTCTTTTGTCTCAAAAATGCTGTTCTGGGTGGTAAATTCTAGGATCCAGGCCAGAGCCCACTGCAGACCCCAGGGCCCAAGCTCTTGGCTCTTTGAAACCCAAAGGGCATTCAGTGTTCTACTTTGGTCCGGCAAGGCAGTCTGATGTCACGCTGTGACTCACCGCTGCTCTCTGGCAACCTCTGATGTTTGCCACTGGGCCCTGAATTCTTTCCCCTTTATTCAGCCACTGTATTCAGCCTGGCCACTTTCCTCACCTTGTCAAAGTCCCTCTGCAAGGGGGTGGCAGGACACTGTAGAGAGAGGCAGGCGTCCCTTCTCAGTGCCTTTGCTGGTGGCCTTTCAGAGCCTCCCAAGCTCCAGACCATTGGGCTGGGGTCCCCCAGCTGTGGCTGAATGGTCGCCTTGGCGTTCTCTCTCCTGGTGCTCTCGTCTCCTTTTGTTCCTGCGCCTAAAGCAGCCACCTTCCAGCTGTCAGGTGCCTCCAAAGAAATTTGTGTTAGAAAATATCAGGCAGCTACCTACCTCCATTTAGAGGATGAGAGAGACAGAAGAGGAAAAAGCCAAGGGTGTAAAAGTCAGGGACTAAGTAGGTGATGGGTTAGGAGAAATCACAGCATTCATTGAGGAAAACAAAGCAGTTACAAAATTTCTTGTTTTTTTTCTGAAGGAGTAATTAATGGCTTACAGGATTTGATTTCAACTTTTATTTGCTCTTTCTTTCCTCCTCCTCCCCCTTTTCCTCCTCCTCCCCCTTTTCCTCCTCTTCCTCCTCCTTCTCCTTTGTGCCGCTTCTGTTGACACATTTATTTTCAGTGTGGATGTTTGACTTTCCAGAATCCTTTCGTTAGAGGCTCCAAATGGAAAGATTTATTGAAGAAATGCTTTCCTTTTTGTTTGACAAGAGTAAACAATGGGAATTTGCTTTAATATTTGCAAAAAAAAGAAAAGAAAAATCCCAAACTCCTCAGTTAGAAATGCAAAAGGAAACTAGTGATCCCGTACATACTTGGGATTTGGGATCTGTTTCATTACGGACTGTTTTAGGTATAAATCTTACATACCTGATTGTCATGTGGTTATAAATGTCCCCCGTACTTGAGTCTTTACTGTCTTTTCACCGATATTTTGTTTGATGTTCTTACCTATGTCTGAAACAGAATCTTTCTTAAATCCCCATCTCTTTCTCCGTACAAACAACCACAAAAGAATTATTTTGTCTTTTAAATTTAATTTTTTAAAAATTGCTCAAGTTATAGATCTTAGAAACTGTCCCTTTCTTGATGAACCATTTGGCATTTCCAGCCCCCTACCATAGTTTTGCTTTGCCTCCTTTTGAGTGTGTGGAAGAAATCCTATCTTTTTCTCTTAATTCTTTTGAAAGTATGGAGTTATTTGGCTTTTTAATGCTATTCTCTAGATTCTTTTATATATGTGTGTTTTGGTAGTTCCAAATTGGCCAGAAATACCACTGTTTTCAGTTTATTCTCCTGTGACAGAGTCATTATGGTGATTTTTCTCATTATGGTTTTTTTGTCTCATTATGGTGATCAAATTAAATCTAAATTAAACAAAAACCAAACCAGAATCCCTTCTCAAAAGTCCAGCAAAACCAGGACCCAAGCACGTTGGCTGTTTTGGTGGAGCATTTTTCTGGTCCTCAGAAGGTAACTAAGGTTTCTTTCTCCGTTTCTTGTTTAAAAAATTACATCTATGCACACAAATCTGTATCTATATTTGGTTTCAAACAGTGTTTTGAAAGCAGCTTCATTGCAGGATGTAACTCAGGGTAGAGATACTTAAGAGAAAAATTCGTACAGGGACATTAAAATCAAACCTTGATTCCCCAAGTGCCACCTCCTTTTGTTGACTTTATTTTTAGAGAGAAGGCCATTTAATTAAAAAAATTCTCCCTTTCTTCCCCGCTCCCCTCCCCCACCCTCCAATTGTCCCCCAGGACCAGGAAGTTTATATGTAAACAGAAGGGCCACTCAGACCCCTGACCTCCTCCAGCCCTTCAACCCAAGTTTCCACAGAGGGATTAACCCCAAATACCAGCTTGCTCTCAGAGGCAAGATTGTTCCTGAGGCCGCTATCACCAAAGGGTTTTCTTCCCTCTGGGCTTTCCGCATTCACCCTGCAAATAAGGTCTCCTCAAAGGGAGGCTTAAAGTTAGCCACTGGAAAGCAAATTGCTGGGCAGGCTGGAGCGAGGAGGATGCTGGGCATTTTCTGAGCCCTCATGCCCAGTAGTCTGTCCTCCCTGGCCCTGATTATTGGGGCAGGGGGAAGGGCCAGGTTGCACGGGGTAGCTGTACATCCTGTGTGTGCGCCTGTGTGTGTGCACGCGTGTACATGCACTGGGCACCCCGTGGAGTGCTGGTCCTTGCCTGCTGGCCCAGGGCATCTCGGGAATGCAGGCAGGAAGGGGTTTGGGATGGGCAGAGATTGGCCTCCCCTCTCAGGGGTGGTAGGAGCAGTGAGCTTGGACACGCTGTGCAGCTGCAGCTGTGTGCCCGCAAGGGGAACATTTGTAAGCCCTTCTGTTTTGGCCTCTGCTGCTTCGGGTCTTATCTGGGCTGGGGTCTAAGTCAGCCTAAAGCCATTCAGAGCTCCCCTGGCCTCTACTTGCTGGGCAGAATGGTTCTCACTTGTGCATGTCTCCAGCTCTGTTCTGTCTGCACATTTGCCTGAACAGCCCTGCTGCAAGCCTCCCTGGCCAGGCCCGGAGATTTTCCAAGGCGGAACGTCCTCTCCCCATCTGGACCCCCAGCACTTTCTCACCAGGGAGACGAAGCATCTGTATTCCCAAGGCTCCGTGTAGCAAGTCCAGAAATTTCTCCTGTTATTAAGCAGGGACAGGGGTGAGGAAAGCACCCACCGAGGCTACTTACTTAATAGCTCCCAACAGCTGTGGAAAGTTTGATGCAGTGGGGGCACCTAGACAGAAAATTAAAAAACTAATAAAGTCCTCAGTGTGGGGCGCTGGCATCAGGACAGCTTTACTTCTCCAGACACCTAATAAAGAGACATTCCAGGACACTCACTCATAAGGGAAATCTGCAGGGGTCACCGAGAACAGTGGAAAGCGAGCCATGGAAACCTAGCAGCCACTCGCATCGCATCAGGAAGCCTCAGTTGGCTTCTCCTCCGCTGCTCCCACCCCCAGGGGCAACCTTGCCCTTTTTCAGTTTAGAAAAATGGCAGGGTGCTCAGGACCAAAGGAAAGGCTCCAGGGTCCTGGATGTAGAAACAGTGACTTTGAGGGCAGAATGAGTACGAGGGTGATGTTTGCCCCTTGGCGTAGGAGGGACAGGAGGTGACAGTTCACTGAGGAGGCTTCTAGAGGGGGCAGAAAGAGGGAGTTCTGAGAACTGAAATCTGGCCTCGACACCGCACCTTCCTAATAGCGAGCTCTCTTAGGTGGACGCTTCCACCAGGATTACTTGGTCATTTTGGATCTGAGCATTGTTTGGTCCCCTGCGTCACGGGCTTGCTGGCTGAGACTTTTGGTTTTGAGGGTGTTATTTTCATTTGGTTCTCAAGCTGGGCTGTGTCTATTTGAAGGAAAAAAAATAAATGGTGACTTTGGCCTCAACCAATCTGAGGGTAAGTTATGGGAATACAGATGTCCCCTGGGTAAACATGGTTTCGCTTTCTGCAGTTTCAGGGAGCGGTGGTAACCACGGTCAACCACAGTCCAAAAATATTAAGTGGAAAATCCCAGAATAAACAATTCACGTTTTACAGAGCGCACCATTCTGAGAAGGGTGATGAAATCTCGAAGTGCCCCTCTCCATCCTGCCTGGGATGTGAGACAGGAGCTGCTGCTTTGTCCAGTGGATTCACACTGCATATGCTACTTACCTATTTGTGCTGCTTGCTTGGTAGCCACCTCAGTTATCAGATTTGCTATAGTGCTCATGGCTAAGTAGCCCTTATTTGACTTAAAAATGGCCTCAAGACACAAGATTACTGATGCCCAGGAGGCACCAGAGTGGAAAACGCGGAAGAACAGATGGGCTCTGGCCCTGTGTTGCAAGGCTGCAGGCGTACAGGGAAGAACACCGTCTGTACAGGGTTTTGTGTCCTCCAGGGTTTCAGGCAGCCGCGAGGGTCATGGGAGGGGTCCTCAGGGGATATGCGGCAGCTACTGCACTCCTGAGCTAGTGAGCCAGCTTCTCCTGCAGGCAAAGTGCAGCACAAAGGTGGAGAGAAGCAACCTGTCAGAGAGCAAAAAACATCAGCCATCTTTCCTCGTGTCGGGTTCTGTCAGCATGTGCAGAAAGACTCAGCAGTGCTCTGGCTGTGCTCTACTGCAGCTCCTGGGACAACCTCTGGTTACAGCTGCGAACTGTTACCTTGGGCTTAGCAGAGCACAGCCCCATGCTCAGGCCTCAGAGCCTGGGCACAGATTCCCTGAGGTCTCCCGGGGTGAAGGAAGAGAAGAAAGGAAGGGGACCCAGCCTGATCCCAGCTGGCTCTGCACTGGCTGTCGGGCACCTTGGACAAGCCGCTTGCTCTGAGGGCCTTGTTCTGCAGGAGGAAGGGATGGGAAGGACCTCTCTGCCCCCAGCCACCAGCCAGTGCACGCCGTGAGCCCTGAGGTTGGAAGGTTGTGCTCTGTACCCGGTTCCCGGCTCCAGCCTTTCCTGCATCAGAATGAGTGCTCTCCTCCCAGCCTCTCCTTTTGCTGTGGCTTGGCGGAGGCAGAGCCGTGGCCTTGGGTGTGATAGAGGAGAAGCCTGCGGTTTTAGTGAGCAAAATGAAACATGGGCTTTGGAACTTCTCAAGTCCCGGAGCCCTTTCTGGGTCCTTTCTATTTCTCTTTTTCTCTCTTTTTCTTCCAGAAATGCGATCAGCCTCACGTTTAAGAAAAGTCCACGTTGCTATGGGGTGGGCCCGGGCTGCCTTTCGGTAGGTACATCTCACTGAGGGAAGCCTGGAAGGTTCTAGATCATCCTAGAAAGTCTCCAATTCCTCACTTCAAGGTCTTGATTAATCCGGAGTCTGAGCGGGTAGGTCTGCGTTTCCGGCAAGTTCTCAGACAGGAATATTGCGGCCGACCCAGGGGCCACACTTTCATCTTGGCTGGAGGACCCTAGCTCAGACACCCCCACCCCACTCCTTAAGAGCGGAAGTCACTGGTTGGGGACATTGTCACCAGGCTCTCCAGATGGAGGTTCCTTGGCCTCTGGGTTCAGCTTCAGCCCAGTATGAACCCTGTAGCTCTGTTCTTGACCCAGAGAACCCTGTCACCTGGAAGGCTGGCCTCTTGTAGTCTCTGCCTCTGACACTCCAGTGGTTTGGTTGCTTTTCTTCTTCGTCTTCTCCTTCTTCTTCGGCTTCTCTTTCTTTGCCTCCTCCCTCTTCTCTTCCTCCACTTTCTTCTTGCCCTACTTTTGGGAGAAAAAAAATTAGAGCGAGTGGGTGGATGAGAAAAGACAGTGCTCAATTATTGAGAAAGCTGCAGAACGGGATTGAAGGAGCCCCTTACTCTGGTTCAATAGCAACATCTTATTATTTAGCGGGTCTGGTTCGGTCAAGGTGTCAAGCCTAGTGGCTCCTGCGTGTCAGATCCTCTGGTGTGTTCGAAGTTTGGGTTCCGGGACCCCTCCCTGAGATTCCAGCACAGGAAGTCTGGGCCGGGCTCCAACCAACTTGTCCTTGTGATGCACGCGCTGGCAGGAAGTGCGGTATCGATGCCCGCAGAGAGGTTCCCGTGACTCCAAGCCCAGGGACGCAGCTGCAGCCTCCCCCACCTCGGTTTCAGAGCGTGGGACTTCCATGGTTTGCTTCTTGGGACGAGGCCCAGCTGTCTCCCCTTGTCTTTGCAGCCTGCTTTGGCCTGGCCGATGCGGCCCCCTGCAGTGTGGGGGGGGACCAGGCTTGACTGCTGGCTTGGATGCTGTGGGACCCTGGGATGGGCACTGGACTCCAGGGGCTGCAGTCTCCTGGACTCAAAATGTGCCTGGTCCTGTGGGAGTGGAAGGTGCAGGAATGCGCCCCTCGTAAGACCTTTGTCCTTTCAGCAACAGTTTCCTCATCCGTACAGTGGGAATGTTGTGCTCCAAGGTGGGTTGGCTGAGTCTGGACAGAGCTGGGCTTCTCCTTCCCAGGCTTTTTCCTGCTTTCCTTCCCTGTCACAAGAACTTCCACCTCCAGATGTGACTGTTGAATTGGTAGCAAAGGTCTTGCCAAAGGCCCCACTTTCCTGGGCTGTTGATGAGTGTGGTTTCTCAGAGTGCAGGGTGCCTTCTCCCAAGGTTCTTCCTGCCCATCCTGGGAGCGCAGGGTGCTCTGTGCTGTTTCTCTTCTCTCCCAGTACGGTGGGAGGCCAGATTGACTTAACCAGAAAAGGATTCCTAATAATCACAAGGAGCTCCCTGGTTGCAGCCTTTGCTGGCTTTACCTTCCCTGTCGCACACGCACTGAGGTCTCTGTCCAGCATTCCGGGTCTCCATCACCTGGCTTTCATGGGCTTTTGCAACCCTCCGCCCTCTCCCCAAGTAACTTGAATCATGTGGCTTTAATTCACTTTGGTGACAGCTGCTCTCTGGAGCCCCATGGCTTACCCGGATGCTGTTGTACATTTTTAGGAGCATGCAGACCATTGTCATGGTCACAGGTTCAAGGTGTCCCCAGGCATGTCCAAGCTGGTGTACCCATCTCTCCACTTCCATTTGTGGAAGCACCACATAGCTTTAGGGAGTGAAACACAGCCTGGGAGGTCCGGAACCTCCTCTTGCTCTTACTGGAGCTTCTACTGGGACTAGCGCTTTGAAATATTGCCCAAGTTTTCCAGTTCTTACAGCTCATACTATTTCTTTTTCTTCTATATCAACAACAGAACATCTCTAGGCTTTAGAGCTCATGGGTGTGGGTAAATGTGCATAGGGGAGAATGGTTTGTAAGCAGCCAGTATAAATCCAAGGTATGGTGAGTGCCAGAGAGGCTCAGGGACATCTGCTTTCTTTCTTTCTTTCCTTCTTTCTTTCTTTCTTTTTTCTTTTTTTTCTGGTACTGGGGATCGAATTCAGGACCTTGCACTTGCAAGGCAGGCACAGCACCACTGAGCTAAATCCCCAGCCCAACATCTGCTTTCTTTAAGAGAAATGCAGCTTCAGCCAGGTGTGGTGATGCACACCTGTAATCCCAGAAGTTTGGGAGGCTGAGGCAGGAGGATCTCAAATTTGAGCCCCACATGGGCAACTTAGCAAGACTCTCTCTCAAAAAAAAATTTTCAAATGGACTGGTAATGTTGCTCAAAGCAAAGGACCTGGGTTTACTCTTCAATGAGGGGCGGGAGAGAAGAAGAAGGAGAAGGAGAAGGAGCAGGAGAAGAAGGAGAAGAGGAAGAGAAGGAAAAAGAAGGGAGGGAGGGAGGAAGGGAAGGAGGAAGGCTAATGAGGAAAGAAAGCATAGCCTCAAAAATGAGCAAAATCGTCCTGATGGGTCTTGCATGACTAAAACGCATTTGGAGGTCCCTAACCCAGCTCTCACTGCGTGTAGATCACTTGCTGGACGAGGCGAACACAGTGCCTTCAAATCTCCCACGACTACTTCATCTCTGTCATTTACTCTCTGACTTCCTAGGCATTCTTGTTCATTTTCATTCTGTCTCATTTGGTAGATAAAGGTCCAGGGCAGTTGTCTTCTTTCTGCGTTGTTCCTTTTGTCAAGGTTTGTCTAAATTTCACTTAAGGTTTTCGCTTTCAATTCTACTTTGATACTGAAGCTCATGACCCTAATTTCTTTATGAACTGACTATTTGTGCATGTTCTGTATTTGCTAGATTTTCCTTCCTTAGTCTAACACTTTTCTTTGTTTTAGGTATACATCTTGGGTATATATATGTTATATATAGTGGTTATATATATAGTGGTTCATGAACTTAATTCATTCCACAATGAGATGTACAAATTGTGTGTATGCATCGAAAGCTGACAGATGCATACCAGCTGCTATTTTCAGTATTTCTTCTTTCCATAATTATTATTTTGTGTTTAAACACTTTTATAACCATATTTTAAAAACGATTTAGACCTTAATTGATGCTTAGTATTCACCATAAATTACATTTTACCAGATTTCCATCTTTTATTTTGTTTTACAGTGGTACCTCAGTTTATGAACTCAATTATCTCCACAATTCTGGTCACAAACAGAACTGTATGAGAACTGAATCAGATTTCTCCGTAAGGTCAACATTGAAATTAACCATTGAATTTGATTTGGTTCTCACCTAGAATTGTGGAAAGAATCAAGTTCATGAACTGAGAGGTACCACTATATCTCTCAGTTGGTGTGTTAATCAGGTGGCTCTTACTGCAACAAAATACTGAGATAGTCAGCTTATAAAGAGGAAAGGTTTATCTTGGCACAATTTTGGAGGGCTCAGTCCATAACTGACTGGCATCTTTGTTTTGGGCCCGTGGTGGCCCAGTATAGAATCTATGGTTGACAGGAAGCAAAAAGAGAGACAGGAAGGGGCTGGGGTCCCAATATCCCTGGCAGGTGTGTACTCCCAGTGACTGTTAACCTCCCACTGGGCTCTGCCTCCTAAGGGTCCCACTGCCTCCTGGTAGTGCTGTGAGCTGAGAACCAAGCCCAGTATTTGGAACCTAACCCTCATATTTGGCTAGCGCATGGGTAAGTGCTGTCTTCCGTAAAGTGTGAGTGATTTACCTTAGAAATCTCTGGGTCGCTGACAGTGCTCTTCTCTTTCTTTTAGACACGAGTGAACCTTGGATCAGTTTAGAGTTCTTGACTGGCCGGGAAGCCTTTGCACTCAAAACCATAGACATTCTCCAGTGTCATCTGAGGTGCTGCTGGAGGCTCATCTGAGTTTCCTGCCTTTGAAGGTCAACTGACTTCTTTTTTTCCACCCAGATAATCATAAAATTCTTTTTTTGGTACCAGGGACCAAACTTGGGACCTTGCTCTTACAAGGTAGGCAGCGGCACCACTGAGCTAAACCCCCAGCTCGTAAAATTCTTTAGTGGCTTGAAACTTGGATCTATTTAGTAGTTAAGTCTTTGGTGCCATTTTGCTAGGTAGTTGCTGAGATGTTTCGATCTGCCGATGAACATTTTTATTCAGTTAGGGCAGTCGGTAGTGGTGCCCTCAGATCCATGTTCCCTGCCCCCTTTTTCTCCTCTTTTGAGACTGTGTCACACCACGTGGCCCAGGCTGGCCTTGTACTCTTACTGAAGCTCCTCTTCTGCCTCAGCCTCTGAAGTGTCTGGAAGCACAGGCCAGTGTCACTGGGCCCAGCCCATATTTCCCATTTATTTATTTGTTTGTTTTTGTTTTTTAGATGCTTTTTTGGGGGGGTTGAAGTGGAGTCTTGCTATGTGGTTCAGTCTAGCCTTGAATGCACTATGTAGCTCAGAGTCACCTAGAACTCATGGCAGTCCTTCTGTGTCAGCCTCCTGAGTGCTGAAATTACAGATGTGTGCCACCACCTTCTTAATAACAAAATTATTGATGTGTATATGAGCATATATATAACTGCATAGAATAAAAGCTTCTTTCCCAGCCTCTCTTAAAATTTAGTGGTGCATCTGTGTCAGGAAAGTGACCTTGATCCTTATATATACATCAGCCCTGGAAAATTTTCTTCTTTTATAATATATATTATAAAATATATTATATTTATATATATATTATATCTATGTTTTATTATTCTACTTCCCCCCAAACATCTCTTATCTACCTTTACTATCTGTTTTTCAAACCCAGCAGTTTTTCTCTAATTATTTTAATTGTCTTTTCCTTTTCATTTTATGGCAGCTTTTCAAGTTTCTTCTCTGTGTCACTAATTTTTTTTTTCTTAAATTCTTTTATTGGTACATTTTAGGTACACAACACGTTTACATTTATCATTGGGTGTTTGTACTTGTACTTGATGTATCTTGGTTCTTATTTTTTTCCCCATTACCTATGAGCTCTTCACCCCCTCCACCCTTCCTTATTTACATACTTCATTTCCATTTTTTTTCTTTTCTCATAATTTTTCCTTTCCATTCTTTCCTTTCCCCATCTCCTCCCACCACCCCTACCCCTTTGGACCTTTTCCTATTTCAAAATATCAATTATTAGTTATTAATCTTTTTAATCCTTATTTCCACTCTCAGTATCTCACACTAGAGAAACTATTTGGTATTTACACATGTGTGTCTTATTTATTTCACTTAACAGTATGGCCCCAATATGCATCCATTTAGCTATAAATGACTCTAGTTTCTCATTCTTTATGGCTGAGTACTACTCCATTTTATTAAAAAAACACATCTTCTTTATCCAGTTTCCAGTTGATGGGCACTTGGGCTGCTTCCAAGCTTTAGCTATTACAAACTGTGCCCCAATAAACATGGGTACACATATGTCTCTGAAGTATGACTCTTTTAATTCTTTGGGGAAGATCCCCAGCAGGGGAATAGCTGGGTCAAATGAGACCTCTAGCCCTAGTTCTTTGAGGTATCTCCATACTGATTTCCACAGTGGTTGCACCAGTCTGCACTCCCACCAGCAATGGAGAAGGGTTCCTTTCTCCCCACACCCCTGCGAGCATTTGTTATTGGTTGATTTCTTGATAGCAACCATTCTTTCTGGGGTGAGGTGGAATCTCAGTGTTGTTTTAATCTGCGTCTCTTGAATGTCTGTGTCACTAATTTTGATTTTTTTGCCGGGTCCAGTTTATTCTTCATTGCATTGAATGAAATTTTAATTTGCTGTTTTTCTTTTCATTGCCTTAACTCTTATGCATTCTTACTTCCTCTTTACATTACTGACTTTATCCCTTTCACTTCTTATTTGATTTCCTGTTTTTCTTAAGTTTCTATGAGAATAGAAACATTAGTGTCCTAATTGCTTTCTAAATTCTATAATTATTTTTTGTTTCTTAGAAAGCTCCTATCTTTCTCTGTATTTTGAGTTCTAGGTTTTCTGTCTTTTATAATCTTTATATTGGTTTTCCTTTATTCACAAGGAATAAAAGGCACATCTACTTCTGGTGTTTGCTCATAAACAATGTGAGTAGAGTTGACTGATGGCAATGAACTTATAGGACCACTTTGGGGGGCCACCAGATGGAGGAGAGGGAAAAGAAACTGGGATGGGGTGCTCAGAGGCCGAAAAGGGGGAGACTGAGGTGGGCAGAAGAAGCTGGAGTCATTGAAGGTGTAGGGATTTGCTCCCTATCATTCTTCACCAACAGCATAGCTCTGGTACTGACTTCCTGGATTCATTCTCTTTGTGCCTGACGCCCATGCTGGGATGAAGCTGGGTTCAGTTCCATCTCCCTCCTTGAGTTGCTGCTGACAACGTGAAGCCTGTTTCTTTGCATGATTTTTGCTTCCTGTCATCCTGATGCTGTGCTTTCCGAAGCTCCTGCTCTGTAGCCTACACAGGCCTGGCTTCTCCCCTACCCTGACCAATGCTCCCTTGGCCCCTCCACGCTTGGCACAGGGAGGACGACAGCCATGTTCAGTGGGGCCTGCGTCTCTCTGCCAATAACTTCCTGTAACCACTGCTGTTTCTCCGGACGAAGACCTGTCCTTAGAGTCTCTCTTCATCTGGGTCTTTCTGAGCCATGTTCCACAGGATGGATCCAGAATTTCTATCCTGGGGAAGGCATACTTGCCTGGATTCTGGTGTTACTTTAAAACCATTCTCTTTTTCCATGAAGCTTTTCTTTTCTTTTCTTTTTTTTTTATTCTTTTCTGGATCATTTCAGAGGGGATCTTGAAATAAATAGAGGAAGTCAAGAACGTCTTTTCAATGCTTTCTTTTGGTACTGGGGATTGAACTCGGGACCTTGCGCTTGGGCGGCAGGCCCCGGAACTACTGAGCTAAATCCCCGGCCCTTTTTTTTTTTTTAACCTGGAAGTCTCAACAAGGCATTGTGTAAGGATTTTCATATTGGGAGAGTAGGTTGTGGGTTATAAATTGATTAAAACACTCTGAGTTTTTTTGTAGCAGAGGGTAGCGATATGAGATCACAAGACTTGGAGTTAGAAGATTGAAGCTGTGCCCACCTCTGTCTCGTATAAACCATGTGAGCTTGGCTATGGGATCTCTGGTTTTCTTATCTATAAAATGAGAGCGATTCCTTGTACTGAGTGAGATCAAGTATGAAAGGTGTTTTTAAACTCTTAAAAGCTAAAAAGCAATTGAGATGATAGTCATGGATTTGGGTTCCCTTCTCTTTTGGCCTTTCTTAGGCTGGGCCCATGGTATGGAAGATATTTAAGAAATCCTCACTGGCTATTTATTTGGGATGGATTCCAGAAACTACTGAAAAATAGTGGGAAGCAAAAGGGAATGGTGGAGTAGTTGAAGGTAGTATTAGTTCCTTCTTGGATATGTTTATAATCTTTCCTTTAACCTGTAGTATCATCTGCCAGGAAGGTACCAGATTTTATTAACCATCCTTACTGATGTTGTCAATCTCTCTCTCAAGCTGTCAGTATCCATTCTCTTGATATGCAAAATTTATTGCACAAAAGTGTTTTTTTAATTATCTTTTTGAACAACTGTAATCATCGATGGCTCGGTGTTACACTTAAAGTTGTCCCTTGACACTTTTAGGAGGCTGCAAAATGCATGTAATTTCCAAATATTCTTGGAAGTCATCTCATAAACTCAAGCTGGGAGAGAAGGACAGGGTACCGAGGTGCCAGGGGACCACACTTCGAGTTGGCCAGTGTCATTCGTTATGGGCTGTCCAGCAGGTGCATGAATACCTCCTAGAGGGAGCAAGATTTTCCACTCAGCTTCCCCAGATGGCTCCACAGCAGAGACTGGGTTCTCAGAATTGGCTTAGCTAAGCACTGGGTAAGGTGAAGTCCACTAGCATGATGCAGAAGAGAGTTTGCCCCTTCAGCAATGACAGCAGTATGAGAAAGACTTCTTTTTATTCAAAACGGCAGGGTTCACCAGCCAATTGAAAAATTCCAGTGTTCTGTACAGATGCATATTTCCTGTCATAAGGTTTGATGCTACCTGGGTACTTTTGAGTCTTCTCTAAGTGTAAGACCTTCTGCTGAGAGCTGTGGAGGTTAAAGAGATGCTGGGACCTTGCCTAGGCTTCAGGAGTTCCCAAGTTTGTCGGGAGACAGAGGCCTACGTGTCATTCCATTAGAGGACAGATGCAGGAACTCCAGCCATGCACTTCCGGGTCAGAAAGGACAACTTGGAGTACTTCTTGGTAGAGGAAGAACTCAAATTAGGCATTCTTACATTTATTTATTACTCAGACAAACAGCGAATCGGTCCATGCACTATGGTATGGCTACTCAGAAAGGGCCAGTTGCGGTTGTGTGACTATTTACAGAAGAACAAAGCTTGGCAGGCAGAAGAGGTAAAGGAGATCCTGGGAGGAGAGGCGAGGAGAGGCTGAAGCTGCACGGCACACCCAAGAAATGGACAGGCGCAGCTGGGCTCGGGGCCGGGATGTGCAGGGGGTGGGGAGAGAGGCTGACGTGGGGTGGGTGAAGGCACAGAGGGAGACAGATCCGAGCTGAACTGCACAGGGTTCCAAAGGCCCAACGGAGGGACAGTAGTTCTACTTCCAAATCACATATTAATTAAATTCATTCATTCATTCATTCATACACATTTGCAGTACATAATGTTCACATTCCTTGCGTGCGGGTGGTACATGTGCCTAAAACAGTTGAATTCTTTTCTCATCCCTTCCTTCTCCCTTTGCCCCATCTCCTGATGCCCTTCCCCTTTGAGAAAGATCTATCTCCTACTTCCTATTATCTATCTTTTGCTTTGCTCTTCATATTATACATTGGATTTCTCATATTAGAGAAACCATGCCATATTTTTCTTTTCTTTGTGGGGCATTCTTGGGGATCCAACTCAAGAGCTTTTGGTTGTGAGGCAGGTGCTGCACCACTGAGCTAAATCCCCGACCAACCATGCCATATTGAATCGGGTGTGGTCTGACTTATTTTGCTTAACACGATGGTCTCAAGGTGCATCCATTCTCCTACAGAGGATGCAGGTTTGTCCTTCCCTATGGCAGAGTAGTACTCCATTGTGTGTAAATACCACATTTTCTTTATCGTGATCTGTTGACGGGCATATAGGTTGCTTCCAAGACTTAGCTATTGCGAATAGTGGTGCTATAAACAGGGGTGTGCATGGATCACTGCAATATGATGTCTTTAGCTCTCTGCTAAGCCTACAGAATTGGTGATACCCAAGTCTATCAGGTGTGACAGTTGAAAGAGGGCTGGACTGGAATCAGGGCCGACTTTGAATTTGAGCTGTGCTGTGCATTCAGGAGCGACTCTGGAGCAGCTGACTTAACTGTTCTTGGATGGTGATGGCAGGCAGTGGCAGAGACCAGCAGCCAGCTGTGCTACCTGTTGGC
The DNA here is from genome assembly GCF_053883595.1 of Heterocephalus glaber. Classification (NCBI taxonomy): domain Eukaryota; kingdom Metazoa; phylum Chordata; class Mammalia; order Rodentia; family Bathyergidae; genus Heterocephalus; species Heterocephalus glaber. The sequence goes on from NW_028258324.1 coordinate 61,987,986, forward strand.
ATCCAGCATCAGCTGGTGTCATCTGGTGGCATCAGGGCTGCTGGCAGAGCTGCATTTTGCTGGCTCATGATTTCCATCCATGTGGAGCCAAAGAACCCTGGGCCAACTGGTGCCAAATCCAGGGATGTGTGGGTTTTGTTTCAATCGTGTAAACCAATAAATTCCCCCTTTCACTCAAAAACAAAAGAACACTGTCCTGGCACTCAGGTTTTTCTGTGAAGATGTGGTCCATGAGGGTCAGGTTAGGAGAGACAGGAACCCAGGGCATTGCCCACCCTGTAGAAGGTGCCCTGTAAAGCTCAGGTGGGGCCTGAGAATTTGTGTTTCTAAAGTTCCCAGATGCTACAGTGCTGCTAACACAGGGGCCACATTTCCCACCATCTGAGGGCCTCTATTTTATTTCATTTTGCTCTAGGGCTTCCCCAACAGCCACCTTCCTTTCTCTGCTGAGTCCTCCAGATGTCCAGGGGCTACTGAGTCCCATTCCTTACTAACTGTGGTCAGAGCTGGGTATTTGTGATGGAACCTATGTTAGTTACCATGACCTGCAATCTTTCTTTCTCATAGGATGAAGCATTATTATTTATCGCAGTTAAATTACCCTGGTAGTTCACTCATGTGTTCATTCCTTCATTGGTAGTTTTTCGAATCTCTATGAGCCACAGTGTTACTAGAGCTGTCCCCCTCCGTTTATACAGTTACTAATTCATAGCTGATAAGCCACTTTCCCAGAACCACAACTGGGAACTGAGTTACAATGAAGAGCAAAATCAATGCGTACAGATAGAATGTATGAATCTCATTGTGCTTTTGTATATTTGTGAATATAATTACATGTTTTCAGTTTGCATTGAGCTGTATCTCCAGCCTATTTTTATTTTTTATTTTGATATGGGGTCTCACTGAATCATCAAGTTGCCCAGGCTGGACATGAACTTGGAATCCTCCTGCCTCAGCCTCCCAGAGTGCTGGAATGACAGGTGTGTGCCACCATGCCAGGCTTGTGCATGTATGTTTTCACTGGTCTCTTATTGTTATTATATGTTAACATAGTTGTGTGTAATATCCTATTGCTTGCATCTTATAACTATTTTCTGGTTGCAGAGCTTGACCTCATGTCTTATCTTTTTTTAGTGTTTTTATCAGAAGCAAGGTAAGGCTGTGCTGTCATCCCTTCTGCAAAGGAGGAACTGATAAGTGCCTGTCTGGTCTTTGCTTTACTTATACATTGCTGTTAGTCACCTGGCTTTTGTCACCCGTTAGTTATTTAGGTAATTACTGAGCAGGACCCACCTAAATTGTCACTTTGGAGAAAGTAGAGATGAGGCCTTGGAGAACTCTGTGAGGAAGGCTTGTGCTACCATAAAAGAGAACAGACAAACACAGATAACTGAAATGGTAGGTGGCACAGGAAGAAGGTAGACCAGAGACCCAAGGAGGAGACAGGCAGGAGGAGGATCAAAGAAGGCTTCATGCTGTGCCTGGGGAAACCTCTACACTGGAAGGATTGGATACTCTGAGCGGGCTGGAGATTATGGGAGGATAAAATACGAAGAAGGTTCTCTTCACTCTGTGCCCCAGAGGCCAATAAACCCACCTGATGAGCCTGGGCCGATCTTTACCAACCAGGATCCTGTTAGTGGATGCCAGGGCTGCCCCGCGCTGGCCTGTGTTTGGAACAGCTCTCGCATCTGCAGGGCTCCTCGATCTTTTGGGCAGAGGTTTGGGTGAGATGTTCACACATTCGCTTGGAAGGGGATTGACCTGTACACTTTCCCAGGAAGGGAGAAAGGCTGAATTAACTAGCACTTGGAAAGTATCCATGGATTCTTGGCTCAGAAAGTGTTTGGGGTGCATTTATATAATGCTGTTTCTTTTCCTATAGCACAAAGAAATGACAGGAGGAGAAGGAGGAGGAGGACGTGGGGGGGGGAAGGGGTGATCAGAGAGCAAAATCGTGCTCAGTAGGTCGATCCAGCCCCTTTGCGCAACCCAAATGGACACCCCCCCACCCCCCACCCCAAGTTATGAGCAGCTGAATTGAATTAAAAAAAAAGTCCCTCCGTGGGTGAGACCTGGCCTGCCGAATTCTCAGCTGGCGTGAGTTTTTATAGCCCCGTTATAAACCCCTGAAAAGTGAGGCATATAATGGAAACATTGACATAACCTGAACTCCCAGGAGCGGCTTGGGCCACCCTAATTATCCCTGGGTCTCATCGGCCCACTTCCCTGCCTCTGCTGGCAGAACCCGCTGCAGCGGCTCTTCCTGGCTGTCCCGGATGCTGGAGATTGGAAGTGGGCTCACAGGGAATAATGAGACAGTGTCTGCTGGTGAGAAGCCCCCTGCTCCATACATGCAGGACCCCCTCCCCTTCCTTCCCTTGTTCTCCCCCTGCGCCACCTCCCCAGCCCTCTCCCCCTTGCAAAAAAAAAAAAAAAAAAAAAAAAAAAAAAGGCAGAACAGTTCAGTTGGTTGTAAAAATTAATGAGTTCAGATACAGACTTGCCTTATTCCGGTCCAGCTGCGTAACCAGGGCGATTCCGACCAGCATTGTAGACGCTGACATCAGCTCTACGCCCCGGCACAATGCTGCTCTGTTTGATCTCAGAAACAGATCAGGCTCCTGGGCTTTATACATCCTGCTTCCTCCCTACGTAAACTCATTTTATGACCCACCAGGACAGCGCATCTCCACTGCTCCCTCCCCAGGCAGCCAACACCAGAGGAGCAGGGGCCCCAGCGGACTCTTCTCTGACCAGCTGGAAACTTGGATCCAGCTTTCCTGGTCTTCTTGGAGGGTTTTTCCTCTCCCTCCTCCATGCGTTGATGGGCAGGGAGGGTGATGGTGATAATGATTTCACCACTTTCCATTTGCACAGTTCTTCACAGCTGTCAGGGCACTTCCATGTCTCATCTGAGTTGTGGCCCAGGACCACCCCCGAGGTGGAGGTGGGACCCCCCACTTTATAGGTGCAGAAAGGCTGGCTGTCCTGGTGAACACAGCTTCCAGCGGCCTTGACTCTTAGGCCAGACCTCATTGCTTGGGCTCAAGGGTCTCTTCTTGGTGCCTGCACCTGGCACATAGATGGAGACTTGAGCTGTAAGAAGGTTCTGTGAACCCACTTTCTGTGAGGCTAAGAGAGAAGGAACATGGGAAATCTACTGTGTGCCCTTCAGAAGAGCATCAGGGTACTCTTAACCTGTCACAGCTCCCTGCCACATCCCACCCCTTCTGCAAAATGCTGCTTCCTTTGCAGCCCATTAAAGAACATTCACTCCTAGCTTCTGGTGGTGGCTGTAAATCCCTGACATCCCTTGGCTTGCGGCTGTCTCACCCCAATCTATGACCCTGCCTCCCTTTAAACAGACTTATCCCATCATTCTTGCCACTTTCTGAAGCAGTTCTGGAAGTCCTCTTTCACGAGGGTCTTTATGAGGTGTGATCACAATTTGATGACTGTGGCTGCCCAGTGCCATAGAGTAGAAAGGCAGCTCTAAAAACATGGCGAGTATGTCCTCATCTAGCTTATTCACTGGATCTGGCACCATGCAACTTCTGGCTCTGCCCCAAAGTCAACATGGCCATGAAAGGACAACATTTTGAATGAATTCAGAACATCAAGGCAGCTGTGACAGTGCAACTGAAGACCCTCATGAAAAAGCACATCCAGAAGTGCTTCAGAAAGTGGCAAGAATGATGGGATCAGTGTGTTTGAAGTGAAGCGGGTAATTCATGGCAATGTGTCTTTTACTTTAATATCTTTTGTTTATTTAAACACACCCCATATTTATCTTTCTTCATACATTGTAAAGATCCTATTTCTCATAAAATCATACTCACAGGGAGTGGGAGGTAGGACTTCAACATATCTTTTTTGACTGACACAACTGAACCCATAATAGACTCTTACATTTCTTTCATGCTTGTCCAACTGCTCATCTGGACTCAGAAACGAAGGAATTGGATTGGTTCCCAACTAGCCATTGAGGGGGTGGTAAGAATCCCTTATACCGATCCTATGCTTACTACAGTGTTTTCATATCTGTCCTCACTCGGTCTGCACAGCAGCCTGGGAGTGGCCAGAAGCTCAGATTCCCGTTTTACTCTAAGGGAAAAAGAAATGAGGAAGAAATGGAAGTGGTGGCCGGAGGCTGCCCTTTGCTTGAGGCAGCTGGCCTTGTTAGGGTCTCTGAAGCTGTAACTATGAACTCCTGCCCACTGATGGGGCTTTGCCCACTTGACCACAAGAAAGAGTCTCTGCCAAAGACCTGAGCTGGGAAACCGAGCTGCTTCGCAGGTTTGGAAGCCCACGCGCACCGATTTCAGTTTATGTTGAGCGGATCTTAGTGCACCTTGTGTTCTGTCCATCCAGCACCCTACCCCCAGCCTATCCCCACCCATCCCCCTCAGCCCCTCCATCCCCCACCCCACCCCATCCTGTGCTTCACCTCCCCACTCCTGCCTTAGCTTTGTCAGACAGCTTGGCTCCTTTTAAAATCGCCTCAACTCCTGTTCTGTTTTCTGTGTCCGCGTCCTCTGCAGACAATCTAAACTTAGCATTTCGGCTTCTGAAATAGATTTGCCCTGCCGTCTCCTGGTTCTCTGGCAGCGCTGAAGGTATTGTTTTGGGAGTCTTCCTACGGCAGTCCCAGCGTTCACTGCGGGGAGCGGCAGGAGAGCAGGGACACTGTATTTATTTGATTTTAACGGGCTTTAAGCTATTCCTGAGAGATATGGATGATAAATATGCTGTCTCATTCTAAAAAGGACCACGTGTAGCACTCCAGGCACAGTTCCAGTGCCCTCTTGCATCCAGGAATGGCCATCATCCACAAGCTTCCGGAAGCCACCTAACAGTTCCCAAATGGGAACATTGTGGTCCCCCAGGCACTAAAGCCCCTCCCAGTCTGAGACTGGAGGTCCACTGCTATTTTCTAGCAGGGCCCTGATTTATGGGATGCTATACAAGCTCTGTACTTACTTTACCTGGCTGGCTTCCCTATGTGCCTAAGACTTGCTGTTTTTTCTCCTCATGTGATTAGGTGGATTAGTTCTGTGTTATATATTTCTTGTGTCCTCACAAGAAATACAGGCAGTCCTCACTTTGCACACTACCAAGTTCACAAAAAGATGTGCATACTGGGGCCACAGTCTCACTTTGCATGGCCCCATGGTAACTGGGAAGGGGAACACAGGTCTGGTGCATGCATATTTTAATGAACCCGGTTCAGTGCAAAGTGAGGACTCCTTCATTTTTAAAATAAAATTGGGATAAGATGACAGTAGTTGGTGTCCACTAGGCACTTGCTTGTTTTTCAAGGTGCAATTCACACTGGAGAAAGAGGGTAGATGGGTCAGGTTCAGAGCAGAAGTGATGGAATGAAGATAGAGCTGCTGAATCCCCCAGAGACGAAGGGTTGCCGGAGCTGGGGGGGGGCGGGAGAGTGGCCATTGCTTTTCAGGGGACAGGAGAATCGGAGAGGATGCAAGGAAGAGCCAGCTTCTGTGAGCTTTGAGAGAGGAGTGGAGTGTAGAGAGGCAGAAGAGGGAAGTCGAGGTGAGCATTCCAGGCTGAGCCGGCAACACAGCCCAACTCAGAGGAGGATTCTGAGCCCCTACACTGGCACAGCCCAGTGAGGACCCTGGGTGATGCTGACCATGGGGCCATCTCTGCTTCTCAAGTAAGTGCACCACAGGTGGCTAATGAGAATCAGTCATGTGTTGGGGTCCCATGTGTCACCACCTTCAAGACCGTGTTGGACCCCCTAACAAACCCATGAAGGCAGACTCTGGACACTGTCCCCACTTAATAGATGACAAAGGGGAGACTCAAAAGGCAAAGACTCATCCATGCTGCACAAGCAGCAATTGGCTCAGCAAGGCAGAGAATGCAGCTTTCCCAGGGCCTGATCTACTCCTTTTTCTCTTGGGTCACACTGAAAATTTAGTGCTTTGACAATCACATTTGATCTACCATAAAGTGTCTGGCTGCACACAATTTTGTTTACAAAAATATTAATTATTATAGCTGATCTCCCCTTGAGGAAGTACTCATTAAGGGAAAAACAAGAAAACTGACATAGGCATGTGGAATGGCTTTGAGTTTGACTGTTCATTTATGTCTTTTATACTTAGATTTTTACATACATACTTAGTTTTATTTGAAAATTAATATGGATTAGGATTTAGAAAATGTTTGTTATGGTTTGGGTCTAGATGTCTCCCAAAGCCTCCTGTGGTCAGGTGGGGCTTTTTCAGAAGTGGCTGAATATAGAGTATGTGACACTGGGATTAAGGGTGTGTGTGATTACTAAATTACTCCACTGATTGGTTTGGCACTGCCCTAATCCCAGTATCCTGGATATAATATAAGGGACAGAAAGAGCCTTGTCTTGTCTCTTGCTTGCTTTGCTTCCTTCTGCCCACCATGAACTGTTTCTCCTCTGCAATGCCTGTCTTCCCTGTGCTACCTTGCCTGGGAGTCAGATGACTATGGACTGACACCTCTATAAACTGTGAGGCAACTTTTCCTCCCTTAACTTGTGAGTATTGGGTATTTTGTCTCAGCAACGAGAAAATAACCAAGACAATGGTTCTCTATAGATTTTCAGTTGGAAGGAAGAAGGGAAAAAGAGGAGGAAGGAAAAAAGGAAGGAAGGAAAGGAGAAAGGAAGGAAAGGAACAAAGGAGAAAATAAGGAAAAAGAAAGGAAAAAAAGAAAGGAAGGAAGGAAGGGAAGAAGGAACAGAAGGAGGGAGGAAGACCCCTTAAAAGAGGTTTTCACTGTGTTGTCAAGCTGTCTTTATTTGGGGTAGATTTCTCCTCTTATTAAGCCAGTAATTCCCACAGGACTGCCATCTGGCTCTATTCCAGGCTTGCCAGCCCAAGGGTCCCCAAGGAACATTGCTGCCACATCATAACTTCCAGCCTCTGGAGTTCACCAGGAGCAGCCCAAGGAAGCTTCTGCACCCCTCACTTCTGGCCAGGTCAGCATAGGTTTAAATCTCATCTGGGTATCCGAGAACCAGCAAGATGGTGCTGTCAGGGACCCCCACTGCCACCCCCGTCCCCACCCCCACTGGTCTGAAGCCTTTGACTGAGTAAACACAACCTGAAAGGGCTGGGGGCTTGAAAGCAAAACTCTAAACAATCCCGGATCCCATTGGTGATTCTTGGCTGATGATTCTTCTGGGGTCCACCAAAGAGGGGATAACCAGAAGAGAGGGTCTCTGTTTGCTTTAAACAAAATCTTGGCACCCTTCTCACCTCTGCCTCCTTTTGGGTATTTTCCAAGTGAAAGTTCATTGGGGAGACACAAAAGCACGTTCCATTAATATCCATCAAAGAGGGGTTCAGTTTCAAAGCACAGAGGAAATACAATAGTGTTGATGTAAGCTGCGTGCAAAGGGTCAGGTGCCCCTAGGAAGCAAAAGAGAAGCAGGGGTGATGACTTGGATTATGTTCTGTTGAGTCAAGCCTTATTTGGGACAGAATAAGTGCCTCTCAGGAAAACTGATACCACCTGGGCACTCTCTTCGTTACACGGGCTGCTCTTCCATTGAACATTCTAGAATGTTCATAAATGTGTGGGTTGCCTTTCCCACATTTTCTCCTGTTGGCACCAAATCGGAAGGGTCCAGAAGTCCTTGAAGATGGTTCTTCCCTACCATAATGACTGTTAACGTATACAGACTTAGAGGATACATGGTGTCTTTGTCACTTTTTTGTGGCTGAGACAGTCTATAGTCAGGTGGCTCCAAGGCAGAGGGTCTTTAGGGAGGAGAAGCTGCTCATGCCATGGTGGACAGGAAGTCAAGAGGGACAAACCTTTCCAGACCACACTCCCAGGGACCCACCTCTTCCCACCGGACCTTACCTCCTAACAGCAAACCAGCTACAAATCCCCGTTATCCAGTCACCTCGGAAAGCCCCACCTGTATTTGGATGAGGCTTTGGGGAGACTTTTAGATATAAGCCATAAAGCACTGAAACAGGATGAAGTAGAGATCAGGAGCACAGCGATTAGGGCAGTGGGTGAAGAGGATGTGAAGGGGAGGTCTGGGAAGGGTTGGGAGAGAGCTAGGCCTGGGACAGAGTGGCCCTGTGTCTGTCCTTCAGCCAGGGAACAGGTCCAGACATTGGTGAGCATTAACCAGGCCTCTGCTTGGTGGTCAGTGAGAAGGGAGCTGGAATGTCCCTTCCTAGGGTTTCCAGGGGTGTGGGGGATGATGTGTCATTAGGGTGTATATCTAAATTGTAATCCCAAATGCTCACATGTGTGGGAGGGGACTGGACCGCCTGGGGCACTGTCTTCCTCAGTGGACACATGCAGCTCTGAGCTCAGGGCTGCCCGTGCTGTTGGGAGGAGGGCTGGGTGGAGGTGGTGGGCTCTGGGGCTGTGACCTGGAAGGGTCAGTTCCCATCCGCGGCTCCTCCCTTCTCTCTCTGCTTCCTGGATGCCACAGGGCGAGCAGCTGTTCGTCACCACATAACTTCTGCCATGCAGTTTCTTCCCTGGAACCAGGTGACCATGGACTGAAACCAGGAGCCAGAATAAGCCTCTCTTCCTCCAAGGTGTAGGTGTTGGTTATTTTGTCCCAGGGATGAGTGAAGAGACTGAGACTCAGGTCTCTCTGAAAGGAGCACCCATTTGGTCAGGGAGTAGGGGGCTCTCCCCCCACAGGCTTGCCCCATCCTGGGAAGGCTCCCCGGGGAGCTGCTCCCCTCTGCTTCAAAAAGCTCTGCCTCCCTGGGATTTCGGAAGGGTTGGGTGCTTCCAGGGTTCCAACCCTCACACACTGTGAGGCTCTCCAAAATACTCCTTTTATAATAAGTCCTTGGATGAACATGAATGAGAAACTCTAACTCTGCAGAAAAAAAATCTACTGTAAGAATTCAGGGTATGGTGGCACACGCTTGTGATCACAACATTCAGGAGGCTGAGGCAGGAGGATCACCATGAGTTTGAGGCCAGCCTGGGCTACAAAGTGAGTTCAAAGCCAGCCTGGAATACAAAGTGAGACCCTGTTTCAAAAAGCCAAAAACAGCGGGGGAGGGGGTGTTAGATGATCAGAGAGAGTAACAGCAAAGAATAAACATGATAATGTGGACTATATGCCAGTGCCTGGCATACGTAAGTGCTAACTAAATGGTAGGTTAATTATTTCTTGTGGACTTTTGGGAGACGTCCATTAGTATTCAGGGGGCACCCGCTAAATATGTTCTGTGACAGCCTACACATGTGTAGGGCGCACACACCCTCTGCCCTTCGAGTGTGGTGGTAGCTATTGAAACAGGGTGACCCTGAATACCTGGCCACACGTTTTGAGCACGGAAGAATGCACACTGCTTATTGGTTTGCTTAGAGCTACTGCAAGGCAGCACGGTGCTGTTTCCTAGTGACTCCATCCTTTGTCCTTAGCAGACATAGATGCCGTGACTCGAATTGGTGGCTGAGACCCTGGCTCCAAGTCTAGGAAGAGGAAACGCCATTTTCTCAGGCAGTGTGGTGTG